>NC_062564.1:25897031-26522031 GCF_022837055.1 Prionailurus viverrinus
CAGCATACCCCCAGAGACATCTGCTACGTTCTTCTCTGCTACTCTGCCTCGCCCTTTTCCACATGAGCTGCCTCCACGGGTACTTGCAGGAGCCACACGCTTGCTACAGCTGACTGAGTCGCATACGAGGCTCGATGTCTATGTGAAGGTGCCTCCCCCCTCCCCCCCAACTGCTCCCCAAGGTGTCCGTCCTGGGTGGGGGGTTGCAGCAGAGCTGGGCTCCACGGAGAAGCGCAGTTGGTCGCTGGGTTCCACAGTAGCGTGCTTGTGCATGGAGCCCTTCTTCATTTTCTGGCCCTTACTCTTTATTCTTACTGGAGCGCCAACCAGGCCAAAGGGCTAGGTAGGAAACTCTGTGTAGTCTTTAGTTTCTTCTCTCCCCTATCCATCCCTCTTTTTGGTCAAAACAAAGCTCCCAAACCTATCGCTTCGTGCACATGGGTACTTGGTGAGAGACACGGAAACTTTCAAAAGTATCTAATCCCTAGCCAATCCTATCCCACAAGAGCTTTTCTAATAATCAGAACTATTCGAAAATAGAATGGTGTGCCTGGTTAGGTCATGATTTGTCCGTAACCCTGGCAATTTTCAAGGACTAACTGGATCTGAGACATTCTGCACAGTATTATAGAAGGAGTCCCTTCATTGGGTGAGAACTTCAATATCAAGGCCACCAGGTACCCGCAATTCTGGGTCTGCTATTCTAAACCTAAGTTACTTACTATCCATTGACATACTCAGAAATGTGAAAAAAAAATCTGTTTCAATCACAACACACTGATGAAATCATGTTATTTATAAACTGAAAAAAGAGAATAGACAAAAGGTGTATTTTCTAGGCAAAGCTACCATTTTGCTTGCACGATTATGCTTCTCCCCTCACTTTTAATTAATATTTTGGTTTGGGACAAGACATTCATTTTGGACTCTTTATACTCTTGACTTATCGACTGAGACCCGAATGTCAAATCCTTTTATACCTATACTTCATAACAGAGCAGGGGCTGTCCACAGCGGTATGGGTGATGGATGAACCCAGCCCCCACACTGTGGGATGTGGGGCAAGGTGCCTGGTATGCAATCACTCAGTGCTGCACCTTCCTTTCAAGGAGATGGGGTTGAGAGGTCTTTTATCACTTCCTCGTTTCCCGTCACAGACTATTCACCAGGGCAGAATAATTGACAGGATGTATACTGAGTTATGAGTAATATTCTTTCCCTAGCAGCACCTAATCTTTTATTTGGTTGCTGTGGCCATATCATTAGCATTTCTTACCAGGCAGGGCAAGAGGTCTGCCCCGCAGAAGAGAGGACACATTTGTGAGGAAATCAAGTTGGAACAAAGATTACTCCTTCAATTCCTTTTGCAGAAAACTTAAGACTTTGGGGAATCGAAGAGCTCCAAGGCAGTCTAAATAGTTTTTAATGCTTAGTCACACCCTCACATTTAAAAATACAACTTGACGTAAGTTGTGCACATGCAAGCCATATGGGATAGCCGTGCCAACTCGCTCCTCTGTGCACGAGGAGCTGCAGCCCACCCCTGTGCTCTCCTCCCTCCACCCAGCAATCTGATATGCACTCAAGCGTTATGAATGCGGAAATAATTAATTCTAGAAAATGGAACCACATCAATCGCCGTCATTTAAATGTGTTTGTGTATACAAATATTTGCATTTACCCTGCAGAGACAATACAGTCAAATATTAAAATAGATATCTCATCTGCAAATAGTCTAGGAGAGTGACTCTGCTGGAGCACGGTGACGTGAAAACATTTTTAACTGAGCCAGGTCTGGCCAAGTGGCGTGCTGCTGAGAGGTGCTCCCCTGCCTTCCTGAACCTTCCCTGTTACATTCTCCATTCCCAACCTCATTTCCAAAGCTCTTCTCCAGTCTGTAACTTCCTAGTGATACATTTTGGAATTTTGCAGCTCCTTATGTGGTGCTATAATGTCTTTGGAGAAAAGCTGTTCTAAAGAGAGAGAGAGAGAGAGGGAGAGAAAAAGAGAGAGAAAAGAGGGACGGAGATTCCTTTTCATTCCTTTTATCTTTATTACTATCTTCTGCCTTCCCTGTTTCTCTCTCCTTGTTGTCTCTTTAAAACTATTCAAAGAATCTTAAGTCTAAATACATGAGAAAAGTGCATATTATGATTCACTACTTATGCAAAAACATTTATTTATTAGCCAGCTGGTGGGACTGACAGCTCCTATCTGCTCTGGCCAGCAAATTTCTATCGCCATTTGGGTTACGGCGTAGGGTAGTGCAGGGGACCCCGGAACCAGCCTTAGAAGACCAAAGTCTGAATTCCTGTTGAGCTATTACCTCTCCATTTCATTTCTGCCTCGCAGATTTAAGCTACATGCAAATACACACATATATGCACACATATGTAGATACACGCACATTTTCATGTGATTATATAGTCAGGATAAGCTTCATTCTCTTCTTCTGCTTTATTCAGTATAAAACGACAGAGATTCGTTTTGCCCCAAATTTCCCACAACGAATAGGGTGGATTTTTTGAGGGTATAGTAATACTCTTCTTCATTTGGTTTTCAAATAAACAACCAACATAAGGAAACTGAGGTGTATCGTATGTGGAAGGCTGTGCTCTCAGAGCAGAAAGTGTCAGCTGCATGCTAACTGTTGTGTAAAGAGATCATCTAAATCCCTTGAGTGGCTGTTCAGCTAAAATTTAGAGTCTCTTAATCTTATATTTGATGCTAAACCAAATAGGCCCTTAGGGAAGAATTAAGAACAAGCCAGACAGTATAAAATTCTTATGTTGTTAAGGTTGAATAGTATTTGTTGCATTAGGTATAACCGGAGTGATCATTCTGGGGGTTAGTTGTGTATACTATCTACCCTTGAAAATAAAGTGCTCTAGGATCCAGACGGACTAAAGAGATTCAATACTTTCATCTTACTATTTGCCATTCAGAGTACTGCCCTTTCAGAAACCAGAATGTCATTCAGATTATAGATAAGGTCATGCCTCCAGGACCACAATGAATCAAAATTGGGGGGCGTGCGGGGGCAGGGAAGGGAGAGGTGAGTAGCAAATCTTGACCTAAGTGCCGTGAACCTTCTTTTTGTACCCTTGAGTCTTGGATTTTGTCCACGGGAACACGAACATTATCCAAACAACAGAAAATGGAAAAGATTCATTGGTAATTAGCAAAGCTTTAAGGACACAAAAATGAACATGAATTTCTAAGAAACCATTTTTTTAAACACTAACTCTTTGAGTAAATACTGTAATAACTTAAGATCTGTTTTCTCATCTCAGGAAAATTATTACTGGCGAGCATGTTTTTCTTTTTAGATGCAGACTTTGCCTAAGGTCTAAGTTGAAATGAAAGCAACCCAAATACTTCTCCATAAGGATAGCTGAATTTTTTTTTTTTGATTGGAGGTCACATGTACAGTTATCATTTGTATTTATCACTCTTGCCACAATTTCCGCCCCCCCCCCCGCCCCGCCAGGGATTCTTTGGGGTTTGTTCCTACATTTATTTGGAAGATTCTTTCTCTTGTTTACATCTCTTCTGTTTGGACATAGCTCTGCCAGATGCTTCAGTAACTACCAGGTGACATCACTGCTTCCAGACAGCACAGCAGCTCTTACTGGGTACCAGAGTCCTGGTGGGGACTTGCAACTTCATCCAGATACCACGCTGTGTGCACCCAGTGCCGGGTCACACCCCTGCTGGGAACTGCCAGGCTGTTGGTCGCTACAGTCTCTGCCCCCATCCGCAGGCACCATTGCCCCCCCCCGTTCACTTTCACCCAGACACCCTGGAGCCCACACAGAAGGAACTGAGATACGGAAACCTCAGGGCTCGGGGTTGGGGGGGGGGGTGGGTTTGCACGGAGGTTGATTTCTGAGTTGTAGAACGTTCCTTCCTGGATCACTCCATCTCCAGTCTTATACGTAGGAAGTCGGCCTGCCCCTCTCTCCTCTAGGACCCGTTTTGTGTGTGTGTAGGTTTTTTCTTTCCCAGGACTCACTTTGGCTTTCACGTCAAAAGACTGCTATCGACCCAGGCCATGTCTGAGTCCCAAACTTGGACTTAAGCAAGGTGGCATGCCAGTCCATCTAATGCAACCCTCTCCAGGGAGAACACGAAGAGCACAAGGCGAGAATTCTCGCAAACCCCTCAAATAAACTTATTCTTTGTGAACTTCTGTCGTGTGCGCACTACTAATTCTTTTCCATTGCATATAGCCATTCTTTACTTCCCTTACTTCTCTGTGCCTCAGTCTCCCTGTCTATAAAGTGGGGATAATAGTTTTCAACTCACAGGGTTTCTGTGAGGTTTAAATGAGTTGATGTGTGTTTTACGCTTAGAAAAGGGCTTGCACGGGGACTGCGATTTAAGTGTTCGCTATGATTACTTCCCTAGCTTTTTCTAATTTACTTTGTCACATCCTGTATTTCATTAGCTAACTTAGTGGTTTTTCACAGGTGACCTAAGTTTGTTTGCTTTTCCCTTTCTCTTTTTTATTTTTGTCTCCCTACTTCCCTATGTGAAGATTTTCCTTTAACACATCCTTCCTGCTTTTGTTTAACATGTTTGCTAGGATTCCTGATGTGGTTGCTTTCTCCTTCATTTAGCTGCTGACCTCACTCAGCTTTTCCTCCCCACCCCAGGCAAAATGGGAAGGCCGGCAGCGCTTAAAAGTCAAAGCAAGGACAAAGCCGGAAAGGGGACCTGTAGAGCCGGATCCAGGAGAGAGGGACGGGGATTAGTTAATTATCCCAGAGGAGGCAGTGGGGAGGTGGCTGAGGGGAAAGTGTGCTATGCTCCCCTAAACTCAGGGACTGGATGAGCCTTTCACGACCCGATGGAGGCCCCTCAGCTGTGCTCTTTCTCCAGATCAGCGTGCTTCTCAAAGCTCGGGCCTCCGTGAGTTTTTCCCTTCTTCCCGGAATGAGTGCCACCTGTCTTTGGGGGAAACCACGGGCTCCCTTTCAGGTCCCAACTCCTGGCCGAGAAGCCTCCCCGGCCCATCTCCCTTGGCAGTCTGCTGTCCTTTCCTCCTGCCACTATCACAACATTGATCAGGGGTCCTCACGCTGCCGTGGGCTTATTTCCCTAATGCCAGCGCAAGCCCTTGGCAGGCTGGGACTTTGTGTCCCCAGGCCTGCTAAAGGGTCTGGCACGCAGTACCCGCCCAATCTGGTGGCGACGTAGCACACTGAATAATGGGAGAGAGATAAGTTGGTAAGAGCGGAGACTGTCCGCAAGGAAAGGACGCATGGCAATTGGAAGCAAAACTCTCAGTCAACCCAGGATAGTAGGACATCTCCACGTTGTAAGAAGCAAGTGAGAACAGTGGGCAGAGAACATCGTCAGGAAGAAGTCAGGGCCCTCCCTCCTGGGAGCGAGGCCATTTGGTGGATCCCCCCCAAGAACCTACATCTACCTGACTGGTGCAGCTGGGGTTCCTCCACCTAACCCCCATGGTTCGCTGGGGCTGAGGTCAAGTTCAGGCTCTCCATTCCCCCCTTCCAGACTAAGCAATCAGCGGCTCCCAGCAGGGGGAAGGACTCTGAGAACAGAGCAGGGCTCAGCCCATAAAGCATGTTCTGGGAGCCTCCGGGGCCAGCAAAACCAGCTGACGTCCCCACCTGCTGGGGGCTTCGTTTGGCATCTCTGGGCACCATCCTTCAGGCCCGTCCTGCTCCCAGCAGTGGCTTGTAGGGCCTCTCAGAGCCTGAGGCACCACGCCCTTGAGCCCCAAGCAGCCTAATTACCCCAGCCCCAGGTTTGGAGTCCCTCAGCCTCACTCTGCCCCGGGGGCCTCAAGCCCAGGCGCTTGTCCCAATTCAGCAAGGCCTGTAGCAGCTCTGTGGAAACTGCTGTGAAAGAACAAAAATTCAGCCAAGTAAATCCGAAGACCTGCTTTGCCTTATTTAAGAACCGAGGCATCAACAGGCAGCATCCCACCTTGCAAGTCGAGGGGAGCCCTGAGGAGTTTTTTATAGGAAGGAGGTGGAGCAAGGACGTTATCAGCTTAAGAAAATAAAGGATTATGCCAGGCAAGGTCTCCTTTCCTTAGCGGGAAGGGCAGAGGGTCCTCTTAAGTGGCTTACCTCATCTTCCTTTGGGAGATGGAGAGGGCCCGTGTGACAGATCACCTCCCTGGCGACCAGACATTTCCTGACCTTTCTGCGGGACGTTGAAATAGCAGTTTGGTTAGGTGATCCGCCCCGATTTGGCGGCTTGGCCTAAGTGATGCCATTTGGGGCCTGTGGTTTTCTTTTTAACACACCTTTTTTTTTTTTTTTTTTTTTTAAGGTCATAGGCCGTGTCCCACAGTTTGGCCACTGTAGGGGGTCCCCAGGTGCCGGATGTCATCTGTGAAAGTGCTGAGCCCCTCACTGCCATTTCTGGGCCCATGAGCTGTTCTGAGTTCCGGTCCATGCTGCTGAGAAAATGTGAGAGTTGAGGGGGAGTTCTATGGGAAGGGGTGCCAGTGCAGACACCCCATTTCTCAGCTCAGTGAGTCAGTATTTGCTGACTGCTTACCGGGTGCCAGGAGCGAGGCACCTCTGACCCCGTCCTACAGACTCTGCCTTCCTCACGGAGGATCGCTGGTGAAGGCGAGTGGCTTCCTCCTACTGGCTGGCAAGGAGTTCAGCGGCTTCTTCCTACTGGCTTGCAACCCTGAAGACCAAACCCACCCCGGGGGGCAAACGCAAGTCTCCGTTGGTTGGAAACAGAGCCACGCAGACTCACCGGATGTGGGTGGAACCAGGGCAGAGGCCCGCCCGGGGCCCTAGAGCAGGGGACGAAGATTCACCCCCTGCCCCTGTCGTGGGGGAGGAGCCAGCCCGGCTGTCCCGCTCTTCTTGCTCTTGGGGCGCAGTTTGGCTCACAGCGGGGCTGGGCTGCGCTCTCAGCCTCTGACTCACTCTACCTACACGAGGGAGGGCGTGTCACCTAGAAGCAGTCCGTCCGCCTGACTTCGTGGTCAGACCTGACCTCACCCCAGTCTGCAAGGGCGCTCGGGCCGCTAGTTCAGGACCACTGCCGCTTCCTGCTTCCCCCCACACCCACTCTCCGAGAGTAGGCAACCTTCCTGTGAATTTGGCAAGTGGCACCTTCTCAGACTTTCACACGGAGATCCGGTGCAGAGCCGACCAGGAAGGGGGGCTCACCAGAGCAGCGCTTGGTGCGGGTGGGTTCTGTTCCACAGTTGGGGGTCACGTGTGGAACGACCCATAGGACATGTTCGTGGCCATAGGCACCTGTGTGGGGAATGTGGCTGCTGAGTGACCGTCCCCTTCAGCCAGTTGGGGAGAACACCAGGAAGGCAAAATGGGGCTGGGGGGGGTGGGGGGGGGGGTAAGACCTGGGGGAGGGGAATTCTTTCCCATCTCCGTGAGTCCATGTGGAGAATCTCGGCATAGGAACGAAAACAGAGCCCTGTGAGGGGCAATGGGAAAGGTTAGATTGGTTCAAATGACACAATAAGGTCTACTGACTCAGATGAGAAGTGTTGAAAGAAAACTGACAAATTTAGGCCTCAGGTGGCCCCCGAGTCAGATGATGTGGTGACTTCGATGTCCTCCTGTTTCCTTCTTTATTTAAATGGAGTTAATGTCATCTCTTGCCATCATCCAAAAGGACACAGAAGGAACATAAACACTTAGACGGTGGTGGCATTATAGTAGAAAACCACTAGTGTTCAGTTATGCCAAAGGGGGACCTGCATTGACCTGGTAAGTGACCAGGAAAGAACAGGTGTGGTGGAGAAATGCCTCGGTGGGTTTTAGCTGCTGGGTTAGGAGTTCAGGTCTGAAGCTCTGCCTAGAAAGATGGGCAGATTCAGAAAACAATGCATAGTGTCCCCTGAGGTCTGGCTATCTACACAGGGCAGATGGGTCAGCTGGAAAATTCCTATGGGTAGGGGAACGCTCAGGGCAGTGTTTTCACAGGTAGAAATGTTTCCCCACTAATGGAAGGTGGAAATCAAGAGAAAGCCAAAGAGGGTGAGAGAGAAAGATAATGTAAGAAGAGGAAAAAGAACAAAAGCAATGTCTGGTGTAGGGGGACCCACTGTCAGGAGAAAACTGATGTTAAAATTCCAGGCAGTCTCTCCTACGGTAAGCCATTCGGCCATCTTGAGAGGAAAGGTAGTGAGGAAGAGGAGGAGAGAGGCTCTTATCTTTAGGGGCCTTAATTGCTAACAATGCCTATAGAGGATCTTAATCATCCAGACATTTAAATAACTTTAACCATAAGTTAAAAGAATGGTTGCATCCAGCTATTAACAGTTTGTCTTGTACCAGCCCCTATGCCCCAGGACAAGGCCCTCAGAACACCTATGACTGACTCTCAGGCCACCTGGGACCACCGGCCACATGGAGGGCTCCAGACACAACAAAGGGGCAGATTCTAATTCTCATCAGTGTCCCTCTGATCAAGGTCCCCCTGTGGGCCAGGAAGGGCTCGCCCCTTGCACACGGCCCTCACATGAGTCTGCTAGTGTTCAAAACGAACTGTCGTGTCTACTCCCTTTTTAGGTTGGAATGAGCCATTTGTCTAAGAAGACAAACCTCAAAATACTGCCAGGCTGTCCCTATGAAGAATCATAGTGGGTGAAAACTGGACAGGAAAGATAAATCCCTGAATTCTCAAGCTAAATGTCAAGGCAAGGTGCGGGGGCCGCATTAACGATAAAGTTCCCTAACATCTGTGAAAGGCAGACTTTGCTGAATGGACAGAAGCAATAGTCATTTGGTTTTGTTAAGGGGAAATAGCATCCAGAGAGCCACAGCACCGGAAAAGACATTACAGATTATCTTCTAATATTAACCCCAGGCTAAATATTTCCCCGAAAGATTTTAGATGGACTGATCATAAAAAAATAAACATTGGAGCCCCTGGATGGCTCAGTCAGTGAAGCATCCGGCTTTGGATTTCAGCTTGGGTTATGATTGCCCAGTTCCTGGGATTGAGCCCTGCGTCGGGCTCTGCGCTAACAGCACAGAGCCTGCTTGGGATTCTCTGTCTCTTTCTCTCTCTGTTTCTCCCCTGCTCACTCTCTCTCTCTCAAAATAAGTAAACATTAAAAAAAATAAATAAACACATTCATAAGTGATTACCAATAATGAGGTAGTGCTTGAAAATAAAAGCTGTAGTTGTAATCAGGCTTTAAGGAACGCCAAGTGTTATAATTGGGCAAAAGATCATGGTACGAAGTCAGCCCCGGAGGCCCATAACTATGCTTTCCTTTTCCCCCCACGATCTGTGTTTCTGGCTCTCTACCCCACCACATTCCTACTACCTGGTGTAGGAGAGTCTTTACCCATGTAGAGATTCCTGGAAAAGCAGGGCCACAGTGGAGGCCCTCGAAGACCCTTTACACATATTGGCCCCGTGGAAGGATAGTACGTGGGGCCTTTCAGTACAGGAATTCTCAAGGAGACGAAGGAGAGTTTTACAATGTGAAGGCCAATGAGATGAAGTCTTTGTTAGGAGGGTAAATGAATGAAGAATTTTATGGAAAACAATTTGCCATATGAAGCAAGAGATTTAAAATGTTCGTATCGCCTCAGTGATTCTCTCCCAAGGGAGTCATCAGACATGCCCTCTCCCACCACAACACATGTACAATTAAAATGAAAAAGACCACCAGCCCACGTCATGTGGAGGAACCAGACCTCTCATACGCTGCAGGTGAGTATGTAGGACGGTGTACCTACTTTGGAAAACTATCTGGCAGGGTCTCAAATGTTAAACTAACATCGACCCTATGACCCAGTCGTTCCACAACCAGGTATTTACCCAAGAGAAAAGAAAGGAACACTTGTACATGTGTGTTCTCAGCAGCAATGTGATAAAAGAAACAAACTCAAATATCCACCAAAAGTTGATGAATACCATGCGGTAAATCCTTACAATGGAAAGCTGCTCAACAATGAAGAGGAAGAAACTATGGATATACGTGACAACATAGGTGAATCTCAAAACGACGACCCCTGAACGAAAAGGGTACATGTTCTATGATTGCACGAACATACAATTCTAGAAAAACGTCATTAATTTTTCTAGAGGGAGAGAAAGCCTATCAGTGGCTACCTGGGGATGGGATGGGTGTGAGATGAGTGGAGCCAGGCAGGAGGGAGGGATTACATGGGCCACAAGGAACCTTTTGGGAGAGATGATTATGTTCAATATCTTGACTGTGGCAGGATTTCATGGGTGCATATACATGTCAAAACTTACCAAATGTGCAATATAAATATGTGTAGTTTAATTTATATCAAATAAATACACCAAATAGCTGTTTAAAAAATCAGATGTCCTTTTCACCCTCTGTCTCACATTGTTTTAATTCTCCTTCAAAACTCACCTCCATATGTCTTCCTCTGGGATCTTTCCCAGTTCCTCCCCTCCCCCACTCCAGAAGGCAAAATTAGCTCCCCCCCCCACTCCACCCCCCCCCTTACTCTGCTTGTACCTTGGCTCACATCTCTGTGATAGTTCATATTTGTGTTTGTAGTTCACATGTATGTCGCTCTAACAGTTTCTTTGTTGCGTCTTCTCTTTAGCTATACTGGGAACCATCCCCGTTAGCTGTCTAGTCAACGTAAGGATGCTTAGACGTGTTTATGATAAAAATAACATCCTGAAGATTACATGACCAGTGTCATGAGCTCTTAAGTGGAAAGGTACTACAGAAACCTAACAAATAAATCATAAATAAACGCATCAAGCTGTTGTTTAACTAAAGACAAGCAACGCCTCATTGACACAAATTCATAATGCCTGTCAGAAGCAGAGGGCACAGTGCAATGTACTTAATGTAAAGGAAAGGAAAGGCTGGGGACAGAGAGCTTGTCTTGGGCATGCCTTCTGCATAATTAACTTTAAAAATGGCTCCCCTTCAGACTGCCTTTAATTGCTAATTCAACGTTTTCATTCATCGATTAGAAATTCAAAGTTATGAAAACACCTTATTTTTTAAATTTGAGCACAGTCTAAAAGCTAGAGACACAAGCTTTTCGCTAGGCTCCTAGTCGCTCCTTAGGACTGGGAGGAATAAAATTGTAAATTCAAGATCAAGTTTTCTTTATTAAACTAAATCTTTTGAGGGCGCCTGGGTAGCTCATTCGGTTAGGCATCTGACTCTTAGTTTCGGCTCAGGTCACATCTTGCAGGTCTTGAACTCGAGCCCCATGTCAGTCTCTGTGCTGACATTGCAGAGCCTGCTTAGGATTCTCTCTCTCTCCTTCTCTCTCTGCTCCTCCCCTGCTCTCTCGCCCCCTCTCTCTCTCAAATTAAATAAACTTAAAAAAAAAAAACTACATAAAACAAACAAAAAACTAAATCTTTTGGGTGAACTTGGAGAAACCAAATAACCTACTCTTTTTTTTTTTTTTTTTTTTTAATTTTTTTTTTTCAACGTTTATTTATTTTTGGGACAGAGAGAGACAGAGCATGAACGGGTGAGGGGCAGAGAGAGAGGGAGACACAGAATCGGAAACAGGCTCCAGGCTCCGAGCCATCAGCCCAGAGCCTGATGCGGGGCTCGAACTCACAGACCGCGAGATCGTGACCTGGCTGAAGTCGGACGCTTAACCGACTGCGCCACCCAGGCGCCCCTAACCTACTCTTTTTTAATTATACTGTTTACCAACCTTCTGACCTCAAAGTCACAAGACAGAACTAGACATCTTTCCTCTTCCACAAGCAAGTCAACCTCTTGGATTTGTTTCCTCATCTTTTAAATGAGAACAGCAGCGCGTGCACTCTCTGAATCACAACACGAAGACACTTTAATAACATGAGGTATGACCCGGCGATTCTACCCCTAGGTATATACTCCACACAAACACTTGTACGTGATGTTCACGGAACTTTCTTCGTGATGGCCAAAGAGTGGAAACAATCCAAACGTCCATGCGTAATGTCCATGGACAAATCCAATGTGGTATAGCCACACCACGGAATATTATTTACAAATAAAAAGAAATGAAGTGCTGATATGTGTTATGACATTGATGAACCCCGAAAATATGCTGAGTGCAAGAAGACAGTCACAAAAGAGCTCATACTGCATGGCTTCGTTTGTGGGAAATCCAGAATAGGCAAAACCATCAAGACAGAAAGTAGATTAGGAGTTGGCCAGGCCTGGGGGAGATGGGAGCTTGGGAGGCGGTGGCTAGCATGTGGGGGATATTTTGGAGAGTAACAGAAATGTTTTAAAATCAGGGTGATGGGTGCAAAACTCTGAATTTACTAAAAGCCACTGAATTGTAAACTCTCAATGGGTGATTGTTTGGCATGTGAATAATATCTCAGTAAAGTTTTTTAAAAGAAAAGCATTTAGGGCACCTGGGTAGTTCAGTCGGTTAGGCAGCTGACTGTTAATTTCAGCTCAGGACATGATCTCATGGTTCATGAGTTCGAGCCTTGAGTCGGACCCTGTGCTGTCAGTGCAGAGCCTGCTTGGGATCCTCTGTCTCCCTCTCTCTGCCCCTCCCCAACTTGTGCTTGCTAGCTCTCTCTCAAAAATAAATAAATGTTAAAAAATTTTTTTTTCAAAGGAAAGCATTTATATGATATTTATCAGGCTTGAAGATTAGTGATCTAGAGTTATAAAAGGCACAGTAGTACTTCCCATATTTAATGTG
Organism: Prionailurus viverrinus; assembly: GCF_022837055.1. Taxonomy (NCBI): domain Eukaryota; kingdom Metazoa; phylum Chordata; class Mammalia; order Carnivora; family Felidae; genus Prionailurus; species Prionailurus viverrinus. The sequence continues at coordinate 25,909,688 of NC_062564.1, forward strand.
CACACACATCACCTGGGGATCTTGTTAAAATGCAGATTCTGGTACAGTAGGTCCAGGGTGGGGCCTGAGATTTTGCATTTTTAGCAAGTTCCCAGGGAAGCAGAGGCCACTGCCTCAAGGATCACATTTTAAATGACGTAAAAGAGTGGAGAATGGTTGTTGGTTTTTTTTAAAGACTTTGAACAAGAATCGGTGAAACAAGGCACACAGCAAATATTGATTAAAAAAGAGGCGTTTGAAAGGTGTTTGTGTGCAAACTTTAAATGCTGTACAATTTTGCGAGACTTGACCAAGTTCCGGTGGTTAGAACTCTAAGAAAATGAACATCACTTTTTTCAAGCCCTTAGTACTGACTAATTTTGGTCATTGTTTCCTGACTATCCCTATCTTAAGCCAATAATCTTTTCCTTGCTTCTATCAATCTCATGTATAAAAGTCACAGTAGGGGCACCTGGGTGGCTCAGTCAGCTGAGCATCTGACTTTGGCTCAGGTCATGATCTCACGGTTCAAGAGTTTGGGCCCCGCATCGGGCTTTGTGCTGACAGCTCGGAGCCCAGGGCCTGCTTCAGATTCTGTGTCTCCCTCTCTCTGCCCCTTCCCCACTCACACTCTGTTTCTCTCTGCCTCTAAAAAATAAAGAAACGTAATAAAAAAATAAAAGTCACAGGACATGGTCATGCCTTTGATCTCCAGGTTTTCCCATAGGGCCATCCTGTTCCTTACTAAGGACGCTGGACAGGCAGTTGATCCTGTGTGTAAAAATGACTTAGGGAAACTTTTATCATAGCTCTTAGTCAGTAACATTGCTGTACATTTCTATCAATCAACCAGTCAATGACTGAGGGAATTGCTTAGGGCCCAGGACATCAAACAGTGATCACATTACAGCTCAGTGATTGACAGAGAGAAACTTCTCACCCCGGGATCGTGGCATGTCACATGTTTCATTGGCTTTTGAGTACAAACAAATTTCTTGAGGATGTCTATGGGTGCAAGAAGGAGTTCAATAGGAAGATTTACATATTTCTACCTCTTACGTATTTTTTAAAAATCTAATTTTAGCATCTCAAGATCCCAGATTTTACCAAGAACTGAATATTACCAACTCACAGCTTTAAAAGAGGATTTATGGCCTCTGTGGCACCCCCAGCAGCCTCTGCACGCTGTGAAGATCTTCAGACCTTGTCAGGACCCTCGTATTGTCTTAACTTCCTCTGACCTTTCTGGATGATGGGAACTGGGAGAAAGGCAAGGCACCTGCAAATCCACCAGCTGCAGCCAGAAAGCGCCCACTGCAGTCAGCCCCTGGCTCCAGATGCAGAGAATATAGTTGTTCTCAGCCAAAGTAAACACTTCCCCATCTGGGAGGCCCACTGAGTGACAAGCAGCTTTGATGTAGACATCACTCCCCCAGAGAGCTATTTGTTGGGAGGCTGGGGCGGGAGAAGGAAGACGCCTGTCTGCTAAGATGTCCTGCTATCGTGTGTTTGCTTCCTGCAATGCAATCCTCATGAGTTTGGGTAGAAGCGATTACCCTGGCACTTTAAAAGGGAAGTTGCTTCTAAAACCAGATTCTTCTTGGCAGCGTCCTGACATGCCTTTATTGGGGCTGATGAAATAATCTGCTGAGGATTTAGCTCACTTTCACAGACCTTCCTGACCAGAAATGGAGAGAAACCAGACAGAGGTCTGAACTCCACCCGGTGCAGCTGTCAGGGACACTGGCATAGGTTCATGAGGTTTGTGGGTCCCTTTATCCCAGAGTAAAGGACATTACTTTGGAAAATTGAATTCCTGCTGTGAAAACATAATGCTGAGAAGCAGCTCAAAAACAAGGCACCCGTGGGCCATTGTCAAGAAATAAGAGTGTCTTTTAAAGCTCATCCAAATTTGGGGAAACCCAGAGTGCGGAACCCTGCATCATGGAATTTTTCGTTCCACAGCATTCCTTTAAAATCGCTGACAAACGTTTCAAATGATTTGTAAACTTGCGTGTGCTTATGGATTTAAGTGGTTCTCATAAAACTTCATCCTAAGTTTTGCCAAAGCATTGAAGACAAATGTGCTTCCTGTAGAGGGAGTCCCATGCATAGGGACTTCCTGGAGAGCGAGTTCCTACTGCAAGCAACTTAGTAAATGTGCTGCCTGTAGAGCTAAGATCACACTGCGTTCACCATGCCGTTCAGCACGGCGCCCTGCTATCCGGAGCCTCACTGAAGAGGTTCAGTTGCTGGGAACGTTGGGATAGCCTCATCATAAACCAGAGATGTCCCACCCAGCCCGGTATCTTAAGCCTTAAGACTTAAGCCTTAAGAAAGCTCAGCCTTAAGAAAACACTCAGCCTTAAGAAAAAAAATCTCACAATACAGAGTGAAAAATTAGCAGGTTGGGAAATTTGAAGATTCTTGCTCCTTTTCTGCCCAGGTAGCCTCAGTGTGACGCAGAAAACGGAATTGGTGTTTTATAGCAGTCTGGCAAGAACCAAAAAACCAACAAACGAACCAACTGTGATGCTTCCCATGTCCAGCTGTCCTGCTTGAGGTTGGGCACCAGGCTGACAAGCCCAAGGGACAGAGACCCCTCAGAGGGTGACCATGCAGTCACAGCTATTTCAATGCGGGCACGCTGCCTGCAGGGCCAGAAGCAGAGTATGGTGCAGGGCTCGGCAGGGGCTGAACTGGGCAGATACCTTGGACATCCCCATGCGCCCATCTGATAGGCCCCAGGAAGCCTCAGTGAGGTGGTGGCTGGCAATATGGCAGAGCTAATGGCCTGGGTAAGAGCGGATGACCGAAGAGAGAATGTGCTCCCTCAGGGGGTACTGCAGGGAGCACTGATACTTTGGGAGTGCATTCTAGGGTGATTCAATTGAAAATGGTTCTAATAAAACTTGTGCACATCTATTACTACCCACCTCAACACTACGCATTTCAGAGAGATGGATAGTGTTTGCATGACATGCCTAATAAATAAATAAATAAATAAATAAAATGTTCCTTTGAATTTAACTTTTGAAATTAATAATGGAGAACTATGCAGTCACTGTTGCAGTGGAAGCTGCTCAATGTAGCAAAAACAGAGCAGCTTTGGTGTAAAAGACGGAGACCATGGGGGTCCCAGTGTGAAGGCAAGGGCACCATACTTCAGAAACAATGGGGTGGCTGTGTTGTGGGGGAAAGAATGCTGAATTTGAAAACAGATGATCTGGTTCCAGCCTGAGTCCCATTACTTGCCAGTCATCAGGACTCTCCGGCGAGTCACTTTAGTCTCTCTGAGGCTCTTTGTCATGCTCTGTGCTTGGGGACATTGTATGACTCTGGAGAGGTGGTGTGAGGTAAGCTGTGCGAAAGTGCTTTTTCAACCATAAAGCCCCGTGTGATTTGTGAGGCGTCATCTTTCCTCAGCAGTGGGCATAGTCATCAACTGTAAACCATGTCTAATCATAAATGTCATTGACACGTTATTAAGCATCTAATGTACAACAGAAAGAGACAGGGAACGGTGCAACAGAGTGGTTTCAGATACGGTCACTGCCCTCAAGGAGCTCATGGTCTGCTTAGTGAGAAAGAATATACTACATTGCCACTCTCATTTTAATAATAAAACAACAACAACAGTTACCCATCTCCTGAAAAGTGATCAGTAGTGGGTCAAGAGTACTGGGTCATGAACGACCCAGGAGTGAGTGAATGCAGAGGAGAAAGGGACACTAGCTTTCATGGGCAGGGTAAGACTTGGGCTCAACACTGATGGACAGCCAGGATGTTGATGGCTGCCCAGTGGACACCGGACTGCAGACATGATACATGGCACTTGGAGGAGAATGGAAGGCATGCAACCTAGACACTAGTTCTGGGTGAACACTTCATTTATTAATTCATCTTTCCAGACCTCAATTGTCTCTTTAAATGTAGGTCATCTATCTGGATTCCCACATATATCAGAGAAATATTGTAAGAAGGTAAAGTAATATTTCAAATAACAGGACTTTAAGTCTTTTGGAACAGAGAAGTCAGGCAAACAAAAGACTATTCTTATGTCATTCATAGTTTTCTAATGTTTTCATTAGATGCCAAACCAATAACTTCTATTTGTGCAATCCGAGGGGTCTATGAATGAAAGGTTGCCCATTATGTCAAAAGAAATCCAGAGTAGCAATACTTATATCAGACAAGCTAACTTTGAAACCAAAGATGTGACAAGAGATGAAGAAGGACCCTATATCACAATAAGGGGAACAATGCAACAAGATCTAACAATTGTAAACATTTATGCCCCCAACTTGAGACACCCAACTATATAAAACAATTAACAACAAACAAAAAGGAACACATTCATAATAAAACAATAATAGTAGGGGATTTTAGCAACCCACTTGCATCAATGGACAGATCATCTAAGAAGAAAATCAACAAGGAAACAATGACTTTGAATGACATGTTGGACCAGATGGACTTAACTGATATATTTGAAACATTCCTTCCTAAAGCAGCAGAGTACACATTTTTTTTCAAGTGCACATAAGATCACATACTAGGTCACAAACCAGGCCTCAACAAGTACAAAAAGACTGAGATCATACCATGCATCTTTTCTGACCACATGCTATAAAACTTGAAGTCAACCACAAGAAAAAATTTGGAAAGACCACAAATAAATGGTGGCTAGAGAACATGCATGATACTAAAGAATGAATGAGTCAACCGGGAAATTAAAGAAGAAATTTAAAAAAATACATGGAAACAAATGAAAACTAAAATATGGCGATCTAAAACCTTTGGGATGCAGCAAAAGCAGTCCTAAGAGGGAAGTTTATAGCAATACAAGTCTACCTCATGAAGCCAGAAAAATCTCAAATAAGCCGCCTAAACTTACACCTAAAGGAGCTAGAAAAAGAACACATGAAGCCTAAAGGCAGCAGAAGAAGGGAAATATTAAAGATTAGAGCACAAGTAAATGATATAGTAACTAAAAAAACAAAAACAAAACAGTAGAACAGATCAATGTAACCAGGAGCTGGTTCTTTGAAAAAATTAATGAAATTGATAAACCTTTTACCAGACTTATCAAAAAGAAAAGAGGAAGGATCCAAATAAATAAAATCACAAATGAGAGAGGAGAAATAATAGTGAACACCACAGAAATACAAACAATTAGAATATTATGAAAAATTATATGCCAACAAATCTGACATTATGGAAGAAATGGATAAATTTCTTCTTAGAAACATATAAATTACCAAAACTAAAACAGGAAGAAATAGAAAACTTGGACAGACTGATAACCAGCAAAGAAATTGAATCAGTAATCAAAAATCTCCAATAAACAAAAACCAGATGGCTTCCCAGGGGTATTCTACCAAACATTTAAAGAAATGTTAATATGTATTCTTCTCAAACTATTTCAAAAAATAAAAATGGAAGGAAAACTTCCAAACTCATTCTATGAGGCCAGCATTACCCTGATTCCAAAACCAGATAAAGACTCCACTAAAAAAAAGAACTACAGACCAATATCCCTGATGAACACAGATGCAAGAATCCTCAACAAAGTACTAGCAAACTGAATCTAACAGCACATTAAAATAATCATTCATCACGATCAAGTGGGATTATTCCTGGGCTGCAAGGGTGGTTCAATATTCACAAATAAATCAGCATGATACACTACATTAATAAGAGAAAGGATAATAACTATATGATCTTCTTAATAGATGCATAAAAATCATTCAACAAAGTACAATATCCATTCATGACAAAAACCCTCAACAAAGTAGGGATAGAGGGAACATACCTCAACATTGTAAAGGCCATATACAAAAGACCAACATCTAATATAATCTTCAACAGGGAAATACTGAGAGCTTTTCCTCTGTGGTCAAGAACAAGACAGGGATGTCCACTCTCACCACGGGAAGTCCTAGCCTCAGCAATCAGACAATAAGAAGAAACAAATGGAATCCAAATCAGCAAGAAAAAAGGCAAACTTTCACTATTTGCAGATGACATGATAGTCTATATAGAAAACCCAAAAGACTCCACCAAAAAATTGCTAGAACTGATACACTGAATAAAGTCACAGGATACAAAATCAACACACAGAAATCTGTTGCATTTCTATAAACCAAGAACGAAGCAGCAGAGAGAGAAATCAAGGAATTGATCCTATTTACGACTGCACCAAAAACTATAAGATAGCTAGGAATAAACCAAAGAGGTAAAAGAGCTGTATGCTGAAAACTATAAAACATTAATGAAAGAATCAAAGATGACACAAAGAAATGGAAAAACATTCCATGTCCATGGATTGGAAGAACAAATATGGTTAGAATGTCGATACTACCCAAAGCAATCTACACATTTAATGCAATCCCTATCAAAATACCACCAGTATTTTTCACAGAACTAGAATAAACAATCCTAAAATTTGTACGGAACCACAAAGGGCTCCAAATAGCCAAAGCAATCTGGGGGCAGGGGTGGGAAGCAAAGCTGGAGGCATCACAATTCTGGACTTCAAGTTATATTACAAAGCTGTAGTGATCCAGACAGTATGGTACTGGCAGAAAAACAGACACCTATGTGTCAATTTCCTGATCAATGGAACAGAATAGAAAATTCAGAAATGAATCCAGAACTATATGGTCAACTAATCTTCAACAAAGAAGGAAAGAATATATTTCCAATGGGAAAAAAAAAAAGTCTTTTCAACAAATGGTGTTGGAAACATTGGACAACTACTTGCAAAAGAATGAAACTGGACCACCTTTCTTATACCATACACAAAAATAAATTCAAAATGGATGAAAGGCCTAAATGTGAGAAAGGAAACCATCAAAATCTTAGAGGAGAACACAGGCGCTAACCTCTGACATCAGCCATAGCAACTTCTTTCTAGGTATGTCTCCCAAGGCAAGGGAAACAAAAGCAAAAATGAACTACTGGGATTTCATTAAGATAAAAAGCTTCTGCACGGCAAAGGAAACAATCAACAAAACTAAAAGGCTACCTACAGACTGGGAGAAGATATTTGCAAATGACGCATCTGATAAAGGGTTAGTATCCAAAATCTATAAAGAACTTATCAAACTCAACACCCAAAAAACAAATAACCCAGTGAAGAAATGGGCGGAAGACATGAATAGACATTTTTCCAAAGAAAACATCCAGATGCCTAACAGATACACGAAAAGATGCTCAACATCACTCATCATCAGGGAAATACAAATCAAAACCAGAATGAGATACCACCTCACACCTGTCCGAACGGCTCACATGAACAACTCAGGCAACAACAGATGTTGGCGATGATGCAGAGAAAAAGGATTTCTTTTGCGATGCTGGTGGGAACACAAACCAGTGCAGCCACTCTGGAAAACGGTATGGACATTCCTCAGAAACCTGAAAATAGAACTACCCTATGATCCAGCAAATGCACTACTAGGTATTTACCCAAAGGATACAGGAGTGCTGATTTAAAGGGGCACACGCACCCCAATGTTTATAGCAGCTTTATCAACAAGAGGCAAATTATGGAAAGAGCCCAAGTGTCCATCAACTGATGAATGGATAGCAAAGATGTGGTTTATATATTTATATATTGGACTGTTACTCAGCCATAAAAAAGAATGAAATCTTGCCATTTGCAATGACGTGGATGGAGCTACACAGTATTATGCTAAGCGAAATCAGTCAGTCAGAGAAAGACAAATACCATTTGATTTCACTCATACGTAGAATTTAAGAAACAAAACAGGTGAACACAGGGAAAAAAGAGGCAAGCCAGAAAACAGACTCTTACATATAGAGAACAAACTGAGGGTTACCAGAAGGGAGGTAGGCAGGGGGATGGGCTAGATGGCTGATGGACATCAAGGAGGGAACTTGCTGTGATGAGCCCCGGGTGTCGTAGGTAAGTGATGAATCACTAAATTCTACTCCTGAAAGTAAAAAAGAAAGAAAGAAAGAAAGAAAGAAAGAAAGAAAGAAAGAAAGAGTTTCCCATTAAGGCATTCCTTTCTTGGTGCTCAGAGCTCAGGGGTATGGGAGTCCAACTAGACAAAGGACGTGGATCACGTGGCCAGTTTCTGTCCGCTAAACATCGTGGTGTCCATTTACAGACACACAGCAAAGCCAAGCTGTGGTCATTCTCGGGGCCTGTGGTGTGCTCTTAATAACATCACCCCAGGAATATTAAGTGTCTCTCTCCTACCTCCTTTCTTTCCCTTCAAGGTAACTTTAGAGGTGCCACAAAGGAGAAACTCCAGACTTTTTTACAGGGCCTGCCCCCTGGAAGGTGATAATCCCAGCCCTCTGGCAAACTGACTGCTCCAGGAGAGCAGCTCCCAGACACCCGCGTGCACCCTCGTGAAAATCCTTTTCAGGAGCCTTCGTGGGGCTGGGCGCTGCTTAGAAATGGTTATCCTACCAGAACGGCAATCCCCAATGCCCTTGGTTTTCTTCGTTCCGGTGCTTTCTCCAGTGGGCCGTTGCCTTTCAGAGTTGAAATGAAGGGGGCTGTCCAGCGATGAGCCAGGGCCGGGCAGCTGACACAGGCCAGGGCTGTCTGCAGGAGGAGGGCAGCTATCAAATGTGTGACTCATGGCCGGAGGAAGCTGCCAAGTCCAGCAGCAGGGGTACAGCGAGCACTGGCCAAGAAGGCGCTCCCTGCCCTGCGCCCCTGGGTGCCTTCTGCGCCAGGAGCACAGCTCCTACCCAGCACCCCCCAACGCCCCTCCCCCACCCCTGCCTTCCCAAGAAACCGGTCCATGGGACAAAATGCCCAGCAAGTTCCTTCACTCTATCCATCGTTAATCAGGTACTTGAAACAGCGCATGACTCATGTTGGGCTCTGCTAAGACTAACATCATCAGGCCTCTTTTGTGTAAGAGTTAAGTCTCAGTTCCACAAAGGACTTCAATGAGCGGAACCTCGTTGATTCCATTGCAGGGCTCAGGACTCAGGGAAAGAGGTGAGCACCACACTGGAGCCACAGAAAAGCTGAGCCACAGAGAGTCACACAATCTCTTTCTTCCCTAGACACTCTTTCTGGGAAGGATTTTCCTCGAAGACCTGGTCATAGTCTTCAGGTGGGGTTTGCTGCAAGGGATCAATGAGAAGTTTATCAAAGAAGTGTTAGGTTCCAAGGGCCAGGACGAGCAGAGTCACTCCAGAGAGGAGGAAGCACCTGAGAACAAATCTCACCATTTAACTCGGGCATCTGCTGTCGATGCTGACTGCGGTTGGGGGTGAGTCTCACGGTTTCTGTGTAGGAGGAAAAGCAGTCCATAGTCCCCAGAGAAAATAATATGGGTTGTCCTAAGAACCAAGGGGCAATACCAGAGAGGGATCATTCAAAGTTTGGTGAATTAATGCTCCCCAAGCAGTGCAAATGACTCTTTCACCACCTCGGTGGAAGATGATGGACTGGGTTAATTCTCTGGATCAAGGGAGAGGTCCAGTCACCTCCTTGCTTTAGAAAAGTTTTTGCTGACACACTGCTAAGAGAGGAAAGCAAAGTGCTCTGGCAGTTCTGATATACTAACACGCGTGTAAAAGAGAGGAGTCTTATATCGGCTCATTTGGGCAAAAAACCCACAAAGAAGATAAGAAATTAGTGAGCTTGGTTACTACGGTAGATTGGTGGAGAGAATGGAAAGACGGGACAGGGTTGGGGGAGGGACACTTCTCTGAACAGATCTTGTCGAATAGTTTTAGCTTTCAGTGCCATGTCAAGTTTTGCATACTCAAAATAAATAAAGCCGGTAAGATTGAGGGGTAGGGGGAGAGGGAATCAGTTACTCCCTTAGGAAAATGGAAAATTGTCTCCATCATCATGGTTATGGGAATGGTCAGTAAAGAAAGGGCATATATAAAAGGCACAATTATTAAAGTCTTTCTGACTTGTTAAGGAATCTGTTACAAACTCTGAAACTGAACTCTATACCACCTAGAATTCTATAAAAGTTCCACATCCCTGGAGATCTTTAAGAATAGAATAGACATATAAATGTCTGTATGATTCCAGGAAAGGGCTGGGAAGAGGGATACCATAGACTGACTGAATGTTCCCCCCAAATTCATACATTGATGTCTAATTCTCAAGGTGATGGATTAGGTGGTGGGGTCTTTGGGAGGTGCTTAGGTCATTAGTGTGGAAGCCTCACACAGTTGGACTAGTGCCCTTAATAAAGGGATCCCAAGAAGCTCCTTTGCCCTTTCCACCATGTGAGGACACAAGAACATGGCCATCTATGACTAGGAAGTGGATCCTCTTCAGAATCAAATCCATTGGCACCTTGATCTCGTTCTTCCTAGCTTCCAGAACTATGAGAAATAAGTTTCCATTATTTACAAGCTACCCAGTCTATGCCATTTTTTTTGTAGCAGCCTGAGCAAACTAAGATTCATGAATGCCCTTCTAGGGTTGTGGGAAGTTATTGGGGCTGGTTCCAGGCAGGTAGTAAAGCAGGTGATTTGTCTCTGAATCTTGCTTTCTCATTTCCTCTCTTCTCTGCCCTCCTTAGATCTCCATGCTTGGTTCTCTCAATCTATCTCCATGCCCAATTATCTCCGATGAGGCAGTAAGTCAGAAGTCTGAAGAATAACCTTTAGGAAGTCCCTAATACAGAACACAAACTTTTCATGGTCTGAGCACATCCAGTGTTCAGGACCGTGGTTTTTATTGTTTCTGTTGTTGTTTCTTTGTTTTTGAAATAGCTGTACTCACTTCTGGTAAAAGATCTATAAAGATTCGAACCCAGCATTTATAACATAGGATAAAAGTGTATGTTCAAATTCTCACTGGTATAGTTCAATACTAAGCTAGCTTGTTGGCATGCAGAAGACTCCTAAGTAAACTTGACTTTGCTTCCCCCATTCCAGGAATGGATGTAGTCAAGCCCTAGGAGGAAAGATGTGGATCGGAGAAGACTGAGTATCCAGGGCTCAATAAGGTTATAATTCATCATGGAAATTCTGGTTCAGTCCCAATACTTTCCAAATAAATGATACCATTTCTGGGCTAATTTAGACTCCTTTCTTGGAGCCCTACAACCCCTCTGGCTACCTTCTAACTAACCTCCCAGAGCATAAGTCCTCCCAGGACATCTTTAAGTCTGGAGAAGGTCTCCTTGGCTGTCCCTTAACTCTGCATTAATTAGCATCGGAAAAGAGAAGCATATTTTGTTAAGATATTCACCCCATGGAATTTGCCCCAGACATTTTATACTTGTCTTCTATTTTTAGCAATGACATCAGTTGGGCTACATTTTGGTTTCTAATGAATCATTCCATTCACACCACCCTCTATTAAATGCCAAGCAGATTTTATGTTACAAATCTCCTACTTTTAATGAGATTAATAAGCTTATCCTTAGATCTTCAAAGATTTATAGCTATTCAGCAAAGTGGGAAAGGCCTGCCTCATTTATTGGCTGTATATATTTAAAGAATGGATTTCAGAGAAGTCATTAAAGTGACATGTGTCTTCCCTCTTCAGAATCTTTATAATTGTTTGTGTGCATGTGCACATCACAAAAGAGCTTTCTCCAGCCCCAAGCTCTTGAAAACCAGGAAGTGTTACAGAGTGGTAACCACAGCTCCCCAGGGCCCCGTCTTTTGAGATCTGAGCCATGTGTTATGATAAATAAATAATCCCCTAAAGTATGTTATCTTGCTTCTGGCAAGGATATGACAATTTAGATGTACGGTTCCATAACGCCTACAGGAAAGAGTTTAGAAGAAAAGATTCCACGTCTTGGGATGAAAAAGGGAAAGGTCCCATTAATAACCAAGATTACCAATGCAAAAAGTATACGGGGGCGACCTGACTCAGAGCTGGAGAGAAAAAAGATCTGGAGATGTAAATACCAGTAATTGGGTCTAAAGCAAAGCAAAAAGATGAATCCACAGATGCCAGGAGTATTGAATAAACAAATGTTAGGAGCCTGGCATCTCACAAAAGCCCCAGTTTGTTTCTGAACCTCAGTCCAAACTATTGTTTCTGGACTTCGTCTTTTTAGTGCTTGAGCTTTCTGTGAGATAAAGCTGTGCATTGCAGGTGTATTTTGAGGAACAAACAAACAACTAGTTATATTGAGCCCTTGAATTTAGAGAGGCTAAAGCTGTTTGCCCAACCTACTATATGTACTCATGGGCATTTATGGAATGGTATGTAGTCACTTACCATTGACGGAAAAGGCCAACAACCCATCGAGATGAATGGGTAGCAAATACCCTGTAAAACCACCCTGACGAAAATAGGCTTGAATGTTACCAATTGGATTTCACCCATGGTGAATGTAAGAAACTGCCCTGTCTAGGAAAATGTCTTAAAAAAAAACCCAAAACCAATAACACCACTATTGGGGCCATTATCCAATATTTTTAAACAAGGAAATCCTTGACAAATTCCCTTCAGAACCATGCACTAGGAAAAGGCTTGTTCCTCATGATGAACTGAGCCATCCCCTAAGATTACACACAAAGAATTCTGCAACCCACTGTTTTCTACTTTTTCTAGGTTGCTGGACCGCTGAGAAGGAAGTTTCATGTTTATCATTCCTCTCCATTGGAATTTACTGCTGTAATTTCTTCTCACCTTTACTTTGGGGTTCATTTTGGTTTTAAAACCTTTTCTACAATCTCAATTTTTTTTTCCTGAAAGTGGGTGGCATATACAAAAGGTGTCACTAATACAAAGATTTAAAATGTGCCTCCAGAGACGTGTTTCCAAGTGGCACTGCATTCCCTTGGCAGAATGTCTGCTTCCTCCCTCCTCATTGCTTATTTACTTAAGTGAGAAAGAAAGCAAAAGACAGCAAATGGAGGGCGGAGGGTGTGCCTGGAAAATTCCCAGGAATAAACAACTGACAAGCTGTCACCCCCCAAAACAGATAGGTCCTAGGGAAGACAATGATTTCCATGTTCAAAGACTCTTTCTTGCACAAAGTTGGAAGCTGGTTTATTCTGTCCCTTCCTCAGTGCTCAAGTCACAGTTAACACGACAAACGCACTGCTCAGGCACTGTCTTCACAGCTGACGCATGGAGACGGGGATGTGTTCACCTGTAGTCCAAAAGCAGTGAAATTAATATGCAGAAGGGGACCTGAGAGATTTCCCCGTCCTGGTCACGAAGCACATTCCCAGATTTCTAGAACATCCATGAAGATCTCTGCGTTTGTTTTACGACTGTCCAGAACTATTAACAAGGTTATAGAAGTTAGGTCACAAGTTGGGAGATCACGCTTTAGGTAGAAATACAAGGGTCTTGGGGGCTGTCTCCTTTCGCATGAGTAATTAGTAACATTTGGTGTGTCTAGTTTGAGGAGGAAAGGTCTGGTTGAAAGGTATGGTGACAAATATCGACTGCAGTGGGTACCAGGTGACAGCAAACATGTTAAATGAATGAGTTTTACAAACAGAAACTGGAAGGAGCTTAGGACGGCAGGGAGATTGACGGTCTGGGAGCAGGAACACCCCTGTTTCCTCCTGCCGCTGCTGATCCCTAGCACAGTGGAGGCAGGTGACAGCAGGCCACCGGCCGCCACCTCCACCCTTCCCCATTCCCTGCCCCAGGAGGCTGAACCCATTAACTGTATCACCCAATCCCCACCCCCCCCCCCCCATGGGCTCGGCCTGGGGATGGCAGGTGGGAAATGGAAGGTGGATGGTTAGTTCGCGTACCTCAGCTCCTGCTTTGCCTCATCGTCCCTCCTGTTTTCTCTTGACCCTTTCCACCCCTAAGTGGAACCCTTACAGTTTCTTCGTCTGAACCATCTGGGGTGGATTCCATTTTAGCCAGGCCTCTGACGGATACAAATGGCAGCCAGCTTTAGCCACCTGGAAATGGATTTGGAGTGGTGGGGTTGAATTCTGAACCTCTGCTGGCCTCGGAGTTGAGTCTGGATTCTAAGACACTGCTGCGTGGGGAGGTTAAGTGATGCCCACAGGCCCCGGGGCCTAGTGGCCCGCTGCTCTAGCTCACCAGCAGTGTGAGGTCAAGGACACCTCAAGTGGTCTTGGAGCTACTGCTCAGAGGCTTATATTCAATTTAACCACCAAACATATTAACACATGTGAACACTTGGGGATAAAAGAGCTCAACCCCCATTTTTTTTTTAAATGAAGGTCTGTTGGGGCACCTGGGTGGCTAGGTCCGCAAAGCCTCGACTCTTGGTTTCCCTTCAGGTCATGGTCTCACAGTTCCTGAATTCAAGCCCCACATCTGCTCTGTGTTCACAGAGTGGAGCCTGCTTGAGATTCTCTCTCTCTCTCTCTCTCTCTCTCTCTCTCTCTCTCTCTCTTTCTCCCTCTCTGCCCCTCCCCCGCTCATGCTTTCTCTTTCAAAATAAACTTTAAAACCAAAAAATATTGAGTGAAGGTCTGCTGGATTTTTTTTTAACAGCCATTTGACAAAGGGGTAAAGTGATCCCATGGTGACGTAGTGAAGTCGGAGTCCAGACTTCACTGCATCCGCAGAAGTGTCCCCAGGCCGGGGCGCGGGGCCAGGAGTGTACTGACTGCAGGAAGAAACCTGTAGGACTTGAGGACGGGGGGCGGGGGGACGGCGTGGGCAATGACAGCCGCAGTCTTTCTTATTTAGATATTTTATATATATATTACATCCAAGTATGACAGTCGTTTGTACCATTTCCCAGGGGAGACAGATGTTCCCAAGGCCAGGCAGGGTGCAAGGGGGGGGGGGCGAGGAGGCGCGGGCAGGGGAGCGGGCGGCTGAAGGGCGGGGCTGGGGGGCCGCGCTCACAGAAGCTGCAGGAGCTTCAGGGACTGGAGGAGCGCCCCCGGCTCGGCCGCCGCCAGATACTGGCAGCACAGCCAGTCCTCCAGCTCCACCCCGCGCCTGCGGTCCGCAGCCCGCTCGGCAAACTTCATCATCATCAGGGCGCGCTTCATGTCGATCCAGTTGTGCAGCGTGCCGCACAGCACCTCCTCCGACGTGCCCGGCTGCTCCACCAGCTCCCGCCGCGGCCCCCACAGCAGGCACTGCAGCACCCGCTTGGCCTCGCCGATGCGGATGCGCTTGATGGGGTCGGCCTCCAGCAGCAGGTGCGCGAGCTGCTGCAGGCCGGGCGAGTAGAGGGACAGCGCGGGCAGCGGGGGCAGGTCCTCCTGCCGGTAGTCCTGTTCCCGCAGCCGCGCCCGCACCTCGAACGGGTTGGGCTGGTGGAGCAGCTCATAAATGAGGATGCCCGTCTGGAACTCATCGAACTTGCGGTACTGCGAGGCAGACACGATCTCGGGGGCCAGCCGGGCCTGGCTCTTCTTCTGCTGCAGGTTGGTGGTGCCGCCTGGCTTCTGCTTGGCCTTCAGGAAGTTGCTGATGATGAGCCGCGGCAGGTACTTCTCACTGGGCACCACCTGGCAGGCGGGGGCGGGGGCGGGGGCGGGGGCGGCGGCGGCCTCGAGAGAGACAGAGGGGCACGCTGCGGGAGCCCCAGCCGGGGAAGGGGATGGGGCGGCGGGAGAGGCGCCGGGGGAGGCCTGGGGGGAGCAGTGCACCAGCAGCAGGTTCTCCAGGCACAGGTCCCGGTGGATGATCCCGTGCTCCTTCAGATGCTCCAGCCCGTTGCAAAGCTGCAGGAGCAGGAAGCACACGCGCCGCTCGTAAACCTCAGGCTCAGACTGATGGCTGGAGGCGGAGTCCCGCACAAAGTCAGAGGCCGTCTGGTGGGGCACCTCGGGGGTGATGACCACCACGCAGTCCTGCTCCTGGGCAGGCGGGTGTGACGGGGGTGCAGGCAGAGGGTCCTTGGGTGCGTCAGGAGAGGTGAGCATGCTGGAGGGCACCGAGGCAACAAAGTGGCCGCAGTCCTGCTGGATGTTGAAGTGCACGGGCACAGAAGGGCTGCAGTAAGGGGCTGCTTTGGGCTCAGGGGTCTTGCAGATCTGCGGGCGAAAGGCAAAGTCAGGTCAACGGTGGAATCCATCATCCTCAACAAACGGTGTTGGGACATTTCGGATAGCCGCTTGCAAAAAGGAGAAGTAAACCCTTACACCAGACACACAAATTGCCTCAACGTGGATCACACTTAGGTGTAAGAGCCCCATATATACGTTTTAGAAGAAAACCCAGGGCAGACTGTTTGAGACTTTGGGCTGGGGAAAGAGTTCCCAGATGCCACACCAAAAGCATGGTCCATAAGGGAAAAAAAAGTTGGTAATTATCAAAATTCCTAAGATACCATTAAGAAAAGGAAAAGACAAGTCATAGGCTGGAGGAAATATGTACAAAACACCTATCTGATGAATAATTTTTAAGTAAAATTTAACAAAAAACTCTTACAACGCAGTAAGAGAATGATAAACTACCCAATCAAAAGTGGACAAACTCTATTAAGAGGAATTTTACCAAAGAAATACGTAAATGGCCACAAGCACAGTAGTCACTGGGGAGGGGTGCCTGGGTGGCTCATTCGGCTGAGCGTCCGACTTCGGCTCTGGTCATGATCCATCAGTTTGTGAGTTCGAGCCCCGAGTCGGGCTCGCTGCTCTCAGCACAGAGCCTGCCTCAGATCCTCTGTACCCCCCCACCCTCTGCCCCTCCCCTGCTTGTGCTTTCTCTCTCTCAAAACTAAATTTTTTTTTTTTTTAAAGTAGTCACTGGGGAGATGCAAATCAAAGCCACAGTGAGGTATCACTTGACGCCCACTCAAATGTCTATAACAAGAATGACAGACAGTAACAAGTGTCCATGAGGATGCAGAGAAATGGGAGCCCTCCTACATTGTTGGTGGCGTATAAAATGGTGCCATCACTTTGGAACACAGTTTGGCAATTTCTTTAAGAGTTAAACATAACATGACGACATGATACAGCAGGAGTGGGGCTCCCGCAGGACAACGTGGCACCCTATCAGTAGGAACACATCTGTCTGCCCCTAGTGTGTGCTAGAGAAATTCTCAGGAAACCAGACAAGCGTTTACACAGGCAGTCAACCTTAATCCGCATTCCTTGCGCCCTACAGCGGCCACCTGACCGCGTACGTGTTTGGCCGCTGGGGCGCTTTGCTCCCTTCTTGGGGAATCTCAGGGACAGAAGCAGGTCCTTCTAGGCTGTGGCCAAACTCCCTGAGACTGCCCTAGTTTCCAGATCCAGGTAAAGGTGCAATGTTGGTTGCTGGCACGGCTTGGCGAGCCAGCCGTTTTATTGGAGCTGCTACATGGAAGCCACGCACCTCCTTCCGAGGATGAGTCAGAGAGAAAACAGAGGGCTCTCCAGGGCGAGGGATGCCAACCCACGGCACCCTCTGAACACCCTATTATTGTAGGAATAAACAAGCAGGTGAGTTGGAGCTCCTCTGGGGAATCCCCACGACCATCGCTCTCCGGCCTCTTCAACATCTTGTATTAAGACAGCACCAGCCACCGAGGATCTTTAGCCATGGTAATCCTCTATTGGCTGCCACGCAGCTGCTCAAGCCAGACGTAATGGCCCTCTGTCAGGCCTCATTTTCCCCGTAATTACAAGGAAAGGGACAGAAGATGGGCTGTGGTCTCCCCTCTCAAAAGGATACAGTGCATCCTCAGCCATGCGGTATAGGAAGGTGAGGATCGGTGTAGTAATCCTGCAAAGAAAGGCACCTCGCATCTGCCTAGAACATATCATCCCTCGAGCAATCCAAAATAACCCTTCAGGCTGCCGCGGTGCCACACGCGAGTGAGTACAGCAGCGTTTACAAAGCGCCACATTGCTAACAGGTGACGTTTTCAGGGGTTCTGCTGCAAGCATCTTTTCACAGGCATTTATTTAGATTGCAGCTATACAAACCTTCTTCTCAGCCTGAAACCTGAAATAAGAGAGTCCAGCCTCTGAGGAAACTTTTAAAATGATAATTAGGGGGTGAAGGGAGGCAACACATTAGTAATCTCTCCATTACAGAGGTAAAACAGAAGTAAAATGTAAGTGCATTTTCCCCCAGACATTGCTTCCTAATATACTAACAAAAATGATTCTGGAACACGCATCTAAAGGGCATTGTTGTGGACTCCCCACTGTAGCCCACCCAACTGTATTTGGTTTTTACACGGCAGTCTTCTGAAACACTATTAAACGAAGGGGAATGTGTAGCCTTCAAAATGTAGTCTCGCATATAGATGCCAGCCACTGTTTATGACACTGTCTGCTGTGCCCTCTGTGGCTATGTGGGCCACGCATTGCTGAGGTCGGGGTCACTCCCTTCCCCGTGAGAGCTTCTCCACCACAACACACACCTACCAAACTCTTGCACGTGAGGCACTGCCTACTAAGCATTTTTCACACAGTGTCTCATTAAATCTCAGACAACCCGATGAGACAGGATGAGGTAGACGCTGCTACAGAAGAGGAAACAGAGGCTTCGAGGGGTTAAATTATTTGCCCAAGATTGTACAAGGGAGAAATCTCCAGGAGTCAAAAGTATGGGCGTGGAAGTGAAAAAGACCCTGGCTTAAATACGAACTCGAACTCGGCAAACCCTGGCAAGTTACAATCGATTCTTGTTATTTTGCAGTAGTTCTGTTAAGTAGCCACAAACACGGAATGAGCAAATACTGAACCACTGCTCCTAGGGGAAATATAGGGCGAAGTTCTTGCAAGCGTCTGTTGGTAACATTTTTTACCAACTGGCCAACACATAACCTTGCTTTGTGTGTGTTTCTATTTAAAGACGCCTTATTAGTAGATACTGTGGATTCATGAACACAGAACTCCCGCAGATGGCACTGGAACTCACGCCTAAACGAAGCTCACCTAACACTCCCCCAAAGGCACATGACAGCCTTCTTGTGCTCATGACCACTAGGCAGGACTTCAGCGCTCAGCTCGGTCAATCCCAACAGTGAAATCATCAACACAAGGCACAAAAATGTGAAGAACGAGACAACGAAGAGACCACAAAAAGGACACCTGTTGACAGGGGAGAACCGAAACAAGAAGCCAGAGCCTTGCCTTGTTCTGCCTTGGCTGGGAATTCACATGTCTGGTGACCCAAGTCTCCCCCTACTCTGTGCATTTCCAGGGACCACAAAAGGGCCACAAATTATGATTTGGGGTTACAAACGAATGTTAACAAGTGAATTCAAAAATACGGAATCCACAAATAGCGAGGATCCACCTTATTTATCTCAGTCTATTTTCTCCTCTGCAGTCCGGGCAGCGATAGGTCCTTTCTCCCAGGGCCACTGTGAACAGCCAGGGACACAACTCAGGTGTGGCTCTCAACACAGTGACTAGCCCACAGTGAGCTGGAGAAGGTTGCTATGGTGACCGCTCTGCTGGTCTGGCTGTAGCCATGTGGTGAGGCAATCCAGAGCTGGCTTGCCAGTTACTGTACAAACCTGGGGGCTGCAGCTGTCCAGGGCTGGGAAGGGTTTCCGAGGATTCCTTTTCTCAAGGGTGTCAAAGGCCTAGGCCCAGCAAATACCACTGACAGTTTGCACAGAGATGTAAATGAAGGAGCAGAATAAATGGGGACAGGGCTGGATGCATTTTAAAATCGGCGAGCTAGTCCTCTGTCAGGACCCCCCTGCCCCCGATCTGAGAGTCAGTATAGTGCAAAGGTGGGGGTGCCCCCTGCGGTCGTTTCACAGTGTGGGATGGTGGGTGCGGGTAGAGGAAGGGGGGAGGACAGGGAGGCTCCTCCACCCTCACCCCCTCCATTTCATTTTCAGGGAGTCTGAGCTTGGGATCTGGTGCAAGACCACACAAACCTTTGGTTCAGCTCAAATTTCAAACGTTTTGCTGAGCCAAGTCTCACTTTCAACTTTGGAGCCACAGCCTCGTTCGTGGTTAAAAATCTGGGCTAAGTCACGTTCTTTAAATAAAGAAGGCCCAGCTGGCTTAACACAAGTCCCTAATTACCGAACTGGATCCTAGTTGACCGAGGAATAAAGCAGCTTCTAAAACTCACACACAGCTGATGATTTTTCCCCCCCACCACATAGTCACGGAGCAGGGCTACAAGAGCTGGCTTTAATCTCCTGGCTGCTGCAGGGCGCTGAGCCCATAAACGGAAGGCCTGGCATTTAGTGCGAGCAGGTGCGAGCCTGCTTTTGTTAATGGGGACTCGCGAGCAAGGCTCGAGCTTACCAGGCACAGATGACATGAGCTCAGCGCCGGAGCGGTGGCGTGGGCGGGGAGACCGCTCCGTCCCTCGGATTCCAGATGACTGTATTCCGTCTAGACTGCAGCGCTAATGAAGTACAACAGCTGCACGTGGGAAACGATGTTCCGAGAGCCCCCGCCCCACAATTACCGGGGCCAGGCACACTTGCGAATCGGTATTGTTGTTCCCCAGATTCTGAACACTGGATGCTCTTCTCCAGATTTCCTTTTCATATGTTACAGAGATGGTCCTTGGGCTGCCATGTCTCCGGCAGAGTCAAATAGGACACCTGGGACTCTCTTCCTTAGAGGACTGGGGCCTCGTGTCCCCACTTCCTCATAGCTTACATTTCTAATGAAATGAGGAACAATGCTTGTTTTTAACCTCCGCCAGGAAAGCCAGATTTTCTGCATTGTTCTTCAGAGAATGTGGCTAATTCTTCATTGTTCCAGGAGGTCCTAGATCCAAGCTGCACATGACAATCACTTAAAAATATAAAAACCACAGGCGCCTGGGTGGCTCAGTCAGTTAGGTATCCACTCTTGGTTTGGGCTCAGGTCATGGTCTCACGGTTTGAGAGTTCGAGCCCCGCATTGGGCTCTGTGCTGACAGCAGAGAACTCTCTCTCCCTCTGCCCCTCCCCTGCTCTCTGTCTCTCGTGTGTGCTCTGTCACTCTCTCTCTCTCTCTCAAAATAAATAAATAAACTAAAAAATATATGTGAAAACCAGAACCCTTTACCCCAAGGTTCTGATCAGTGGCCACCTAGCTCCTTAGTTCCCAGAGCAGGATGACATCACTTTCCACCCCAAGGCAGAAGGGAGCAAGCTGCTTCCACGAGGTCCTTCCTTCCTCAAAATGGAGAGGCACTGAATGAACCCAGTTCCAGCCCCAGGAGCCAGGTGACAGTAGCTGATGCCCTTGACCTCAGGGAGGGCAAGGGAAGGCTGGCTCACTGATTACCTCCTCAGGTTCCCTGGGGCTAGCAAAAGCAAAGAACCTCCTGTAAGACACCTCCAGCCCTCAGGCTTCAAGGAGCTCACATTTCCATTCCTTTCATTGTTTGGGTCCACACCCTGGATCTGGGCCAACAAAGAGGACCAGAAAGCCTGGCTTCTCAAGTTCAGCTCACTGGAGAGTGCACTCACTTTCCCTCTACTGGATGGATACAGCACCATCCGAACAGGAAGGGGAACACTGGGATTGTTTCTTTTTTGTTTTTCACTGTGCTTGGGGAGTGGCAGAGCAGGATCACTTACTAAGATGGGTTTTGATAGAGACAGTGAAGTTCAAGAAATCGACAGACTCTCAGTTCAGCATGTTTGTATTTTCTTCCATCTGGTGCTTGCCATCTTAGCCACAACCCCCCCTAGTCTTTTGGGACCTTGATTCTGGATAATTGATTGTATTCGTATAGCCGTACTGGCCTTTTCACCCCCAGTTTTTTCATCGTAAGGCAGCAAATACTTATATATGGCCCCCTGAACCTATAAATCAGGGGTTACTAATCTATTTTTTTTCCAACGTTTATTTATTTATTTTGGGACAGAGAGAGACAGAACATGAACGGGGGAGGGGCAGAGAGAGAGGGAGACACAGAATCAGAAACAGGCTCCAGGCTCCGAGCCATCAGCCCAGAGCCTGATGCGGGGCTCGAACTCACGGACCGCGAGATCGTGACCTGGCTGAAGTCGGACGCTTAACCGACTGCGCCACCCAGGTGCCCCAACTAATCTATTTTTTATGGTGCTATCACCAAGTTGTTAAAAGAAAAATCTCAAAGTACAAAATTCATTGAAATTTTCCTTGGTTAATAGTCATAATATTAAAAACTTTTTTAAAACTTTTTATTTATTTTTGAGAGACAGAGAGACAGAGTGCGAGTGGGGGAGGGGCAGAGAGAGAGAGAGGGAGACACAGAACCCGAAGCAGGCTCCAGGCTCTGAGCCGTCAGCGCAGAGCCCGATATGGGGCCCGAACTCACAAACCATGAGATCATGACCTGAGCTGAAGTCGGATGCTTAACCGACTGAGTCACCCAGGCGTCCCGAATTATCATATTTTTAAAAACTCCACTGGTAAGCAGGAAACCACCCTGCCTCCCCAGGCCATTTCATGTTAGATCAGTATTTGCATTTTTTTCTGACTGGAAATAAAAGATCTTGGGACAGGTGATGGCACAAAAAAAAAAAAAAAAAAAGAGCTCATTGTTCCCCTCCTCACTACCCGAAAAAGCTTGCATTTATAGAAGAGCTACAGGACCGCCAGGTATTCAGGGGACACCAAAAGATGAGAAAAAAGGCCACATGGAAGGAACGGAATGTGGGTGCAGACGGCTCGACCAGCTTGCAGGGAGCTGCACCTTGAGAGAGCGGTGGGGGATGGTGGCAATGGCCCTGAGCTGGTGGCAAAAATTAAAGAGCTGTGTTACTTGAACTAGTCACTTCACTTCTCTGAACTCCATTTCCCTTAAGGGACAGGATGGTAGGAGAGGTGTAGCAGGCAAGCCAAAGCAGCATTCTGATCCATCGCAGCCACCCGCCACCGCCAGCTGTGGGCAGCTAAATCATTTTGCGCCTCAGATTCCCCATCTGTAAAACCTATCTGCCCTGTGAGGATGTGAGGTCATGTAGTTAATGCACCCGAGAGTCCTGTTGCATACTGAATGCTTCATCGATGTAGTTACTCTGTGTTCAAGATCACGCCTAGGTCCACCTCCCTCTCCAGCTATCTAGCATTTGAAGAACAGTATCTTCATTGTCCATCCCTCTGACTGGATCATACCATAAGGAACCTTATGTCCCGGGTCAGGCTGAGGGTGAAATCGGTGAGCACGGGTGCTCACAGTAAACGCAGGCATCAAGCCTGCGCCTGAAGCCCGGACAGGTGAAAGGACTTGCTCCAAAGGCTGTCCTGCCACAACCAGGACCAGCTGGTTGCACTGCAGAATAGGAGCAGGGGGTGGGGCGATACCTACTTTCACCGCGTAGGTGCTGCCAGGGTCCTCGGAGCAGGTGGCACAATAATAGATGGCGTCCCCCGAGTCACAACAGGGCCTGTTACAGGTCAGTTTGAAGAGTGACCAGTTATTCTCGTTGAAGTGCAGCTCCTTTTTCTGGCCGCCCATGAAGAGGTCCTCACACTTGGCTGCGAGGCGGACCAGGGACTGGGCATAGAGGCCCCCCAACTTGGCATAGGTGCCCTCCTTGCTGCTGATGCTGCCCAGGAGGCTGTGGAGCTGCAGCTGGGTGCTGCCGGTGGAGGCCTGGCTGGACACGCTCAGCTGGGAGGCCGAGGGGACCCCTTTGCACTGGAGGCTGGGGCTCCCGAAGCCGCTCTGGCTGCCCGCCAGCCCTGGTGCCGGCACCCAGTGGCCATTGCCTTTGAAAGTTTTCTCCAGGGGCTCAGAAGAGGAGAAGATATGATGGTGGCGGCTCCCGGGGCTCGAGGAGTAGCTGAAGTGGGACTCTTCGTGGGCACAGACGTTGGTTTCCGAGTGGCTGAGGTTCAGCTTGGGACTTGCTGTTCTTGGCTTGGGGGAGCCTTGGGTCCAGAAGAAGCCATCAGGCGAAGAGGCCGCTCGGCTCACTAACTTCTTCTGGGGGAGAGGCGGGGGCTGTAGGGGGCCGCTGGGGGACACATCCTCAGTGGAGCCCGAAGGAAATGGAACAGGAGCAAAGAGTTTCTTCCCGCTGCTGGTGGGGGAGTGCGCTGGCTCAGAGGAAGGGCCTGAAATTGAGAAACAGCAACAATCAGGCTAAGAGGCCTACGCCACTCAGTTCCAGGGCCCTGCGGTCACAGAAATTGATTTTACTTGTTATTTATTTCTAAGAGATGACATATGCACAATGAACACAATTCAAAATGCAAAAAAGGTATCCGGCGCCTTTGAAGTGAGCCTCCTACCTTAGCACCCAGTCCCCCTCATCAGAGGAAGCCACGCTGGCAATTTCCAGGGATCCTTCTGAAGATTTGCCAAACAACCCAGACAAATGCACATGCACACGTTTACACAAAGGAGATATTTTACATCAGATGTGCAGATCTATCTAATTCTTTTTAATAACAATCCCATCATATACCATCCATGTGCAAGTATCAGGATTTATTTAACCAGTCCCCTCCTGATGGACACTTAGCTTGTTTCCAATATTTTGCAAACAATGCCTGCAACAACAAACCTGAACACGTATTTTGAATGGATTTTTTAAAAGTCAGGTTTATAGAGAGTATAATTGACCCACAATAAAAACAATAAAAACACCCTGGTTGCCTTGGGGGGCTGGTATGTGATTTTATAAATGAACAAACAGATCTTAAGGGAAAGCAAGTCCTTTCTAGACGCCAGTTCCCAGAGTGGGGCATGTGAATGCTGAACCTGACGGGGGTGAGGGACGGGGATGGCCTCAGCCCCCCACCCCAAACTGCACAGAACATGGGGACATTCAGAAATGTCATAGACAGTGAGCTGAGGGCCAGTCTAGACAGGGCAATGACTGGACTTCACTCTTTGTATCAACGTATGAAATGGAGGTTTCAAACCAATGAAATAAGAGTTTGGGTAAAAATATTCAGGGAAGAAGGCATGGCCACTGGGGACAGAAAACAGCAAACTGAAATAGAACTCATTTCTTTCATTCTGAGAACTGACTGGAGGATGTCCCCACTATTTTGATAAAAGCTTCTAGGGAAATAACAGGAGCGTTAACTATCTTCACAGGTCCTAAAATGCATCCTAGTATCCCAAGGGTTAAAATGTAAGCGAACTACGGGTCTGACATTCAAGGACCTAGGTAGGCACTAATGACACCTGCCGCTCACTGAGTTCATCGAGCTATGTCATCCTAAGAGCAGGGCATGCAGTGTCCCTCTGTGCCTCTCCCCACCTCAGCAGCATGACTGGAACGCAAGAGCTACAACAAACACATAGGTCCCAGGCAAATAGCAAAAGGCCCCAAAGGAAAGCAAAGTGTTAGTTTTGTGTTGATGCACATGATCTTTCTGGCGCGGCTCCTGAATAGTTAACGATTTTCTTTGCCCACACAGAGTTGCCCTCTGCTTTCTCCAACCAAAGTGCGGACTTCCAGAATGGACCCCCAAGGAACAAACACGGGCACCAAGCCCCACAGACCAACACGGGGTCTCCTTACTTTGGGGTATCCCCTAGGGAGGAGGCTTCCTCTCGCGAGCAAGGTGACAGACCACGTCATCAGGGCTTACCTTGCCCACTGACATCCAGGCCCAGCCTCACTGACGAGAGCAGTGTCCGTGAGTGACCGCAGGGGCCTCCTGTCTAGTACACGGCAAGGCGGTCGGGCCCCACACCGACACCTCCCTCCCCTGGCTCCGCTATCGCTCTCATGGGACCCGGGAGAAAGCACAATGCTGCTCACGCTCCCACATCTGCAGGAGGCAAACTCTTGCTTCCCAGTGGTTTTCCAAGATCGCAGTTAAGTTTTCCCTCCCACCTCACCCCTGCATTGCTAATGACGGGCGGGTCGCCTGCCAGCAAGGTTGAATGAGGGATTTATACCCTTCCAGGCCAGACTGATTATAAACCAAGCAGCAGCGGCACAGTCGGGCCAGGCAACTTTACACACCCGTGTATTTTCCCCTCACGGTCTGAAAGGGGACTGGCGAGAGCCAGCCAGCCGGAGGACGGGAGACCCTGATCGCAGCAGGTTCTGGATCCCTGGGGTCTATGGGTTCCCCCCCACTCTCCCCAAGAGGCTTTTCTGCTCCCAAGGGTGCAGTCAGCAGTGGGGGCGGATGAAGGCTAGGGCTGCACAGTCATTTCGTCTCCATCCTCCCTTTAGCAGAGGCTGAGAGAACGGGGAGCACCGATGACCAGCTGCTGGACTGCAAAACGGAGGAATAAGACCCCTTGTATACGGGGCTCTCAAAGGACACTAAGCCTCAGCCACCAAGTACCCAGGGGATGAGCAAGAGGGTGACTGAGTGGAAACAGGTCCATTTCCCGACTTTTCTGCATTTTGGACGGCAGAAGTCTGCGACCATCAATCTGATTCTCCATTTGTTATCAACAGGCAGAAGATGGAAGACGAGGGGAGGCAGGGGAGTGTGATCAGAGCCTCTGGTCAATGCTCCTTCTATTTCGAACTTTATTTATTTATTGCATGAGAGAGAGAGAAAGAGAGAGAGAGAGAGAGAGAGAGAGAGAGAGAGAACACGCAGGGGAGGGGCAGAGAGAGAGAGAAGGCTCCTGTCAGCACAGAGCCCGATGCAGGGCTTGAACTCATAAAACGTGAGATCATGAGCTGAGCCAAACAAGAGTTGGACGCTCAGCTGACTGACCACCCAGGCACCATTCTGGTCAATGCTTTAATCAGTGCCTCCAGTGACCGGGACAGCCTGCCGACAGTGAGGACTCCTTCCAGTCCCCAGTCCCCGGGTAGTTTCTGACAAATCAGTTTTTTGGCTAGTCGCCTCTTTAAGCCTTGCGCTTACTTCCCCATTCTTATTGGTTTGCCTTCCCTGTATGGCCATGACGCCTGCAACATGTCCTTTTCTGCCTCTCCCTGTGACCTAGGGGTGGACAGCGGGATGAACCCCTAACTAGCTGTTGCCCTCACTGGGCTGAGTTTCCTCATTTAAAAATTGACCAGATCGTACCACAGTGAAGGTCCCTTCCAGCATGAATAGTCCACAATTTCAGCTACTCTCTCCATTTTCAACTTCTTCCAGCAGGCATTTTGTCTCAAAGCTGCCCCTCAAATAAAAATACCTCTAGGCAGATAGCTCTCCTGCTTCTCTCGCTCTAGCTCCCTCAGCTGCCCCTGGTTAACTTTCCAACCTATAAGGGTAGCAGGAATTTAAAAAAAAAAAAAAAAAAAAAAATCTGTAACACTTCTTATTCCCTAGATCGCCAGAGGGAATCAGGAGGTTCTGCTCTCACACCAAAAATAACTTGTGTGTGTGTTCAGGCAGTTGGAAGGAAGTGATTTTCTCCTTTATCCAATGGGTGTTCTCTTGCTTTCCTGTGGGAACTGCGTTAGTCAGCGGCTTTGATCAGATCTATAGGTAAATCTGGCAAGGAGTTCTGGGTATTAGGTGGAGTGTGGTTCCTTCTCCTTTATTTCTTAGCTGCTGTGTGTTTGGTCACCCAACAATCACTGCACAAAGCCCGTCCTAATTAGAGGACAGCAGGGCCTGAGAGGGCTCCCCCACCCCACCTGTCCCCAGCAGGAAGGGCTACAGTTACCCAAACCTCACCCAGGGAAGTGAGGCTCACCTCAAATGTGCACTTTACGCATATAATTGGGCCTTATGTATACATATTGTGATTCTGAGGTAAAAAAAAAAAAAAATGCCTAGTTCTGTAACGGGCACAGCTCCTTCCGACCTGAGGCGTCCTTTTTAACTTAGTTTCTTAAAATGTTTCTTTCAATTCGGAACCACAGCCGGTGAGGAGACCAAACTTCACTCTGATAGCCTCTGGGCACCTCAGGATCACGTAACAGCTCAGCCCGTCGCATTCTTAGGGCTACTCTGAAAGGGGTCAGCATGTGGCCCTTGTCAATGAAACTGATTTCTCCACCATGGGACAAGAGGTACCTCCTTTCTATGGGACCAGAGGGCACCCCTAAAGCCCCACTCTGCTTCTACCGTTTTCTTTACTCTTACATGGAGCACTTCCTCCGAAACATGGCTGGAGGTAACACAGCAGCTGGATTCTCACTACAGTTGACCCTTGAACGTGGGCTCAGAATGTGTAGGTCCGCTTATAGGTGGTTTTTGTGTTTTGTTTTTTTTCTGATAAATACAGTACTGTAAGGGTATTTTCTCTTCCTTATGATTTTCTTTTCTCTAGCTCACCTTGTGGTAAGAACGCAGTATATAATACACACAGAGTACAAAATCAGCTTATGTTATCAGGCTTCTGGTCAACTATTAGCAGTTACGTTTCTTTAATTTTTTTTTTAACCTTTATTTATTTTTGAGACAGAGAGAGACAGAGCACAGGTCTGACAGAGACAGGGTCAGAGAGAGGGAGACACAGAATCTGAAACAGGCGGTTCTGAGCTGTCAGCACAGAGCCGAACGCGGGGCTCAAACTCACGGACCGCGAGATCACCACCTGAGCCGAAGTCGGACACTTAACCGACTGAGCCACCCAGGCGCCCCATCAGTTACGTTTCTAATAGAAGCTACTAAAGCCGTGGATTGTTGACTGTGCGGAGGGGGCTGGTGACCCAACCCCTCTGTTTTTCCCAGGGTCAACTGTATTTGTAGCAGCCACCACACTCTGCATTTAGAAGAAGAGCCAGAAAGAAGAGGGAAAAAATATGTCTTGACACCTAAAATAGTTGCAAAATCCACAGGCAAACCACTGGTTCAGAAAAATGTGCCTAAAGAAAATGCTGAAAAACTCTGGCCAACAGCCCATATTCTCAGGACTTAGATTCAACAGCAGTGAGAAGAATTCAAATATATCCTGGTTTTATGCTGGTGTTAGATCACCCTGTTTCCAAATTCTGGCTTACAATTAAGAGTGTAAAAAAGGGTGAGAATGGAAAATACTTTTCTGGGAAGTTTGCCTCCATCGTAGTTACATCATTGGTAGGTTTTTAAATGACTTTTCGTGCTAATAGGGCCAGAGAGCTCCAAACCCCAGTTCCTAAGTTTTTCTTCCAATTGCCAATTCTGCATACAAAGCCCGGAGCCCATCATAGAGAAGAACACTTCTGTCTCTCTTCAGTGTGTGTTTCAGAGAAGAGAAAGCGTTTCTGGTGGGGAAACTACACATCGCATATGGTACACTGGGTGGGATCTTAAAAAGACCGAGGAGAAAGTATACTAGTTTGCTGCCATTATATTTAGAAAGCAGACAAGAAATCAGGATTTCAATGGTCAGGATAAACAGCCCAGGCAGAAATGCAGGCCAGAAGTTCAAATGTAGCACTGTGATGTTTTCTTTATTATAGAGTCCTCTCTTTTTTCTGGCTTTTAATAGGCACTTTCATTGTTCTCCACGGCCAAAATGAGAGGTAAGCTTATGGAGGAAGTGGGCAGTCCAGTTTTGAGCTGTGTGAATGAGGCTGTTTGGCTCCCTTAGTGCACAGCTCTGCCTTCTGACAGCAGCCGGCCAGAGCAAATGTGGCGCGGAGGGCAGATACCCCACCGAGCTCCAAATTCTTAGCTTTTGGGTCTGGCTCTTCTCCCACTGCGGGTAAGGTAAAGCAAATGGAATTTTCTTTTGTTTGAAAAACATGGAGTGTTCTATGGATCTTGTTTTTTTTTTAAATGAGGATATAGATCATTGGCTGGAAATGGCTGTACAGAGTTATCCATTGAGTCAGTCAATATTTCCTGAGCACCTACTAACTGCAAGGCATAGGGAACAAAGCAGATGGAAAAAACCTCTCCTACAGCCCGTGGCCTTGTTCAAAGAAAGCCATCTATGTGGACACCTTGCCACTGGTGCCCAGGAAGTGGCACCCTTTCAGGTTTCTGCCAAACCCACTCTTCTTACCCCAGGAGACATGAGGTGGGTGGCAGAGGGGATGTTCTAGCCTCACATGTAGCTTTTTCCTCCAAAGAAAAACTGTGCAAACTCTTGTTTGATCACACAATCAGACAGGCTCAACATTAAATGTTAAAAAAAAAAAAAAAAAAAGGCAGCGAAGTATTCCTTCAGAAGGAACCCTGGCTCTCTCAAGAAGGTAAACATGGCCTGAAAATGGAAACAGATTCTCAACATTCCACAACTGGAAGGAAAACGTGGCATTGGTGAGGAGCCTCTCCGGAACACTTGATCATCCCGAGAAACAATAATCAAGATGTGAATGCGATTTACACGTAAAACAGGAGAAGCGCTGTCTCTCAGCTTGGAAAACGGGCCCATGGAAAACGTTCCGTGCCAACAGCCCAAGCGTGGCTCCAGAACCCTGCCTTCAGGTCTCCTGTGAGAACACAATCATTTGGGGTTGTCTTCCAAATTAACAGTAAAATTAGAAGTTAGTTCAAACCACTTTCACATGCTGTTGATGGAAGCATAAATTGACATTTTACGGGATAATTTGGGAACATCTATTTAAAATGCATATAGGTTTTGACTTATCAATTCCACTTCTTTTTTTTTTAAAGCTTATTTATTTATTTTGTGTGTGAGAGAGAGTGCGCGTGTGCATGCATGTGCAAGTGGGGGAGGGGCATAAAGACGGGGAGAGAGAGAATCCCAAGGAGACTCCACACTCAGCACCGAATCCAGTGTGGGACTCGATCCCATGACCCTGAGATCAGGACCTGAGCTGAAATCAAGAGTCAGACCCTTCACCAACTGAGCCACCCAGATGCCCCTTCTTCTTCTAAGAATTTATCTTTCAGATATGTTCACCAAATTATCTCACCAAAGTATGTTATGGGATCTTACTGGAGACTGGTAATGAAAATCACCTAAATATGCATTGTTAAGAGAGGGGTTTAACGAATTCACACAAGGACAAAATATACAGCATTTTAAAAAAATGAGGTAAATTTAGAGGTTCTGATTGGAAAGACTTCAAGATACATTAAGTATAACAATGTGTCAAATTGAAGTTTATGATATTTTAAAACTACGGATAAAAATTTCTGAGAGGACATAGAAAAATATGCTCAAAGCATGTCAAAGGTGGGAGCTGGGATAGGAGGCGTCTGATGACTTTGACTTTGCCTGTCATATCTTGCCCTGGCGTGTGAATTTTTATCATAGACACATACTGACTTTAGTGACATAATAATATATATTTTAAAATTCAGTTTGGGGCACCTGGGTGGCTCACTCGGTTAAGAGTCCGACTCTTAATTTTGGCTCAGGTCATGATCTCATGATTCATGGGATCAATGAGCTGACATCGCAGAGCCTGCTTGGGGTTCTCTCTCTCCCTCTCGCTCCCTCTCTCTCAGCCCCTCCTCTACTGGCTCTCTAGCTCTCTCTCAAAATAAATAAATAAGCACTAAAAAAAAATTTTTTTTAATTCCGTTTACAAGAAATAGTTTAAACTAAAACAAAGCTTCACTTTCGTGATATTGTATGGGCTCAGGCCACAGACAATCTTAAAAACGGAGGATCTTTTCCTTTGGGATAGCTTCTTCGTCCTTCACTAACAAATCTCCCTGAACAGAACCCGTGACTCAGTCTGTCTCCAGGGGCGTGGGGGATGAGGAGGGCCTAACCGTGTGAGGGCAAAACACCAAGTGTAATATATTAGACCGAACCCACCAGTTTAGGATCCAGTGTTCTGGCAGCCAGAAACAATAATAGCCAGAAGACACTATTTTCAGCTGGGGAGTTTTAGATGCCTTTTCAGGGCTGCTTTTTTCTTCTTACAGAGACTCAGGTAACAGCCTGAGTAGGGGAGCAAATGCTCGGTGAAGGTCAGGCTGTCACTCCTTCTGACTGATGTCTGATCTTTGTGGACTTACTGCCTCTCCTCCTGACAGATCCGCCCTCCCCTCCCCACCCACTTCCCCGGCTTGATTTTTCCCCACAGCACTTCCTGCCATCTGACACGCCAGCTACTGTAGCCCTTTATCTTCCTCATTGTCCATCTCTCCCCACTGGAATGTGACAGAAAGAACTGGGCAGGTTTGGTGACTGCGGTATGTTCGACATCTAAAGCTGTGCCCAGCAGCACAAGCCTTGGATTTGACAAATAATCTACCAAATCAAGGACGCTATTAATGGGTATATTTAAAAAATCCTCTTGGCATCATTACTAAGAAAAACAAGCTGACTACTGTCAAGATTATAGTAAAACCTTGGTTTGCAAGCGTAATTTGTTCGGAAAACGTGCTTACAATCCAAAGCATTCGGGTATCAAAGCGGATCTCAAGAACCACTGGCTCCCTTGTGATCATGTGACATTTGGCGTCCTGTACTACTTGTATTGCAAGACATCACTTGTCTATCAAGTTAAGAATTTTTCGAAATGTTTGCTCGTCTTGCAGAACACTCACAGAACAAGTTACCCACAATCCAAGGCGTTCCTGTATTTCGTTAACTTGGCTGTATCTCTGGTTTGCCAGTTATAAAAATACCAACACTGACCTGGCACATATCTTCATGTGAATTTACACCTATATTCGCTGTAGTTAGACCTCTTATCTATTGCTTGTGCCAACAGTTTCAATCCAAGAGAGCACTCTCTAATCTCCCGTACTGTGGGGACCTGGCCTCCGTGATGCCTCTGAAACTGTGCAACCAAATTATAATGTTATCCTAAATCCAAAAGTTAAATAATCTTAATGTGCCATTGGGTTTGTCTATTTAAAAGGGAGCAATTGGGGGCACCTGGGTGACTCAGTCGGTTAAGCGTCCGACTTCAGCTCAGGTCGTGATCTCACGGTTCAGGGATTTGAGCCCTGCGTTGAGCTCTGTGCTGACAGCTCGGAGCCTGGAGCCTGCTTCAGATTCTGTGTCTCCCTCTCTCTGCCCCTCGCCCCCCCCCCCCATTTGTGCTCTGTCTCTCTCAAAACTAAATAAACATTAAAAAAAATTAACAGGAATCATTTAAAGCCCAAGAGTCTTCCGATGACTTTCTTTCTTTCTCTCTTTTTTCTTTCTCTCCCTTTCTTTCTTTCTTTCTTTCTTTCACTTTCTGATGACCATTTGTGATGACTGTCTAGCTGAGCATTTTGCCTCCCATCTATTCACTACAGATGACCTCTTGGCAACATCCATGGATCTGTCCTGACACATGCAGTTTGTCCCTCCCAAACTGAGCATAAACCAAACAACTGCTTAGACGGATTTTTCCTGCCACTGAGTTGACTCACTGTTCAACTGAATTGCCCATATGGACAAATGGGATAACAGATGTGCTTTGAGAAGTATGAGATGCCTCAGAAGCACAAAGAGGTGAAATGAATCTTGATATAAAAATATACAATTTAGACAAACTGGTTTCCAAAATGCAACAAAGTTATAGATTCCAGCTATGTTTGCTCTTCTTATAAAATCTATTATTATTATTTGCCACAAAACCCAAATAGTCGAAAACTAACTTTAACCACTAACTCTGATAAGCTCCTGAGAAATTTACATACTCTGTTAGGATACGCTCTGGAATGACTTTGTCCTCAACTCACTTTACTGCAGATATAAATAGCCTGCGGAATGCATCTTTTTCATTAGCGAATTCTTCCTGACAAACCAAGTAGTCTAATGATATCTTTTGACTTCATATATAATATTAGAGAAGTAGACACTACATTCTGGTCTCCAGGAACTTCAGCTTGAACGAACTCTACCTCTCTTATTTAGCTCCCCTCTTTCAGCTGCAATATTAGCCACAAAAGGCGTGATGGGTAAATATTTCAATATTAGTTTTATAAGGTAAAAGTGAGTAAGAATTCATGGGACTGAAAGATGACTGTCCAGGAACAGATCTACAGCAAGCCGCCTTGGTTAACGAGGAGAAGCAGACTGAGAGCTTCTTACATTTCATGGCCAGAGAGACAGAGAGACACAGAAAGAAGAGAGAGAGAGAAAGAATAGAGAGAGAAGGTGTTGGTCTCTTGCCAGCTGCAAAGCATGGTCTGGGGTACAGAGCCATCCGCAGGAGCAGCAAATAGAAATGGTTCACTCTAAGGACCCAGAGTCTGGTAACAAGGTACATACTTTTCGTTGATCTAGGAATCCAAGTTTTGAAGTGCATTTCCATTGCAGAACAGGTTCATGATAAAAGAAGAACCATGAAAATACATTCATTTGGATTAGAAAATGCCCGAGTTAGGTGTCGCCACTGTATTCCTAATCCCCAATGGCTCCGTATTTCCCACTTCTTCCTTAACCTACAAAGCTCTTTCCTCCCTCTCCCTCATCAGTTCTAATCGCACTTGAGACATGAGCTCAAGTGCCATCTTCTCCAAGCAACTTCCCTGAACGCTTCCTCAACCCTCACTGACTCCTTTCTCTTCTGGAAGCCTTGAGAGCATTCATGTTCTGGGAAGCCCAATCTCCTAGCTTAGACAAGCCACCCATGTGTCATGTGTTTTTAGTCTTGTCTCCCTAGCTAGACCTTCAGAGTCCTGAGAGCAAGAGTCATGATTTGCTGGTTCTGAGAAGCCACGTACCCAGGTAGTTCGGGAGAGTTCACATCAAGGCGAGCTGGCTGGTGGCCAGCGGGGGGCTCCAACGTACACTGCTCCCTCAGAATCACCCATCGTCCCCCAGAAAGCACGTCAGGGCACAGGGTCCAATGGTTCACGTGCCCCGCCCAGCCCTCTGTGGAATAATCCACCTCGTAGAATTTTTGCACAATGGGATGGGAAAAGGGAAAAGATGAAATCCCAGGAAAATCTGCAGAAAAAGGAAAGCCTCTTTTGCTATGTCCCACCTAATCGAGATTAAGATATTTCCTGTTTTTAAGTCTGAGCTTTCAGAAGTTTCCCATAAGAACACACCACAGGCTGACTTATGACACATGCTTCGGTGTTAGCAGTACTCATCTCTCAGATGGAAAATTGTTAGTGATCATGAATTCATGACGGAAACCTCGACTCCAAAATTGCCTACTGGGAAGAAATGTGTCCACAGGAGCGAGAAAGGCCGTCGTGTTAGCACATGTCGAAACGTCACACGCTAAAGGAGTTTAAGAGAAATGCAGCAGAGGACACACACACACACACACACACACACACACACACACACACAATGTCGAAATAATGAGAGGTTTTACTATTACCTGTCCCAACTACAGAAACACAAGACTTCCTTCTGAGGAATATGCCCAATCGGGACATACCCACATTACTACGCCTAAGAGCTTTATCCAGGGAGTGGGATGGACAGTAGACTAATGAAGCCTCCGTGCTTTAATACAACAAACATTTATGCAAGCACCCGCTGTGTCCAAGTAAGCGTGTGCATGTGTGTGTGCAATCATGCACGTAAAAGGGCAAACGAGCTGCGGGAGGGGGAGAAAGAAGGACAGAGAGAGAGAGAAGCACAGAGGGTGAAAACTTGTGGTTGGCATGTACCTAATCCCCTGAGAAGCAATCCCGAGGACAGAAATGGAGAGCAGACCTATATATAAATGGCTTATCACCCAAGGAATCAGGAGTCTTTCAATATGCTTTCACCTTGAGCTTCCTCCGCCTCGTTCCACAGGGATGCAATGTATGTAAGTAGAAAGGGCAGCACGGGACGAGGCACCTTGTCCTGTATTCAAGAGAGAATTAATGCCCACTGCTCCTCGGTGGAGTCTACCTCGTGGGGAAAACAGGACGGAGACAGTGGGTCTAGTTCAGCCATTCCAAATCCTGGCAGCAAGCTGAGGGCTAGCCTTCCAGACTTGGGAGAATCTAAGCCTCCCCAGCAAGGTCGAGTCTGTTACCTCCATCGCTGCAGGTCCTGGAGTCCGAGGCCAGGCTGTCCGTGGAACCCGTGGTGAAGCTGACGTGGACGCCTCTGCAGGGAGGGCTGAGGCTCTCTGCGGAGCCCTGGCTCACTTTTTCCAAATCAGAGCTACTCTTGTTCATCTTTAAAAGATGCCTGGAAGAGGCAAGAACACACAGTAAAAGCAATTAGTTTGGTTTCCATTCAAAAACCAGTCCGATGGATCATGAACCTACTATGTTCCTGAAGCCTGATAATACCAGCAAGCTTTGAAAAAATGATTCTGGGAAGGGAGAACACGGACCCTTTTGGAACTTTATGCACATGAATGGTAGGAGATTGCTCCAGTGTAGTTAGGAGGAGTGAGTCTATGAAATTGAGACAAATGCCAAAATCATGATTTGGGAGGAACTGCCATCGTATTCTTTGCCCCGTCTACCAAAACATTTATGTCACCTACTGTACGGTGTATAACATCTCTACAGAGAAAAAAACCGAACACGATCACACAAATCAATGTCTGGAGATATACTGAGATTGGATAGTTTGTGCAAGATCACGGGATAAGCGAATTGCAAATTGGGATTAACGACGTGGGATTTCTTTCTGCCTGGTGCTCTCCTGACATAGCTTCAAAGGGTCTAGTTTGTTCCTTGGAATCAAGGAAAACTTTGTATCAATGTAACCAGACCTCTAGTGCGATCCTCAGAAACATGTTAACATAACCTTTCTTCCTGAAGTACAGAATCTGCCCTTAGGCTTTCTATGAAATCTTTTGTTGCATCTCTGAAGATACCGTGACCAACAAATCAGGGACAGGAACACCAAGTCCAAGAAAAAAATTACTTGCCTCGGAGAAAACACTGCCATTATCAGATAGAGTGGTGTACCTTATTGATTTCTCCTTCCCCCTTTTCCAAGGACTACATGAATATTCACTCTGACCTGACATTTTCGCCACAAAGTGAGGCAGGCCACAATCAATCCGGCTCTTTCCCTGTAGGTGGTAACCCAGATTTGTCTGAACTGGTATTTCCTGATGACATTCCTGTTCCCACTCCGGCAGATCTATATCTCGATATCTGCTGCAGGAAATATACAATGCAGTATTGATTTGGCATCAGAACCGCCTTATTTCATGCACATGACCTTACAGTCAAGAATTTATCGATTGTTCTTTGTGCTCAACATCTCCAGGCCCTGAATTAGTCTTCACAGTCACTGGGATCCCTTGCTTATTACCAGAAAGTTTAGAGAAAGTCTGTTAGCCACCATGAAAATACTCGCCAGGAACATGTCCTTCTCCACACCTCCAATTCTTAGAGCCACAGTAAAAACCTTTTTAAAGCTGTCAAGTGTAGTTGTTTTGCTTTTGTGGTTTTTTTTAGTGTTTATTTTTGAGATACAGAGAGACAGAGAAACAGAGCATGAGCTGGGGAGGAGAAGAGTGAGAGGGAGACCCAGAATCGGAAGCAGGCTCCAGGCTCCGAGCTGTCAGCACAGAGCCTGACGTGGGGCTCAAACCCACAAACCACGAGATCATGACCTGGGCCGAAGTCAGACGCTTAACCAACTGAGCCACCCAGGCGCCCCTGTCAAGTGTAGCTGTGACAGTGATGGCAAAGGTTGCAACTAATAATATTGCTTACATTTTAATGTCACTGTAGGGATCTGGGAAATATCAGATCTTTAGGAAGTGCTGTGGCAGTAGATTATCTTTATTTTACCCTCTGGCAAAATAAAATCATAGAAAAGTTTTGTAAATTATTTCTATTCTCATCAAATCTCAATAATGACTTTTGCAGATGATGCCTAGCTACAAAGTTGTGAGTAATGACAACTCCTCGGTCTAAGAGTGAAGCCAAGTAGGCGGCAACACAACTACCCTGCCCCCCTCCAAAATGGCCTCTGGAGTCCCTCGGTTCTCAGGCCCAGAGAATTGCCAAGGGAGAAATTCCAGCACCAGAGCTGCTGAGCTGGCAAAACTCCCCATTCTACAAACTTAGAAAAACACTGAATGAAATGTATATAAAGAGATAAAATTAAAAAATACATAAATGTGTGAGTGTACACACACACACACACACACACACACACACACACACACACAGTTATTTATAGCAAAGCACCGAGAGGAAGAAAAATGCTGGGGTGCCAGATCAAAGAGGGAACTCAATACCAGAACAGTGCAAGGGATACTTCAACAAAGTGCGTTTGCTGTAGGTTCTGGAAGATGCTCTTTATGAGGTTAAGGAAGTGTATTTCTCTTCCAAGTTATCTAAAGTTTTATATTCTAAATCATTTACAGTTATCAGATTTTAGCAAATGCTTTTTCTACATGTACAAAAAAGGCAAACTGTTTCCTCCTTTATTCTGTTAATGTGATGATTTACATTAACAGCTCTTCTTAAATGAACCCACGCTTGCACACTTTGTATAAACTTATTTTAGTACACATTGCTGGATTCTTTTTACAAATATTTCACTTAGGATTTTTACACTTACATTCAAATGTGAGGTTAGCTCATAATTTTTCTTTCCTATACTGTTCGTAACTAGTACAAAAGTATAAAGGTTAGCTTAGAATCATAAAATGAGTTGGGTAACTGTTTCTTTTTCTCAATCACCTTGCGTAGTTTATAGAAGATAGGGATTGTGTGCTCCTTGAAAGATTACTGAAACTTGCCTATAAAACCATCTAGACCTGGTTGGACTCTAAGTGGGTCAGTACATATGTGTTTCTGATAAACTTGCAATCATGTTTTGAGGACAGAGATCCAAGAAGCAGATCCATGTTCAGGAACTTGCTGTGTGCAAATGTAGTGTTGTATCAGTGATTGAAGAACAAACATGTCAGTTTATGGTACTTACACACTAGCTATTTGTAACAGGCCAAAACCTAAGATTTAAAATCTGTTAGAAGAAAAAGTTTATGACCTTGGGATAGGAAGGATCTGTTAAATGAAAAATTTTAAAAAGTAGAAACCATAAAGGAAAAGACAGATCAACTTGATTCTTTAAAATGTAAAGCTCCTGGGGCTCCTGGGTGGCTCAGGTGGTTAAGCCGCTGACTTCGGCTCAGGTCAAGATCTTGCACTTGTGAGTTCAAGCCCCACGTCAGGCTCTGTGGTGACAGCTCGGAGCCTGGAGCTTGCTTCAGATTCTGTGTCTCCTTCTCTCTCTGCCCCTCTGCCTCTCACGCTCTCTCTCTGTCTCTCTCAAAAATAAATAAACATTAAAAAAAACTTTTTTTAAAAAAACATTAAAAAAAAAAAACGTACAGCTCCTGGGGAGCCTGGGTGGCTCAGTAGGGTAAGCGTCCAAATCTTGATTTTGGCTCAGGTCATAATCTCATAGTTGTGGGATCAAGCCCCAGATAGGGCTTTGTGCTGAGCATGGAGGCTGCTTGTGAT
This sequence comes from Prionailurus viverrinus, assembly GCF_022837055.1. Classification (NCBI taxonomy): domain Eukaryota; kingdom Metazoa; phylum Chordata; class Mammalia; order Carnivora; family Felidae; genus Prionailurus; species Prionailurus viverrinus. Next base: position 25,948,547 of record NC_062564.1, read on the forward strand.
TCTCTCTCCCTCTCTTGGCCCCTCTCCCCCTCTCTCAAGAGAAATAATTAAATAAAAATAAACATTAAAATGTAAAAATCCTCTCTGATAAAATAAAGACACCATAAAAGGAAAAAAGCCAAACCTGGGACTGGTACCCATTTGTACCCAAATGTACACACATTTGCAATCTATATAACTAATAAAGTATTGGTATTCAGAATGTTAAAAAAAATCAACAGACAAATGATGCTATTAAAAAAAGGGCAATGGGTATGAACAGGTAATTCACAAAAGAAAAAATATGAAAGATCAATTGACATATGAAAAGATGATCAACTGTAATCAGATTATAAATACATAAAATGAGATTCCATTTCACATCTATCAGATCAGTCTGGCAATATCAGGTTTTGTCAAGGATGTGGGAAAATGAGAACTTTCTCGCACTGTGTGGGACTGTAGATTGGTGTGTACACACACACACACACACACACACACACACTTTGGATATATATCTTTGAACAATGTTATTTAAATCACTAGTAGTGAATGAATGGCTAAGTCAATTTAGTGAGTCACGGCACCTTACCAGCAGTTTATTTTAACGAAATATGCTATGTGAACAGAAAATATGAACATGTTATAGTAAGGATTTTTGAAATGTTTTGTGAAACTTTTGTTTCAGGTGTGTGCTTGTTGGATCATGATAAAGGCTAAAAACCATTGCTCTAGAAAAGGAGTCAACAAACATTTCCTTAAAGGGCCAGATGGTAGATATTTTAGGCTTATGGATCATACGATCTCTGTTACAACTACTCAACTCTGCCGTTGAAGCAGGAAAGCAGTCATAGACTTCGTGTAAGTAAATGGGCATGCTTTCCAATAAAACTTTATTCACAGACACAGATGACCACACTATGGATGGTAGATTGCTAACTCCTGATCTAGAACAGTCTTGTCCAATAAAATTATAACGCAAGTCATACATATAATTTTAAACTTTTCAGTAGCCAAATTATAGGTGAAATTATTTTAACGATATATTTATTTAACAAGATATGTAAAAAATATTGTCATCTTAATATGCAATGGGGATAAAAATCATTAATGAGATATTTTACTTTTTTTTTTCAGTCTAAGTCTTCAAAATCTGGTGTGTATTTTACACTGACAGCACAGTGCAATTTAGAGTAGCTGCTTTTTAAGCTATTGGCTACTGTACTGTACATTGCTGATCTAGAGAAATTCTCACACACGGACAAGGTTATCCTCGGTGTTCCTAACAGCAAGAACAGAATCATAAACAGTCGGGTGTCCATCAATAAAGGAATGGATACATTGTGGTACAGTCTTAAGATGGAAGATGAGAAAGCATTCAAAAATAAATGAACTTGATTTTGAGGTACTGATATTGAAGTGATCCTTAAATGTTAATGTTAAAAGTAGCTTGCTGCAAAGCAAAACCACAATGAGATGGTCATCTCACACCAGTCAGAATGGCCAGCATCAAAAAGACAAGAAATAACAACTGTCAGCATGGCTGTGTAGAGAAAGGAACCATCTTGCACTGTTGGTAGGAATGCTAACTGGTGTAGCCACTGTGGAAACCAGTATGGAGGTTCCTCAAAAAATTAAAAATAGGAAAACCATATGACCCAGCAATTTCTGGGTATCTACCTAAAAAAAGAATACTAATTTGAAAAGATACAAGCACCCCTATGTTTACTGCAGCATATTTACAATAGCCAACATATGGAAGCAATCCAAGCGTCCACTGATAGATGAGCAGATAAAGGAATAAGGAACAGGTGTATATACACACCATAGAATATTACTCTGTCATAAAAAAGAATGATAACTTGCCTTCTGTAACAACATGGATGTACCCAGGGGGGTATTATGCTAAGTGAAATTAGACAGAGAAAGACAAATACCATATGAGTCCACTTATATGTGGGATCTAAAAAGCAATGTAAACAAACAAACAAAAGAAATAGACTCATAAATGCAGGGAACAAAAAAAGTAATTGCCAGAAGGGAAGGAAGTGGTGAGGGGGTGGGGGGTAGACAGTTGAAAGAGGTGAAGCGGATCAAGAGGTTCAAACTTCCAGTTATAAAATAAATACGTCACAGGGATGAAAAGTACAGCATAGGGAATATGGTTGATCATATTGTAATAACTTTGTATGGTGACAGACGGTAACTACACATGGTGAGCATTTCATAATGTACGTAATTGTTGAATCGCTATGTTTATAAACCTAAAACTAATGTAATATTGTATGCCAATTATGCTTCAATGAAAGAAATTTCTGCAAAAAACAAAAAAAAAAGTAGCTTGCAAAAGGCCTCGGGTACAACGTGATGCCATTTAAATACATTTTAAAAGTACATAATGATGCTATAATTTTTTTTAATCATATATAGAGAGTAAAATGTAGAGTAATCCTCCTCAAGTTCAAGACAGTGAATACTCTGGGTAACAACGGGAGACTGAAACAAAAACTGGATACAAAGTGATCTTCCCCTGTGCCTGTGATGTTTTATTTTTCTAAAATGGCAAAATGTTAATAATGCTTGAAAAATCTTTGGAGGACACATAGGAAAGTTCTTGTTTGAACTTCACTGTGTGCTTGAAATATTCGATAAATTGAAAATGAGCATTTCTAGGAGGAAAGGAAGTCCCTAGGACTTCCCTGAGCCTAGGTCAGCTTTCTTGAGCCCAGGTCAGCTTTCTTGTTCACCTGTTGCTGACTGTCTGAAAAGGCAAGGAACAGGAAGGATGACCCAGCAGGCCCCACAGCGGGACAGGCAGATTCAGTGAAGGTTAGTTGTACCCCAGAATAGCCTTACAGGTGGAAAAAGTTACCTCTCAGACTGAACCATTCTTCTGAGACTTCAGAAATTAGTACTTCCAAATCTAGTCACAGTGAGGGGGAAGTCACAGTCTTGAACTCACCAAGTAAAGGCAGACGAAATAAGATTATTCTTTGGTTGCAGGGTAAACCTTCTGCAGTGTGCACGTGTGTGTGTGTTGCATGTGTGTGCGTGCGTGTGTGCATGTGTGTGTGTGTGTAGAGAAGTGGGGAGCTTCCAAAAGTAAACCTCGGTAAATCTAAATATCTAAGCACAAGTGGAGTTTTCAGGTTTCTGGGAATGGCTTCTGGGAATATTACTACTGTTTCTCTACTAAAAAGGCTTAAGAAGCACAGGCTCCCTCCAGGTCACAAAAACTCAGTAGGCATTTGAAATGCTCTGGTGTAAATGGGGAAGAAAAGGGGTAACCCTTTCTCTTACTAGCGAAATCTTGGGACTGATGACTCATTTCTATGAATTGCATCAAAACATCCTGGAAGCCTGTGTCATCTGCCTTCTTAAAAGAATTGCCACTTCAGTGAGGGAATAAGCAAAACTACATCAGATTTCAAAATGAAAGGGAGGCTTGCCATCAAAGCAGAGACTGGCAATCAAGTTGTTTCTGTGTGTCCTATGTATGCAACAGATTTCTCAAGGATCCCTGGAAAAGGCTTAATATCCTGAAGGTGACTATTCTGAGCCCTCCTGGATTGGTCTATCAGACATAAGGCCAAATGACCACAGTCAACAACGCACAGCAAGACTCTACTGATTGTTTTTAAAGGCACTTTCCCCTCATTAATGATAGTTTGTCTTTCAGAAAATGGGTGCAAACCACCTATAAGATGAAATCTGATGTCATGTGATTTAAGGAAGTGGCTTCAACGGGCCGAAACCACACACTCCAGTCTTTCCTCTCTGGGTGGTAAATAACATTCTTATCAGCTGCAGGGCAAGTGCGGTCCGCACAGATGTCTTTGCTCGCGCAGTGTGATAAACGATTTGTTCTTGCTCAGACTTCCTTTCCTGCCTCCCGTTGATTAGACACAGTCACAGGAGAGTCGGATGAAATACACGGCCAGTGGCACAGTGTCCTTAGAGAATGAGCCCTGCAGCTGCTGCCCGGTGTTTTCAGAATGGCTTTTCCCCCCATTGTCCTCAGAGAATCCAGCCCTGCCAGGGTTTTCTCTGTACCGTATTGGTAGAAAGCTGGAAAAAAAAATCATCCGGGCGGAAGAGCCATCTGCCAGACTTCCTCATTCATAGGAACCAGTCTCATCTAAAAATACCCCCGAGCTTTTAGGACATCCGAAATCCTTAACGGATGCCGGGCCCTTTACAACGTAGTAGAGACTGCATCCCCAACTCTGCATGGCCGCTAGGTTCCTCATAGGACAGCACAGTTCAAAGTGTGACTGCGGCAAAGGCTCGCTGTCACTGCCCTCACTTGTGTTCAGTTCACCTGCATTTGGGGGAAGAGTTCTCTTTGCCTCTGGGGCAGGAGCTGGGAAAACCCAAGTAACACCAGCGTGCAGTTTTAGACCGGGTCTCCAGACCCTGGTACACAAGCACCAAGTCCTCGGATGGGTCACATTCACTGCTAAGTCTGGTGATGACTCGGGGAAGACCCGTGAGCTAGCTCTGAAACACGAACAGGGTAGAAGATTCGATACACATTTTTTTTTAAATTGCCAAGAAGAAGTGAAAACAGACGAGTTTTAGATGCAAATAAGTCAAGTCATGCCCAGATAAAAGAATGAGAACCTCTTACCATCCTAGACTCTGGCCTGTGGTGCCGTCCTCATCGGCATGGCCTCCCAGAGCCCGGGGACAGGCTGGGCCAGTGACTGCGGGGTCCCATGGAGCAGCCCTGAGGAGGAGGGCCAGCTTCGGCAGCGGGTGGCAGAACGCCTCGTCAGCCTGCTGTGAATTCACCGCTCAGAGCTCTCCTTTCCCCTCAGTTCCTCTCTGACTTTTCTATAAAATGCACTTCCTGCTAAAGCACAGGAAAGTGGGGACGGCGCTGCCTCTGACCTGAGGCTTTCAATCTCCAATTGTCTTGTTGGGCTCCAAGTTTGAGGCAATTCAAATGCACTCTGAAACACGGCAAGCTTCACCCCACTTATTCTCTACTATTTAGCCACATCCTAAGGTCAAAATCGTTGAATGATTCAAGCTGAAACACTGGGTTTGCTCAGTAAATAAGAGCACCTGAATTTACTTCTCTTATGCCTGTATCATCCGCAGTGTGCCCCCTGTCCTGTCTATCCTGAATACCATTCCCAAGGTTTTCAAGAAATAAATTTTGACTGCCTACTCATGGTGAGCACTGTGTTAGGTGTTAGAGATACAACAGTGAGTAGAGGTGATGCCATCCCTGCTTCAACAAACCTACAACCGGGAGATAAATATTTACCAAGCTCCTCTAAGACAGTATATAGGGGGTACAATCCAAACCTTCAGAATAGATCTGCAGCCTTGGGGCTGAGCATGCTGACTCAAAATCTTTCTAAAATACTGCTCCCATAATGATGGCTGACCCTGATGAGCCCTACACAGAGCTCTTGTAAGTATTTGTAACCCGGGACACCCCATTAGATCTCGGGTCCTCTGTGGTAACTGAAACACACACCCCAGATATTCTTTGCCAATCTCAATTTCAAATATTCCTCCCCCCCCACACACATACATACACACACACTGTTTATATATTAGAACATCTGACTGGACTCCTTGTTTGAAAAAAAAATTACCATTTTGATTAATATACTACTACTTTCCCTCCTAAATCCTTTGCTCTGATTGGGCTAGTCTCCCATTGTCCCCAAAGCACTCTACATTAACTGTCCCCTCCCCACCCTGGCTCTGGGGAAACCACTGTCTCTCCCTTTCAAACCTTTACATTCCTCAAGACCCAGCATCAGTATCACTTACCTACAAATCCCTCCCAAACCACTGCAGTCTTTTCTGGCTCTTCTGCTTCTGCTGGACCTCACACCCAACTGAATCTGATTCACATCACTGGGCATTAGGTTATAATCCTGGTTAGATTATTCTAATTGTTTCATGTGAAATGGGCTTGTTACCACACCCAAATTATAAACTGTTTGAGGAGTTGTATCATAGTCAGAATATACTGGAACCCACAGGAATTATTAAATAGTTCTTGATTAAGTTTATCTGCCTCTGTTTCAGTAACTCGGTAGCATCTGGGAGGAAAAAAGTTTCCTTTTAGAAAAGAATTACACTTGTCCAGCAAAACTTGCAAAAGGCAGGAACACTGAGTGAGCACCCCTCCATAAAGCTGGATTCGACAGCTGAAACTTTCTCATATTTACAAAATACAACAGTCCCCAAATATCCTGAATTTTCACAAATCTTGTGGTTAAAAAAATTTTTTTCTCCAAGAGATGGGATGAGAAAGGCAGATAACTATGCCAGAGAGTTTGTATTGTTTTTATCATTGATTCTCTTTGATGAAGATGTGAAGGGGGTTATTTTCCAAGTATCTATGAGCCACCTGCAAGGGCTAATAAGTCCAGTCTCCTCTGGGGGCACGTTTCCCCACAGATTTATTAGCGTGTGTAAAGATAGGAAATCAGTTTCATTTTCGGTCAGGTGACCTCAATGTTCCCCATGGTGCAGGCCTGTTCATTTGCATCTACAGTTAATGCACTAGTGACTTCCACAGTCCACAAGCTGAAACACCCTTTGGTTCAGTGGAAAACCATTTAAAAATAGGAATAAAGCCATATTTATTTTTAAAGATAGGGACGTATACACACACACACAGGAACACACACATTTAGGTCAGTAGTTGGTTTTAGGGAAGGATAAAAATGCTTAAATTGGTCAAACGGAAATTTGCAGGCATTTGCCCTGACTATATGCAGACATACTTTGGCATTGAGAGATACAAATATTTTTAAAAGATGACCTTTCAGGTCTCAGGAAAAAAAAAGTTCCTTAATCTGCAGCCCCCGTCTGCGGGGTAATTTTTGTGTACTTTCCTAGAGAAGCTCTGGGCTGCCAGGTGAAGGAGCGAAGAAGGCAGAGGTTTGGAGGTACCTGGCGTGGGAAGCTGAGGCTAAGGGCAGACGAGGAGCCGCTAAGGGGCAGACTAGGAGAGACCCCGTCACCAGTGCGCTACACTTTCATCTCCAATATGGTCATCTAAGAACAGAGGCCTCACGTCCCGGCCTGGAAAGTCAAGGAGGACGGTCTTCCATCCGTTCACACAGGGGCAGAAAGGAAGAGATGAAAAGATGAGTAACGAGTGGACCACCAAGCAGCTGCAATCCACAGAGGGGCACCGCCCGCTGCCTGCCCCACCTACAGGCCAGCGCAGCATGGGAGGACCCTCAGGAGCCATTAGGAAGAGCAGCCACACAGGCATTTGCATAACTTCCCCGATGGGTTTCAGAGTCACCTAGGAAGACCTCCAATGTGGTGGTTAAGACCCTGAACACACGGGCTCTGCTGCCCGGTTTGGATCCCGGCTCCACTGCTTCCAGGCTGGGTGCCTTGGAAAGGGCATCTGATCTCTCGGTGCTTCAGCCTCTCATCTATCCCATCCATCCTAAAGGGGGTAACAATAATACTTATCTCATGGGGCTGTTAGGAAGTGTCAATGAGTTAATACTTACTAAGTGGTAAAAACAGCACCAGATACACAGAGGGTGTTACTTATACAGAAAGATGAATGGATGGGATGGGGAGACAGACAGAGACAGACACACAGGGAGACTCCGCTGTCTCCAGTAAACTGGGGTTTCTAACTGGAGAGATGCAGAAAACAGCGATGGGTTGCGGACGTCACTCTCATTACCTCTACTTTCGTTGTGGTTCCATCAGGATGAGGCTCCGAAGGCACGCATTATTCTAAAACAAGTAGGAAGAACTTCTCTTTCTATCAACCAGACCTCAGTTTGAATGTTCGTATTCAAGACCTTGGTAATTTGTAGTGTAGCCCCAGGCTCAGGGGCTGACAAAGCCCACATCTGACCAGGTTGCTGAGCTCCATTATACACAAATTCAGCAATGCAAGAACCTCTTTTGTTACATTAGCCTGCCTCCCACCTGCAAAACAGAACCTCCCAGGATTCCTTCCTTGTTCACAGCCCCTCTCCGCCCCCACTGGCGGACTCTGGTGGTTGAGTAAACCATAGTAGTAGCGAATTCTTACTCACCCACTTGGGAATTACTGTTCTACTCCTGACCTATTCCTGTTGGAATCCAGCCACCAATATGATCTGTGCCTGACCAGAATCTTCCTGTTTGTAGATGACTGGTTTTGGCAACCACGCTTTCAGAATTCTCTTTCCCTCTTTCTCTTGACTCAGCAAATGCTCCAGATCTACTTGGCCGACCCAGTTTCTGAGCCCAACTATTGGCTTAAGACCTCTGTGTGTATTTAAATTAGACTTTGGTCCTGTCCTGCTGGCTTGGGAGAGTCAGACTATTTGCAACAAAGCCCCTACATGATCTGCTTCTCCACGCCCCACTCCAGCCCAGTCTGTTGCCCAAAAAGGATGAGGTTCCTTTCCCACTCACAGGTCACTTCTTCAGCCCCGTTAGCTGCTTCTCAACAGCCCCATCACCCTGGCCTCCGTCCTGGCTGGCACCTCCCCAACCTAAGTAAGGGTTGTGGTCACCCAATTCCACCATGGTGGTAGGGTTTCCCTACCCCACTGATTCTCACCAGGTGGGTGTCCTACCATTCAACTCAATTCTGACACGAGCTAACCCGGAGACAGCATCAGATTCTGCAGGTTAAGGGCTCAGCCCCGCTAAACCGCCCAGGAAAATCACAAGTTCATGACGCCACCTGTGCTCCTGACCAACAGGCTATAGATCAGAGGTTCCCACAATCTCTTCCATGGGTCCGATTCATTTGCTAGAGCAGCTCACAGAACTCAGAGGAACATTTCACTAACAGAAGGTAACCCGGGAGCAGCCAGACAGAAGAGACGCATAGGATAAGGTATCGAGAACGGGCGCGGAGCCTCCGTGACCTCTGCCGGTGCACCGCTCTGCCCACATCTCCACAGGTTCACCAACCTTGTAACTCTCCAAACGCCATCCTTTCGGGGTCTAATGGAAGCCTCGTTACATTGGCACGGTGGATCAAATCACTGGCCACAGAAGACTGAGTCAACCTCCAGCCGCTCACGCCTCCCCAGGGGCTAGGGGGTGGGACTGAAAGTTCTAACCCTGTAATCACCAGGCTGATTTCCTGGCAACCAGCCCCCATCCTTAGGTGGGTCCAAAAGTCACCTCATTAACATAATAAAACACACCTTTATGGCTCCTAGGAAACTCGTGGAGTCGGGCGAGTTTTAGGAGCTCTGTACTAGAAACAGGAACGAAGACCAACGATTTATTTCTTATTACAAATCAGGACATCACACTGGGTAACGACAATCATCCGCCATCTTCACTCCTGCACCGGTCAGTCGGCCAGTGCTTCTCCAGGAAAGTGCATAACCGTGCAGCCTGGGGCCACAATTGATTCACGTTCCCTGCCTTCAGCTAGCTCTGGGGGCTTCCTGGGAATCCTTGCACTTGACCATCCATTCTCCAAAGCAGCTATGACAAGCTCTTCCAAACATTCATTTTTCTTTATATTCTTTGTTGCCATCCTTATCTCTGGCAAATAAGTCCTCTCTCTCTCTCTCTCTCTCTCTCTCATGATTCAGTCTTTCTTATGTTCCTGTTTACTTCAAGTGTAGAGAGGTGAGATCATCGTATGCTTCGATTAATGAAACACCTTCACATTGATCTGTGTTATTTTAGTTTTTCCCTTCATCCCCATCTCTACACTTATTCTCCACTTTCCCAATTTCCCATTTCCAGGTACTCACTGGGTTTCCTTGGATATATACCCTTGGATTTATGTTTTAAAAAGATATGGGGTTACTTTACATGTTTTCAATTTATATTCATTACATTGTGTTACAGATCTTGTTCTGCCTCTCTGTTATTTCACTTGATACTAGTTCAAGGTTCATCCATGTTTCTGATTATACATCCAGCCCACAGCTTCTGACTACTGTTAAGTATTTCATTTCACAACCATGACATTTTACTCTTCTGTTTTCCTAGAAAGGAATATGTGGGCTTGTACCAACCACCTGCCACTGTGAAGGATGTTGTAATGACCTTCATCATATACGTTCCCTTATTGACCTATGCGTTTCTCTGAGGCCTAACACTGAGGAATGAAGATTGTAGGGGCAGAATGTATACTTAATTTGACTCAATAATTCATATTAGGTCCACCTATACCAAGTCCTCAATATTTAGTGACTAAATGACTGTCAAGACCAAGAAAACTTCAGACTCTGAACGGTGAGGAGTCTCTTTCATTACGTTTCTCTGCTTTTATAAGAAATTTGGACCAGCACTGAAAGTAGAAAAGAAGTAGGGTCAAGGGGCTGGATTTAGGATTCACCAGTAGAGGCGATTTCTGTTTCAGGTTTTGGAGAGGACATGAATATACAAAAGACACTTTGAGAGATTTGATGGGAGGTCACCAAGTAAATGTAACAGATCAGTGAATATTCTTATCCCAGTTCTTTTGTTTTCTTGTACTTCCTCCTCAAGAGACATGCTCTGTCCCCACATTGAACATCTCTATGAAACAGATAATCTAACACATCACCAGCCAAGAAGACTCAGAAAATTATATGTTCTATGTGTATGAAAACGATGGTTTTGTTTTTTATCTCCCAAATTTAAATTTATATTATAGCACTAAATTTTCATTTTCAAACTATCCCTCTAAAAGATTTGACATACTTCCTGCCCCTACTCCCTCACTCACCTGTTGAGGGCATAGAAAAGAAAACCATTGCTACAAACAAAAGAGGGTATGGCTAAGTGAACACACATTATTTAATGGGTAAAAGACATAACGCTAACTCTTATTTACTCAAATACAGATCTCCAAAAAGGTTAACATTCATGGAATATTCATAACCGCTCATCAAGAGACTACAAAACATTTTGACACTAACAGTCTGAACTTTGAGGCTGTAATCAAAGAGACAACCACCGTCTGCCAAAGTCTGCTTAGGACAGCTTGGGTTGTACAGAACACAGATCGTCTCCCAGGTATGGAACTCTTAAATTAGTGTAGGGAGTAGTTATTGACCACCAATGATTTTACATTATAGATTTTAGATTCTCAATCTTAGATTCCAAACTTGGATTGATAAATATCCAGCACAGGCATCTACATCAAGGGGAGCCTTCCCGCAGGTCACCCTGTTTTCCACGTGGAGCTCCCAGGCTGCTACTCCAATTGATTGGAACTGGTGTGGAGGATGCAACCTAATGGCCTTCACGGTTCAAAAACATTCCTTCGTAAAACCTTCCTTTTGATCTGCACATATTAATAAGAATTATCTTTAAGTGCATCCCCACTGTGACTCGTTTTAAAATTCCAAAGACTTCCTCCCTTTTTTCCTGATCTTCAAGGTCCTTTTGCTTACTGATATGTCAACTTATCCCAACTGTTCTTGCATTTATCCAGGGTAGCTGTATTTTCTCATTCATTTTGACTGCCATTTGGAGCTCCCTGAAGAGCAAGACCCATTCTGAAGGGCTTTCTGCAACCCAGGAACATACATGGTAACAATGCCAATTAACCTCCTAGGTTGTAGACTTCAGATAAGTTTTTATAGCAGATGCATAAATGGGCATGAAGTGGCTGAAAAACAGCAAACAAGGAAGTCAGCGGATCATCTGACAGCGATGGATACTGGAGAGTAAGATGAGTAAAAAGGGAAGGAGTTTTCAAAGCACTCTAGAATCTGGAAGTTCCCCTTCTGCCCCCTGCCCCCATGGAGAACAGCTGTGTCTGTGAGTCAGCCTGTTCGAGAAGCACAGAGAATAAGCTATCCAAGGCATTAGACAACAGCTACACAAAGCAGGCAGCTTTACAAAGTTGTATGGAAACAGCATGAGCACCTTAACAGCCAGCATCTTTAGGGATGTGTCCCAAAGTCAATATAAAGCAAGAATGAGCAATTCTAGTACAGAGGATGAAGCCTGATCTTAAACTCTGAAAGTTATCAGCTGCAGAAAGGGCCACTGAGTATTCTTTGCAGTTGGTTTATCAACCCTGATAAAAGGAAGTCCTTTCGTGAGCAGACCAACGATCTCAAAATAACAACAAATTACTCGCACCACAAATCGTGATCATTTCTCACCAACTGGTGAGTTCTACACCCAAAAAGTAGGCAGGCAAATTTACAAAAAAGTCCCTCTGATCACTTGATGGACAAAGGGGGCTCGATCATATGCCCCACACTTGTGTTTTCCAACCCACCTCAGAAAGCATAAAAAATATATTCCCAAGAGAAGTGAAGCCACACTTAGAATTTCTTGAGACTCACTGCTGGGGAAAAAAGTCCTTAGGTGATACTACCTGAAAGGAACATTTTTGTGGAAAGAGGAGAGGGCTGGTTCCACACACCTGCTCAGCTTAAAAAAAAAAAAAAAAAAAAAAAAAAAAAAAAAAGGGCAGCAGAGTATGAGTCCAGTTGCAAAACTGAAATGTATAATCATTAGAGGGAAATTAATCCATGAAAGGATGCATTGTGCCTATATGGTGTTTGCCCACCTTGAAGCATTAATAATTATTAACTTCAGCTTCTTTTACTCAAGGTTACAATGTTCTACTGAGCAAGGCTAGGCACAGAATTCTAGTGGGCTGTCCAGTGAAAAATCGGGCTAAGATGTGTAGTTCGCTCTGGCTTTTTTCCCCCAATTCAATAATCCTTTATTGAATACCTACTATGTCCCAGGCACTGTGCTACAAGGTAGCCTATGGGAAAGTCAAAGAAAAATGTATGAAACATGGTGCTTGCACTCCTAGGAGTTTACAATTTCTTGAGGAGATACAAATATGGATCCAATGTAATGCAGTGCAAGGCAATACTGTGTTAATTACCAAAACAGAGGCATGAACAGAGTACTGGGGCAATCCAGAAACCTGGGTTTCAGAAAGATACTGATACAAGTGTTTAAAGCTACTTGCTTCTTTCTCAAGCACAGTGCTTTTGGAGAAACTGAAATAAACAGGGCGCGGTCTCTGCCTCCAATTTAACCAGTATTTCTTGAGCATCTATTATGTGCCAGGCACCACACAGGATACTGTGTTATTACAGATGGCTAAGCATGCTCATGACCTTCAAGGAGCATCTTCCTCAACCCTGACTTTTCAAAAATAAGTGGTTGTCTATATACCTGTACTAAGCTTGGTCTTGGATCGAGTCAAAAGACACTTAAAGAAAGGACTATTCTTTCATTCCTCTTGGACGCCAAGCTGAGCTTACCTCTGTGTTACTCAACAGAATGAGAATGTGCTGAGAATCCAGTTGCTATGATGACCAGTCTCATCAAAGGAAACCAAAGAAGAGGGAGAACTGTTGGTGGTCATGTTACACACCTACTGATTCGATGTATACCAACTCAACCCTTAGGGGCCTTAAAGAGCAGAACCCCAGTGACTGACTTTTAGCACCTTAGAACATAATAGAAAGTAGGCGGTTAGTAGATATCTGATGAATTAAAGAATCGCTAATCCCTAGCTTTAGCCATGAATGTATGCTTAAAACTGGAGAAAACCTCCAAAATATTTGATATAGACTACTGCTCAACTCAGTAATTTTTTTAAATTACAGAAGAGAAATCTAGGAATCAATGTTAATGGTCCCCGGTCCAGACAGCATCATTAGATATCCAGTGGTTTTAGGTTCTATCCACAAACTCACGGGAAGAAGCCAACTATTAATTTGCCCCTGGTCGGGAGCAGAATCTAACCTTAACCTTGCATTGTGGATATGCTTTGTTCTGTTTGCCAAACTTGGTGAGTATATGTGCAGGCAGTTTCTCTCCCTGAAGTATCCCCAGTATTCATTCTTCCCTGGTCCACATTGACCTCCAGCCGACTTACCTCAGCTTTGTCAAAAAGGCTAAACACAGAGAAGATTCTCAAGGCACATATAGTGTTTTCTAATACAAACTGTGATTTTCAAAATGCCACACAGAAAAGCCATCAGCACTATGGGATTTCCTAGTAAATAGTTGCCATCCCACCGTAATCCACTATAGCAGAAAGTATTGCAGGAATAAAGCATCTGGAGCTTTACGCAGATTGTAGATGGAGTCTGGAGATAAATACCAATCCGGCCATGGTACTCATATACTGAGAGTCCATGTTACCAAGAGACCACACAATGAAGTCATTTTGATCCCTCTGGTTAGCCAAGTGGCCACTTCTGTGGACAGAAACGTGCTCCATCCGTGACCCTGTCATCACCTGTCTGACGAGAAGAATGTGGGAGGGAGAGGGGGGAGTCAAGCGTGAGCAAAGGCCCGAGGACAGACTCTGTCTCTGCTCTCTGGAACCCACCCCCCCAGAGGAAGGGGAGAATGCAGTTAAGTAGTGGGTTAAAATTACAATCAGCACGAGTGATAACTTCAAAAGTAAACGTCTCTCACTTTTTCGGAGAAATTTTTTACTTTCAATTAGTCTCACCTAGGGCCAGACCTTTGGACACTAAAACCATATAAACCTTGTCTGAGTTCTTATTCCCTTGCTGGGCTCCAACTCCTCCTCTCAGTTCAGGCCTCTCATCCTAATTTGGGGTTTCTCCGTGAAATTCCCGTCTGCCCTAATCAGATGATCCTCCCTCAACTGACCTTGTCACTCAAAAGCCATATGTCATTTAAAACCAGGTTTGCAACTGCGAAGAAATAAAAGGCAGAAATAAATTTGATTCTTCTGCATCTTAATTATTTCCCCCAGGCACTGCTATTCTCATTACACTGCCTTAAGTCTTGAACATGACATTTAAACTAAGAAGTTTAATGAGAATAGCTGTAATGTCATGTAGGACAAAGGTTCTCAATGCCCATGTCCTATGCTGGGAGCCCTTTAGAGGTGTTGAAGTGCACCTAGTTTTCCTCCCAGTAGTTGAGGTACAGTCTGGGTCCGTAGGTACCTGCTGTTGCCAAGGCAACCACATGCACATCCGGGCTCACCTACTTAGACTGACAGACCTCACTGAGTCTCTGGAATGATTTAGTGCCCCAGTTTAGGGCAGAGTTCAAAGGTGAAGATTAACAGGTACTTCTGGTTAGGAGACAAACCTGTGGGAAATAAGTCCTACATGACATTACAGCAAGAGTTTTCTCCAGAACCCTAATGGGAGTTTACGGAGGACAATATCTCAGACAGACAGACAAGCTACGGCCAAACATCCAAAATAAGACCACAGGAAAGTCAGGTCATTCTCAACATCTTTTTTTTTTTTTTTTCCCCCTCCAAGCCACAATTTTGTAAAACAGGACAACAGGCAAACCAGAAAATGATTGTGTTCTTCCAGAATAGTCCAAGAAAGCAGAAGGAACTAAGTAAACGTAAGTGAAAAGTAACACTGTCCTGCATGAAACAACCCCTTTCTCTAAGAGGGTCGAGTGTATTTAATACACCTCATGAGATTCGTTCTCTTTGCTTGAAAGTGAGGCTGATTCTTAGAAATAGGACCTATTAGCAAATGGCCCATGGAAAGAAAGTAAGTTAACCTTGAATGTCATTCAAAGACCTTCTAACATCTTCCATCTTGGAAACTGACATCAGCCTAACATAGTTACCACTGTGCTACTGGTATTGGTCCTGCATCAACTGTGGGCTGTATTCTCATTAATGGTCCAATTTGCCATCACCCTGACCTGCCAGATTTGAAGACTGGGGGTTTCTGGCACCCTCCTCAGAAGGATTCAGAAGTACTGAGTTCCAGAATTAAAAATCAGCTTATGGTCCCAAGCCTGTCCTCTTATCTCCTCATGAGGGAGACGTGATGACTCAAGACATGTCAGTAATGATTAAAAAATCTTCCCCAAATGAAAATATATACGAGTTTGTTTTATTTTAAATAGTACCAGATGCTCTTTTCTCTTTTCTGGGCTCCCTTAAGCCAAATTTATTTCCCAGACTTTTTTTTCCTAAAAGCCCTTAAACTAACAACTTTTTTTGTTTGTTTTTTGTTTTTAAGAGCTGGAACCCAGGACCTCCGAGATTCCCACCTGGTTTGAGCTATGTATAATCCAATGGTTTTATCCTATAAACTGGGCCAAAAACCTCAGATCTCAACCCAGATGCTAATGCAAACCCTGAGTTATGTTGCTATGGTGACTGGATTCCTCCAAGCCCTTAATTCTTACATGAGAAAGGTTTACTTTCTTCTCTGAGGAATGAGGGGGTGTTCAGGTGGGTGCCTGGGATTGGGCCAGAAGTTTCCTATAGGGTGTGGGTGTCCCTGCCACAGTCAAGAGCTCCAGGTGGCTTTTGCCACATAACTATACCCTCTACTGGATTCTGTTCATCTCATTTGAGTCTTTCAGCAACAGGGTGTTATAAAAGTATTGTTATTACCATCCAATTTTAGGGAGGCTCAGTCATGGCAAGTGGCTTGCTCAAGATCACTCAGCCCATAGATAAGACAGATGCATTATAAACTTGATTTTCTGATCAAGTTCAAAGCCCATGCTTCTCACTAACCAACCCAGGCCGGAGGCAGACAGATGTCTTGTTCACTTCCTACACCTGCTGAAGCACCGTATGTATTTAGGAGCAGGTACAGTTGTGTAATTTTGGCAGGTGACTTCAGCTCCTTCTATCTCTGTTTTGTCATCTGTAAATTGGGGATGGTAATTCCTATCTCCTAGGGCTGTTCTGAGGATCAAATGAGTTAATATGTCTAATTCCCTTACATCCAGGCCTGGCCCATAGTAAATACCATATAAACGGGAGCTATTCTTAGCTGCTGGATCCCTTATTCACTCAGGAAGTTAAAACTATAGCCAAAGAGAGTCTGCAATCACCTGAGGATGTCTATACCACTGGCAGGTGGCCAGCGCAATACCAGAACAAAGTAGTGGTCATTGAAAATGCCCATGTTAGAGAGCATCATAGCCTGAGACGCCTTGATGTTCAAAGTCAAGTATTCACAGCTGCATCTCTCTGTGGTCAGTTTCCCTGCTTCTGACATCAACCCAGAGGCACGTAAGCTGAAACAGAATCACTGGAAATGACACTGCTAGAGAAAGTCTGTTTGGAAAGGCTGTCATTTTTTAAAAAACAGCAGGCTTCTCCTTTCCCTGATAGGAATCAGTTTTGCTCGAAGAAGGACATTTTTTTTTTTTCTTCCAGAATTTAAATTCCGTGCACAACTCAATACCTTTAAAAAGGCATTTATTTACCTTAGGCCTTTGAAAGGTACTTTAAACTGGCAGGAGACAGCAGCAAAGCGGTGGACAAAGCTGTGAGTTTCAGCACACTAAAATGAAACTACTTTTTTCCCCCCATAAAAGCCCACATCTAAAGGTTACCAACCGCGCGCAGAGCCTCCTACTATTTGGCTCTTGGCTCCAACGCCTGTTTCTGGAGCACACATTTGGCATTGCCCATGGGCCTCCCCATCTCTTTGCCTCTCCAAATTCTGCAGCATAGCCTCCTTTGGCATTCTTCTGCATGTTTAAATAAACAGAGAATCTCAGGGTTTTCCCTAGAAAAGTCTGCTAAAGACACTCCAGAGAGATGGGGAGGAAAAGAGTACCAGCTTGTAAAACTACAAGCATCAGAAAAGAGGGACAGCTTAGCGGTGCTTCTTGCAAAGATTTATTTCAAATAGCCAGTCCCAGGCAGGGTACAGCCTGTAGGTCTGTTTGCTGAGCACAAACATCAACTTAGAAATTTACATAAAGGCACAAGGCCTTTGGGCAGATACTTGGTGCCCAGAGTGCCAGACCCAGAGCTTGGGCGCAAGGGCTTCTGGTAGGGGGGCAACAGCACAGGTTTCTAGAAGAGCCCTCCCCCAGTCCTCTGGAACGAGCCCGACTTACACACAGACAGTCATACTCACCTCGACTTTGGAGGCGGTGGAGGAGGTGAGAACACTTCAATCCCACTTCTGTCCTTAGGGAACTCAAAGGCAAAAGAGGCCGATTTGCTCATCCCGGTCCCGACTTTGCTGCTCTGCCCAGAGGAGCCGTCTGTGGGGCGGAGACGGTGCCAGGCAGAGGAGTTTGAGGGGTCTGTGGTGCCGTTTTCCATCTCTCGTCCCCAGCTTTGACTCAACAACTCCTGCTCCACCTCCTCCTCTTCCTCTATCCGGCACTGACGACTCCAGGCCCCAGGCTGGTACCGGGGCCGCCGCTGGTCCAAGGCTGAGGCAGTGGCGGCAGGTAGGTGGCACCAGACAGAGTCATTGGTGGCGACGCCATTGGCCCGGCAGGAGGAGGCAGAGTCAGTGGGGCCCCCGGCTAAAGCCTGGGGTCCAGGACCACCCCCAGCACTCCCCTCGCTGAGGTCAGAGAGTGGGGAGGCAGATGGCGACACTGGGGACCCTCCGGGGCTACTCTTGGACAGCTTGGGGGGAATGGCAGGCTTCCCCTTGGGTGTGTTCTCACTCGCGTCGGGGCGGTGGCTTTCTCTGGAGCTCAGCCCCTGGCCAGCTGAAGTCTCCTCTTCACCTGCCTCTGAGTCCTGGCTCAGGGGCCCGCGTGGCCACTGCACCCCCACTGCAGAGTCGGGGCTGCTCAGGTAGATCGTCCGGCGGTCCTCTTCCGGATGGGCTGCCATGACCGTGATGGTGGCTGCCACCTGGGGAACCTTATCTGGGCCTTCCCGGCCCCAGCCAGATGGCGCTTTCGGAGCCCAGGCATTAGCTGTCCATACCTGGCCCTGGCCCCGAGCAGCTGCTGCTGCGTGTTCCGCTGTGGCCTGTGGCTTAGAAGGCGTTGGAACCGCCTTCTTCCTCTTGGTGCTCTCAGCATAGATGGGTTCAGGCTGTACAGCCTCCCTGGGGTGGGCTGGAGGCTGGGGCTCCCCAGTCAGTCCAAGGCACCTGTTCGAGCCAGGGTCCTGCTGCTTCCCTGGCACAGGTTCCTTCATGAGGGAGCAGTAATCACTCTCAAGATGGGGGGCGAAGGGGCTGCTGGCCCCGCTGCTGGGACTCCCACAGGAGAGGCCGTCTGAAGAACTGGCCGCCTCTGAGGGCAGAGACAACTTCTTGGGACCCAGGCGGGGAGGGTTCTCCGCGGGGCCCTGGCTACAGCACTCCCTCGGGAAGCTCACAACACGCTTCTGCTCCTCAGTGGACCCCACACACACTGCCTGCCCCCAGCACACTGCTGGGCAGTCCCCTCCGCCAGGCCTGCACCGAGAACTCACACCCTGTGAGGTGGCCGTGGCCGTGGGGCTCCCGGGGCAACAATCCAGGATGGAGCAGTATTCCCCCCCTTCGCTGTCCCCTGAAGGCGAGCACCTTTGATCGCTGTCATCCTCCGAGGCCAGGGACTCCCGCAGCGGCTGTGGAGAGGGGCAGGGCCCGGCGCCCTTGTGACAGCCAGATGTCATCCCGGCAAAGGCAGCCACTTTCTGGCGGAAGCTCTCCTGAGTGGAGGTCAGCTCCTGGTAGGGAAACACGGGTTTATCTTCTCGCCCCCCCTTCTCATTGGGGAAACTCACTGGGTGGAAGGCAGTGCTCCGCTCCCCCCGGGCCTCGAGGCTGTGCAGACCAACCATGGCATATGCAGGGGGGCAGCGAGAGTGGCCATCTGCGGAGACGGAGGGCCCGGCAGGCTTCTGGACGCCACGGAAGCTGCCCAGGTAAACTATCGGCACGTCGTCCTGCTTCGGGAGGGGGAGCTTGCCGGGGGCTCGTCTCCAGATGACCTACACAGCCCCAAGGTTAAAAGACTTACATTAGACCTTGTCAGAGAAAAAAGGAAGAGAGAAAAAGTGAGAGGGAAGTGCCATGACATTGTGAACGGTCTTCTGTGCTGCAGCGAGGAAGCTCTCCAGCACGCCTCCCCCTCTGATCACCCCCCAGCCTCTCCTCCTTGTCACACCCACGAAGCCACTGGCCTTCCCAGACACCCAGCCATGCTTCCCTCCCTGGGGGCTGTCATTCTTTTGGCTTAAGTCTGTGAGGTAGGGGAAGGAAAAACCCTGAAAAGGAACATTCTGCCTTCTCCTTCACAATTGCCTGATGAGGTAAGTTCTCCTAAGAGCTTTGAAAAGAGAGTTTTGAGTTTAATTTTCGCTCCGTGTTTGTTAGTTTTTTGATAACCATGCCACAGTACGTTCCCGAAGAAACCGAAGTCTTAAGGCTTTTTAAAATACCTTGGCTGGGCGGTGGGGCAAGAGAGTGAGGGGTGGTTTCTGAGCTGGGTCCCAGCCCCCTCGCTGCTCTCTGGGCTCTGCCAGTGACCTCGGCCCAAGCCTACGTAAGTGGCCGGACTAGTTGAACTAGGAGACAGAGATGTGGACTGCTCATTCCCATCCCTGAAGTCACGGTCCCCTCGTCCTTCCCTTCTAAAGTCTCCCCCTGCCCCGGGGTGCCTGGGTGGCTCGGTCGGTTAAGGCTCAGGTCATGATCTCACGTTCGTGAGTTCAAGCCCCGCATCGGACTCTGTGCTGACAGTGTAGAGCCTGCTTGGGATCCTGTCTCCTTCTTTCTCTGCCCCTCCCCTGCTTGCTTTCTACCTGTTTCTCAAAAAAAAATAAATAAAAATAAACTTAAAAAAAAAGTCTCCCCCTGCCCCCAAACTTTTAGAAGCAGCCTCAAAGTAGGGCTTGCATTTGCTTCCTTTCCCAGATGATTCTGTACTGAAAGAGTCCTTGGGTTACGTCTGTGAAGGCTGAAGGTAGTGAACGTAGCCTGGCGAGTGGGTATGACTGGCTTACGACAAATAGAGCAGGGACATGGAGCTATGTGCAACCACAGGAAGTGCCTCTCTTCAGTTAAGCCACCTCTGATATAAAACTGACCTCTGATTTTACATAGGCTCGCGCACCCTTCCTGATCCACCCACCATGATGGTTTAGGAAA
This sequence comes from Prionailurus viverrinus, assembly GCF_022837055.1. Lineage (NCBI taxonomy): Eukaryota > Metazoa > Chordata > Mammalia > Carnivora > Felidae > Prionailurus > Prionailurus viverrinus. Next base: position 25,969,294 of record NC_062564.1, read on the forward strand.
ACTACACTAGACAGAAAGGTCAAACAAGTCCCAAGCAGTTTGAGAATGTCCTAGACTGACTGACAGCATCTTAGACACGTCTAGAGGCAGCGGGCTCTGCACGGCCTCTAAATAACTACACCTTTGTAAGGGTGACCTGTGGGATGAGCAGAACAGTCTAATCTCTAGGGATGTGACCGTCTTTAGTTATCCCAGGTCAAAGTTGCTAAAATCCAACGTTCACAGCTGGAAATTTGAACGCTGGCTGGGAACTGGATATGAAGGAACTACTGCTAATATTTTAAGGGCGATCTTGGTATTGCAGTTCTATTTTTTAAGAAGACTTTATCTTTTAAGACATGTACGGAAATGATGTGATATCTGGGATTTGCTTCAAAATCACAGGGAAGGCAGGGTGGAGGTGGGGGTGGAGAGGAAGCAAGACCAGACCGGGTCATGAGTTGGTCTGTTGACACTCATGGTGAAGGACAGTGGGATGCAGGGCGTTTGTTATACAATTACCGCTACTTGCGTATATATTTTTAATTATCAATTAAAACATTTTTTAACTTAAAAAAAAAAAAAGCTTCATTTTGGTGTGTCCCCAGATAAATAATTAACCCAGTCTGCATTTAAACTTGAGGAACTGGATTGATGGTTCTTGGCCTAAAGGGACAGCTGGAAAGGAGGGCAGCAGCCAGGACGGGGCAGTCATAGGGTGAGCTGACGGGAAGCCATCCTGTCCTGCAGAAGTCTTGCTCCAACAGCCCTCCCTGGCTGCCAGCCAGTCACCAAGCGTTACAACAAGAGCGGCCCCTGTAAAAATACCACACGGGTTCGTCAGCCTCACCTGCGAGACTTCGGCGCTCAGGTTCGCCTCTGTCCACACGTCAGAGGCGTCTGAGCTCATCATGGTGGGCTTCACGGCGATGGTGGGCTTGGAGTAGGGGGAGCTGTTCACAGTGTCATCTTCCTGGCGGCAGGTCTCCGCCCTGGGGGGCAGGCGAGGTGGAGGGGGCAGGCTGCCTGCTCGCGGCTGGGGATGGCCGGGTGCCAGCTGGTGGTCACTCCTCAGGCAGAAGCAGTTCTTGCAGGACCCGGGCTTCCAGATGTGCTCCACAAAGTCACTGCACGCAGACATTTTTGGGCTCGCGGGGCTCAGTCGGACGGTCTGGTGCATCTTGAGCAGACAGTGTGCTGGCTCATCTTGTGCCCAGCTCTCTGGCGTGGTCTTATGAGAGGCAGATGCGGGGCACAGAGCGGCTCCCGGGAATGGCAGGGATCTGCCTGATCAGAGATCCACGCGGCCAGAGGACGGCTGCATTACCCTAGAGTCTAATTATTTGAATGGGGAGTAGGAAGGGGAGGGAAGAGGAAAAAGGGAGAGGAAAAGGTCAAGATTAGCATTCCATTTCTTCTGAGACCCTCACCTATTTGTCCTAAGGCTCGTAGTCACTCTGCAGTGGTGCGGCCTTATCGGAAGCTGTAAAAACTAAACGCAACTCTGATACAGGAGTACAGAGCATAGTGGACATTTCAGTCCCCTGACGTCCCGAGAGCTGAGGTTTGGGGACTGTGGCAGGAAGAAATCACATAGGGTTTTAGATGAGGAACTGCCCTGTCTTCCATGCATTCCCTGCTGCTGGGGTGTTTAGAGCTTGGGACAAGAACTACAAAGTAATTCTGCAAGTAAAAACGGTGGCTTCCGGAGGACAGGCCACAATCTGTCACCAAGGACTGAGCAAGCAGGCAGGCCTGCGCCCGGAGACCAGTGCTCTAATGGTGCTTCTGGGCAGGTGGAGACTAAATGCAGGAGAAAGGGGAGAGGTGTGGTGCCGGCCTGCCCCTCAGGGGAACTGTGTCAGGAGGTCTGGCATCTGGGGAATCTGCCCTCCTCTCCTTACTAAATATAAGTTATTCAACCCAGTGCTCAGTGAGGTCAACAGAGCAGGGGCTGCAGGTCAAGGGGGGGAAAACAGAAAAAGAAATGCCTGACCACCACAGCCCTGTGGTCTAAGGGTTGCTGGTAGAACAGAACAGAGGGAAGAGATTATCACAGTTATTTTTCCCTATGATAGCCCTAGGAGGTAAGGCAGTCAGCTTGTTGAGAGAGGTGTCTCTGACAGTCAAACTGAGCACAGAGAGTTTGCCCCTAGCACCTAGCAAATTCGCCCATTCAAGATGAGCTCAGAAGTTTGCAGATATTAACCAATTAGCTTGAATAACACCCCACAGGTAGCTGTTATCCCTATTTACGGATAGAGGGGAGCCTGGCTGGCTCGGCCGAAGAGCATTCGACTCCTGATCTCAGGGTTGTGAGTTCGAGCCCCACATTGGGTGTAGAGATTACTTAAATAAATAAGTAAAAAAAAACCTTTTTCCAACCTAAGATGGAAAAAAACAATGGCAATGGCATAAACTAAGACTCATCCATAGACATAGGGGGTTTGGTGGTTTCGGAAAGCGAGGCCAACTGTGTGGGCAACCCCTCACCTCATCATGTCCTTCATCAGACAGAGTTGCTGGCCATTATCTGTTTGCTGCTCATTGCTCTTCTCTGCTCACTTAAATGAACTGAGCTCCTCATAAGGAGGGTGTTCATGAGAAAATAATCCTCATAAATCGAAGGTGAACAGATTCTCATCCAATAGGGAGTTTTACCCTAGGGTTTGTTCTCCACTGTCCTCCAGTGAGAACTTGCTTTGAGGCTGATACCTTCTAAACTACCAAGACAGGGGTGCCTGAGTGGCTCAGTCAGTTAGGTGTCCGACTTCGGCTCAGGTCATGATCCCGTGGTTTGTGGGTTCAAGCCCTGCGTCGGGCTCTGTGCTGACAGTTCAGAGCCTGGAGCCTGCTTCGGATTCTGTGTCTCCCTCTCTCTCTGCCCCTCCCCTGCTCACCCTCTGTCTCTCTTACTCAAAAATAAATAAACATTAAAAACAACAAAAAAATTCTTTTTAATAAAAAAAGCTTTAGGGGCACCTGGGTGGCTCAGTTGATTAAGCATCCGACTCTTGATTTCGGCTCAGGTCATGATCTCATGCTTTGTGAGTCTGAGCCCTGCATCAGGCTCTGGGCTGATGGCTCAGAGCCTAGAGCCTGCTTCAGATTCTGTTTCCCTCTCCCTCTGCCTCTCCCCTGCTTGTGCGCTCTCTTGCATGCTCTCTCTCTCTCTCTCTCTCATAAATAAATAAATAAATAAACAAACAAACAAACAAACAAACAAACAAACTTAAACTATCAACAGGACTAACCAGGTAGACTGAGCCAGGAGCCCACTCCTGAATCGTTTTGGAAAGTGCTCTCTTTCTGTTGTCCCACACGCACTCACACACAGGGGTGCTTATTCAGCAAGCACTGGCGCTAAATTCACCTCCTTTCCCTCCAAAGTTCCCCGCAAAGCCACTGCCTCACTAAGCTATATGAACACTCTGAAATACACAAGTATTTGTCTTTCAGCAACTGTTGGTGGGTCCTATGCATCCCTCTCTTTAAGATGATTGTGGGTTAGGTTCTTCTCCTCCCCTAAATACACCCCAGTAGCAGGTTCATTCCTCACCAAGTTCCCCAGAAGAGGTCACTAAGCTTCAACAAGCAGAGGAGGATAGCAAGGATTTTTCTTCCTCCCATAATTTTGAGCCACCGAGAGCTTTAGGCTCAGCTGCTAAAGCTTGCAAGGAGGAAAAAGGGGAGGAAGCACAGTGGTGTTCGGAGAGCAAGTCTCCAGATCCCTGCCCCAAGGTGAGGAGCTGGTCCTTTCTTAGGGAGCCGACAGGCTTCCTGGCCACAGAGAAAAACAGTCTCCCGTTTACTACAGTCAGAGGCTCCCGAACCTCGCCCCCCCCCCCCACACCCTGATGACAGTAGGGAAGAAAGCTTAAAGACCAGTTCTCTGTGGTCCCTTCTGCGTTCCTGCAGCTCCTTATAAGGCTGAGTTAACTGTGGAGGTGGGTGTCCAACCACTTCCTCAGGGCTACCACAGATTCACAAAGAGGCAGTCCGGGGAGGTCACATTTCATTTCCTCCCCAACAGGCAACTGCGAGCACAAACTTGTCATGTCTGCTTGGTGCCAGAGGTCCCCACTCCTTGTCGCCGATGGCCCACCACTGCCCTGGGACTTCGGGTAGGCTCTGGATTACTGATGAGTGGGAAGCTTCCCTCAGAACCCTGGCCACAGCCTGTGCACCTTCTCTTCGCTCCCAGGCCCAGCTCTGAAATTCTCTGATGTGGGCACAACTCTCACCGACACGACTGCTCAGAGATGCAAAGGTTTTTAGGGGCAGTCTTTGAAGAAGAGAACAGAATGAAGTGCTAGCCTTCCACCATCACTGACTCACTGCATCCTGTTACAACTGGTTTCTCAGTCACAGCAAACAGAATTTACCATCCTGTCAAGCCAGAAAAGATGCTTTCCCAGTTCTGTCTGGGGAGCTCCATGCCTGGAATTATCCCCTATTTGTTTTCTGTGAAAGATGGTGAAAAACTCAAGTGGCGCTCACAAACCAGGAACGTCGCTTCGCCTCCCAGTGCCAATTCTCCACAGCCTGGGAATGGTACCTTCCTGCCCACGTTCCTTACCTCCGAAGGGAGGCGGCCCCCAGAATTATGCAAATTCCCCCAGTTCAGTGGGAGGTAGCAGGGCAAGATTAGAAAAAGATCCCAGCATTCTTTCTGATCCAAGTCGTGATAAAACATCTTTGCCTCTGCAAACTTCTGCACTAGATTTGTGGCTGCAATTTGCAAGACTGAAGTTGTCAGACACACTCCCATCCCATTTCCAAAAGAATCTGAAGAATGACGGCCAGATCTGTAAAATTAAACCTTTTGGCTCTAAATACCCCTTCACGCTTGCATCAAAGGCTGTTCATGCCTCACCCCGAAGTGACAGAATTCCAAAAAACACTCACCTGATAAATGTATACATACCGTTAAATTAATGCAACAGTGGAAAAGAAAAGTAGGTACGGAAAGTGTCTGGTTTTCAATACTCCACTGGCAAGGGTTGCCCAGGCAGAAAGAACAAAGTGACCATCTTAACACCCTCCTTCCCCCACCCCTCAGAGGGTAAGTCATGATATTCGCCCAACTTTTCATTTTATTTTTTCCTTCTCCAATGCTACGTACGCAATCTCATCCCAGCAGTAGCAATGTGATTTTCATGGGTTAGACCTACTACAGTCTAAACCAGTAAGGAGGATGGCCGAATTCCACAGGACAACGGATGGCAAAGTCACCGCACAATTCCCCAGGGCTTCCTGTCAAATGTCCCTCTCAAAACGGGAAAAGGTTGCTACCACGGATCAGGCCAGTGATCAGTAAGGTCCGTGGAACCTGACTCTGCACTGATGGCATTGCAAAATTCCTGGCCCCTAGACCTTTGGGCTTTCCTATCCAGTTCTGCAAAGCCATGTCCTTGCTGGCTGAGCTTTACCTGAGAAAAATAAACACAGCGGGCCCTGCCTCCATTCCCATTTACAGGACCTGAAAGCGGAGAGGTGGAGAGGTTCTATTTTCTCCTGGTGTGCTTGCGTGTGTGTGTGTGTGTGTGTGTGTGTGTGTGTGCGCGCGCGCGTGTCCGGCTGGGAACACGAGCAGCACACGCAAAGGTTAAGAACGTGCCCACGGTACGCCCTCTTTCAGAAGGCTCGGGAGAGAGGCATCATCTCGTTCCCTCCGGAGACTCGGAGGCTGGCATCTAACCCGGGGCAGCGCCAGCGGCCGCTACCCTGCGGCCCCAAACCATCACCCCCGGGATCCCTGAACGGCCTCTCCCTCTGCTCCTTTGACAATACGGCTGCCGCGGAAATGAAGTGTCCCCACTAGCAACTCGCAAAGCGCTCGGGTCCCCTGCCCCAGACTGAACAGCAAGACCAGCAAAACAGTCGGTGTCCCCTCCCCGAACTCGAAGGAAAGTTTCCCCGTTTTAAAAAGCGCGATGCTCCAATGAATCGAAAACAGCCCTCCGGCTCCCGTGTGCTCCGGGCTCCATGCCTGCACCTGGAGCACAAGTCCGGGCGCACGCGGTCCGGACGCTCCACCCTCCCCGAGCGGCCGCCTGTCACCCCAGGGGACGCCGACAGGGGATCGCCCTCTCGGCGACCGCAGCGCTCCCCCGGAGCTCCCCTCTGCGGCCACGTTTGCCAGACAAAAAGAGGCCGGATTTGGAGAAAGCGTCGCGGGCTCACCTCGGGGCCGCGCTCCCCCGGCCTCGCCGTCGGTCGCCGAGAAGCCAGCCGCCCGGCCGGGCGCCTCGGAGCATTGTTTGGAGAGTGAGCGCGCGCAGTGCGTGCCCGGCCGCGGGCGGGTGTCCTCTGCCTGGGCCCGGAGGCCGGGTGGCAGCTGCGAGCGCGGCTCCGCCCCCTCCGCCTCCGGTTACGCCGCCCGCCCAGGCTCCCGCCGCACCTCCGCAGTCCCCGCCGCCTCCCCGCGCCCCCACCACCTACCCGGGCCCGCGCGCCTCCGGCTCCCCGCCGGCGGGCTGAGGCTCTCAGCCCCGAGTCGTCCAAACTCTCCCCGCCCCGCCCCTCCCACCCGCGCCCACCCGCCCGCCCGCTCCGGGCCGCGAGGCCCCGCCCCTGGCCCGGGACTGGGCGCCGTCCGACCTGCGAGCGGGGCCCCGGCTTGCCCCCTCCCCGGAGACCGCGGTGCGCGCCTCTGCCACGGCGACTCTCGGTGCCAGCAGCCTGGCTCTTACTACAATGTCTGTAGAGATATCATAGGTGTCCGGCATCCCTTCATCCAGCCGGCTCTGCGAGACTCGGGGGGCGGGGAAGGCACGAGAGCCGGCGAGGGGGAGCCGAGAAAGCCAGGGGTCAGGAGGGGAATAATGAGTCGGGATCCCAGACCGGTCCCGAAAGCTGCGTGGGCACCGGGATTGCCCATCGCTGTAGCGGGCGGGAGGAGGGTGGGGCGCGAGGGAGCCAGGCTGGGAATCCCGACCTCGGATTCCAGATCCCCTCGGTCCCTGGACTGAGCCTCACTCAGGCCAATGGCTTAACCTCTAGGAACTTCGGTGTTCTGGATATAGAATGAACGGTTGAACTGGACAGAGCTGGTCTTCCACCTCCCTCGGACATCCAGGTCTTACGCAGGCCAATATTACACCTGTGTTTACAGTTTCCAGTAAGTGACTCACTCACTGAGATAGACCGAGTTCGAGATAGTCCTCCGGCTAAATAAATATCTTTTAACAAAGAGTACCACACAGCCCACACCTAGTCAGTCCCTTCCCCCTCCTGCCTCTGACAGGCTCTGCACCTTGACCTGGGTGGTTCCTCAAGACGTTAGCACCCAGGTCACCACCTTGAGAATGCCTGGGTGGGGGCAATGTGGTGAAATGGAATAGGGAGAAGACCGGGAAAAACACCTGTGGGCTCCTCTCTCTGCCCCTCCTGCTCTCCAGAGAGGTAATAATGTATTGTAACTCCAGTTGGGTCCTCTGCCCTCAGCCCACAGGGATGAGCCTGTGAGCCTCCACCGGCCGAGAGGAGGAAGACTGGTTCCCCTGGAGATTCCTGGGCTTTCTTGAGATCTAGCCCTGAGAGGGTGAGGAGGTTGGCAGAGAGGAGAGAGGGAGAAGACACGTTTGTGAGGCTTGGCTCGGGGGTGAGGAAAGGAGAAAGGTAGAGGGATATAGGGAACGCTTCCTCGTGCTCAAATGTCTGGATTTCTCCTGAGTGTGAATAGCATTTGGGGGAAGGTGTAGTGGGATGGAACCAACACTGGTTAAGTACCTACCCTGAGCCATGCCACCCCAGGATGGGGACATCACCGCTATTTCATAGAGAAGAAAACCGACCCACGAAGTACCACATAACTTGCCTGGGCCCATTTGCTGAAAAGTGGTAATGCTGGGAGCCGAAGCAAAGGCTGTCTGGCCCCGCTGATGGACGATTCCATGCTGCCATGCTACCTCCTTGTCCCCAAGTACAGGTAGTCCAACCCTATTTTTCTTTCTTCCCAAAGTGAGGGGAAACCACTGGAACAGACAGGGAAGGAAAACTCTGGTTAGCCTCCAGCAGCAGTCAACAAAACTGAAGGGTCCAGGCCTCTCTTGACTAAGACGTGGGCGGGGTGTTGATAAGCAGACAGGTACAAAGTGGTCTGCACTGGAGAAATACAAAAATAGCACAAGGCCGGCCAAGCAATTCAGTTACAGAGGGAGATGGCACACCCCTGGGGTTTGAGAAGCTTCTGGATCCCATGATTCAGGCTAGATATTTCCCTTCTTCCTCTGTAAGGCCTGGGTGGGGACACCCACCTCACAGGCTTGAGTGCACATAGAAGCCACTCGCTTTCCCACTTTATTTTCTTCTGTTTACTTAATTTATCCTTAGTACATAAACAGGCGGAAGAACATAATGATAAGCAAACGCAACGGCGTGAGACGGGATTGGCGGTTCTGTGGCATGGGACAGCAGTTGAAGGGTTAATTCAGTCTTTCTGCAAAATAAACTGTGTTCCAAAGTGTTTTCGCTGTGCTCACACAAAATGAATGCATTATACTGTAGTTGCTGACATATAATGTGCATCTTTTAATGCCAGCGACACGGCCTTAAAGATGGCTTCATCCTGCCTAATGAAAAGAATCAAAAATACTTCAAAAGACTCACTTAGATCCACATAAAATTCCTATTCTCTGATGCAGTGCTCTACCAGTGACTGTTAAGTATGTTATCTCCTCGGTAAAGCTGCGGTAAGTTCATGCATTTTAATAAACAATTCTTGCTCGAACTTCCAAACTGCATCCTGCAATGCAGGGCCATTTGTGTACACACAGCATTCTGCTTCTGGCTACTTATCAGTCCATTTCATGACACTTTTAACTGCAGGGCTTGCTTGTGTGCCCTGAGACACATCAGACCTTGAAGAAGAGCAATTCCCTTCAAGGTTTTAGTCCAGGAGCACCATTCTGTACAAGAGGGCAGTTAAATTTGGGGAAATGACAAAGGCGGGGACAGGTAGTACTTTGGGGTAGGTAAGTGAAAGTCGCTTGGAATTAGAGAAGGAAAAAGGCAGAATGAGGAAGTGCACACCGTCAAATTATACTGAGAAGATGCTAGCTGGGGAATTTAAGGGGTGAGACAGTGTGAAGATTGGACCAAAGTAATCCTGTGCCTGATCTCTCCCCTGCCAGAGAATAGGCCCCACACAACAGAGAGGTGTCTCTCCCCTTAACGGGAGAAAGGTGTTCAACAAACACTTATTGAGTGCCCTCTACTTAGCACTGGATGAGGTCCTATGAGGAAAACACAAGGTCTATGAGAGGGAGATAATGCAGGGGCGGTGGGGGCTCAAAGAAGGAAAAGACAGAAACAAAAAAAGTGGCTTCAGGCAAGAAGGGGGCTTAGGAGGATGAGCAGGATTTCCATGTGTGGCCAGTGGGGACTTCCCAGACTGAGAGAATAGTATCCACCAAGGAATGGTCATGGGAGAGGCGGGAGACTTTGCAGAGATCTCCTATCCAGTCTGGCTGGAGCACGGTTACGGTTATGGGAGACAAGGCTGGAAATGCAGGATGGGGCCGGCAGGAAGGCTTGGCCTGCAAGCCAGCCAGGAGGAGAGCACTGACTTTTCTGAGGAACCAAATGATATCATCCAAGTTAGCTTTTCATTAGCTCTACCTGGATCTTCTATCCCAGATAAATTAGGAAGTGGGACTAGAGGCTGGAGACGAGAAGACTGGCTTGGAGTTTCCATCTCTGGTCGAGATGGGAGGTAAGGGGCCTGGATAAGGGAGGCAGCAGTGAGAATGGAAAGCAGGGATGTGGGGTGGACAGTTCTGAAAGACATGAAGAGGGAGATACAGGAGCTGGTTACTTATTGATTCACTGTGAATAATAAGATATTAACTGATAATAATAGCTTACACTGTGGAGTACTCATTCTGTGTCAGGCGCTGGGTGCTAAATGGTTTACATGCCTTCTCTTGTGTAAACCTCACAGAAACTCCCAGGTAGGAGTTGCTATAAGGGAGAGGAAGGAATCAAAGATCAGCAGCAGAAGTGTAGCCTCCAGAGACTGGTAGACCAATGGTAGCACTAGGACAGCTAGGGAAGTCAGGACATTGAGTTTGCGGTCTCTTGACCCTGGCACGTGTGGCAGCCATCCAGTGAAAGAAGGTATCCTGCCAGCTGTGGTGTTTGCAGCCACAGGAAAATTGAAGGAGGTTCGAGGAATATGAAGAGATGATCTGAAAAGGTGAAGGGCTGGGGCACCTGGGTGGCTCGGTCGGTTAAGCGTCTGACTTTGGCTCAGGTCACGATCCCTCAGTTGCTGAGTTTGAGCCCCGCGTCGGGCTCTGTGCTGACAGCTCGGAGCCTGGCGCCTGCTTCGGAGTCTGTGTCTCCCTCTCTCTCTGCCCCTCCCCCTGCTCGCGCTCTGTCTCTCTGTGTCTCTCAAAAAATGAATAAATGTTAAAAAAAAAAAAAGAAAAGAAAAGAAAAGGTGAAGGGTGGGCAAACACAGTAATCTAGAAGAGGCTATGGAGAAAAGGAGTAAGGACCCTCTCTTTGAGACTTTCTTAAACCCAGGGCAGTGTGAAGAGATGTCTCCTGGAGAGAACAGCCAGGGAGATGACGTGAAAGGAATTCAGGTTGCGGGAAATGGTGTGAGCTGGAAAGTGTCTGAGACCAGCTTAAACTCTTAGTCACAGCAGGAGTTTCCAGTGGACCCCATGGAAGGAGAAAATTGGGTGGGAGGAAAATGAGATGACAAAGGTGGGCTTGAGAGGGCTGTTGAGTACGGAAAAGGGCACTGGACTGGGGGGAAGAAGGTGGCCACAGATGAGGTAGGGTGGAATCCCTGGGAACCATGGGCACGTGCTGGGCCTGCCTCAGTGGCATCTGGGGTCCCAAAACCACCACGGAGGAGACTGGGAAGGTAAGGAGGCAAGGAAAAGGTCTTCTGGAAATTTGCTGTGAGGAGCTCATCTAAGTTCTCTTCATCCTGCTGGAAAATGATATTCTCAGCAAGCCAGTCAAAGGTTGGTCTAGCAAGCATACACAACCCCACTCCACCCCTTGGTTCTCCCTGACTTACAATTAGCTCTTTGGGTTGCCATCCCAACTTAACCTCTTTCTTCTCTGAAGTGTGGAAATCCAAGTAATCTTATCAGTTAACCCCTGTCCTGTGATTATGGCATCACATCCTTGTGTCCCAGCTTTTTCAAAAAACCTTTTCCAACATCCCATTCTCCCCCGACTAATGTCCTAGGCAACTCTCCACAGGATAAAATATTCTAAATAATTTACAGTATCATATTCCAAGCACTAAATAGATTCCCCCCCCCCTCCCAAATTGAAAGCTATTATTTAAATAACTGCAGGATGTCAGAATCTCAAACCACATGGGACTGGGAGCCAAGGGTGCAAGATTGTTATGATCTTCCTTTGTGCCCAAGTGCCACAGAGCTCAGATGTCAGGTGTTGAAGTAGGAAAACACTTTATTGTTTGCCTCTTTTAACATAAATACAGTTAGATGTGCATCCATTGACGGATACCTTATTGCAAGCCTCAGTTTTTCAAAATGTCACTTACAGATTGAACTGTGTTCCCCCACACCCCCAAAAAAGATGTATTGAAGTCCTAACCCCAGTTTCTCAGAATGTGACCTTATTTGGAAGTAGGGTCCCTAAAGAGGTAACCAAGTCAAAGTGAGGTCATTAGGGTGGTTCCCAAACCAAAGTAACCGATGTCCTTACAAAAAGGAGGAAAGAGACAGGCTCCCAAAAAAGGAAGATAGTGTGAAAACACAATGGGAGAAGAGACCATGTGACCATGTTGATGAATCTGGAAGCTGAGGGAGGCCAAGAACTGGCAGCATACAACAGAAGCTAAAAGAGACAAGGGAAGGTTTTTCCCCAGAGCCGTCAGAGAGAGACTGGCTCTTGCCTCCACCTTGATCTCAGACTTCTAGCCTCTAGGCAATAAACTTCCGTTGTTTTAAGCCTCCAGGTTTTTGGTACTTTGTTACAACAGACTGAGGAAAATAATACGGTTACCAAAATGAAAACGTTCCCCTGAACGAACGATAGACACTACTGCTTCCAGACGGAAGAGAAAGATTTTTCAAAAATCAGCTCCAGAGAGCATGACACACAGGAGACATGGTAATTAATGCCCGCTACATATGTAATGCCAGACAGTTCTCTGTATTAAGGTCAGTGTCCTTTCGTTCAACCTGCCCTGTGAAGAGAATGGTCATTCTTTCATTGATGGCTCCCTCTTTCTCCTGTTTCAGGTTCTATGGTTAGGAGAAAGTCCTGGTTCCTTACCCGAGCTGGCGTTTGCATGGTTAAGAAACTCGTTACCTCTGCACCCAGGGAGTGTGAATGAAGATGTGCCTCAAAGCCCATCAGGGGGGTGTTTTGGGTCCACATACACTTCCAGAGATGTCATTAATGGACAGAGAGATAATCCATGTCTAATCCTTCAAGGATAAATGGAGGCACAGAGGTCCTAAATAACTAACATGACTTGCCCAAGGTCTCCTAAGACATTTCATAATACTGTTCTTCTGAACTTTCAAGGTTGTTTGGTTTAAAAAAAAATTTTTTTTTAACATTTATTTATTTTTGAGACAGAGAGAGAGAGAGCATGAACAGGGAGGGTCAGAGAAAGAGGGAGACACAGAATCCGAAACAGGCTCCAGGCTCTGAGCTGTCAGCACAGAGCCCGACGCGGGGCTCGAACTCTCGGACTGTGAGATCATGACCTGAGCCGAAGTCGGACGCTTAACCGACTGAGCCACCCAGGCGCCCCAGGGTTGTTTGGTTTTAATGTGGATTGTGAGTTAAGGGTGTGAAAATGAGAACTATTCGAGGAATTAATTCATAACTCCCACTGCTTGGCTTTCTGACTGAGCTGGAGCCAGGGTTAGAAAGAAGCACAATATTCTACATTAGGAAGGGTCACAAAGGAAAAAACAAGCCCATTTGAAAGACCTGCTTAGTTAAAACCTCCTAATGATACAGCTACTATGGAAAACAGGTTAACGGTTTCCTACAAAGTTAACCATAAATTTGTCACGTGGCCCAGGAATTCCACTCTTAGATATCTACCTCGAAGTAGAACTAGGTACACACGAAAACTGGTGCACAAATGTTCACACTGCATAACAGCTAAAGAGTAGAAACAACCCAGATGTCCATCAACTGGTGAATGAATAAATATGCAATCTGTCCATATGGTGAAATACTATTCAGTAGTAAAAAAATTAAATGCTGATACATGTGGCAACACGGATGGACCTCAGAAAGGTTATGCTAACTGAAAGAAGCCAGACAAAAGATTACTTACTGTGTGATTCCGTTTATACGAAATATCCAGAAGAAATAACTTGATAGAGACAGAAAGTAGACTAGCGGCTGCCTGGGGTGGGGGGTGGGAATGGGGTATGGGAGCAAGGGATCACTGTCAATGGGTATGGGGGGATCTTACTCCAATGACGGAAGTGTTCTGAAACTAAACTGTAAATCATGATGGCACAACTTGAAACACTGAGTAAAAATTGTTGAATTACATGCTTAAAATGGTTGAACTTTATGGTATGTAAACTATACCTCAATGAAGCTGCTCGTGAAAAGAGAAAGAATGGAATATCATTGAGCCTTAAAAGTGATGGAAAGTCTAACACCTGCTACACCACAGATGAACCTTCAGGACATTGTGCCAAGTGGAATAAGCCAGTCACAAAAGGAAAATTGCTGGATTCCACTTTAGCCGAGGTCCCTAGAGTAGTCAAATCCATAGAGACAGCAAGCAGAATGGTGGTTGCTGGGGAGGGGAGTGGTGCGAGTGAGGAAGTATTGTTTAGAGGGTGCAGTTTCCCTTTGGGAAGATGAAAAAGTTCTGGAAATGGATGGTGTGATGGATTCATAATGTGAATGTGCTTAGTGCCAGGGAACTGCACATTTTAAAAAAGTTAAAATGGCACCTTTTATGTTGTGTATATTTTATACAATTGAGAGAGAGATTGAGAGAAACGCCTATGTCTCTGTAAGCAAACTGCCTGTTTCTGAAAGATGAAACAGGTCTGAAACATCTCATGTTATCTTTAAGTCAATGAGCCTTAGTCATTCAGAAGACCATCAGTTTTTAAACTCCTGTAGGAAAGAGATCGATTCATAATTCTATGAAGTCACAGAAACTCCAGGCCTATTGCTGCCTGATAAATCATGGATGAGAAAACATCACATGCTTTCCTGTTCAACCATCTCACCGTTGGACATCCTTCTCCCCTTGCCTTGCCCAAGGCAGCTTCGGGTTTGCCTTTTACTAGGTCAGTAGGCTTGTGAATGTCCTGACCTCTGCGTTGTTTTTGTGACATTACCTCTGGGACCCAGTAATCATTCTCCAAACCCAGCCATGTGAATGTCATTACACGGATCGTATCTTAGGGGCTGTCACTTGCAAAGGTAAGCCAGTGCTCTGAATCAAATTTGCCTGAGGAATGTTCAATGGAAGGGGAAAAAAAAAAGGCTTCTATTTATCTAAAAAGGACGCGTCATTTGCCACCTGCTGTAAAGTTTTATAAGCATGTTGAAAAACAAAATGTTTCCTTTGCCTATTCCCCTTAAAGTAAAGTGGTCTTTTCTCTACCCCCCCCCCTTTTTTTTTATGGTTCTCATAGGAAACATACCCTAAGAGGATTGAAAGCCAATTTTTTGGACTCTTAAAGCATTTTACTAATAACCAGCATTGGCCCTTTCTAGGAGTAAAATCCCATTTGGATACAGCACAATATATATAAGATATAAGATGTAACTCTGAGGACATCTTATTTCTCTCCATGTTCTACCACGTGGTGAGACCAAAAATACTTTTACCCACTTCCTCCTTTCATGTTTCTGAGAGCATGAATTGAGTGACAGGACAGATGGTGCGTGATTTCTGTGCTGGGTGGGGTGGGACGGGATGACAAGGGGGAGCAAATAAACCTTCTCATCTAGGACCTGTAGATACGTGCCCCCTTCCTTCAATTTCAGGCCCGCGATATGTAATTGATGTGGATTATCTATAACTTAACTATCCAACCCCAGGGCGTCCTACAAACACTGGCTCTTATTAGCAAATTACTTCTCCCCAAGTCATAATGTCCTAGAATTAGCATTTTCACGTGGGGAAGACTTGCATAGTCAGAACAGTCAATAATCAAGTATAGAAGACTGGGGGTGGGGGGCAGGGAGTGGCTTATTTATTTTTCAGATGCCCTGTTTAGACTCCCAGACAGCATTGCCCACAATATCGCCCTTGCTGTACTTTGTGGAGTCAGGCTAACCTGCTTGTGGATTTACAGCCCTAACTGGTTTCTGACATCTAGAAATGGTGGCTGAGAGGCTCCCAGAAGGATGCTTGGTAGAATGTCCTGTGGTCACACAAGGTAGCAGAGTCACCAAGCTTTGCAGTGACCAATGAATGGGGGAAGGGGACCACCGACCACCCCGTGTCTAGAAAGGGGGAGGGGAGAAAACCTCCAACTAATTTACTGGAAAGCCCCAAGCCTTGTTAAGGAGGCTTTAGGATAATAGCTCTTTTGACTGTTCAGTTTTTTCCCCTTTTAGAAGTGGCAGTGGTGGCTGGCAGAGAGAGCCATGGAGAGAGCAGGGCAGGAAAGGGGTCAAAAGACACGTGATGGGGCTGATTAACAAGTAGGCTTTTTAAGCAGTGGCCAGGGGACACCTGCAGCTCTTCTAGACTTGCTTGCCCAGTAGGGGTTGTTTGAATGAGAAAACAGCTTCCAAAAAGATGTAACACAAGAGCATAAAAGGAAAAAGAAAAAATGTGCATTTGTGAGATGAGGGAATTGTAGAGTTTTATCTCTGATTCTTCTCTAAAGAAACCTTTTATTATCCAATATTCTCATCAGTAGGTCAAGGCTCACAAGATGAGGAGAAAGGGCTCATCACCAGGGCACTGTGCTGGTGTTTTCCTCAAAAAGGAATTTGCTTTCAAACAGACATGCATTCACTAATCTCTTTTCTTAAAAAGAGAGAGAGAGAGAGAGAGAGAGAGAGAGAGAGAGAGAGACAAGAAAGAAAGAAAGAAAACCACAAACACAAAATCTCTTCCAACTCAGCTGAGTCCAAGTGGGGATGACAGCAGCATTCACTTGCATGATCCCACAGAGCTAGTGTCCAGAATGAAAATAAATGTGACTTTTCAAATCAGGGCATAGTGTTGCTTTGTTTGTAATTCAATTAAAGAACAGGCATTACAATGTCATTGTATGACGGGAGATAATGAAGAGATCCACATCTTTTGGGCTGCAATAAAGCAACACCTGTGCTTGACAGATTGGCATCAGTATCTTAAGAAAGCCAGAAGGGGACAGTTCCTGATTTCCAAGGGGCTATTCTGAGTGTGGTGGGGGTGGAGGAGCAAAGGGACAAAATCCCCATACCTTCCAGAGTCAACCAGCTTAGCCCAGCTCTATACCAGATGGTTATGTTTCATATTTACTGATATTTCCTATAATTAATAAAGCCTTCCTTGATAAAAACCAATTGTGTGATTAGACAGACAGATAGATATGATCCATAGATCTATCTATCTGATATCTAACTCTCCCTATTGAGATACTAACTTGCCCAAGAAGGTCAGCCATTTAAATTTGGCTTTAGCCAGACTTGGAAGGAATTAAATGGAGTATCAGCATTGCCACCTTCGGAAAGTCATCATTGCCACCATGATTCTGGAAGCAGGGTTGGATGTTCCTACTTAGTGCTTTCACTGGCCTCAATTTCCTTGTCTGTAAAATACAGTTAGTGATACCTTCCTCAAGCAGTTGCTTTAAAAATTAAGCAAACTAAGTTATGTAAAATGCCTAGTTCAGAACCTGGTGTCTTTGGTCTTACTACATTTGGGCTATTATAACAGAGTGCCATAAACAACAGACATTTATTTCTCACAGTTCTGGAGGCTGGGAAGTCTATGATCAAGGCACCAGCAGACTCAGTGTCTGGTGAGAGCCCACTTCCTGGTGCACAGAAGACTGTCTTTTTGCTGTGTCTTCATATGGTGGAAGGGGTGAAGGAGCTCTCTGGGGTCTATTTTATAAAGACACTCATCCCATTCAGGAGTGTTCTACTCTTAGGACCTAATCAGCTTCCAAAGATCCCACCTCCTAATACCATCACCTTAGGGGTAGGTTTCAATATCTAAACTTTGGGGTGACCCAAACCATTAGTCTATAGTACCTGGAATACATTACACTCAATAAAGGATGGATGTTGTTAGAGCATTCATCAGAAAGTTAAATCTATTCATTCACTCATTCAGCACATTTTTATTGAGGACACACCCTGTGCCAAGCTCTAAGCAAGGCCTGGTGATACAGTGATGAGCTAAACAGATATGCTTCCTGACTTTCTGAACTGGGCAGGATAGTGGGAGTGGCTGGGAGGCAATGACACAGCCAAACAGAACCATGCATTTTTTTAATATTATATACCCTTCTTTAAAAAATTTTGTTTATTTACTTTCGAGAGAGAGAGAGAGCACGAGCGTGGGAGGGGCAGAGCGAGAAGGAGACACAGAATCTGAAGCATAGGCTCCAGGCTCTGAGCTGTCAGCACAGAGCCCAACGTAGGGCTTGAACCCATAAACTGTGAGATCATGACCTGAGCCGAAGTCGGATGCTTAACCGACTGAATCACCCAGGCACCCCTAAAATTTTTTTTTATTGAAGTATAATTAACATACAGTATTTATTAATTTCAGGTATAGGGACCATGCATTCTTTTTTTTTTTTTAAGTTTTATTTATTTATTTTGAGAAAGACAGAGACAGTATGAGCAGGGGAGGGGCAGAGACAGAGGAAGAGAGAAAGAATTCCAGGCAGGCTGTACACTGTCGATGCAGAGCCAGATATGGGGCTCGGACTCATGAAACTGCAAGCTCATGACCTGAGCAGAAATCAAGAGTTGGATGCTTACCTGACTGAGCCACCGAGGCCCCCCTAGGGACCATGCGTTCTTGATGGCAAATTGTGACAGGTGTTCTGAAGGGCAATACTTTATCAGGTCACAGAGCGGGGGACTCCACTTCCCAGAGAGTTAACGAGGTCTTCCTGATGACTCATATTGTGGCTGAGGTTGCAAGGATGGCAGCTGACCACTTGGAGAGTGAAGCATGACACGGAAGCGGGATGTGGGAAAGGGTATCTGTTCTGTTGTGTTTCATTTCATGCTCTTGCAGGATCAGGATATTTATTGGTGTGAATTTGGAAGAACTAAATTCCAGCGCTTTTTCTGGCATCTGAGTTGTTACTCTCTGGCATCACAGGGGATGCAGACAATGCAAAGGAGGGAGATTAAGGGGTCTTCAGTAAAGACACCTGGGTGAGGATAATGGAGGCAAATAGGAAGGCACCAATAGGATCCTGGGGTAAAGCCATGAAGCACTGAGCTGAGAGTCAGCAGAGCTGAATTCTGTTCCTGGCTAGGAGTTCTAGTTTACAGATGAGAAAACTGGGGTTCAAAAAGATTATGTATTCACCCAGGATATACGCCTAGTAGGTGGTGGAACTTAGACTACAACCCAGGCCTTTTTACCCCAGGTCTTTTGACTACAGCACAAATGGAAGGTTTGAGAAAATAGCTCATAAGTTTCTTTAATAAAGTTCAATGTTATGAAAGATCCCTATAGTGTTTCCTTAACAGCGTAACAGAAGAAGAAGAAGATGAAGGAGAAGAAGGACAAGGAGGAGGAGGAGAGGAGGGAGAGGAAGAAGAAGAGGAAGGAGAAGAAGGAGAAAGAGAAGTGTAAAGTAAGGTAAGCAAGGAGAGGAAAGAGAGACAGAAAGAAAAAGAGAAAGAAAAGAGAAAAGAAAAGAAGGGGAAAAAATCTTAAATTCTATTTATGACTTTTCAACTTGGGAATGTGTCCAATTTAATTATTTATAGATGCATTAAAATCCACATCAGAGCGTTCACCAATCGAAGGTTTTGTCTCCATTTCACCGTAAGGGCAAACACTAGAAAGACATGGGACTTCTCCACCATATTATCATAATGGTTATTTCAGCCAATGCTTGGTTATTATCTGTGCCAAATGCAGGGCAAACTGTGGAGGCATGAACCCCACAGAGAGTTCCAAACCGTTCTGAGTCATTAGCTCCAATATCCTCGCAGCTCCGAAAGCAGCCAAGCTGGAGGTCTTTGCTAAGCTTCGTTCCCTTAACCTCTTTCCACGCTATTGTTTTAAGCCTATAGGTTAAGGAATCAAAGACAGAGCAAAGAAACAGTTTACTTTGCCCTCAGGGTAGACAGCAAGTTAAATCACCAAGTTGACATTAACATCTCAGTCTAGGCGATTCCTTGTCCTTTTGTTACTGGCACCAAACCTATTTTTTAAAATGTTTGTTTATTTTGAGAGAGAGAGAGAGAGAGAGAGAGTGGGGGGGGTGGGCAGAGGGAAAGGGAGAGACAGAACCCCAAGCAGGCTCCTCGCTGATAATGTGATGAGGAGGGGGTTGGTGCCACAAACTATAGATCATGACCTGAGCCAAAATCGAGGGTCGGACGCTTAGCCGACTGAACTGCTCAGGCGCCCCACTTGCAACAAACCTTCCTTTGGTTTCTCCAAGTGTGAGCCAAATATGCTTCTCCTTTGGCATTTCCTTATTCCCTAAACCACAGTGACTGAAGACACTGTTCTTCGTGCCCATGTCTGCTTCGGCTGCCCCGCCCCCCCGCCGGCCGCCAGACACACTGTTTTTCTCTTTACATTTTTGTAAGAAATCTAAATGTCTTGTCATTTAAACATAATATCAAAGTCTCAAATGTGTTTATTTCTGTTTCTCTATTAGAAGAAAGGAAGCATGATAAAAATCATGCGCTGTCGTTCTCATAGAATTTCAATATTTTAAAACTAAAATGTTGCTAAGAGGAGCATCTCTCCCGCTCACCAAAAAACCTTAATTTAATAAAAAAAAATGTTTAAAAAATTAGAATCTGGGGTGCCTGGTGGCTCAGTTGGTAGAGCGTGTGACTCTTGGAGTTGTCATTTTTTTTAATGTCTATTTTTGAGAGAGAGAGAGAGACACACACACACACAGAGCACAAGTGGGTGAGGGGCAGAGAGAGAGGGAGACACAGAATCTGAAGCAGGTTCCAGGATCTGAGCTGTCAGCACAGAGCCCAATGCGGGGCTCGAACTCACAGACTGCAAGATCATGACCTGAGCCGAAGTCGGACTCTTTACTGACTGAGCCACTCAGGCACCTGTTGAGGCCCATATTAAATGAGCTTAAAAAAAATAAAAAAGCAGAATCTCCTTTCTTTTTTTTTTTTTTTTTTTGCGGAATAAAGACTCAGGACTGACTTTGGAACTTGTTATTAGTATTATGTAGCAATAGCTGCTGGGCTCTTTATGGAATAGAAAGAGAAAGTGACTAGAATTGAGATACTCTGAGGTGATTGATACACATACAAAAATAAACATCTATGAAAACAGCATGTTAATAGTAGACTTATTTTTATCCAATGTTATAGTAAACCAGAAAGATCTTCTCAACACTGGCCCCAATTTCCATTATTTAAGACTTTTCAAGAGGCATATCTAGGAATGTACAGACCAGAAAGTGCAGTGGCTTTCCAAGACCATAGAGAAAGAGAATAAGGGCAGTTCCTGTTAGCATACAAACTATTTCAAAGAAAACCAGATCCTTTTTTAAGCAGGAAATGACCCTATATGGGGGATGAGGCCATTAGAAAACGTTTGTGTTCAGAAATGTATGTCATCTGCGTGTCATGAGATCCCTAGTCTAAGATATAACTCAAGACTGGCTACATTGGGTCCTATCATGGGAGAGTGATCTCATTTACTTAAGAAAAGAAAAGATATTGTTGCCCTTTGGGACCTAATACTAGATCAGCATACAGACACTTCCCTCATTTCTCTTAACAACCTATCAAGTGTGTATTAACTATGAGGTTATATAAAGTCTATATAGTTCTATAAGGTTTCCAACTACCTTGCAAAGTAATACTTAATTTACTTCTTCCAAATTCTGTCATTTTTCTACCTTCAAAGGATAATTCGACTACCTCTTTGGGCTCCGGGGAAGCAGTTCATACTCTCTCACCACTCTGATTTCCTCAAATCTCTCTGGGTCTTTCCCTAAGCTTCCATAGACCAGTGCACTGTAGACATGCCTCCTTAAATCTGTCCTCAGTTGACAGATGCATTCACCCTACGGATGAGTTTTTCCTTCCATATTTTTTATTTTAATCAGTTCCACCTATAAAGCTCTTTACTCACCCCGCCACCCCCATCTAAATTCTATTCATCTTGCAAAGTTCATTTTGAGGTCATTGCCCCCACACCTCGTTCTTCTTGTTCTCCACCTGTGACCTCCTATATCATTTACATTGGTCCCCCTTCATTACTTCCACACCTTGTTTCATTGTTCTTCCCCATTTTACAGTTTTCTTTCTTGCTCTTGCCTTGTCAATCAGCCCAAAGGTCAGAAACCCCGATTTACACTCATTTTACATCCCTCTTAACCTGTAGGAGTGAGCTTTCCATGTAAGAGGAGCCATACGTGTGTTTTAGAGTCTTTGATGGTTTCCCTGCCAATCTTTGCCAAGAATATATTCAGTCTAAGTCTGTCCTCTTGAGTTTATTCTCTACCTGGATCGTTCTGTTGCTGTCTATGCACACAGGATGCCTGAGAGAACAGCAGAAGCTTGTGATTTTAGTATAAAGAAGCAGAAAAGGGATTCAGTGGATTAGCATGCTGGTAGATGAATACTGTGCAGTGGACAGATTTCATGGAGACATCTAAGAATTCCATGATATCTTTGTGTGAAAGAAGGAAAAATAAATTGTGTTGAATCCAAGTCATTTCTGGGTCCTGAAACAATTATTACTCGTTCTAAGTTAATCCACTGGCCTTCTGGATTTTATATACTGTATCAGTCTCATAGGCTTGTCCTGCCACAGACACCATGGCCGATGTTCAGGGTGCTGATAACAGCCCAGGTTCTCTGCCCTGGCCAAGCCCACCACACACACCTGGTTCACATCACCACTTTTCTGAGCCAGGGGCCTCATCTGTCCCTTATGCAGTCTCTAACATTACAAGCTCAGTGCTAAGCCGACAGCAAACTGACGGGTTGCCAAAAAAGTCGGTACAATCTTAGCGCCAATGCAGTGTTGGGTGATGGGCTACTGGGCAAAGCTAAGGCCTAGCAGAGCCAAAGAGTCTGGACACTGCTGATGATAAACAGTAAGAGCCTGGAAGCTATATCACCCAGAAAAGAGGGTTTCATGGAAAGGGGGGAGCAGCAGGATTATATTCCACCTATATGTGATAGAGGATAATATGGAAGTAGGCCTTTGTGTAGGCGAAAGCTAGGACTCGTGAGGGTAAATTATAAGGAGGCTCAGTAAGTTTATGGATGCGGACAGCAAGCTCCCAACACTGGTAAAATGTATGGACTTGAGTTCAGATAATTAATGAAGATTTTATGGAAGAGGGGCACCTGGGTGGCTCAGTCGGTTGGGCATCCGACTTCGGCTCAGGTCATGATCTCACGGCCCGTGAGTTCGAGCCCTGCGTCGGGCTCTGTGCTGACTGCTCGGAGCCTGGAGCCTGCTTCAGAGTCAGTGTCTCCCTCTCTCTCTGACCCTCCCTCGTTCATGCTCTGTCTCTCTCTGTCTCAAAAATAAATAAATGTTTAAAATAAAAAGATTTTATGGAAGAGCTTCCTGCATTGCATGGGGCTAAATAAAAAGTAGGCGCTTCCTAATGCTGTATACAAATTACTCTAACTCTGAGATCCTTTGAGTGTTATTACAATTTTCAATTAAGTTATGTCTTTTCATGGGATGTAGTCACTGTAAACAAATAAGATTCCAGCTTCTGATATGAAGATAAATCAAGATTTCATGCAAGGGCAGGACTTAGAAGGTGGGGGTGGTGCATGGGAAGGTTTGCCCAATATCGGTCTTGATATCTTCCTTGGAGTAGTTTTTCTTGAGAACATGGTGGTTATGCAGAAGGCAATACTGACTTTGTTCCCTCCTTCCCAGTATACCACTCGATACATTAACCAGATTTAAGGTATTTGAAAACCTCTAAAAGTTTGAAAAACACCGATCAGTTGCTTTAAATGTGTCCAGCCTTCTCTTCATGTCAACTTACAACAGATAGGAGTGGCAAATAATTAAACTTTTGGGGGGAATTGTTCTTTGCAGAAAAAGTGCCATTTGCTATTTTTATACATACTATCACATTTATTCTCTAAATTAATTCCATCCGAGAAGCATCAGTATTCCAATTTTACAGTGGACAGAGTTGGGGAAAGCAAGATGCTTACACAAGTTCACACACCCATCAAGTTGTAGAGCTTGTCTCTGAATCTAGGCCAGCGCCAGCCATATATCCTGCATATGCTGGGAAGACAGAAGGCAACGTTTAGAGATGCCCCTTACTTCTGAAAGGAATGGCTTGGCTTTAGAAGGATAGAGTAGTATTTGCTTAGCAGACAAGAACTCCCGCTTTGGCACTGGTGTGAGGTTGACTATCACCTCTAGTCTCTAGAGTGCCCTTCAGCAAGTTCATTCATTTCTCTAGGTCTCTGTATCCTTGTTTGACAAATGGGAGTGCTGATAGTACCTTCCTCGTGGGATGTGATTAATAGTAAATGAAAGAACACATAGAAAGCACCTAGCATAGCATGAGCACAGAAAGTTAAGTTCCAGACATTACGAAGAATATATATTCTTTTTCACCTTATAGCTCTCTACTCGGAAGGTTGCTGGTGGGGGTCAGAAGACATTAGTGTAGAGCTAGGTTATAGGGAAACAGCAGAGGAGAGAGAGACAGGACAAGCAGATTGTGCCTTGGAAGTTAGGTTTATCTGGTAACAGTAGCACTCTTACTGGCTGTAATGGATTCCTCTGTAAAAGGAATCCTCTCCCTACCTCTCCCTCAGTGCCTCACACAGTGCTCACATGCTCACTGTCCCATTCACTCAGGTAGCTGGTCTCATTTGGAGGAAGAAAAGAGCACACCGCTTAGAAAAGGCAGTAATTTACCACTTACACAAAGTACAGACTGGGGTGATAAACAGCTTGGTGATCATGATGAATGGTATTGTTCCCAGGACCTCAAAGCAAAGTACAGACTACACTCATGATGAAGGCAACAGTAGGTCAGAGCTGCTCGAATGACTTAGACACATTCCCCTGTGGGAAGACCCCATTTTGCAGAGAAAAAAGCAGATGCAAAACTCCGAGCCAATGAGGGGCATGCTTGGCACCGGGAAAGGAAATGTTTAAATTATATTCCAGAGGTAATTCAGTAGCTGGAGCTACCAGTGATGCAATTTGAGGTGTTCCCTTCCATCGGAAAGACCTAGATGCTCTTATATTTCTTTCGATGCCCCCTTCCCACCGGTCAAACCTCTTATTTCACTTCCCTTCACCTTCTTACAGTAACTGGGATTCAACCATACTGTTTCTGCTAACAGTGCCTGCCTTGTAATCCAATTGTAACTTGGGCTGGCACTTAAAGTGACACATCGCTGTCCCCGAAGCTCCTTTGCTAACTTAGGAGCAGCGCCCCTGACTTTTGTAGCTTTTCAAGGCAAATGAGAAACATGCCTTATTTATTTATTCATTCATTCATTCATTCATTCATTCATTTTATTTAATTTATTATTTGCCTCTCCACTCTACCTTCTTGAGTTGCAGTCCAGGCATAGAAAGAGGGCAACCAAACTCACTCGGTTGACGTGCTTTTAGTGCCCTTCTGAAGCCGGAATGAGAATGAGGCTCCTCTTCCTGGGGGACCATGCCTGCAGCATCTTCGTGCAGCAAGGTTAACACTGACTTGATGTTTTCAACCTTCAAATAGATAGGGAGAGGGTTTGATAAATAAACCCAGGCACTGGCAAACTCGGCAGAAGTATTGAGAATTGGGTGGAGAACAGGGCTTGCCCTCTGCTGCTTCCCTTCCTTCTCCTTTCTGCTCACCTGAGGTCTGGGAGAGCATGCAGGGTCAGTAAGGCTTTCAGAATTGCCCTTCTTCATTTTCCAGGAATCGTGGTCTTTCTCTCTCTCCGGACACTTGCACGATCATACACCTCTTTCTCGGAAGTCACATTTAGTGAGGCGTAATTTCCATATAGTAAATTCACCCTTTTTAGGTATTGCAGATCTATGAATCTTGGCAAACACCTGCAGTCTTGTGACCACCACCACAATCAGGATACAGAATACTTTCATCACCCCAAAAAGTTTCTTCATACCCCTTTGGAGTCAACCCCTTCCTGCCATCTCTAGCCCCTGGCAATCGCTCATCTTCCCTCTAGTTTTGCCTTCTCTGGAATATCATATTAGGAGAATCATATACCACGTAGCATTTTGTGTCCGGCTTCTTTCACTTAGTGTAAGGCTTTTGAGATATATCCGTGTAGCTCCATGTAGTAGCAATTTGTTTGTTTGGTTTTTTTTTTACTTCTAAGTAGTATTCCATGACATGGATATTCGAAAATTTGTTTACCCATCCACCAGGAGATGGATATTTGATTAGTTTGTGCATTTTGGTGATTTTGAATGGAAATTGATTTCAAAAGGTGTGTTTTTTTTTTTTTTTTTTTTTTGCAAGTTAGGTCAATATTGTTTGTTAGTAACTTACCATAACTTACTCATGTAACAATTAGCAACTATACTTTCGGTTTGATTTGATACTAAGAAATTATCTTTTAGGGTGCCTGGGTGGCTCAGTTAGTTAAGCAGCTAACTTCAGCTCAGGTCATGCATGGTCTCATGGTTTGTGAGTTCTACCCGATGGCAGGCTCTGTCCTGACAGCTGGATCCTGGAGTCTGCCTCGGATTCTGTGTCTCCCTCTCTCTCTGCCCCTCTGCTGCTCATGTTCTGTCTCTCTCTCTCTCTCTCTCCCTCTCTCTCAAAAATTAAACATTAAAAGAAAACTTTTTAAAAAAGAAATTATCTTTTGCCTTTTCAGCTGAAGCATTTGTTCCAAAATATGATCATAACCAGGGCAGGCTGGCCATGGGAACTTGTCACAGATGTTTCAACAGGCAGCCTTCTTTCTGTACTTGCCATTCAAGGCCTATGACTTTCCACTTGGAGAGTAGAGCACTACCTCTTATCCCTATCTGAACAGGCAAATGTACTGCTGGCCAAAGGGACTGAGAAGGCGGCCATTATAGCTGCCCAAGGTCCAGCAGTCCCTTTTGCAATAAGGCCATGATGTCAATAATTGTATGTGAATGGATTGTCAAGTTCCTCCATAGGAAACTAGGGGCTCAACTTTAATTCTTCAAACTCTGTTACATATTGAAAATTTCATACCTGAGAAGGAAGAAGAGCAGTACGTATAAAGACATCAAATTGCCAAGATGTGTTAAATGCTGATTTATCATATAGCGAATGCACTTAAAATGGAATTTGTGTTTTAGATACATTCGCCTCAGGCATCATAGTGTTACAACATGCCGTGGTATTGTGGTATCATGTTGCAAAACTATCCCTGTTGAAACTTCCCTCTCTCTCTAACCTCCTTCTTTTCCCAGAAAGGGGGGAGGGAGGGGAGAGAAAAAGGGGTTAGGGAGTGGAGAAGAAGGAAGTAGAAAACTTAGGACTTAATACAGCACTTTTTATCTTAGAATCTCAAAAGTTGTTTTCAGAATCAACCCGCTTGCCAGAATCAACCTGATTGCCAGGACAGGGGAAACTAGGGAGGAAGTAGAAAGAATTTTTGTGGAGAACCACAATGTGGCGGTTAATTTCATGTGTCAACTTGGCTGAGCCATGGGTTACCCAGATATTTGGTCAAACATTATTCGGGATGTTTCTGCTGAAAATATTTTTTGAATGAGATTAACATTTAAATTTGTGGACTGTGAGTAGAGTGTATTACTTCCATAATGTCGGTGGGCCCTGTCCAGTCAGTTGAGGCCTGAATAGAACACAGTCTTGACCTCAGGAACAAGAAGAAATTCTGCCAGCCGACTGCCTCTGGATTTGAACTGCAACTTTGCCCCTGAGTCTCCAGCCTGCCATGCAGATTTTCGATTTATCATACTTCCACAATTACAGGGGCCAATTCCTTAAAATCTCTCTCTCTCCCAACCCCTTCTCTTTCCACACACACACACACACACACACACACACACACACACACCCCTGTTGGTTATGTTTCTCTGGAGAACCTTGACTAATACACGCCACAAGTCAGTGGCAGATTGAGTGCAGTGGTTGATGACAGAGGCTCTGGAGCCAATTATCTGACCTCAAATGTAGGCTCTGTCAATCATCAGCTGGGTTCAGTTTCCTCATCTGGGAGGCAAGTCTACCCCCCTTGTGGAAATATGAAGGCACAAGGGCTCTGGGAACCCAGCTGCAATCATCATTATAATTAATATCTGAGTCCGAGTGGCACTTCTTTAAAAATTGGCCCAGGTTTGCAAAGAAATGTACTGTTTCTAGAAGCCTTGAATATGGCAGTGTTCACAAGTTTTGGGATGACCGAACAGTTATATCTAGGTAAGCCTTTCTTTTTTTTTTAAAAAAATTTTTTTTTTCAACGTTTATTTATTTTTGGGACAGAGAGAGACAGAGCATGAACGGGGGAGGGGCAGAGAGAGAGGGAGACACAGAATCGGAAACAGGCTCCAGGCTCCGAGCCATCAGCCCAGAGCCCGACGCGGGGCTCGAACTCACGGACCGCGAGATCGTGACCTGGCTAAAGTCGGACGCTTAACCGACTGCGCCACCCAGGCGCCCCTAGGTAAGCCTTTCTATCAAGATTTATCTACTTGTTATCAAGTACTTACAATGCAGAGTTTTACCTAAATTCAATCCACCAAACAAACACACAGTGAACATCATTATCCCAATTTTATAGGTAAAGAAACAGGCAGAGAGGTGAAGAATGTCACCTGAGGTCACACAATAAGGCAATAGCACAGACCTTGGGGGACTTGTCACCACAACATCAAACTGAAAGCAAGACACACATGCCCATATACACACACACATGTGCACACATGCACAAAAACTCCTAAAGAATCACAAAACTTCCACAGTTGGGAAAATATTAGACAATTTATTCCAACCCTCTCTCAAGCCGTTAATCTCTTCCCTAGCATCCGCTTAAACGAGCACTGAGCCTCAGCTAAATATTTTCTGTCCAGGAACCCAACGGCTACTGAAGCAGCTATTTCTATTTTTGGATAGCTCTAAATGCATCACTTTGTTGTTTTGTTTGCTTCTTATACAAGCCCAGTCTATTTACCAATGTCTCCTCCCCTTCGGCGACAATCCTGTACCTGGGAGCCAGGCAGGCTATTTGCACACGGGTATGTGCTCCCCTTGTCCAATTCATCTTAATTTGAACGATCTATGTGGCAGAGTAATTTTGAAATATCAAGTAGTTTTGTTGGTGCGTTTACACATTTCTATGTACCTGCCTTGTCCTTCCTTCATAAATCACCTAGGACATTTCTGTCTACTGCCTCAAGGAAGGGAAAACAGTGGAAGACTGAGGACACAGCCAACTCTGGGACAGAGCAGAAGGAGCATTGCATTGGAAGGAACTTTTCAGGTACCAGTGAGGACACCGGTGTGCCTGATGACGAGGGCCTCTCCGGGATGCTGGCCCAGGTGGGCAATGTCCAAGGACTAGATGAATCCCAGACTCCACAGTGCCCTAGACACAACAATGGGGCATGAAACAAAATTTCAGTTGGGTGATAGAAGAATCTAGTTATAGTCCTCGCTCAACTGAGTGTACCGAATGAGATCTACATCGGCTTTAATTCCTCAATGAAAAGAAACTAGAGAAAATGATTCTCTGCCTTGGTAATAGTCTTATCCCTGGAAGGGTCTGGATAGAAGGGTGGGAAATCATGGTCCCAAGAAAATACCCTGAGAGTCATGGGC
Source organism: Prionailurus viverrinus (assembly GCF_022837055.1). Lineage (NCBI taxonomy): Eukaryota > Metazoa > Chordata > Mammalia > Carnivora > Felidae > Prionailurus > Prionailurus viverrinus. The sequence goes on from NC_062564.1 coordinate 25,998,198, forward strand.
ACATATGTTTATCTTATATTGGTTCCTCAGCTCATTCCATCCAGCTGTCAATATTTCTTCAAAAAAAATTTTAGTAAGGGCTTGGTGCATGCCAGCAATGTGCCGATCACTGGAAAATCAAAGACAAGGGAGCTTGTTACCAGGAGGAGAACTAAAATGTGAGCAAGCATGCAGGAATGACAAAATTAAATTGGTTTAAAAACATGTAAGATGGTCTCAGTTTCCTTTCCTCTTAAAGGATCTGCTTAAAGGAAGTTACCTGAATTTTTATTTTTAAAAGTGATTATTATTAAGTAGCCAAGGTGCTATTGAATCTATCTCTTGAACCTCGTGAGACCCTGAAAGAGACCGTCAGGGAGTAGAAATTCTAGAGAGCTGAACTTTACAATCGTTGGGATCACCCTGTGGAGTGCAACTCCACTCATAGTTCACAGGCAGGCAGGCTAGGCAGTGTTTGGCTTTCTTGCTGGTGATTGTGGCCTTTTGTAGGACAATGTAAAGGCATGAACTAGATAACATTATTGAGCAGTGGTGCTCTGTGCTTGACACATATTATTTTATTTCATCCTAGCAACAACCAATGAAATAAGTACCATTGTTAACTTGTATTATTGATAAGGAAATAAAAGCTTAGAAGGTAAAGTAACATACACAGGTAGTTAGGGGTAGCGCAAAAATTCAAGTCCAAGTCTGATCCAGAACAAAATCATTTACCTGCTATATATTATTGCTCCCTAAAAAACTGCAGAACAGGCATTTTAAAAACCAAAGAGTTATACATCAGTCCTTCTGGACTAGTATCCTTCTGGATCTATTATGAATGCCAGTATCATGAGTAACAGACTTCTCAAGGATCTCATTTTTTACTAGTTTGGGAATTAGTCATATGGCCCAACCACCTTTAAGAGAAGGACACAAATAATTACTTTAAAACTTGAGAGAGTTTAACCGAATTACTCAGGAAAAGGGCAATCCGGTTTTAAACAAAGACAAGCTGAAACTCTGCAAAATGTTCTTATGTTAGCTACTTGACAATTAAGATTCTCTAAATAAAGTTTTAAACTGTCATAAAAAAAAAAACTTGGAACATTATCTGGGTTTGGGAACTACGAAGTCAGTGATTCTTCTGGGATTATCTCTTTTGAATTAGCGCAAGTCATGGCATGCCAAGAAAATTACTCTCCAAAGCACAAGAAACACATCTAGTGTGGCTGGTACCCTTGTTTACATAACAGTGTTTATGCTGTATGCATAGATACACATCCACACACTGTATACACACACATTTCAGGCACACCAGTTGAGAGGTTTTTGTGGTTTGCCATTCTTCCATTGCTTCCAAGAGACCAGAGTTAGCCCTGTCTTCATTCTACGACTCTCCTGTTCCAATGTGAGACTATATTTGCCTTGGCTTTTTCCTTTTGTGCAGAATCCACACTGATGATCTCACAGCAGGTTGCATTCAGTATTGCACCTCCTTCTCCTCTCCAACAATTTCTCATCACCCCTCATTATCACTGTTTTCACGTGCTCTGTAGATTTGTTTCCTGGACAAATGTCCAGGCAGTGATGAGGTTAGTCACGTACCTCTAGAGTAATGACACCATAAAAAAGGTGGGGGGGGGGTGCCCAAGGGTGGTGCCTGCTGTAAGACGTCATAGGAACATGGGGGAGGGGGATGGGAAGAGCTAGCTATTAAGGCACAAGGGATATTTCCCAGGAGAGATGGTATCTGATCAGGATCTCATAGAATGAGTAATAGCTGTTCCCAAGAAAGTGAAACCACATGGAAGGGCAGGGAAGAGTCTGGACCGAAGTATGCACCACCTCATTTGTTTTGGAGACCCTTACCTTTGAGCGAGCTCCTGCTTCACCCCACTGCCTGCTGCCACAGTGTGGACGCTACCAGGGGAAGATCGAGGAAGCCATCTTTGAAATTGACAAAATGCTTTCTGACCTCTGACCTCAGTTAAGCTCTAACTTCTCTGTCTGTGCCTTCCGGAAACAGTGCCTTGTGGTAGAAAACACAGAGGCAGCTTTTTTCCTCCACATGCCTTGCAGGGTAGGCTGGCCCTGGGTGGTGCCGGTTGTAGCTATCACCACGGAATCCCCTCCCCCGCCCCATTTTTTAAAAAGTTTATTTATTAATTTTTAAGAGAGAGATTGATAAAGAGCATGTGAGCCCATGCAATAGTTCAGAGCCTGATGCAGGGCTCCAACCCAAGAGTCAAACGCTTAACGGACTGAACCACCCAGGCGCCCCGGAATTCCCTTTATCTGGACTAGCTGAGACGTAAGATCTACCAGTGGTGCATTTAATCAAAGAACTGCCCTTAGGACTTTCCTTATTTAGCGAAACTATTGTTGACAAATCAAAACTGCACGCACGCTCACACCCACGATTTATTCAAGGTATGATACTAAGTATAAGTAACAGCTTCTTTCCAGAAATCTTTGGCTCCAGAAAAGAGAGTTCAGATGTCTGGTGGTTTCATAAACATCTTCGATTAAAATTCATATTAGCACAGTTTCTGCGGGATCTGATTTCACACGAGACAGCGCCCAGTGGGGCATGTATAATTTCCATGTATATAATTTTTCCCTCTAATGTGCACACACTTAGAAATGTCTTTTTCCTGCATTAAATAAGAAATACAAATTTTAATAAAACACTTCCTGAATAAAAACTTTAGAAAGTTTGCTGCTAAGTTTGATGTTTGGAAGATTAATAATTTCAGAGCTCACATGTCAGTGTTAAGATTTGCTGGTAGCCCTCATCAGGTCCACATAATACAGTTTTGTGTAGTGACATGGGCACTGGCTTACACGGTGTTGTGACATGAGTCCATGATATTCAGCACATTTTGGAGCAAAAGCATGACACTAAGACCCTTTCCGGCAGGCTCCCATTTTGCCCCTTGCTGTATTACAATGGGGACATTGTTTTTCCAAGTCTGTCATGAGACCAGCACTATTAGATTATGGCTTGATAGCTATTTATCACTTTGGGTTGATGTAAAAACCAGGCATTTCTAATCACTTACAGCTTAGGAAGACCACAATGTTATCAGAGAAGAAAGTTTTAAAGAAATATTAAAAAAAATTTTTTCACAAACATTTTAAGTAAACTCTTGAAGAAATCTGGCTTCCCACTCAAATATTTGGCTAAATAATACACTAGGCACTTAAATTTGATCACTTTTCTAAATACCTTCTGTTTTATATTTAATGTGGAGAGGGCCAGAGGCCACAAAGAATTTCACTGTTCCTTCCAGGATTTATCACAAATACCTTGTGTTTTACTTCTAGGAGGTATTACAAAGAAAAGCTGGGACAAGATAAGAAAGAGGGCTTAGCTGATTCTATTACATCTGATGCATTAGTCAATTGATTGAAATGATCAGATAGCAGATGTACCTCAGGGCAAAGGAAGTAATCCCCTGAAAGCTGGAGACAAGTGTTGGATGAGAGAGGGGATCACACCATGAGGACTTTGCCCGCCCTCTTAGTAACAGCCTTCTGTCCTGCGTGGCCATCATAAGCATCCTTTGAACACCTCAAACCTAATGTTCATACAATGAGGGTTAATTATCTTCCCATTGTCTGCTTCTCCTACCAGACTGTGAGCTCCCTGATGTCAACCATATATTATTTAAAATGTTTTCCCAAATCCTGGCCAGACTAGATGCTCAATAAGCATTTTGGAGGAAGGAACGAAGGGAGGAAGGGAGGGAGGGAGGGAGGAAGAAGGAAAGAAGGGAGGGATGAAGGGATGGAGGCAGGGAGGGAGTGAAGAAGAGAGAGGCAAAAGTTCACATATAATGTTTAAAAAGGTATTGGTCAAAGTAAAACATGTATTTAGTTTGAGGAGCCATTTTATTAAGAACCAAGTATAATTTACTCAGAATTAAAACACAAGCTATAGGGGTGCCTGGGTGGCTCAGTCAGTTAAGCATCTAACTTTGGCTTGAGTCATGATCTTGCAGTGTGTGAGCTCAAGCCCAGCTTTGGGCTCTGTGCCTGGAGCCTGCTTTGGATTCTGTGTCTCCCTCTCTCTATGCTCCCACCCTGCTCATGCTGTACCTCTCTCTCTCTCAAAAATAAACATTAAAAAATAAATTTAAACACAAATTATAATTTAACAGGTACTATGGGCCTTTTGTAATGAAAAATAAACACAATACCTTTTAAAAGGCTTTCAAGTACTAAATATAAACTAAACTGATGAGATTTTTCAATCTCAAGAATTACCCAGGGTAGGAGCTTTGTGAAGAGTTAACAGGCAAAAAGAGAGAGATTGCTTACAGGAGGCCAAGTGGATTATTTGCATAAATATTAGTCACTACAAACTTCCAAAGGGTTTTAAAAGTGAACAAAGAAAACAGCCTTAAGGGAAACAAAAGCAAAAATGAACTATTGGGACCTCATCAAAATAAAAAGCTTCTGCACAGTGAAGGAAACAGTCAGCAAAACTAAAAGGCAACTGATGGAATGGAAGAAGATATTTGCAAACTACATATCAGATAAAGGGTTAGTATCCAAAATCTATAAAGAACTTATCAGACTCAACACCCAAAAAATAAACAATCCAGTGAAAAAATGGGCAAAAGACATGAACAGACACTTTTCCAAAGAAGACATCCAGATGGCCAACTGACACATGAAAAAATGCTCAACATCACTCATCATCAGGGAAATACAAATCAAAACCACAATGAGATACCACCTCACACTGGTCAGAATGGCTAACATGAACAACTCAGGCAACAACAGATGTTGGCGAGGATGCAGAGAAAGAGGATCTCTTTTGCACTGCTAGTGGGAATCCAAACTGATGCAGCCACTCTGGAAAACAGTATGGAGGTTCCTAAAAATATTAAAAATAGAACTGCCCTATGACCCAGCAATTGCAGTACTAAGCATTTATCCAAGGGATACAGGTATGCTGTTTCAAAGGGGCACGTGTACCCCAATGTTTATAGCAGCACTATCAACAATAGCCAAAGTATGGAAAGAGTCCAAATGTCCATCGATGGATGAATGGATAAAGAAGATGTGGTGTATATATACAATGGAGCATTACTCAGCAATCAAAAAGAATGAAATTTTGCCATTTGCAACTATGTGGATGGAACTGGAGGGTATTATGCTAAGCAAAATTAGTCAGTCAGAGAAAGAGAAATATCATATGACTTCACTCATATGAGGACTTTAAGACCCAGAACAGAGGAACATAAGGGAAGGGAAGCAAAAATAATATAAAAACAAGGAGGGGGACAAACATAAGGGACTCCTAAATATGGAGAACAAACAGGGAGTTACTAGAGGGGTTGTGGGAGGGGGGATGGGCTAAGGGGGAAGAGGGGATGGGTAAGGGGCATTAAGGGATCTGCTCCTGAAATCATTGCTGCACTATATGCTAACTAACTTGGATATAAATTTAAAAAGAAATTAAAAAAAAAAAGAAATCAGCCTTATGTATTATACTTATATATTATGAAAACAAACTATTGTAGTAAGTCTTACTGATGAGTGGTTGATTGAATTCTTTGTCAATGGAGTTTTTTCTTTTCTTTTTTAACATGGATAATGTACATATGTTGGTTAATCATTAGAGGACTCCCAGTCTTCGTCTTTGTTCTACTCCTTAAACAAGAAGTTGTAAATCCTTGGGGTTTCCTTGGAGTTATCTTAGGTAAAGTCCAAAGTTTAAGGTAGTGTTCTATATACCATAAACCTTGCTACCATGATACCCCTAACGGAGGCAAAGATTCAAAGGAAAGGACCTGATGTTCTGGCATAGTCTTTACTCTGCCTGACTTCAACCTATTTCTTTAAAGATTCCTCATACTTGGCTTTTTACCCCATGACCTATTTAGACTTTTTTTTTTAATATATTTTTTTTATTTGAGAACAGTTTTAGATGAGAAAACTTGCAACAACAGTACAGAGAGTTCCCATAACCCTGTACCCAATTTCCTTTATTATTAGCATTACATTAGCAAGTTCATTTGTTATAATTAATGAACCAATATGGATACATTATTGTTAACTAATAATAATGTAGTTTACTCAGATTTCCTTAATTTTTACCTAATACCCAGTTCTGTTCCGGGATTCTGTCCAGGATACCCTGTGATATTTAGTTGTCAAATTTTCTTAGGCTCTTATGGACTTTAACAGTTCCTCAGACCTTCCTTTGATCATTTTGAGGACTGGTGGTCAGATATTTAATAGAACTTCCCTCAGTTGGGGTCTGTCTGATGTTTTCCTCATGGTTAGACTGGGGTTATGGGTTTCTGGTAGGAAGACCACAGATAAAGGGCACCTCCCATCACATCATATCCAGAGAACATACTAATCAATATTATCATTGTTGCTGTTGACCTTGCTCTCCAGGCTGAGGTGCTGTTTATCAGTTTCCCCCACCGCAAAGTTACACTTCTCCACTCTTTTCCATACTATACCCTCTGGAAGGAAGTCACTTAAGCACAACCCATATTTGAGAAGTGGACACTCAAGCTCCACCTCCGTGAAGGCAGAGTACAGAAATTATTTGGGGGGCGCCTGGGTGGGTCAGCGGGTTAAGCATCCAACCCCAGCTCAGGTCACAATATCATGGTTCATGGGTTCAAGCCCTGCATCAGACTCTGCGCTGATAGCTCAGAGCCTGGAGCCTGCTTCAGATTCTGTGTCTCCCTCTATCTCTGCCCCTCCCCTGCTCATGCTCTGACTCTCTCTCTCTCTCAAAAATAAACAAACATTAAAAAAGTGTTTTTGAATAAAAAAAAAGGAAAGAGAAAAAAAGAAATTATTTGGAATTATTGAGATTTGTCTTTTTCCAATTTATTTATTCAATCATTTATTTATAGTAGCATAAATTTATGGATATGTTGTTTCTTTTTACTTTAGATTATAATCCAATTCTACTTTATTTTGTTGTTCAAATAGTTCTAATTTTGGCTTCAATTAGGAGTTCTTTCAGTTGGTTCCTGTGTCCCTTTGACATACCCCTATCATTGTGGGGTTTTGTTTGGGGGTTTCTTTTTTCTCTAGATTTTTTTTTGTTTGTTTTTGGGGTTTTTTTTTTTGAACTTTCTGGCACTATAAAATACTCCAGGTTCATCTTGTGTGTTTCCTGCCATGGTCCTAGAATCAGCCATTTCTCCAAGGAGTCCTGGTTCTTTTTATTGGAGAATACTATAAGAAACCAAGATTTGAGTTCTAGGTGTGCTGGCTTCTAGGTCCTCTCAGCTGACAGAGCAAGGAAATATATGTGCATGTTCTAACTCCTATCTGTACACATGTCTATAAATATTTGCACATACATATGTACCAGAAGTACATCCAGATACATCTATACCTATATTCAGCTAAACATAAGTTCATACAGTGTTTCCATGTGAATGTGAATGTGAATCCACTAACACAGGGATCATTCTAGCCTTCTCCCTTTGCTTATCTGTCAACTCTCCTTCCGACAGTGAGAAAGCTGATTCCCATCATTGGTTATCCATTCACTTACTTGTTCATTTCCACTATGTTTAGCAGTAACTCTTGGTAATCTGCACTCCTATGGAAAACAACTTTATCAACTAAAGCACAAAGCTTACGTACAGATTCCTTTGTGTTTGGTCTTACAGATGCCACTCATTTCCAAAGTTACTAAGGTCAGTGCCACCCCTCATCGTCTCCGCCCCACCCCCAGCACACATACCCTCAGTGAATTTGTCACACATTTACTTTCTGCATCCCATCCCTGGGATCCCTCACTGCCCAGATGATTTTTTAAAATCTGCCTACATTCATGTTCATGCTTGGTACAGATTTATTTTAATATTAAAATAATGTTTTAAATTACTTAACAACCAGCAAAACTGATAAACCACAGAGATTTATTAATCCAACAAGTATTTTCTCAGTGCCTCCCTTGTGTTAGGACTTATAACTGTCACTCTTTATCTTGGAGTTCCCTTGAGGCATCCCTGGTGTCTCCCTGCATAACCGAGGCATATGCGTGTCAGCTTAGGAAGCACGAACCAAGGAAATTGGATTGTGATATTTATGGCCACATCTCTAAAATTCTAGGATTCTTTAGATTGGTGTAACCACATCTCCCTCAGCGGTTCCAGAGTCTGCAAAACGAGTCTATTTGGAGAACTGCATTTACATAAGGTGAGAATTGTTTTTTTTTTCTTTCTGCTCTTTTGCTCCTAGAGAGAAAGTAATTTAAACTGCAGGGGAGGATAATAACCACCAAAGTCAACTACTAGCTTTTGTCTAACACATATGCCATCAGTACAACTTAAATTATAATCCCCTTTGTCATTCTGGGTTTGCTGAAAACAACAATTAAGTTGCTCTACACTTTCAAGGGATCTACTATATTGTTGTTTTATGGGCTTTATTTTTTGCACCCACCGCATTATCCAAACAGCTAATGAAGTTGCATGTGTAAAATTATGCCCATAAAGGATGAAAAGGCAATGGTTGGTTGTTGCTCTTATCTTTGGGGATGGTGATGGGAAAGAGGACTTGCTGGCATTAGCAAATTCACAAATGGATTCGCTTCCTTAAGGGCATTAATGCTTTGTAACCCTTTCCGACTTAATCTTGCCTGACTCTTTGGATGACCGTCTACCCCATGGTTGTCTAAGTTTGTCCCCAGTGGGGGAAGCTTATTTCTAACACTGCCACAAAACGTCGAGGACTTTGTAGGAGAATGCTCTAGAGTTGTATGATTGAGTAAAAAAGTTGAAAAGATGAAAATCTTAACACTAAGACACGGCTCCATCTTTTGATGTGCAAAACGGTCACTTTGAGGGATGGAAGCTCTCTTTGGGGTGGAGTCTCCCCTGTGGTGGGAGGACTGTTCAGTAGGACCTTTCAACATGTTAGTTATAAAACAAATGACTGCCCCTTGTCAAAGGGACACTGGACTCTAGAGAAGGAATCCAGGGACTGATGCTTCAGGTGATGCTATTAGGTGCTTGGCAATGGTGAGCAGATATTCAATGGGGAATAGATATATCTATTATAAAAAGATAGAAAACAGTGTCCCCCAAAACTTTCCAGAATATTACTTTTGTTCATTGGAGGTATGTTAACTTTGTTGTCTAAACATTTGCTTTTAAAAAATAAGGAGCAAGAACTAGCTTCATCAGGAAAAACAAGCTTACCTGAACCTCTGTTCATTTGGGGCTGGAAGGAATAAGAAAAGGAATGGCTGGGCCTGGGGTCCCTGCAGCCTAGCCTGTGTTGTCGCCTGGATGAGCTGTTATTTAAGGTGACCTGTGCTGGCCCCCGGGAGAGTGCCCATGGCTCCGGTGATTGCCTTGCCATGCTCTGGAAGAAGGGGTGGGTGTTCCCCCAAAGAGGAGAAACAATGGTCACTCTTCCTGGGACAGGAAAAGGGTGGGTTTGGGACTGGCAAGGTGAGGTTGTTCTTTTTTTCTGGGAACTGAGCTGGGCCTGGGCTCTGAGGTATGGGAAGGTGTATGGCACCCAAGCCAAGGTGTGGAGGTTGGGTCTGAGCCTAAAATGCCAATAGTGTAAAATTCTACAAGCTGTTGTGAGTTTCACTTAGCTTGTGACCAAGTCCTCTGTTAAGTCTTATTAAGAGCCTGGCCTCCAGTGAACTAGATACCATGTATAGATGTACTATAGGGAATTAAGGAGAACCATCTTCCTGTAGCCTACAGAGATGGTTGGCCTAGAAGAGCTGTATTTTTTTTTTTTTTTTTTTTTCTTTTTGTCACAGGGGAACTTTATTGGGGGGAAACATGGTCACATGCCAACAGGCATGCTTTCCCTCACATTCTGATTCTTGGACACACACACACACACTCATCTCCAGCCTCTCCCACACACACAGTCCAGTTCTCAGCCACAGGGGTGGGACACTCCTCAATTCCTAAGATCCGGAAGCAACAGGGGCAGGAGAGAGTCAAGGAGGTGAGCAGTGAAGTGGTTCACAGGTGGGGGTCTCCCACCCCATCCGGGTCCCCTCTGTGGGAGGGAGCAGGGGCAGCTCAACGTGGGGCTCCTCAAGAGCCTCACCCCCACTTCCCTGATGTTGTCGGCGCCCCCAGCGTCAGCTTGTCTTGCAGCCACTGCATGATGAAGGTGCTGTCTTTGTAGGAGTCCTTGGTGAGGATGTGTAGGTCAACCACGGCCTCATCCAAGGTGCTCTTGGCCAGTGAGACTGTCTCCTCTGGGCTGTTGGAGATCTCATAGAGGAAGACAGAACAGTTCAGGGCCAGGCTCGGGTGGATGGGGTTGGTGTGCAGTATCTCCTTGCTGATGTCTATGGCCTCCCGGGAGGTCCACAGAGCAGAGATGCTGAAACGTTTTTAGTTATCACTGGTGGCCACCTCTGCCAGATAGTGGGGCAGTCACCCTTCATTTTTGGGTGGAAGAGCCTGCTTTCAGCGTCACCAGTGTCCTTGATGAGGTGGTGTCCAGCAGGTCCTCCACGATGTCACACACCTCCTGGAGCTCGGTCTCCACCTTCTCCCAGGACACTTGGACCTCCCTGCCCTCCTCTTGTTAGCCCACTTCATCGCTTTTCTGCTCAGCACTGGGCAGATCCCTCCGGGCAGAGCTCTGATCACCCACCACACCCTTGCAGGCCACTGAGAGCCGGTTTCAGTCTTCACAGGATAGCTCCTCCCCTTTTCCATGGTGCTCTTCATGAAGGCTGCCATGTTGTCACGGCCCTGGCCTGCTCTGCCAACTTGGCCTTCTGGATCACAGTGGCTCCCTCCATGGCTCTGGGGACAGACAGACAGGCAGCGGGCTAACTGGCTGCCTCGAGACCAGTGCCAGACCCGGGGCAGCAGCAGTAAAGGCCACAGGCCAAGAAATAAGAAATAAGCAAAACCAGACTTTTCCCTGAGAACATACGTTTTGCACCTTGAGACACCTCACACTGGCTGGGAGGCATGGGATGAGGATGTATGTGGGTGCTGGGGAGGAGGGGACCATATTCCAGTAACTAAACCTGGGGGAGGGGCTCGTGCATTAATGTCTTGGGTGTATGAAGACAGTAACTTGTTTCAGTTCAAGGTCATAGTTTGGAATGCCAGGAACACAGAGGCTACACTTAGTTTTCATCAGCTTCTTAACACTTTTCTATAAAATTTCTACCATGAAAGGTATGCTATTGCTCATCGGAAGCAACTTCCGTACTTAATAGGAAAAAAAAAAACCCTAGCATTTCAAAATAGAACAATATTTTAAATATTTTAAGATAACAACAGTCTGTGGGAGCCTCACGACCCCTTTCTCTTCTCAGCCCTTAGTGTATGTGTGTTCACGTGCGCACACATTCACTGTTCCCTCTCAAACATCCTCAGTGCAGGTGGAGGACTTATGTTCTTACAATCTTAAAACCTTCGATTATAACTCACGCTAAAATAACAAAGGTAATAAAATGTGTAGGTGGAAGCTTGCCAAACATTTGTAGAGTACCGTACCGTTCATAAAGCGATTTAAAAATATTTGACTTCATTTGAATAATGCTTTTCTGCCAGTGTTCTGGTAGAAGTTTCTTTCTTATTTTATTTGTTCGCTGAGGTATATAAAACAGCTCATTTTAAAAGACTAGGCAGACGTTAGCTCCGACTAGCCTCAAAGGGTTAGCACAGGAGAACTGTGTTCAATTTCCATTCTTGGTATCACAGGCCTTGATCTCTAAACAAATACATGAAGTGGGTCTCTAAATTCTGAGTGGAAGTAAGCTAATCATTGACATTCGAGACACTCTGCTACTTGACACACTTAAACAATAAATGCCCAGCCGCTCTACAAACTAAGTTTCTACTGTGGTGAAGAATTATCCCCTTAAGGGGCCCACACAGCTCTGTTGCGGTGTTTGTCAGACTGCAACCTGTCTGCTCCCTTTTCGGTATCACTCCGAGTGGCCAGCTCAGAGATTGGCACAAAGGGAGTGGCTACTGTGTCTTTGTTGAACAGGGAAAAATAAGGTAATTGCCACCAAAGGAGAACTCTGTCAGTCGCAGGTGCTTGCTAACAAGTGCCAGATTGAATCCTCTTATCTACTATGTGGTGTATTAATCATAATCCTATTCCCAGGCAGAGAAACAGAGGCTGTGATATAATAAGACATACATATTTGGTATTTGTCCTCAGTTCCTGGCACCGTGCCCTAAAACACTTGTAATTTCCTGAACCACAGGGGTGATAAAGGCATCTTTTGTTACAGTATTTGGTCTTAGTCCCTGACTCCCGACATAAAGAGTTTTAAGCTGTTGGGATCCCTGGAGTGATAAGAATGTGTTTTGTATGCTAACAAGATGATGGTGGTTGGGGACCCCTAGATAGTTCCAGGATGGGGGCTGGTCACCAGAAAGACCAAGATATGATCACAGGGTTAGAAGTTTCACCCCCACTCTCTGATTTCAGGGGAGGGGAGTAGGGGAGAGGCTGGAGATTGAGGTAATCACCAGGGGCCATGCTTTAATCAATCATGCCTATTTAATGAAACTTCCATAAAGATCCTGAAACTATGTTGGGGGAGAGGGTGGTCAGAGAGCCTCCTGGTTGGTGAGCACATCAAGGTGCTGGGAGGGTGGTGCACCTGGAAAGAGCATGGAAGCTCCAGGCCCCTTCCCATATACCTTGGCCTGTGCATCTCTTCAATGTGCCTGTTCCTGAGTTGTATTCTTTATAAGCCAGTAATGGTAAGTAATGTGCCTTCCTGAGTTCCATGAGCTATTCTAGCATATTACAGAACCCAAGAAGAGGGGTATGGAAATCCTCAATTTTGTAGCTAGTCAATCAGTTAGAAGTATGGGAGGCTGCCACAACTTGTACTTTCATCTAAAGTAGGGGACAGGTCTGTGGGACTGAACCCTTAATCTCTGGGTAGCTAGTGTCATAATTGAGTTAAATTGTAGGACACCCACTTGGTGTCTGGAAAGTTGGAGAATTGCTTAATGTGGAAACCCCACATTTGGGGCCATAGTGTTGAGTAAAAATGGTTTATAGAGGCTCAGAGAGGCTAACTTGTTCAACTTCTACAACATGAGACTGGGAGAGCTGGGATCTGAACCAAATACCATGTTGTCTTCTGTTTTACCTGTTTAATTTCTGGAACATTCATATTAATTCCAGTATTGACAAAAAATGTGTTTCACGAGAAACCCACAGTAGCACCTCAAAATGAACAGTTTTGTAACCTTTACCAGAGGAAAAATGAGCCTAGATGCACCACTGAATGTCACATTGCATTTATATGGCTGGAGCACTATATCTGGAAATGAAGACCTGGTCCCAGGTTCCCTATGGACTAACAGTATTATTTCTCATAAGATACATGGTCTCTCACTTTGGCTTATTTTCTTCTCTTCTTTCAAAACATAAGTAACTCATTAACTGTGTTTTTGCTTATGAAATGACAGGAAGCTTCAAGAAATCAGAATGTGTGCTTCAGAGGAACAGGTTGGGAGAAAGGTATGAGAAATAGTTGGGGGATCACTCCCACTAACAAAAATGCCGCTCCCACAACCACCACCAGCATCCGGTTTCCTTAGGCTGAGACGGATGTGGTAGTTTTTTTCGTCCTTAAGCGAATATCACATCTATGATTTTCCTTTCACTAAAAAGTTATATCCCATCATTACCCATGCCTGTTCAAACCGCAAATATTTTAAACATGACTCTGACAGGACACAGATTTTTAGTAAATAAAAGCAAATATCCAAGCTGCATTAATGGCAAAGGTAGTTTGCAAACTTCTCTCTTTGATCAAATTCTTCTCATTGTTTATTTGGAAGTGGTCAGCTTCCAAAGTGTCTTTGAAGTAAGTTTGAATATATCTTTTTCCTCTTCCTCTACCTCTCAAAACGCACACACACACAAACCACTTGTTTCTATAGTAATATTTAGTTCTTGGTTATGGATTTATGTTATACATATATGAATGTTTCAGTGCCTGGTTTTTGAGGTCTGCAATCAATACACTGTATGTCTAATAAACTGGTGATCAGACTGGCTGTACATCATAGCTTCTAATCTATAATGACTTGTATTATAAAACAATCCCTATGTTTAAAAACTGTAATTAGTAGGGGCGCCTGGGTGGCTCAGTTGGTTAAGTGTCTGACTTCGGCTCAGGTCATGATCTCACGGTTCCGAGCCTGCTTGGGACTCTTTGTGTCTACCTCTCTCTCTCTCTGCTCCTTCCCCCACTTGCACTCTCTCTCTCTCTCTCTCAAAATAAATAAGTAAAATAAAAAAAAATCTTTACAAAAACTGTAATCAGTATATAATGACTGTTAAGATTAACTTCTTAACCTATTAGATTTTGAGCACACAAACAGGTATTGTCTTTGTCTGAGTATCAACATGAAAAGTCTCTACAAATCCATCTGAAATTGCCCTCAAAGTCTGTGACATCTCTTATTTTAGGGTGGCAAACTCTCCCTAGTCAAAATGGATTTGAGTTTTGAAAAAGGCCTCATTCAGAGGCAGGCTGTTGAGTAAAAGGAATAATCAAACTGAGTATTAAGCTGCTTTTTTGGTTAGAAATAAGTTTTTACTAAAATATAATGCAGTGATTCTCAGTGGGAAATAAAAATTCTGGGGATGGCGTGTTGGTGATGTATTTTGAAAATGCATTCACGGATGGGAAAGAGGAAAAGAAAATCTTGATTTCACCAAATAAGCAACAAAAAATAAACTTTAAATTTAAACTTTCTTGGGTGATATGATCAGTGATATGGGCTGTAGGATAGAGAATAGCTGGTGATCTTTTTTTTTTTTACACATTTCAAAAAATGTGTACTTTTAAAAGGTTAAGAAATATTCTTGTAATAAGACTGTTTTTTTCTTGTGTGGCTCCTAACCTGATTTAAGGGCAATTCACAAAATAGGAGTCCAGAAATATTTTGAAAAATGGCAGCTTCATTAAAATATAGGTATGGTCTTCTAGAGTAACTATTATGAAGGTTAATGCTCAGTGTAATATTACAGTTCTAGTATTCTCACTTAAAAATTAGATTACTACTTGATAATCATCTTTTCTTTTCATGCTTGTTTATTTTTGAGAATGAGAGAAAGGGAGAGAGAGACAGAGTGCGAGCTGAGGAGGAGCAGAGAGAGAGGGAGACACAGAATCCGAAGCAGGCTCCAGGCTCTGAGCTGCCAGTGCACAGCATGACTTGGGGCTCAAACTCACGAACTGCGAGATCATGACCTAAGTTCAAGATGGATGCTTAACTGACTGAGCCACGTAGGCACCCCACCTTGCCTTTAAAAAAATTCTTGTTGGGGCGCCTGGGTGGCGCAGTCAGTGAAGCGTCCGACTTCAGCCAGGTCACGATCTCGCAGTCCGTGAGTTCGAGCCCCACGTCGGGCTCTGGGCTGATGGCTCAGAGCCTGGAGCCTGTTTCCGATTCTGTGTCTCCCTCTCTCTCTGCCCCTTGCCCGTTCATGCTCTGTCTCTGTCCCAAAAATAAATAAACGTTGAAAAAAAAATTAAAAAAAAAATTCTTGTTATGTTTATTTATTTATTTCTTGAGAGAGAGACAACAAGCCAGGGAGGGACAGAAAGAGAGGGAGAGAGAATCCCCAGCAAGCTCCACAACTTTCAGCACAGAGCCCAACTCGGGGCTCGAACTCACAAACTGTGAGATCACGACCTGAGCCAAAACCGAGAGTCAGACGCTTAACTAACTGAGCCACTCAGGCACCCTGATAATCATCTTTCTTATCTAGATGTTTCCTCCAATAATTGAAGCACTTTGCAGAATAAACAATCCTTATGAAAAAAGAGCAAATTATACAGTATCTTGTTAAATGGGTTCTCAGGAAATTTTAGGTCCTAGAGAAATACCGATGGTAATTTCCCACAGTTTAGTTGTTTTTTGTTGGTGTTTTGGGCCAAACCTAGTCCCAGGTGTTATGTTTGTAAAACTGAGATCCTGCAACTTCTGTCGACATATCTAAGTGAGCTCTTGATTTCTTCTGAAGGAAAATGGATCTCGCACATCTTAGCTAGCACCCCCAGGCTTTTTCCTGCCCAGACAGAATCACCTGGTATTATCAAGCACTGTAAAGAAAATGCTGTGAGAGAATCTAGATAAAGACACATATGCTGGCTCCTGCCCTGTAATTTCTCTACTGTCTAATCTGAGAGGCAGCGTGGGCACCAAGTGTGATGCATTACCACCTCCAAAAGGGAAACAGAAACGTGTTTCCTGCCCTGTACAACTCCCCTTTCCTGGATATACAGATTTTGCCAGTGTCCAATGTCTTAGACAAGAAAGTAGCCGGTCTAGTGCAGGGTCTCCAATGACCACAGTTTCTAGAGTCTAAGACCCTTTGTTTCAGCACTGAGTGGCAGTGTCACATCGCCCAGACAGCTGTGCATTCAAGACAATCCATTGAAGTCAAATGTTGGGGAGGAATTCCTTGGTTGGGCTCGGAACAAGATTCAGCTATTTTGGGGGCTTCAGCTGCTGTCCTTACCAGTTCTGCACGATCTAGAAGTTGCTCTCCTGCCTTCTATTGAGATAATTTGGGAAAGGGCATGAGATGGAATTTTAGCCTCTGCATCTATCATTGTTGCTGCTTTAAAATCAACAAATTCTTGGAATTCTTTCTACCAGCTTGATAAAATCTAGATGCCGCTTCAGGTTTGTGGGGCTTAGGAAATCGTGGGAAAATCAACCAAAGTGATCAAGAATCTTGTGCTTGTTGTCACTTGATGAGTAAATCAAAGAGTGAGACTCACTTTGGATCCCTTGCAGGGTAGTTTTCACCCTGGGCTCTGTTGAGCATGGTCATATGACTGTGGCCACATGACTGTGAGGCGTGGCGGGGCACAGCCTCTCCATCCCCTGGGGTGCTTGTTGAGATTTAGACTCTCAGACGTACCCAGATGTTCTGATGAGCCCATGTTTTATCCACTGCCAGATGATTCTCTCACACACTAAATAAAGCTTGAGGAACACTGCTGGCTAGGAGCCCCTAGATCTAGGAGTTGGAAATTAGGGTCCTGGGCTGTCCCTACCCCCCATTTCCAACTCACCCATTTTACACACTGGAATCACCCCTATGCTTTCATTTGAAGAAACGCTTCTATGACCAAAACCAAAACCAAAACCCTGAAACACTTGAGAAACAATCACTCCAGCATAAATATCTGAAAGGGGCCTTCTCATGCTTGTCTTCACTGATGATGTCTTTCTGTTTAAAATGCAAATGAATGCATAGGGACACCTGGGTGGCTCAGTCAGTTAAGCCTCCAACTTCGACCCAGGTCATGATCTCACGGTTTGTGCGTTCGAGTCCCACATTGGGCTCTGTGCCGCCAGCTCGGAGCCTGGAGCCTGCTTCGGATTCTGTGTGTCTCTCTCTGTCTGACCCTCCCCTGCTCACGCTCTCTCTCTCTCAAAAATAAATAAGCATGAAAACAAATTTTTTTTAAATTCAAATGAATGCCTAAGAAAGTGATTTTGTCCAGATAACTTCAGGACACAGAAAGCCACTCATCTCATGTACTGCAAGGACACGGTTCCGTACCTCCAGCTGCAACTGATTTGTACAACTCGGGAGTTCCTGAAGACCCCCATGAGTGCTGGCTTTGGTGTCTGGGATTAATGCTTTCCCCTCCGTGGCACAGCCAGCACCACACCCAGCCCCCTCCAGTCCTCAAATCTGGCCTTCAGCCCGAGTTCCTCATTTGAGACAAAGTTTAAGAATGTGATATATACAAACATGATCGCGGAATGCATCCCACATGCTGGCTTTTAGGTCACACAGAATGAAGACATAAGAACACGTTAATATGGCTGCTTATAAAACAATTTTGTAGTGTGGTGTTTGCTTTCCTAAATGCCTGAAGTAAGTCTTTCCTATTGTGTCAAATTGAGCAAGCAATCTAGACAATGAAAGAAACAAGTGGACTTTCAAATTTTAAAGCCATTCAAAATTCATATAACATCCCATTGAGTTTCATATGTTACAAAAACTCATTAACATGATTCAGATCAGTTTGGTAGCATAAACACTTCAAATCCATAAAACATGATACACAGTACCTCGCATATTTATTTATTAAACTACTATATATAAAGCTTATACTAAAAATATTTCAAGAACTACAAAGGAAATAATATACTTGAGTCAGGCCTTCAAAAAGTATACAAACAGGATGTAAGAGTGAAAGAGTAAATGCTCATACTATACTCTGTAGCAAATGAAAGACTTAATTTTTTTTTTAATTTTTTTTTTTTAACGTTTATTTATTTTTGAGACAGAGAGAGACAGAGCATGAACGGGGAGGGTCAGAGAGAGAGGGAGACACAGAATCCGAAACAGGCCCCAGGCTCTGAGCTGTCAGCACAGAGCCTGACGTGGGGCTCGAACTCACGGACCGTGAGATCATGACCTGAGCCGAAGTCGGACGCTTAAACGACCGAGCCACCCAGGGGCCCCAAGACTTAATTTTTTTTAATGTTTATTTATTTTTGAGAGAGAGAGAGAGAGACACAGAGAGTGAGAGAGTGTGAGTGGGAAAGGGGCAAAGGGAGAGGGAGGAATCTGAAGCAGGCTCCAGACTCGGAGATGTCAGCACAGAGCCGATGCAGGGCTCGAACCCACTGACTACAAGATCATGACCTGAGCTGAAGTTGATGGCTAACCTACTGAGCCACCCAGGTGCCCCTAAGTTTCGTTTTTTTTTTTAATGTTTATTTTTTTGAGAGAGAGAAAGCAGAAAAGGGGCAGAGAGAGACACACCCACAGAATTCAAAGCAGACTTCAGACTCTGAGCTGTCAGCACAGTGCCTGATGCGGGGCTTGAACCCATGTACCAAGAGATCATGACCTGAGCTGAAGTCAGATGCTTAACTGACTGAGCCTTCCAGGCATCCCAGCAAATGTAAGGATTAGAGCTCTATCATTATATATGAGAAAAGAGAAAGTCTGAGTGCTTTTTTAGATGTTTTACTCCTTTGCTGTTTAAAGACAGTGTATTTTGCCACGGGTTCCTTGCTGTATTTGGGTATGAGTGTGTATGTGTGTATGAGGGTTCTGTGTATGGTTTTTCTATTGCTTTTATAAGTTTTAAGAGAAATCTTCCTTTTGAATATGCACTAGAAAACTTAAAAGCTAACCCAGAGGCAATTACTGTTGTGAATTTCCTATGTATCTTACAGAGATATCCTATGAAAAGTACAAGCACAATGTATGCACATATTTTTGTCCCTTCTTTAAAAAAAAAAAACCCTATACAGTATACATGATACACACCATTTTTGTTTTTACCTTAGAGATTATTCCAAAGAAATAGATACATAGCAACTGCATTTTTTATTATTTAAAAAAAAATTAATTCTTATTTATTTTTGAGAGAGACAGAGACATAGAATCTGAAGCAGGCTCCAGGCTCTGAGCTGTCAGCACAGAGCCCTATGCGGGGCTCGAACTCACCCTCACCGACCATGAGATCAAGACCTGAGCTGAAGTCGGACGTTTAACCGACTGAGCCACCCAGGCACCCCACAGCAATTGCATTTTTTAAAAGGCTACATAGCATTCAATTATCTGAATTCTATTCATAGTATTTTACTACCCATGATTATTTTAACCAATTCTCTACTGATAGCCAGTTATGTTTCCAATTTGTTGCTTTTCCTGTCAATTCCTAAAAGTAGAATTGTTGAATATATGCATTATTCTCCTTTAATGGTTACCTTGCAAATTTTTAATATGAATGTAGACTTAAAGTTTAAAATCAGTCAACATCTTTACCATCCACACAAACCATTTGCTCTGTAAACACTTCAACTCCAATAATCTCCTCCTTACTTCTACACCATTACCGTATTTTAGGTTTTTTTTTTAACTCTGAAAGACTATATTATAATCATTGTTTTCCACCTTACATGTTTATGTATACCCACAATTTTACTAATTTCTTTACTTAGCGTTTTTTTCTTTCATCTTAAGCCTTTTGTCTAGGATTAGTTTCTTTCTATACAAAATGCTTATTCATAAGTTCTTGTAGCAAGGGTCTGTTTCTTGGAAACCCTATTAGTTTTTCTTTGTCTCAAAATATCTTTATTTCATCCTCATTTTTGACTCATAAATAGTGGATATAAAATTTTGGTTTTTGAGTTAACTTTTTCTCAGCATACTGAAAATATTCCACCGTCTTCTGATTTTCATTGTTGCTGTTAAGAAATCAGGTGACAGAGTCGTTGCTGGGTGACACTTCTTTGCAGATGATCTTTTGTTTCTGGCTGCTCCAAGATTGTCTCATCACTCCCCTCCTGCAGTTTGATTATCATATGTATAGTTGTAGATTTTTAAAAACTTAATTTTCTTTGAAAATTTCTTTCTTTTTAAAATTTTCTTTTTTTAATTGAAGTATAATTTACATACAGTGTTATATTAGTTTCAGGTGTACAATACAATGATTCAACAATTCTATACATTACTCATCAAGGTAAGTGTACTCTTCATGTCTTTTCTCTTTTCACCACTCCACCTCCCCCCCCCCCCCCCCCACCACCCACATCACCTCTGACAATGACTAGTTTGTTCTCTGTATTTAGGAACCTGGTTTTTGTTTGTTTGTTTCTCTTTTTTCCCTTTGTTTGTTTGTTTTGTTTCTTAAATCCCACATATGAGTGAGATCATATGGTATTTGTCTTTCTCTGGCTGACTTATTTCTTTTTTAAAAAACATTTTTTTTTTCAACATTTATTTATTTTTGGGACAGAGAGAGACAGAGCGTGAACGGGGGAGGGGCAGAGAGAGAGGGAGACACAGGATCCGAAGCAGGCTCCAGGCTCTGAGCCATCAGCCCAGAGCCTGACGCGGGGCTCGAACTCATGGACCGCGAGATCGTGACCTGGCTGAAGTCGGACGCTTAACCGACTGCACCACCCAGGCGCCCCTGGCTGACTTATTTCACTTAGCATAATACCCTCTAAGTCCATCCATGTTGTTGCAAATGGCAGGATCTCATTCTTCTTTAATGCCTGGGTAACATTCCATTGTGTATATACATGTGCTCATCTTTTTAGTTCGAGTATTGAAATCTTTCAACAGTAGCAGAAAATAATGAGCCATTTTCAATTTGAATATTGTCTTTTCTCTATTCTCTTTATTATGTCCCTCCAAAATTTTGACTGATTTTGTAATTCTACAACTCATTCTATATTATAAGGTTCTTAATCACTCTTTAATTTTTTCACCTCATTTCTTTCTATGCTGCATTCTGGGTAATTTCTGCTACATTATTTTCCATTTCACAATTAGTCTTAAAATGTGTCTATGCTGTGTAACCTGAATATCAGGCTCTGACTTTCAATTGCTCTATTTTTGTTTTTAGACATTCTTTTGGAGCCTTTTGAATCCTCTTGATTGATTTTATAATCCATCATTCCTGATGCCTTTCATTTATGTGTTTGCTGTGATATGGACTTATGTTCCCTGGAATTTTACCCATAGTAATTTTTGAGGCTTTGGTTGAAGGTAAGTTCCTTCAAAAACAGTACACATTTAATTCTACCTACTACCAATAAGGCATTCTCAACCAAGGGCTACTTTAAAATCAATTCTAGACTTGAAGTACTGTGAATCTGGGCTGAAAATTCCCATGAAAAACTGGATTATACTTATGAATTCTCAGGAGAAAGATTTTCTCTTTCAACCTAGCTTCAAGGCTGAGGGAAACAAGTACTTTTTAGTAGACCTTTCTGTGGTTTCTTATTTATCTTATGTCTCTACACGGCTTATGTGTTTTCCTTTCAGACCTTTGTCTTCAGTTGGCCCAAGGATTTGTCTCATTTCTTACACATTACATAGTTGTTAAAAAGAGGAGTTCAAAGTCATCAGAGTTTCCTACCTTACCCCAGAGCAAACACCAGACTCCGTGTTTGGTTACCTATATGTATTTCTCCTTTTAATTAACTTTTACCCTCAATTGATTTTTCCTTTCTAACTTGCTCACGAGTGCATTTAGCAAGAGGTTCATCTTTAAAAAAATAAACAAAGATAACATCTATCTTTGCTGTTTTCAGTGGAAAAGTAGATTATACCGTCTCTTCAAAATTATGTCAAGAAACAGCAGTCCATAAAATTCTCAAGAAGCGAGCTTCAGTTTTTAATTAATTCCCACAGACACTTCAGTTCTTGCCTGTCTGAAGCACATACTAAAACCATGATAATGGGGGCGGTCGCAACACAGTGCACTGGCGAAGCTGGTGCATATCTGATGGAAAAGGGAGGGTCTACACTGAGACTACAGCACCAGGATTTCACTGGCTTTGCATTTCTCCACTTGCCCAAGTTAGGGGGATGTTGTGTGAGTTTCCCATACCACCATATTTCTGACACTCCTGAAGTTTGTTACCTAATACTAATTTTATGACCAGCTTTGAAGAAACTATTAACTTTATGTTGAATGACTATATACGTGTGAGTGTGCGTGTGTGTGTGCGTGGGTGTGTGTGTGCGCGCGCGCGCGTTTATAGGCTTCAGGGCACAGGAACAATCTGGTATGCTTTCTCAGAGTGTCTTAGTCAGCTTGGGCTGCCATAACAGAATACCACAGACTGGGTGGCTTAAGCAGAAACTTATTTTCTCACAGTTCTGGAGGCTGAAAGTGCAAGATCAAGGTCTGATAGGGTTGGTTTCTGGTGAGTACTCTCTTCTGGCTTACAGATGGCTACCATCTTGCTTGTGCTCATATGGTCTTTCCTTAGCATGAGCACAAACACACACACAGAGGGAGAGAGGGAGGGAGTGATCTCTCTCGTGTTTCTTCTAATAAGGACACAAAACCTATCTAATCCAGAGTTGGATCAGAGCACTACCTTAATTTAACATTAATTTCTTCCTTAGAGACCCCGTCTCCAAATACATCCACACTGGGGGTTAGGGTTTGAACATATGAATTTGGGAGGACGCAAACATTCTATCTACAATAGAGTCTCTTACGAATTCACTTATATGAATAGAGGGTGTTACGGGAGTATTACAAGTTACAATTTGAGGCAGTGCCATCCAACCTAAAACCTTCTGGAGGATTTTGTTCCGTTTAATTGCTTTGATACACTATGTCTGCGTTTCCCAAAGGGCAATGGGCAATCTGTTAGGAGAGGGAATAAAATGTTATTGCTCTTTTATAATTATTTCATCTCATCCTTTCATAATTCATTTTTGTTGTATATTATAATCTATGGAACGTATTAGTACAGTTTTCCTTGCATGAAATTTATATAATCACAAACATACTTATAACAAGGAATATGTCTAGAATAGTTACTGATGGGTATGCATCACAAAGGCTCAGAGAAACAAAAATGGCCTTTTTCATGGTATGCGCATCCACGAACACAGTTCAGATATTAAAACTTGATAGCAAGAATAGGTCATAAGAAAAAAATCATCAAAGAAATAGAGAAGGTTGATAGGAAGGAATGAAAAGGATACATGATGCCACCCCAAACTAGAGGAAAGGCAATGGGAAATGAGAATGAAGAAAATACTATTTTCATGTCCCAGTATCTTTTAGCTGTCTGCTTTGTTTGCCCTCCTTATTCTTTTTTAATTATTTTTTTATTTAATGTTTATTTCTGAGAGAGAGAGAGAGAGAGAGAGAGAGAGACAGAGACTGACCACGAGTGGGGGAGGGGCAGAGAGAGAGAGGGAAACAGAGAATCCGAAGCAGGCTCCAGGCTCTGAGCTGTCAGCACAGAGCCCGATGTGGAACTCAAACTCATGAACTGCGAGATCATGACCTGAGACGAAGTCGGACACTTAACCAACTGAGCCACCCAGGCGCCCCATACTTGCCCTCCTTATTTTTAATAGTCACCCTGGTGGCATGAGACCAATGAAGCACAAATGATAATCACATAAGTGTTTGCACATGTAGGGTACAATTATTTCTTGCAGAGGGCCCTGTGCTGCTCACAGAGTTAATCCTGAACCATCTACATGTTTCCCTCCATGAAAGAATAATGTTTGGCCTTGACTCAAACACTCTTTCCGTTGCTTGATTAGAGAATTGAGACGCTGAGTTAACTGCACTTCCATGATACTCTTGAGGTACTGGAAAACCCATTAATGGTTTTCTTTGAGAAGATATTTTAAAACTTGATGTGTTGAATTCCCTCCTGAAAAGGGAAAGACCAGTTGGGGGACTGGCTACCCTGCAGTAATGGGCTGGGAAAGAGTCCTCTATGGGTTGTGAAGAGACCAAGAGGCTTGGTCCTTCCCTAACTGGCCCCCATGGGGCATGCAGAGTTTTATGTGTGGCCTCCAAATTGTCCAAAAATCAGAGTGGCCACTTCTAATCAGTTCCTGCCAACAGCCAGTACTTTTACTTTGGAGGCAAATGCACAGGCATACAATGCAGAAGGACAAAGTCCTCATTAGCACCAAGCATTTGCAGAGAATCTGGGGTGCACTGAAGGGAGGGGAAGAGAGGCCCCTGGCTGGCTCAGTTGGTTTAGTGTCTGACTTCGGCTCAGGTCATGATCTCACGGTCCATGGGTTCCAGCCCCGCGTCAGGCTCTGTGCTGACAGCTCAGAGCCTGGAGCCTGTTTCAGATTCTGTGTCTCCCTCTCTCTCTACCCCTCCCCTGCCCATGCTCTGTCTCTGTTTCTTAATAATAAATGAACATTAAAAATTTTTTTTAAATAAAAAAAAAAAAGGAAGGGGAAGATTTTCTGTCTCTTATGGTACCACAGGGAGACATTATGGATGTGGGGGCGGGGGGACTGGAATGGGAGCAGGATGGGCCTAACTCTATTAGTTTATTCTCTGCTAGGTGTTGAAGGTACAGAACTTCCCTTCCAGTAAGATTCACACACAGTATGGGCCTCAGTGATTTCCCCGTGGTTTTCTGATAAATTATATATGCATTTGGCTCTATTCACTTGGTTTTCGTGGGGAGATATTTCTTACTCGCAAATAAGTCTGTGATCCTCAAAAATGTTACAAATGTTTGTTCCAGAGGCATTAGAAGCCCACAAGTGCTTTTCCTTGGGTATCTTTTCATATTTTCATCTTAGATAGAATGGTCAGGGGCATGCAGAGTGCAATATAAGGAACTGGCACACGTTTTCAGAGGTCGAGCCCTCTAACTCTTACCCCACGGCTGAAGAGCGTGATGAAATGCTTCCAGGCACATGAAGGCAGTGGTATTGGGAGATTCTATTTTTAAAGACTTTTAGGCTTTTTTCCCTTTTTGACATCCACTCGGATGACTGATAGATGTCTCGTGAAAATCAAAATTTGTTAAATCCCAGCAAAAGCACTTTGAATAGAGAGAGAAGGCTCCATCATAATATTTAAAACTTTTCTTTTTCCTACACATCTTCAAGGAAGACAGCTCTATGCTAAGAATAAGATGTGTGGCAGGGCACTGATGTGTGCGAGTTTGGCTCTACACTGACAGTGGAGCCAAACTGCCTGGGTTCAAGTCTCAGCTCCTATGATCTGTCGCCACTTCACCTCCGTTTCCTCGTCTATATAATGGGAATGACAACACTATCTGCCTCATAGGGCTGCCGTGACTTAATGAGGTAATGTCTGGAAAGTACTTAGAACAGTGCCTGATTCGTTGTAAATGCTACATTCATGTTTGCTAACATTCTTTTTTTTTTAATGTTTATTTATGAGAGATAGAGCAAGCATGAGTGGGGGAGGGGCAGAGTGGGGGACCGAGGACCCGAAGTGGGTTCTACGCTGACAGCAGAGAGCCCAATGTGGGGCTCGAACACACGAACCATGAGATCATGACCTGAGCTGAAGTTGGATGCTTAACCGATGAGCCACCCAGGCGCCATGTCCCCGCTAACACTCTTAATGATACTTCTCCCACCAGTTCCCTCTTAGATCTTACCCCTTCTCTCCATTCAGTAACTAGACTGTAGCAGGTGATCACTGACACAGGGAAGGAATGTGACAGGAAAGATCAGAGAGGAAAAAAGTCTCTGTGGCCTATGAGTTTCAAAAGAATTGACCGTGAGGAAATGGAAACAGGACAGAGGTAAATCAGGACAGAGGTAAATGAGAGGAGTAGCAGGGAGGTATCCCTCCCTTCTCCCCTACATACACACTGGCTAGGAGAAGGTGTCACAGTCTGGGATGAGATTGAGTTGGACCGGGGTGGGGGTAAGGAAAGCGTAGATACTGGTAGGTCTCTGAGGAAGGAGGCCACCAGCCCTGGTTCCCATGTCAAATGTTAGAGATGCTGGAACCGAAAACCAACCAAACAAAAACAAAAACCAACCGACCAACCCTCACACTGACTTGGCAGATGTGGCCTCGGTCAGCCTACGGAGTTCCCCGGGCTCTGTCACGGCCCTAAGAGCAGCACAGGAGATGCCAACGAGGCCGCCTCGGGATCCATGTGGGTGGGCAGTAATGTAAGAGGGACAGGCTTTCCCAGCAGGAAGCAGAATGAATAGATGAAACTGAGGATGAGGACCGGGTATGCCTTCACTCAGGCACCACATAAACCCTCGGTGCTTAGATGCCGTGTTAGGGAAAAGGGAGAGGAAGAAAAACTGACTCTGCCACCCTCAGAAAAAAAAAATGAGACTTGAAATAGAAACTCAATTGAATTATAAAAAATCAAGATACTTTTTTTTTTTTTTTTTTTTTTTTTGCACATTCAGATTTGCAGGCAGAGATTCATACCTGCTCTACCTGTTTCTTCCGTGACTCAGACATCGGGAAAATGAAGTAAGCTTTGGCTTGGAAGATTTAACTCACCACTGGCAACAGATGAGTCACCCAGGCATGTCTCCACTGCCTGTTAAGGCCCCACAAAGATGAGAAGAGCCTGGGAACTTGGGAGCCGCTGACACCATGAGATCACAGTGGTAGCACATGAGGATGGGGAGGGGGGGAATTGGAAGCACGTGCTGGGGAACTCTCTCCATCACGAGGGGTGAGAAGAGTATTGCTCAGACCTCTGCACCTCTATTCTAAGCAGAAACTAGGGAATATCCATGCCTGTCAGATTGGAGCACGGTTATCCTCCATTCCAACTCTTTTCCAGCTGGCATTCTCCAGACAAATATCAATCAATGTCTACTGTATTCCAGGCATTGTCTTGGATGTTAGGAACATTCCTGGGTGAACAGGACAAGGTTCCTGCCCCCAGAGGGTCCATTCTAGTCTCACAAAGAGATCCCTCAATGTCAAGTGGGCAGTAGGCACAATGGGAACGTGAGGGGAGGAGAGTTTGTCTGATTCCAGGGCTCTGGAAGAAAAGTGGGCTCCTAAGCGTGTTCATACAGCAGACAGAGATGGGCGGAGAGAAATTTCTGCAGAGGACACAGCCTGGGCAAAGGCATGCAGGAGAGGAACAGCGGAGAGTACACAGAGAAAGCATCCAGCATCTCTGGTCTGTCAGGTCAAGTCACTGGTTGGAAAGTGGGGTTAGAGACGGAAGCTTGGGCCAAGTCACAGACGCCCTGAATGCTAGGATTAGGAATTTAGCCTCTGTTCTGGAGCTGACAGGCTACTGACAGTTTCTGGCAACAGAGTGGGATAGCCAGGTTTATATTTTACAACAACATGTCTGGCTACATTTGGGGGACAGATGGGAGGGGATGTAAGGGACAGCAAGAAAGCCACTTAGGATTGTCCTGCAGGCCTCTTGCTTACTAGCCAGCTCTGGCAAGTCCCCAGGTTGGACCTCGGGCATCACAGACCCATCTACCAAGTATTGCTTGTAAAAGGAGGTTTCTGACTAAACGGGAATCCCTATTCCGACTAAATAGGACCAGGCACACCTGAGCGGAGGACTGGGCCTTAGGTTGGCTTATAATGGCTGAGAAGAACAACAGACAATCTCCTGGGTTTCCCAATCTCCAGCCGGTCTCCCCTCTGGCAACCTCAAGATCTTTATTCCCCCACTTCCCTGCTTCCTGGCCTGGCTGCTATGTGGAGTTTCAATTCCATCCCCTCTAGGGGCACCTGGGTGACTCAGTTGGTTAAGTGTCAGACTCTTGACTTCAGCTCAGGTCACGATCTCACTGTTTGTGAGATCGAGCCCTGTGTCAGGCTCTACACTGACAGTGCACAGAACCTGCTTAGGATCCTCTCTCCCCCCGCCCCCAAAATAAACAAATAAATTAAAAAAAAATTCCATCCCCTCGCCCTGTCCAGCTGCATCCTGTCTGGTGTGACAGTGCTATTCTTGGAATGAGCAAGCTGGCCACTAGATGGTCATTGCACTGGCTAGCCAGCGCAGTAGAGTTGAGTAAGCATCTCCGCACCTTTGAGAACTCCCAGCTTTAGCCCCAAACAGAGTATGAAGATTTAGCCTGCTTTTGGACAATTGCAGATTCTTACTCAGAACTGCATTCTCATAATTAACAGTGTGTCTGAAGCTTTTGGGGTTTGCAGTAACGTGATATCGCTTCTTGCTAAGTCACTTGGCTGCATTTCTGAAATGCTGTTCTCAGTTCCGACTGACTTCAGTCTGGCTCTCCCAATTCATTATTCATGCCTGTGTCTCAGATTTTCACATCCTCACAGCCATCAGTGGCCCAGCAATATTGGCTGGAAATAACGGAGCGGGAAGAAGTGGGAAAAATGGGACCTTACAAAGGAAAATCGTGTCTTGGGTGTGGGGGGCACATGGCAGTGGGGCAGATCTGTGGATGAGGGGATGTGGGGATGGATAGATTAAGAAGGAATAAGAGGGGAAAAGGGATCTGAGAGATAAGAGAACTGGGCAGAGAGAGGTGTGGTGCTGCCCTGGGAAAGGGAATTATGTGACATGATTGCAAGATCAAAATGCAGCTCCTGTCCTTGATTAAATTAGTTTATCTCTGCAGCACAGCGCTGCGCTGCACAAGAGAAGTCAGAGCTGGTTATGAAGAGGCAAATGAGCTTGCCGTGCAGGGTTCCAAGAGAAACGAGAGTGGGCTTTGCAGCTGGTCTGCAGTTTTCCTAGGAGCCATGATGATTCCCTTTTAACAATAGATCCTGCCCTCCCCTCTGTCAAACTCCTCATTCTTCAGGTTGGGTATTCTGGTTAATTACATTGACTGCTTCTGCAGATCCTGTTGGAGCTGTGGCCCTACCAAGCTATGCACTTGGAAGGGTGGGCTGGGCAGGACATATAGCTGAGGACACTTAGCTGACTAGGGGGCCCTGAGGTGACAGCAGCAGGCCTCAGAGGTGCTAGCACTAGAGAGACCTTGGAGCTCCCTTGCCCAGCAGTTCTGCACCCTGGCTGCACGGAAACTCACCTGGGAACTTTGAGAAAAAAATACCCAGGTCTGGGTTCCACCCCCAGAGGTTTAATTTAACTGGCCTGGGGTAAGACCTTTGCATCACTGTTAGAAAAAGAAAATCAAGTGAGTCTACCATGCAGCCAAATGGCAGGCAACCCCTGATTTAGTCCAGACTTTTCACTTTACAGATAAGAAAACTGAGGCTCCCAAAGATACTGTCATGTGCCCCTATTTTTACAGTTAAGAAAGGCAAGGATCTCCTGACCTCCCCCCACCACAGGTCAATGCTCACTCTGCTAAGCTAGATGCCTCTCAGCACGAGAGCCTTCATGGCATGACTTCTGACCCTTCCTATGGAGAGGTGACCGAGTGGTCACTCCCTGACCTGGCCATTTGGAGCTTCACGCCCTCCTGGGAGGTTAATGCCAGCTTGTGGAACAGTTTGCAATAGCCTGAAGAGAGTCAGACATGTAAATAACTCCCACCCGGCAACACACACACTGAGTGTCCCCCAGCCCAACGCGCACGCACGTACACACACAGACTCAGCAATCCTTGTATTTGATAGCAGGTGGCTTTGTTTCTGAAAGGTATTCACTGCTGACAATAAAAAATGTGGAGTGAGAAAAAGCAAACCAGGGGAGCCGTGCTACTGATATCCCATTCCAGAAGCATTCCCTTTGATCCCGGCTGGGGCAGGGCATTTCTTAGAAAGCTTCAGACTTCACACACATTTAACTGAACGAGGGGAACTGGGTATATAGTAAAAGCGAACACTGAAATGGAGAAATCAGGAAAAGGATGTATGTCTCTCTTTACAGGGAAAATCCAGATTATTGACAGTGTGTGGAATTTCAAATGTAGAACACACTGTATAGCTTTCTCTTTTTAACATCAAACTTCAAGTGGCTTTTCCTTTCCTTTAAAAAAATGTCTACAAAATAAATAGAATAGCGTTGTAGCCTAATAATACTCTGGACAAGTATTCTGTGATAAATCACAAATAAGAGATTAAGTTGATTTCATACAAGGCTGCATTTCATTTTGTTGGAAGGTTTTTGGGTCACATACAAAGGCAAAAGGAAGATAACGGATAACATAGCTTAACATGGAGACCAAACATTCTTGAACGTTTGTTTTCATCCATTCTTAAGTCCAACTGAGCTGGGCGTGGAGGAATGCTTCTCACAACAGCGATGTGGGGCACCCCTACCCCCTAGGATGTTTCCAGGTACATCCTGAACCTTAGACAATGGAAGATGAAAATAGCATCTCATCACACACCTGTCGGGTGGCAACATTCACTCTTGGGAGAAAGACCTCCCCAAAATATTACAGCGGGAGGCTTAATTAATACATACTATGGAATTCATATTCATGTGCGCCCCTTTTAGGCTTCATTATGTCTACAAATCTGGTGAACGAGAAGTCAATAATCAGAGGAACTATAGAGGCAGAAACAGATGAAAAATAGAGGGAATACCAACCACGACAAGAAATGGCAGCCCATATGTGCAGTATCATGGAGGCCCAGACAACAACCAGCATCAAGTTAACTTGTGCAGTTACCTACAGGTGAAATTGGCAACTATTTACCTTATTAAAAAGGGACACTGGAGGGGTGTCTGGGTGGCTCAGTTGGTTAAGCACCTGACTTCGGCTCATGATCATGATCATGATCTCACCGTCCATGGGTTTGAGCCTCACGTCGGGCTCTGTATGGACAGCTCAGAGCCTGGAACCTGCTTCAGATTCTGTGTCTCCCTCTCTTTCTGCCCTTCCCCCCACTCACGTTCTTTCTCTCTC
This sequence comes from Prionailurus viverrinus, assembly GCF_022837055.1. Lineage (NCBI taxonomy): Eukaryota > Metazoa > Chordata > Mammalia > Carnivora > Felidae > Prionailurus > Prionailurus viverrinus. The sequence continues at coordinate 26,029,254 of NC_062564.1, forward strand.
AAAAAGAAATAAACATTAAAAAAAAAAGGGACACCGGAAAGTTAGATTGTTTAAAAACAGACATCACATGGGGGCATAATTGAGATTTTTATCAGTAATATCAATTTCAATACCTCTTTCCAAAGCTTATGACCACAGGCCTCCATGGGCCCTCAGGCTCAGTCCAAGAGATGAAACCTGCCTGTAGGCTGAATAGGTGATGTTGTACAAAGGCATGCCATCCCGTCTCATCATCACTGTGAGATTTATCATTATAATCACTATTATGTAGAAGTTTAAAACTTTTTTTTTAATTTCAAAAGGTATTCTATACTTGTAGGAGCTAGGAACTATTGGCATAAAATTTGGGGCTTTGGGGACACATTTATTTGGATTTTAGTATATTCCAAAAACTGTGTTCTGAGGAACATTTTGGTTCTCTTCTGCATGGGTTTTTTTGTTTTTTGTTTTCCCTTGGTGGATGGAACACCTATTCGGATACCGTTCCTTGTTGGCCCCTTAATTTTTGTAAGATAATGTGAAGCCCTGCGGACCTTAATAAGCACTGTCGAGTTTTTACATTTCAGTTTCTTACCCCCAAATCTAGCCCTGCATGTTTTCGACCTGCTGTGGTTCATTGGACTCTTCCGACTCGAAATACCCAAGCTCACCAGTGTGTAGTCAGATGTCCACGTCTGGCGGTTGCTCCACTGGTTCTTGACCCAGCAATTGCTCTAGTGGTGGGGACATGACTTACATCGGCCCACTGTAGACTCTGTCTGTGGATTCTCTAAATTTGCAGTGGAGAATGTTTTTTTCTCTTTCTTCTTGACTTGCGGGCTTTGAAGTGCCCAGGATGGTGCCTGGCACATATAAACGGTCTCTTCCCATTCTTGTTAACAGGGTGTGCCTTCAGAGCTGCTGCTGACCATGGCCCCCCCCTTCACATGAAGAAACCTGGAAGAATGAGAAAAACACAAACAAAAGCTGAGATCGGAGGTAAGGAAAGAAATCTGGTACCATTCACATGAAACTACCCTTTCTGTAGTCTGGTTCCACAAGCCAGAACATCCCGTTTTCTTATTGAACCTGGGTTCAGATTCTGCCATTTGCAACAAAAAGTTCCAAAAATAAAAGTAACATAATGTTATTTGCCAAATGCCTAGCAATTAGGAATTGAAAAGGTCAAGAATAACATACGAGTCTCTAGTGGAGTGGATGCAGGAAGTAAGACAGAAAACCCAGGGAGACAGAAAACCCAGATGGTAATGAACTTGATTTTTAGCATACTGAGTCTGAGGATCTTGGAATTTTTCCATGTGGAGCAGTCTTTTAGGTGTTTGGAAATATGGATAAAAAAGGCGGAGGAGAGTTGAGAGGGGGGGTATACGTGGGGGTCAAGAGAATAGAGCTGGAGCAGCAGCCCATGGAACTGGATGAGGTCAAGAGTAAGACTGGGAGGAGGCAGGAATTATGGAAGAGAGAGAAGAACAAGAAGAGTCAGGATACGGAACGTGAGAGAGGCCGAAACTAACAATACTCTCAAATGATGCCAAGGGGCTGGGCTGGGTGAGAGCCTAGAAGAGGCACCACATTTTACAAGTTGTTTATTGGTATGCCCTGGGAGAAAAGTTCGGTTTAGCAGGAGCCAGTCCCAGGCTGCACGAGGTTGAGAAATTAATGGGAGCAGTAGATGAGAAAGACAAGGGCAGAGGGTGGTGGAAAGAGGGAAAGGTATGCAAATTCCATAGTCGGGGGAAATCAGATCACCTCTTTTAAAAAAAACTTCTTGGGGCACTTGGGTGTCTCAGTTGATTAAATATCTGACTCTTGGTTTCGGTTCAGGTCATGGTCTCACAGTTTGATGAGTTCAAGCCCCACGTCAGGCTCTGCATTGGCAGCATGGAGCCTGCTTGGGATTCTCTCTCTTTTCTTGTCTCTCTTCCCCTCTGCCTATGCTGCCTCTGTCTCTTTCAAAATAAATAAACTTAAAAAATGTTTTCTTAAGAGTAATTGTGATATAAGCACATTTGCACACTGAAGAGTAGTCAAAGGGCAGGACAGAAACACATCAGATGGGAAATGATTGAAGAAGCAAGTTAAAGACATGATAGAGGATGAAGGAAGGAGCCTCAGAGGGGAGAAAATATATTTTCTTATTTAAGGCAACAGGGTGAGAGAAAATGGTCACGATGGGCACGGGAAAACTTAATGTAGGAAAGCGAATGTTAGCTGGAACCCCACCAAACAGCATTGATCTCACGTAGACAGACGACAAAGCCCCATGCTGCATGATGGATGGGGGAAGGAGCTTCCGTGTGGACAGATTTTGGAATCGCTATGAGAAATTAATTGAATTTATTATAATAATTCTGGAGCAGCACTGAGATTAGAAAGAACAAATTGGCAATGGATTCAGTCAATTGCTGCTAGCAGCCCGAGATAAGGGACGGCAAAAACCTAAGCTGTGTGCGCCCACTCCAGTGGAAAATCAAGGAACGAGGAAATGTAGGATGCCAGTGAGTCTTATTGAGTGAAGGGGACACATCTGTCTCATTTATTAGTTTGCTATTGGGGACTCGTCTTACTGTGAGTGCAGTGTAGCACGGTATCTGGCACTTTAGGGATAAGCAATAAAGATTTATCTCATTGAACAAAATGGCACTCTAACGTTTATGATGTAGTCTTTCATCTAGTTTCAGCTCTGAAACAACGGGAATCACTCTCCTTTATCCTCTACATTTGTTCTGGCAGTCTGATTAAAAAGAACAAGATGTTTTTGGAATCATCCTGTGGAGAGATAGGGTGGTGATGGCAGTGGGGAAAACATGAAGTAGAATTCAAGCAAAATAAAAGAATGTATTTGCAATAGCATTGCGAGGAGGAAACTGGGGGTGTTTAGCGCATGCGTGTGTGTGTGTGTGTGTGTGTGTGTGTGTGTGTGTGGTCTAAGCACCAAGTGATAATGGTTTGAGATAAAGCAGTGCATGAGTCAAACAGAGGGGAAGATTTATAAAGATGCAGATGTTCAACAAGCATCTCTGGGCATATGTGGGGTGACCAGTTATCCCAGTTTGCTCAGAATGGAAAGTGGACATGGGACTTTCAGTGCTAATACAGGAAAGTTGCAGAGAGATCAGGGTGACGGTTTATTCTGATGTGTGCAGAGAAACATGTACAAGTATATTTACTCTCCATTTCTCCCTAAATAGAATTTAGGGAGCTTCAGAACTCCTAGAGACATTGTGAAAGTTGCTACCCTAGGAAATCTTCTGAGAAGGAACATGTGATTTGTATCAGTAGACTAAAAATTGTTAACTCCACAAACTGTAAACATTTCTATGTTGAGCTACTTGGAAGATGGCTAAAACTTCCAAGTAATTGGTCTGAATCTAAAACCAGAAGGCTAGCCTTTATGATGACATCTTAGATATACTATCCTATTGGCCCCATCTTTAAACATAGTATTTTTATTAGAACCTGAAATTGTTGGTCCCGTGGCTATTTACCACCTTTCTTGTAACCCAGTCTACAGAGTACTGGGGGAATCAACAGATTCTCTTTTCCTGTCCACCAACGCACCCCTTCCCACCCCGCCCCGGCAGAGGAGACTGGCAAGGCCCACCTACTGTCTCCACTGTTAAGTCTTCTTCCAGGTGAAACACTTGCATGTTTCATAAGGCCAAACAAAACCTAAACCAGCTAGGATTTTATGAGCCTACTTTGGTGCTGATCTGAACCAAAAGCTGAATAAAATACATAAACCTAACAAGAACACTACAGACAAAACCTGACACATAAGAGACACATATATGATGGAAACTAAAAAATAATTGCCTTTAATTTGGAAATTCACTGGTGGATTCCAAGAGAAGAAATAGAGCTTCCTCTTGGATCTTAACACTAGCCAGTGAATTCAATAACGTTAATTCAATAGTAGTCGAGGTGGGTGAATGGGTAGGAGGAACAAATGTATTCAGAACTTCTCTTGGGGATCCAGAACCTGCAGTGGATAGTTGAGGAAGTAGTAGTGGGAAAAACAAACACGAAGACTGAGCAACAGAAATGGTGGTGCCCCCCCCCACCCCCTCGCATTATGAATTGATTGATACTCAGGCACTATTGCATTCACACAAATGGTATGAATGACTTAACTGCTTCATTCAAATTCTTGCTCCAAATCAGTGGGTCTCAAGCTTGGCTGCACATTGAAATTACCTGAGGAGTCTTAAAAAAGCTGGTGCCCGGGTCCGATCCCAGAGATTCTGATTTAACTGCCGTGAGTTGCAGACTCGGCACCGGGCGACTTCTGTGCAGCCAAGATTGATAGCCACTGGGCGATCAACCAGGAAATCAGGAGAAATGGCTTAGGTCAGTGGTGCTCAAATTGTAGATGTCTAAGAATCACCTGGAGGGTTTGGTAAATAGTTTGCTGGAGCCCATCCTCAGAGTTTTCTGATTCAGTAGGTTCAAGATTGGGCCCGAAGAGTCTGCATCTAACAAGCTCCCAGGTACTGCTGGTTGGAGAACCATACTTCGAGGACCACTGGCCTGGGTGGATCCTATGTTATTACGTCCTGAGACAGCTAAGCCATTAGCATTCTTTGTGTGTCCCCCCAGAGCCAAGAAATAAAGCCCCGTGGACCCTCCTCTACATGTGCTTAGACGGCACCTCCCACACTAATCTGCCTGCTCCCTCAAGCCTACTCATGGGGAGCAGCCTCTCTTTTTCCAACCTGGAAGCGTAAGAGCTTTATTCTTTGCCGCCCTTATTGAATTTTGTGGAAGTCATCTAATTACCATTAGATATATGGAATCTAATTACCATTAGGTGTCAGGAACATGGTATCCGGGACATGTCAGCCAGCTGCATAGAGTCCCTCAGACCTGCTGGCACCCCAGCTGGCCGGGGCAGCCTTCCTTCCATGCGCTCCTCCATTCCAAATTGGAGCCCTCACTCTTGGCTCTGGACGTGCCCCAGTCCAACAAGCAGGACCCACGGTGCATTTGGAATCCTGCCCTGGAGGACGCCCATTACGCTCAGAAAGCCGTGGTGGCCCAAGGGCAGTAGTTCCCCCTTCCCAGTCGGCGGTTTCGCTTTCCAGGTCTCCGTCACCCGCCGGCCACCGCGGGCCAGAGGCAAATTCTCCTCCTTCTGTCGCTGCAGCGTCAGCGTCAGCGTCGGCGTTAGCGTCATAACGTCAAAACGCCATAACGCCATAACGCCGTAACGCCATAACGTCATAACGTCGGGAGCCGCCCACCTAGTGTTACGACGCCGAAGTCGTTCTCCTCGCTTCTCCTCTTCACGTGGGCGTGTCATCCTTGGGAGGCCTCGCAAGAAGGAGGGTGAGTGCAGTGCAATAATTTGTACAATTTTATGATTAGTTATTGTTGTTCTTCTCTTACTGTGTCTAGTTTATAAATGAAGCTTTATCATAGGTATGTATGTATGTGAAAAAGAGTATATAGAGGGTTTGGTATTATCCCTGGTTTCAGCCATCCGCTGGGGGGTGTTGGGACATATCCCCCATGGATGGGGGGCAGTTGTAAGGGAATAAATACTAGCTACTACCATTGTGGGGCACGTACTGTGCCAGAAACTGGTGGCACTTCACTCACATCGTTTGATTTAACCCTCGTGTTAAGATGGGAATGAGTGTGCCCATTTTATAGTGGAGACTGAGGCACAAGGAGGGTGACTTGGCCAAACCTTACAGTTGAGGGAGAGAGGGGAGGGATGTGTGGCTGGCCTGGCTCCAAAGCCTGTGCACACCTTTCTGCCTCCCTCACCACGGGTGGAATAGTGTGGTGGGAAGAGCGCTGGATCCCAGCTGGTAAAAATGCTCGCCTTCGACTCCCGGACAGAGCTGACTGGCCAGCAGCCTTGGACAGGTCGCTGAGTGCACCCTACCTGCCTCAGTCCTCAGATCCTTATCTATGAAATGAGGGGGGTTGGACTGGGTCGCTAAGGACCCTTCCCACTCTTCTAAAAGTCTCTCTGCTACTAGTGCAGCCGTGTTTCCTCTCCCAGGATGGGCCCTGCCTGGTGATCACACTCTGTGTGCAGCAGACCTGTTTCCAGGGAGAGCTCTTTCCAAAGGTGCAGGTTCAGTTACTGTGGCCCAACTCAGCCAAGGTATCTAAGGTTAAGTCAGTCTCTCCTAAAGCCCCTTGATGACTTTATAACGCAGGTGTAAAATGTCCATTTTCTGGTGAAATCTGGTGTTCAGTTATCTGCGATGGTACTGGATTAAAAGCTGGTCACCTAAAACCCAAGGGACAGGTGGCCAGAAATCAGACTCACCCCAGCGTGTGGCCCCTTGGGCCTGTCACCCCTAGAGCAGCAGCCTTGGGGGTGTGCTGGTGGAGGAGGCCAGTGTGGTGGCAGGGTGTCTCAGCATGCTGGGCGCAGCTCCCTGTCACCCTTCCCAAGGCCAGCAAGATTGGTGTGATGAAGGAGGTTGCAGATTTGTACCGTGATCGTTACTAGTAGTAGGGGTGTTGCTACCGATGATACACAGAGTGATGTCCCACTTTCTTCCAGAAAAACAAATTTGGACCCGAAATTAGGAACCTTAAATTGTAGTTGACGGTTTCGTTCAGATGAGCCTCATTCCTCATCCGTAATGTGGGAGGGAGGGGTGAGGAGGGCCACCCATCTGCAGCCTTTCCAGCTTTAGCCCCCTCTCAGCCTCAGTGAGGTTTTGACAACAGATCAGAGGGCAAGGAGATGCAAATAGGCAAAACAGGGGGTGCCTAGGGGCTGGATGCCAGGAAACCTGCTTTCTAAAGTCAGATAATATAAAGGTTTTTTGTTTTTGTTGTGGACTCTTTGTTTGCATATTAATTTTTTGAATTCTAGGGAAATGCCCATAACATAAAATTTACCATCGAAACCTCTGTGAACAGTGCAGTGGACTAAGTACATTCACATTGCTGTGTGACCATCACCACCATCCCTCCACAGGACTCCTTTTATCTCTAAAGATACATTAACAGTGTTTGCAGAGCACTAAAAATAACATCTTGAAAAGCAATAGTGTTTTGAGTTTATAAACCTCCTTTGTAGGAATTCAGGGCAATTCACAAACATTGTCATGTCTGTCCTCACAATGACCTTATATAGAAGCAGAGAGAATAGGAGAGTGGGCACATCAGAGAGAGAACGAAAAAGAGGGGGAAATGTAATTTTGGTCAGTTTCACGATGATCCAAAGAGGCTCTGAGTCACCCAGGATCACGGTTTTCAGGTAGCTGACAATCTTAGCACTCAGATCAAATATCAGTTCAATTATCAGTTTCCTGAGACTGTGATTGTAGCATCGACCAGAGAGGGAAAATGTATTTTTTGAAGTTAGAGGACAGCGTGGGATTGCCATGCCTTGTGAGAGAATTTTTCTTCATAGCACATTGCTGGGATGGGCGTGTCAGTCTGGGAGTGGAAGCTAGGGACAGGCACGCTTGGGCAGAGCCCCTCAGGGGTGCATTACTGTTTCGGGTTCTGTTGGTCTCTGAGCAGCTGCCAGTAGTGAGCTTTGGGTAGTAAGGGCTGACTTGGTTGTAAGGCTAAGAGAGGAGGGAGTCCTCACATGTGCAAAAGTTTTCATGGCCTAGGAATTAAAGCTGCAGGGCTTCAGGTATGTGTGTGTGTGTTTGTGTATGTGTATGTTGTGTGTGAGAGAGAGAAGGAGGGAGGGAGAGACATACAGAATGTAAACGAGCACCAAATGTAAAAGATATATGAAAAAAATATGTGACTTGTCCTGGCTGTGGATGAGGAATCCGATGGAGAAGTTAGTCATCAAAATTAGTAAATTGCATTTGTTTGCTTTTTTCAATTTGCTGCACCTTTTATAAAAATATAATATTCCCTGTTGGAGAAGAAAAAGAAGAAAACCGTATTCATGTAAAGTTGTGGTTCAGGGGCACCTGGGTGGCTCAGTCAGTTAAGCGTCCAACTTCGGGTCAGGTCATGATCTTGTGGTTCATGGGTTTAAGCCCTGCATTGGGCTCTGTGCTGACAGCTCAGAACGTGGAGCCTGGTTTGGATTCTGTGTCTCCCTCTCTCTCTCTGCCCCTCCCCAGCTCACGCTCTGTCTCTCTCTTTCTCTCAAAAATAAATAAATGGTAAAAAAAATTTTTTTAATAAATAAAGTTGTGTTTCAGCTAGATTCAGCCTTTTGAGAACTGAAAAACTTCCAGTAAATTTCCAGGAACAAGAGATGTCACTGTTCCTGGTGCAAAATTTAAATCCATGAAGTCCAGGAATAATCGTGTATACACTGTGATTAAAAGATAGAAAAGAACCCAAGAAATAACGTGGCCATTAGAACCAAACAAGTAGGATACTGTCATTTAGTCTGGAGCATGCTTTTTCAAGGTATGTAGGAAAAAGGAGTTTGCTTCTTAGTTAACAGAATGTATAATTGGTCTGGCAGTCTCCACTCCACCACTTACATATTTAATTGGTTTCTCACTGAAAGCAAATGAAAGCATACAATAAATATTAGCTTTGTTATTGTTACTTTTGCAGTTGGCCACATTCTAGGGGGTTAATGGGGAGGCCAAGAGTAGTTGACTTCAGATATCCTTCCTTCCTTCACTGCATTTACTAGGAATCTGATTTGCACCAGGCACTGTGCTAGGAGCTATGGGTAGTGTTTCAGCCTTGGCCTTGGACGAGTTTACAAACCAGCAAGTGAGATGGACATGTAAATATACTGGTGCAACCAAGGGTCATTGGTGCTGTGAATGAAGAGTGTGCAGAAGGGGTCAAAAGGCACAGGCTTCCAGTTGTGAAACAAGTCCTGGGGATGCAATGTACAGCATGGTGACTACAGTTAATAATATGTATTGTGTGTTTGAAAGTTGCTAAGAGAGTAGCTCTCAAAAGGGCTCATCAGAAAGAAAATTTTGACTTTGTATGGTGATGGATGCCAACTAAATGTATTATGGTGATCATTGTGCAATACATACAAATATGAAATCTCATCTCTACACCTGGAACTAAAACAATGTTATATATCAGTTATATGTTAATAAAAAATAAAGTATTTGTAGAAAGTGCAAGGAAGGGATTGATTAGCTTGTGTGGATGGTGTATAAGGAACCAGAGAAGCCTTCTGGAAGAGATGACATCTAAGCTGTGTTTTGTTTTTTTTTTTTAAATAAATCATAGTTTTCCAGACAGGAAGTGTTTGGAGGAGGGGTTAGATGTGCTTAAGGGATGTGGTACAACTGAAGAGAAGGTTCAGACTCCATACATGATCTTTACAAAATGATTATCAAATGTGGGGTGCCTGGGAGGCTCAGTCGGTTAAGTGTCGGACTCTTGATTTGGGCTCAGGTCATGATCTCATGGTTCATGAATTTGAGTCCCGCATCAGGTTCTGATTGACAGTGCAGAGCCTGCTTGGGATTCTCTCTCCCCCCTCCCCCCGCCCCTCTTCCACTTGTTCTCTCTCAGTCTCAAAATAAATAAATAAGACCAAAAAATGGTTACCAAATGGAATGACGTTTGTACTGCCTAAAGGGAGCTGGCCATGAGCAGGCCACAGATCCTCGGAAAGAAGAGGAAAGTGAAATTAAGTAATACAAAAAAGGAAAATGATAGAAAAGCAAATGACAAAAGTTGAATGGGAAAGGAGTAACGGTATGTGGAAGGTTGAGAAAAATCATATCTTAATTCCCAAATGAGAAACTACCATGTGGTCAGAGTTGGGCCAGAAGATCAATAGACAGGCCCTTCTGGTTTGAAGCTAGGGGTGACGTGGCCAGTGTGCAGCAAAAACCTAAACAGAACTAGAATAAAATGGTACCACCTATGCGGCACATCTCGAAAGACAGAAGCCATCATTTTTTTGGTCAGGTGCAACCTGTTCTCAATACTTGGTGCATCTGTACCCCTAGAAGGAAGGGAGCCCTGGGTGGGCAGCAAGGAGGCCCATCCTCTGCCCTATGCCTGTAACCTCCCTCACCTCCTTCTGTGGTGTTAGAGGTGAGGAGTGGGGAGGGAGCAAAAAGGCCCAGGTGGCAGAAATTCTACTAGAATCTGGCTGCCACTGGGAGGCCAGTTGTCTGTTTCACCTCCGCTTATCAGGTCTGTCATGGCAGACTTTGTTCTAAGACATAAAATCACAGAACCATAGAATTTCAGTGTCAGAAAAGAAAATGAGTATCTCCTAGTTCAATGGTTTTCAAACTATTTTGAACATTTACCCAAAGCAGTAACAATTTGAGCATGTAGCCTCAAATTACGTGTTCATTTTTAAATGACATAATTATACTTCTATACTAGTATATTTGTTTAAAAATATATACAGGGGTACCTGGGTGGCTCAGTCGATTAGGCACCCAATTCTAGATTTTGGCCCAGATCATGATCTCACAATTGGTGAGTTTGAGCCCTGCATTGGGCTCCATGCTGGCAGTGTGGAGCCTGCTTGGGATTCTCTTTCTGTCTCTCTGCCACTCCCAGCTCGCTCTTGCTCGCTCTCTTTCAAAGTAAATAAATAAACTTAAAAAAGATTTAAAAAGTAAAAATATATACAAAATTACATTGATTAATTAATTAGTATTATTTTATTCCTATACCTTAATGGTTGTCTTTGTTTCCTCTGGGGCACATGAAATCTGTTTGAAGGCAACTCATCAAATTCAACCAGGTGTGTTCCTCTCTTCTGTAACTCTCTTCCAAAAGGAAATGTAACCTTTTCTTGAACACCTAGAGGGGCCCTTTCATTTTTGGAAACTTCTGGGAAGTCCCTGGTTACCATTGCCCCAGATGGTCAAGGGAGGGGCTTCTATACAGAGTCACATCTGGAGTTTAGGCCGGAAGTGAACACCTCTCTAGGCAAGCAGAGGGAAGGAGCCCTTTCTCTGCATTTGGCTCTCCCTGGGTCTCACCACAGTTGAGCTCCAGAGCTGTGAAGACAGCAGGAAGGGCCTTTCGCTGCCACTGTAAATATTATCGTTGCCTCTGGTATGCAGAAAAGCAAGAGGAGCAGCATTTGCTGCTTCCAGGTGGCAGACGAACAAAAATCAGAGTGGGGTGGGAGGAGATGGTGGGGTGTCTGGGAAAGAGAGATCAATAAAACCTCACTAGTGTGCGCTATTTACCATAAACAGCCCGGGGGTGTTTGGGGTAGGGAAAACTGTCAACAGAGATCAGTCTTTCTCAGTGACTGTGGGAGCAGGTGTTCCAGAAGGAAGGATAAAGATGGCAGCCTCAGTGGGATCGATGATCGGACTCATCGCAGCAGTCCCTGAATGTTAATGTGGACTGGCAGCCCGTGCCACAGCACACGGGGCCCCCTGCCATTTTGAAAACACACCCTTCAAGATCCCGAATGGCCAAATTATTTACTTATTTTCAGACTATGGACTATTTCCTCAGTTCTTCAGCAGAGGTTTTCCAAAACTCACAAATGTTAGGGGTAGAGCTGGTTTGTAGCCAAGAATTCTTAGTTGACAAAGAGTTAAGGTATAGCCTAGGTAAGGTGAAAAATGCAGGCATATCTTGCTCTAAAACATGTCAGGACTCTCAGAGAACTGACTAGAAATGCTTCTCTGGGCATCTTTTTGTGAAAGTATTTGAGAGACTCTTTCAACAGTTAGGCTCATGGGGGCTGGAGGATCTTTCTGGCAATACGAAATTCTCTCTCTTCCCCTCCTTATTCCACCTGCTTTTGAGTGACAGACTAAGCTGGATCCTGAGGCCAGATTTAAAATTGCTGGGACTTTTAATTTGATTTCTTACCGTTAGATAATGAAAGAACAATATCCCTTTTGAGGTGAGTGCCCCATGTTGAAAGCTGTTCTGAGTTTCGGGGAAAGGGAGAGACTTCAGCGTCTGGGGAAGAAGAGAAATCTCAAAGGGGAAACAAGTTGGTTTTCACTGGGGTGGGGGACATGGGTTAGACCGTTTGCATGCCTGGAGAGCTTTTCCTGACTTTCCAATTCCAGAAACACGGCCCTGGGGGTAAGCACTCATGGGGGTGAGTGTGTATTCTAGGTCTGGACAATCATTGAATGCGTCTTCCTGACAACAGTGATTGATCCAAGGGTTAGGCCCATGACCCAAATAGGACCTTATTGAGGTCTGATGTATACAGATGCTCCTATGGTTGCTAGCTGGGAGGGTATGAATTTCGGGCTCTTGGACACCATGTCATTGCCTGCCGTGTAGAGAATTAGAACGAAGCCAAGGACAGACAGAGGTGAAAGATGGATCGATGCATTCATGAGGATTCATGGGGAGGGAGAGAGTCCTGGTAGCATGAAATCAACCATGTCTCGCTGTCCTTGCAGCCCAGTGAAACCTATGGTGAGTCCTTTAACCCCCACCTTTGAAAAGGAACCAGATCCTGGTGACATGATGACATCTCATCATTTCTGCTATGACAACCTTAAGTCCAACCAGCATAGTGTCTCCCTTGAAAAGTAGTAACCTCCTACCTGCTAGCCTCTTAGCCTCCGGCTCCTGTTTTGCTCATCCACATTCACTTTTGCATACAACAAAGGGGTCATTTGGTTGTTTGCTTGCACAAAGTTTTGAAGCATTAATTATATTCTGTCACTCCTCTGAATCCTTCAAAGGAACCTCATGTCACTTAGAGTGAAGCCAAAGTCCCACAATAGGTTACCCTATAACCTGCTGTCCCCCTCATCTTTGGATCTCACTGACCTCCTCACTGCTCTTGAACAAATGTTTATCCTCTGAGGTGGACATCTTTTTATTTTTGCATGCTGTTTAAATCTCTTAGTTTTGTATGGTTGTTTTCATTGCTGTATCCTGCACATCCGGGGATTCCTGGAATGTGAGGAGCACTGTGACTTCCGATGCTGGCCCCTAAAGTGCTGGTTCCCTCTGCCCATCCTTTCATTCTGCTGACCACCCTTTGGGTCCTCCCAGCTACCCGAGCCTACAAACTCCCTCTTCTGCTTAAGCTACTTTGTGTTGTGTTGGAAATTTGAGGCGGAAATGTAAATCTCTAAAGATGAAATAAATTGACTTTTTTCCCAAGCTTTTGATGTTGGTTCGACATATGTGTTCTGAAGATGCCAGTAGTTGAACCTCCCAAAAACTTAGAGCTTGCTGGGGCGCCTGGGTGGCTCAGTCGGTTGGGTGGCCGACTTTGGCTCAGGTCATGATCTCGCGGTCTGTGAGTTCGAGCCCCGCGTCGGGCTCTGTGCTGACAGCTCAGAGCCTGGAGCCTGTTTTGGATTCTGTGTCTCCCTCTCTCTGACCCTCCCCCATTCATGCTCTGTCTCTCTGTGTCTCAAAAATAAATAAACGTTAAAAAAAATATTAAAAAAAACTCAGAGCTTGCTGATATTTTTCATAATATTTTTATGCTTACATTGTGTGCTCTTAAAGTTTTTGCTACATTCTGAAGCCTGAGTCTTAGTATCGTCTTAGGGTCAGCATTTTCCTATGAAAACTTATGTTTGAAGTCAAATCTAATTCAGTGAGCAAGTGGGGTTCGACTTAGAAAACTTCTGTGTATAGTCAACATTTCTATCAACTTTTACTCTTTTGAAAAATGAAAATCACTGGGGTGCTAACATTCCATATCTTTATCGTCTGGATGCTGTAGGACTCAAGTGGGATGACAGACAATGAAACATGCAGGAATCATTTTTTTTTTTTTTCTTTTTAGCAGTAGTTATATTCCCCATCACTTCTCTAGGCTGTAGACTGCTGGTTTTCCTTCATGTGTTAGAATCACCTGGGTAGCTTTTCAAACCCCTGTATCTAGGCTGTGCCCCAGGCCAATTCAGTCAGATCCCTGAGGGTGGGAAAACAATGATAAAAACACTAGGCAGCATTTACTGAGCACATACTATGTGCCAGGGTCCATGCTCCATGCCTTAAATGCATTATCCCATCACATCCTCCAAAAATTCCATGATCCCAGCTGGACAGGTGAGGAGATAGCTCAGGCACTCAAAGGTTACATAGACTTCCCAATGACCTATAGGGAGCCAAGGATGAGAACCAGTTACTAATCAGACAGCCTGATTCCAGAGCCTAATCTCTTTTACGATTTGGGTTTCATATGAAACACACATGGTTTCAAGAATCAAAGAATTCTCAGAGCTCATTAGCCAAAATACCATTCTATCAGTCCTCTAGTGCCACCCCCCAGCTGTCCAATTTCCTCTTCTCAAGGCTATCACTTTCAGTGGTTTTACTTTTTCTTTTCATATATATGTGTATGTCTCTCACCAGTATTGTTTATAAGGGTACTTTTGCTTTTTGCAGTTTTAAGCATTAGCTCTGATCTTCCTACATGGAAGACGGTGGCATAGATTTTACCACCCATCACTGCTCATTTATATGTAACTGCACCATTCTTTTGATTATATCACAGCAGATTGCGTTATGTGGATTATGTAAATACTGTTTTCGGCTGAGCTGTGTAGTACGTCCGCTACATGGTTATGCTTTCCTTTTTTAAACAACTCCATGCTTGTTTCTGAGTTGTAATATCTGTTGTTATCTCTCTGGGAATGATAAAGATAAATTTCTTTGTTGTTTGTTTTTGACAAGGACAGGGAGTAATTCTCATATCTTTGCATAGTATCTGTTTACTCCAAGTTGCTTTTTTCTATTTATCTTTTCTGGAATCGGCTTTTCATATCTGAGACTTGCCTCAGATGTCCTGTGGCCCTTGGCTGTCTGCTCCTAGGTGTTAAAGAAATCTGAAACATGCACATGGGGGCATCTAGCTGGCTTCACTGTGCATTTCCGCAGGAAACTCCAAGGTCAGTGTCTTTGGATCTTTTCTCTCAGGATGCTCACATTCCCCAGAGAAGGATCTTCCAGTCTTCTCTCTGAAGAGTGTTACCCTGGATTCCAGCACTTTCGAAGTAGGGAAGAAGGGTGAGGATATTTCAGTTAATCCCCCTGTTTTCAACCAAGTACTCTTGCCCTCAGCTGGTCTGGAGATCACTGATCTGTAGATTCTGTTTTGTCTTCCCTAGAGAATCAGCCTCCAATCTCCAGGGGGAGGGGTGGGAAACCTGTACAGGGTTGGCAGGAGGACTGTGCACCTCACTGCTTTGTAAATAGAGTTTTAACCAACTGCTCCCTTTTTGGCCCCTCATTCATCCTCACTTCTGAAGGTAACTGTGCTGCCAATTCCTGAGGCTTCTCACGGTTCTGGATGCAAACTGAATTGTTTTCCAGCTTCCCTTGCTGTTGACTTAGCATGCATCTGCTAGAATATGCCCAGTGAGTTATCATTTGTGCTTCTCCTTTTTAAGAATATAACACACACACGCACATATCCATTCCCATATGTGTGGATCTGTTATAGGATCTTCTGTCCAGTCTATTTGTCCTAGTGATTTAATGCTGTCCCCTCGTTCTTCCGGGGAAACAAATAGGAGTGGAGTTAAATAAGTGATCAATCATCATCCTCACGGAGGAGTCTGAGCTCTTCATCACCACCTCTGTTAGAAGGACAGACAATTGGCTATTTTCATGCTGCTGAAATTGGGTATTGGCACTTTCCCAGTCCTTGATTCATTGGCTTTTCTCAGCCTGGTTGGACAGGTCATGAGGCCGTCGAATGCCCATTGCACAGATGAAGAATGGTATGCAAACAATAAATTCCTCGGCTGGGAGCACATCACAGGCTTCCTGACTTCTAACCTGGTGCCTTTTGCATGTTTCCGTATTGTGTTCTGGCCTGTATTGAGGACACCATCTGCAACTAGGAAGGATGATGCTCTCTGGTCCACCAGAGATTATGGGAAACCATGATTCCATTTATCACCCTGATTCAGATTTCAAGTTCACTGCCTGAGTCTACAAAGAAGAGAAATAGAAGAGGGAAGCCTGGTCTAAAATGCTTTTATTCCATCCTGGCCCTTCTTTATCTGCTGCAACTGTTAAGGCCACTTAACATTAGGAGCAGATAAATGCAGAGATGACCACATTTGTGGTAGTCACAAAGGGTGATAAAAGGCATGGGGATTCCCAGGCACTGGAAGAATGAGTAAAACAGTGAACTGTCTTCCCAGGCTGGATACCAATGCTGTATCGACACTGAAATGAGCCCATGAGGATGGCCTTTGGAAGCCAAGTGAACTGTAGCTCTTCAAGTTAGTGAGGTTACTGGTTCAGCTAATTGTAGAAATGCAGGCACTCCCCACTGACCCAGAAATCCTTGCAATTCACGGCTTAAGGACATACATTGTGAAGGTGATTTGTGCAGTTCATTTTCGAAAACAGAAAGACCTGGGCAGCTCTAGTTGGCACATGTGCCCTTTGTGGCCTTCCCTTGAGGCTTAGGAACATGGGCAAAATCCAACTCTTTGCTCTAAATAATAAAAAGAGACCAAAGGATAAAAAGAAATCCAGACATCACAGTGAATGGGCTAGCTAGCCTTAATGAGGTGCATGCAGAAAACCACTTTATTTTCACCCTGGTGTGTTTGAATCCATTTACTAATTCTGTGGGCTGGTTTGTTCCCTGCTGCTGGGGAAAGACTTGGGCAGGTCCAATGACTTCATCACTGCTGGTAATAAAGAGCCCTCTGGGTTCTCTAAGTCCCCAAATGAGTCTCACTTTGAAAATTAAGCATTTCAGTAATTAAAATAACCAGGCCAGCATAGACATCCAAACAGAAGACGTCAAAGTTAAAGCTTTCCTTCTCCCATTTTGTGCCTGCCTTGGGTTCAAGGTCCAACAATAGGATTTTCCCTCCTATTACTGCCTCATTGAACTGCTTTTGGTTTCTCTGAGGCTGGAGCTGGGCCAAGGGATGTGTGAGAAGCAGCCAGAGGTCTTTCTGGAGGGGCACAGATGTAATCATAGTGGATTGGATGTGGGCTCTGACAGTTGACCAGTTGTGCTCCTTTCTGGGGCACTTTAGGGTTGTGCCATTCTCCGGCAAGCTCCTTATGATAATTCCCTCCTCAGTCTTGGGGCCTCTGCATGTGGGTCCCTCTGCTGGATCCCGGTGCCCCTCCTGGAAGCCATGTGGGGCCGGGTCTTCCAAAGCCCGATGCGGCCATGAGCAGCACTGACTTTAGTCCCTGTGCTCTGTCGCCCAGCGCCTCCTGCACAGCCCAGTGCAGGTGTACACTCAAAGGTGGGTGCAGTCAAGCTAAAACCCTCACCGTGCTCCACTGTGTTCTTGGCAGCACTTTCCACGACCTAGAGAAGGGGAAATTTCTCTGTCTTCCTCCTCGGGGGTGGGGGAAAATGAGCAGCATCCTGTTGGCGCTGTTCAGCATCCACCTCTGTTTATCTAGGTGGGTGATTCAAGGTGGGTGATGGTGTTGGGTGTTTGACTCCCTACCCCCATCCCCCATGCCCTCATCTGGATGGTTTTTGAGTCCTACTTTGGCCTAGCACGTAGCAATTCATTGGCCTTTTGTTGCTGGAAAACATCCCCCAAAGATATCGGGTGACTATTACCTTAGATGCCAAAAGACATGGTAAATTAAGAATCTTGAGGTTATCTCGGATTGTCCAGGTGAGCTCTTAGTGCAATCATAAGTGTCTTTATGAGGAAGTCAGAAGGAGACTTGACACGTAGAAGATGAGGAGGTAACATAAGCAGGAAGATAGAGTTAAGAGAGAGCGGTGGTCACAAGCCAAGGAATGCCAGCAGCCACCAGAAGCCAGAGGAGGCAAGAACCCTCCCGCCCTCCCATTTGGACTGGTGTCCAAACCTTCTAGAACCTTCTCAGGGAGCGCAGCCCTCCGGATGCCTTGATTTCAGCCCCATGATACTGCTTGCCACTTCCTGCATCCAGAGCTGTGAGAGAAGGTATTTCAGTTGTTTTAAGCCACCCAGGTTGGGCTCATTTGTTACTGTAGCCCCAGGAAATGAATATGGGTGCCTCACCTAAGAGTAAAGTAGAAAGAATCCCATTTTGAATCTGTTGTAAAAGGAATGATTTTTAAAATTGTCTTAATGCCTCTGACAAGGGCTACTTTTCACTCCTGCAGGCGAGTGTTAATATATTTGACTTTTGATGTGTGTACACGAGTCTGAGGGATGTCACTTGATTGGCGTTGTCTCTGCATTTGTTTCTGCCTCTGACCAAATGACAGTGGGGCCTTCCTGTAAGTGTGCATCACTTTCCAGCCTGTGTAATTCCTTTTTCCACCTTGTCCCTGTAGACAGAACCTTCTTCATGGTCCCACCCCCACTTACTATCCTTGACCTAGTTATACTTAAAAGTAACTGTCTATACATGTCTGTTTCTTTCCTTGGGAGGTTTCATGTTAATTTTCCCCTAAGGGAGCTCCCAGAGATAACATTGAACAGCAGCCTGTGCACTCACAGGAGGGAGGAGGATTCCCTTGTTAGAGATAAGAGATGTGATTGACACCTTTGATGCTTAGCTGGCTCCCGGTTCTGGCGTCCTGGCTGTTGACTCACAGAAATGTAAGGTTCGTACTAGAACTCGAGGTTTTTAGTCCCAACACCCAGAGTCTACAGCCGAGACCCTCGAGGCCTGCTGAGTTCCCTGGACGTGTGCCACAGTCAGGAAGCGTCACTCCCAGGGCTTTGCTTGCTGCATTCTGCCACTCAGTCCCACTCTTCCCCTTCCTGCACTCATCCCCTCATCGCTGGGGAGGAAGGGAAGGCAGGGTGGCAGCATCATTTGCTCATTCAACAAACAGTTGTTGGGCAACCACCAAATACAAGCTTTCCTGCTAATTGCTGGAATGAACACCAACCAAACTGTCCTGGACCAATGGAACTGTCTGATGAGTTACATACTTCCCTTAGGCTCCCCTTTCCAACTAAGACTCACATGAGAATCCACGGGATATAACAGAGAAAAGCACAAGGTTTGGGGCTGCAGCAGATGCTGGGGAAATGGGCTGT
Organism: Prionailurus viverrinus; assembly: GCF_022837055.1. Lineage (NCBI taxonomy): Eukaryota > Metazoa > Chordata > Mammalia > Carnivora > Felidae > Prionailurus > Prionailurus viverrinus. Next base: position 26,048,096 of record NC_062564.1, read on the forward strand.
GGAGAGGGGTGCAGACTGGGTAACTAGGTACCCCCCAAATTTGGTACCTCCCACCCCCTGACAGTCCCCAGGGTATCCAGGAACCCTAAGATTCAATCAATGGTTTCTTAGGTTGAAAAATGCTGTTTTAGAGCCCAGCTTAGTGAAGAGGCCACAAGAGCTGACTCTGGGGACATTCTGCTGTTTCTAATGCTAACATTGCTGCTTCCAAGCTTTGTGCTCTTGCCCCAAATTACTTAATCTTTCTATGTGTCAATATCCTTATCAGTAAAATCAAGATAGTACCTGATGCTAAGAGTTCCTAACTCCTTGGGTATTCAAACTATTAAATGAGTTATTTCATTCACACCAGGCCTGACACATGGCACCGAAGAAATGTCAGGTAATATAATGTATGTGATAGTAAATTTTCAGCTCTCCACTGCCCTGTATAGCTGCCCTCATTTTTCAGTCAGGGTGGAAGATGTCAACAGAACATACTTAAAAGCCTAGGAAAATTCCACTCCACTGACCATGCTTTGATGAGTGCTCATCTAAGTCCTGCCTTCTGATGGACAGGACTGAACTTCAACAAGCCCTGGACACTGGCTGGAACAAAACCCAGTCAAGGGGAATGAAGGGAAACCATGTGGGGTTCCTCTCACCCTGCCAAAGAGTCACAGGGAAATTGCTTTTATTGGCGGTTATGGCTTTGCCACCAGCGAGGAGGTTTTCTACTTGCAGAGCCCTTAGCCAAGATCCAGGGAAACCATGAATGACAAAGGCTGGGAGTGGCCTGAAGAAATTTGGCTTTGGAGATTGGGTAGGAGTTGGGGCAGAGGGTGGAGAGAACAGGAAGGGAGACAGGTTTGGACAAGATGTTAGGGGCAGAAGGGGAGGAAGTGAAGAAGGCCGCATGGGCCTTCTCACTAAGGACAGTTCGTCCTGCAGTACAGAGCCATTGCTCAGGGCCTCAGGGGCCTGCATCCTGGACAGTGGCAAACAGATGGGGCTTGGAGGGCCTGCTGAGGACTCTGGGGAAGCTTCAGCCAGGGCCAGATGCAGCTAAGGCCAGTGGCCACCTGTGCTCATTGCCCACGCTACCCACCTGGCCCATCTGCATTTACTCAATTCACCAGTGACATCTGCAAAGCCCCCGGGACTCCAGATCAAGTTCCTAAGGAAGGCTGACATGAGGCCCAAGGAAGGAATGCTTTCTTTGTGGTTCCCATTCTCACCAACAATGTAGGCTGCAGCCTTCCCTGGGTTGCAAAAACTACAAGGAAAGTGAGCCTGGGCCGAGTCCTGCCCAGGTGCCTTCATATTCATTTGTTCTAAGCCAGATGTGTGAGCCCCGCCACAGGGAGGGGTGCCACAAATTCTCCACCCTGCTGGAAAATAACCCTGTGCTTCCTAGGGCAGCATCCCTTTCATACATAAAGTGAGACAGGGGAACAGCAGTTGGGGATGAACTAACGAGAAGGCAGGTCAGCCTACCATGCATTAGATACTTCACAACATTCCAGACATCAGATCTAGATATTTACATACATTCTCTGGTGTTCCTCAGCACTGATGCTTCAAGGTTTCTCTTGAAACCCAGGCTCACGGATTTCATTCACCCGCCCAAGGCCATGTGGCTGGATTCAAACACAAGCTTGTCCTATTCGAAAGGAAGAGATCTTTCTCTCACCTGAGTGGCTCCCAGCGCTGTTTTTGGACTGGTGTTGGGGAGCTGCTCAAGGTGACACATGTCTGGACCTACCTGCAGAGATTGTGAATCAGAACTTGTGAGGTGAGGCTGGGGAAATTAGCCTCAGCAGATGTTTGTTTCTAAATCCCTCCTGGTGATTCTGACCCTCAGGCATTGGACCACTGAACCACACTGCCTTCCCACCAGCACTTTTGATTGCCGCTTCAAGTAGCCCCAGTGCTTGTAAAGGGCCTTAAACCTGAGGGAATCCCATCCGCCCAGTCTGCCTTGGCCCTTTGTGATTCCCCTTAACCTGGATCCCTGGCTTTCCTTAGAAGGATTTGTGGAGACACCTGATCTCCTGCTTCTGCATCCTCCTGGGTCTCTTGTACAGCCTCCCTAAAGATGGGATCTGGACTCCCTAAACTCAGTCAGGATTTCTTAATTTCACAAACACTTCTTTAGCAGTAACTGTGTGCCTGGCAGCACTGTAGGCTCTTTACTTAGTATGCAGCAAGCTCTCATTATTTGTGGTAGTGATTTTCTAGAGAGTCGCAGCAAATACTGAACTAGGGAATACAGAACCGCTGCTCCTGGAGGAGATTTGGGGGTAGGTTTCTGAGAGCCTGCGGTCACAGCGTTTGCATCGTCCAGTCAGTACATAACTTGCTTTATGTGTGTTTTCTGTTTAAAGACACTTTGGTATTGTTGACCATCAACATTGAACTCCCGGCCAACAGCACTGTAACTTATGCCTGAATAAAGCTTCTCTAATGCACTTATTTTCCCCGCATGGCCCATCAAAGCCGTCTGTGCTTACAAACACTACACAGTGCTTTAGAGCTATGCTTGGGGGCCATTTTAAACAGCAGAATCACCAATGAAAAGCACAAAAATGCAAAAACGTGGCACTGTAAATACACTTCAAAAGTGACACTTGTTTACAGTCTGAGAGCTGAAACAAGAAGGCAGAGTGTCTGTCCTGTTTAGTCTCAGCTGAGATTGTGCACGTCACATAACTCACATTCTTGAACACTGCATGTGTCCAAGAATGGCCATGGCAATGCCACAGGTGTGGATTTGGGGGTTACAAATAAGCTTGGGGCCTGTATTAACTTGTTTAATCCACACCACAGTATGAGGTGGGCACTGTCCCTGCCCCTCCCCAATCCTGATAACCTTTAGAAAAATTTATTGGCAAAATTCAAAAATGCCATTTTAACAGATGAAAAACCAAGTCACAGAGAGGGCAAGTAACATAGCTCGGAAGTGGCAAAGTCCAGCTTTGAACCTGTTACATTTGGCTCCACAGTTAACCATGCAGCTGTGCTGCCAGATTGCAAGCTTATCTCTGTGGACTTCAGAGCCTGCTCACCAAAAGGGGTGCTCATAGAATTAAAAAGGGGAAAAAAAAGAATAATTTAGCATGGTTGTAGGCACTACTGGATATTCATGAGGGCTGTTCCCTGGGTCCCGATAAGTTTGGGTTTCTCAAAGTGTTTCCAGGTCTCCCAGCTTCAGAGCCATTTGATGTAATGCAGATTCTCAGAGATCCAATATAACTGGAGTGGAGTGGGGACTACATTTTTAGTAAGTACCTCAAATAAGTCCAATGTTTTAGGATTTTGATAAAATTTAGTACCCTCTTGAATGAAAATTATACATCAAAAATAATGCTTGTGATGGGCAAGGGGCATTAAGGAAGACACTTGTTGGGGTGAGCACTGGGTGTTGTGCATATGGGGTGAATCACTGGATTCTACTCCTGAAATCATTATTGCACTACATGCTAACTAACTTGGATGTAAATTAAAAAAATAATAATAATAAAAAAATAGTAATACTTGTGAAATTTGTAACATTTAGAAAGAGTATTTTTTTAAATGAGTTGCATCAAGATTTCCATAATGCCAAAAGTTAAAGAAAATTTGGTTTACCCTGAGATCTGTTTCTTTCTGAAGAGTGTGTTCAGACCTAGATCAAACACATAAGACACTTCAGTCTAGGAAGAAGCAGACTGTTATCCCTTCTCTATTTATCAACTTCCCAAGATCTGATCTGGCCTTTAAAAGAAAAAAAAATGTTACAGGTTTACTTGAAAATAATGGAGAAACTAGATTGGCCTGTTAATGTGCTTTTAGAAACCTAAGCACGTAAAAATAATGATTGACTGAATGATTGTGACACCAGCATGTACATTTGTCAAGATCCACTTATATTCTTGTGATTTATATGCTATACTGTTAATAAACTATAGTTCAGTACAAAATACACAAAAATTCACAACAAAATTAATTACTTCTTTTGCATAAATTCTACTTCTTAGTGTTTCTCCTTTCTCACTTATCATAGAAGCCCAGATCTGTGGGTGCACCAACCTATTCTCCAATTCTGTTCTCACTTGATTAGTCCTGTTTAGAAGTCAAAGGAGTAACAGCCAGAGGGGCTGCAGAAATGCTCATCAGCTAAATGTTACCTCTGGGAATAAAGGGATGGGTTTGGACTTGCCATGCCTTCTGCTGTGTTCGTCTTAAAAAATGGAATGCACTGTGAACTTTTCAAAGAAACAGTTAGGTACCACATCAAAGGACATAACTGTAAAACCAGCTACCATCCAAGGTTCCAGGCATCTCAACGGTCACAGAGCCTTGGCGAAGGGCAATCTTGCTTCTGTGAGACACTCTGTCCAGGCAGCAATCTGCCAACATCATCTTTTCCTTTTAAACAAGCTCATCCATCATCCAGGAGCTTGGACGACGAATAGGTGAAGGAGTACCATGCAATCATCTGTGATCATGAATTGAGCCTCAGGGCTCTGAACTATGGTCCTGCTTGGAGCTCTTTTTCAGACTCTTGTCTTTTTAGCAATATAGATTTGGAGATTAGAAAATGGGACAGGTTGCTTTTCATGTACAAAAGGCCACTAACCCTGGCTTACTCATGAGGCAACAGAATGATTAATGCTGACCTGTCTTTTCCTCCTTGACCTGCTCCCACAGGAGGAAGCGCACATAGCAGTTGGGTCACTGACCAGGGTTCAGAGATAATGCAGAACTGTGGGTTTTGTGATGGGGAAGATACTAGCCAACAGTGGGCGGCTCCCGATTGCAAAGCTCTTCTCCAGATCAGTTATTTGGCTACGCTGCCTAACAAGGATTGCCGTATGGTAGTCAAAAGCAAATCTATCATTTCAAGTTTGTGCTACCTCATGTCTCTGTCAAGCTATGCTCCCAGTTAGAGGGCATTAAGAAGCTCAGCCCTCTGAGAGCCATGGACGTGGCCAACCTTTCAGCATCTAACACCAATTACTGTGAATAACCTTAAGGTTTCTTATTCTTTCATTCCTGATACCTGGAAAGCAGTACAAGATTCTGCCTCAGGAGCTATTCACACGCTCATTTTCATATGATTGGTGACCTCCTTTCGAACTCTGCACACCTGTACGATAAGTTTTAGATTCTCAGAGAAGTTGCATGATCCGATAGCTTTGAGGGAATTAAAAGGATTCAAATAAAAGCAGATAATTAGCAATTATACTAGTAGATGTCAAAATACCTGAAAGGTTCTCAGTTGGCTTTGGATGCCTAAGTAGAAATCTGATTCAGGTTATTTCCTTAGCACATTTATAAAATGTGAACATGTGTTTGTGTGTGTGCGCGCGCGCTTGTTCCTGGTAACACTGGAAGTTGGTTGGCCCCTAAATCAATCTGTTAAGGACAAATAAGCAGTAAGAAGAGTGTCTTTCTGCTGCAGTTTGGGGCCACCCCTTGGTTTTGAGGATCGTGCCAGAGAGATCAAATGGCCCCTGGGTTAGCAGCCTGTGAGAAAGCAAGCCTGCTGAGAGCACAGGCCAGGGCTCGTCTGACAAGGCTTGGCTGTCCTGACACAGAATTCCCTCCATGGAACCACTCCCTTCTGAGCTGTGCAAATGCCACGCAAGCCCTTGGCCTTAAGAAAAGTTAGCAGCATTCACTTTAAGAAAGAAGAGACAAGTTCTCAAATGATCGATTCAAAAACTGAGCATATTACATGCCTACACACAGTACCAAGCTAGATTGTATACACAATGTGTAAAAAGAGCAGACATTTTACCCTTCAGGGACTTAGGATTTAATATTTCTCATACAAGCAAAAGATGAAAACACAGTATAGCCTTTATTCTCCTGAGAGTAGACATCATATGTTTAGGGGGGGAAATGTAAGTGAGGGAAACAGTGGTTTGGAATGTAGAAATCTGCATCCTGTCACTGTTATGGTACCAGAGAACCCTACATGTCAATGATCTACCTAGAGAGTGAGGAGGGTAATTACAGGCCCTCTAAATTTCCCTTTCAGCTTCTGGCACTCCGATTCTATTGCCTCTCATTTTTCTCTGCTGGCAACAGAATTCAGGAGAAATGTAGACAAAGAACATTCTATGAGATGGCTCAGTCATTGCCATTAGAGCCATCCATTGTGTCAGAGGAGGACAATGCCCAGTAGCAGAATCTAGCACATTATGTTAGAAAAATATCTGTAAGCATCCAAGGCCTTTAAAAATAAAACACTGTAATGGTACACTTTGGATTTCTTCACATTTTCACCCATCAGCAGAGGAATACCGGAAGGAGTTGTAAGGTGTCTCTTACCCTCTTAATAGGGTACTGAGGAATTTTGTCACCGATACTTCTTTGATAGGTCATCTTGTCCTTAATCTCTTCACTTCAGTGATCTGCCACAAGTATGTACACTTGAAAAAGCAATAGGTAAGCCTAGAAAGTAAAGCAAGAAATGTCCATGCCAAATCAACAGACATTTATTTAAGATCTACCATGTATCAGTCCTTGTGCTAGAAACTAGAAGGATCTACGTCCACATTCTCAAAGAAGTAAACTAAGATTCTTTTCAAGGTAAATTTCTCATGAAATATAAGAAGGCTTCACGAAAGAAGGGGCCAGAGCACTTCTTTGTTCAATACAGCTGGACCTCACGCTGACAGTTCCTTCATAGCCATAGAGGATTATTTTCACCCATTTCCTTAGGGACAAGATACTCTGGATTATATTTTGCATGTCATTAATAAATTCAAACTAAACAGCCGCTGAATAAAGTTTCTTCATATAATCGCATGTCCTAACATATATATAAGGGAAACTATTAATTTAAACCAAAATGATTAAATGAATTTTGTCTGGTGTAGGGTACTTTGGATTGGAAGAAAACTAAAGTCCCTTCTAGCCATCATGTCCTATACTTCCATTCTGCATGTTGTTATTTTTTTATTTTATTTTTTAACTCATTTTTATTTTATTTATTTTTTATGTTTATTTTTGAGAGATAGACAGGTGAGAGAGAGACAGAGAGTTGGGTGGGGGGAGATGGAGGAGCAGAGAGAGAAGGAGACACAGAATCTGAAACAGGCTCCAGGCTCTGAGCTGTCAGCACAGAGCCCAACGCAGGGCTTGAACCCATGAACCGTGAGATCATGACCTGAGCTGAAGTTGGACGCTTAACTGACTGAGCCCCCATGTGCCCCTATAACTCATTTTTTAAATTAAACTTGTTATTTTGGGCTAATTTACAGATTCATGGGGAGTTGTAATAAATAATATGGAGAAATCCATACATCCTTTGCTCAGTTTCCTGCAGTGGTAACATCTTGCAAACTGCAGTATTATGTCACAGCCCAGATATTGATGTTGATATAGTCAAGACACAGAACATTTCCATCATCATAAGGCTCCCTCTTGGCCAGACCCACTTTCCTCCTACCCTATCACCTGTTCGATCTGTGGTAACCACTAATCTCTTTTTCACTTTTATAAAAAGTGAAATGGAATCCTACAGTAAGTAACCTCTTGGTTACTTTTCACTCAGCATTATTCTCTGGAGATTCATCCAGGTTGTTGTGTGTATCACTATGTCCATGCTTTTTATTGTTGCACTGTGTTCTATACAACAGAATTCCATAGCACAGTATGGATGTACCATAGTGTGTTTGATCACTCACCTGTTGAAGGACATCTGTTTCCATTTTTTTTTTTGTTATTAATGATACAGTCATAAAACATCCATGTATAGGGCTTTATGTGGACATAAATATTTCTTTGGGAATGTAATTGCTGGGTCATATGGTAAATTGCATAGTCAGCAAACTTTTTCAGAGTAGCTGGACCATTTTACACTCCCATCAGCAATGTATGGGGATACAGTTTCTTTGTTTTCTTGTCAGTGTTGGATATTGTCGCTATTTTTTATTCAAACCATTCTGATAGATATGAAGGGATATCTTATTGTGGTTATAATTTGCATTTCCCTATTGGCTCATGCTGTTAAATATTTTTTCATGTGGTTATTGACTGTGTATTCTCTTTGGTGAAATGTCTGTTTGTGTCTTCTGCCGATTTTTCTAATTGAGAAATCAGATTTGCTGTTGTTTTTAGGAGGGATTTTAAGACTACTTCATACAGTCTAGACTCTAGTCCTTTGTCAGATCTGTGGCTTGCAAATATACTCTCCCAGTCTGTAGCTTATCTTTACATCCTCTTAAAATAACAACATCCCTCTTAACAGCCTTTTGCAGAACAAAGTTTTTAATTTGGATAAAGTCCGACTTAGCAATTTTTCTTTGCAGGAATTGGGTTTTGGTGTCAAGTCTTAATCTTTTAGCTCTGGAAACCAAAGACTTTTTCCTAAGAGATTTATACTTTTATGTCTTATATGTAAGTCCATCATCTGACTTAATTTTGCAAAGGTGTCAGACTTTGATGTTTACATTTTGCCTACGGATGTTTAAGTGCTTTTGCACCTTGGTGTCAAACATCAGTTGGACATATTTGTGTATAGCTGGATTCTCTATGGTATCAGTTTGCTTGGACTGCCGTAACAAAGTACCCCAGACTTGGGGAGCACCACAACAGATGTCTGAGATCAAAATGTCAGCAGGGTTGATTTTTTTCTGAGGCCTCTCTCCTTGACTTGACATGTGTCTTCACATGGTCTTCCCTCTGTATGTGTTTGTGCCCAAATTTCCTTTTCTCTTATAAGGACGCTGATTATATTGGATTAGGATCCACCCTAATGATCTCATTTTAACTTAATTACCTCTTTTTAAGGCCCTGTCACCAAATATAGTCACATTCTGAGCTACTGGGGCTAGAGCTTCCAGATGGGTAATTTGATGTGTCAACTTGACTGAGCTGCTGGACCCAGACATGTGGTCAACATTATTCTGGGTCTGTTTGCAAGGTGTTTTTTTTTTTTTTGGATGAGATTAATATTCAAATGGGTAGACTGAGTAAAGCAGATTGCTCTTCCTAATATGGGCAGGTCCATCCAATCAGCTGAAGGTCTGAATAATACAAAAAGACTGATCCTCCTCCTGTGAGTAGAAGGGAGCTCTTTCTGCCAGACTGCCTGACACCAGGACATCAGTTCTCTTCTAGTTCTTGGGTCTGCTGGCATTTGTACTAAAACTGCACCATTGGCTTTCCTAGTTCTTATGCCTTAAGACTCAGACTGGAGGGGCACCTGGGTGGCTCAGTCAGTGAAGCATCTGGCTCTTGACTTTGGCTCAGGTCATGATCTCATAGCTCATGAGTTTAAGCCCCACATCAGGCTCTGTACTGATAGCACAGAGCCTGCTTGGGATTCTCTGTGTCTCCCTCTTTCTCTGCCCCGTCCCACTCATGTGCTCTGTTTCTCTCTCTCTCTAAATAAATAAAGTTAAAAAAAAAAAAAAAAAGACTCATTGGAACTACACCCTCAGCTCTCCTGAGTATCCAGGTTTCTGAATGAAGATCTTTGGACTTCTAAGACTTTATAACCCCATGAGTCAATTGTTTATAATCTCTCTTTCTCTGTTTCTTTCAGAGATATAGGTATGGATAGATACAGATTTAAATACTACACACTCAGGCCTTTGCACTCAGACTGAATTATGCCATTGGCTTTAATTTTGTAGCTTGCAAGGGTGCTTGGGTGGCTCAGTCAGTTAAACATCCAACTTCGGCTCAGGTCATGATCTCGCAGTTCCTGGGTCTGAACCCTGTGTCGGGCTCCGCGCTGACAGCTCAGAGCCTGGAGCCTGCTTCAAATTCTGTGTCTCCATTTCTCTGTCTACCACTTCCCTTCTTGTGCTCTCTCTCTCTCGAAAATAAATAAACACTAAAAAAAAGTTCTCTAGGGGCGCCTGGGTGGCTCAGTCGGTTAAGAGTCCGACTTCGGCTCAGGTCACGATCTCGCGGTCCGTGAGTTCGAGCCCCGCGTCGGGCTCTGGGCTGACTGCTCAGAGCCTGGAGCCTGTTTCAGATTCTGTCTCCCTCTCTCTCTGACCCTCCCCTGTTCATTCTCTGTCTCTCTCTGTCTCAAAAATAAATAAACATTAAAAAAAAATTTAAAAAAAAGTTCTCTAGCTTGCAGACAGCAGATTGTGGGATTTCTCAGCCTCTATAATCATGTGAGCCAATGCCTACAATAAATATATATATATTTGCAGCCTATTGTTTCTGTTTCTCTGAAGAACTAATATAAGACTTTAACATATGAATTTTGGGAGGAATGCAGTTCAGCCCCTAACATCTAATCCATTGCATTGATCTTGTGTCTTTCTGCCAGTACCACACAGATTTGATCACTGTAGCTATATAATAAGTCTTGAAATTTGGCAGATTGATTCTTCCCATCTTGTTTTTCTTTTTCAAAATTGTTCTAGCTATTCTAGATCCTTTGTCTTTCATATAAATTTTGTAATAATTTTATTTGTATCTACAAAAAAGTCTTGCTAGGATTTTGATCAATTTTAGGAGAATCAATTTGTTGAGATTTCCAATCTATGAACATAGTATATCTCTGCATTTATTTATCTTTGATTTCTTTCACCGGTATGGTGCACTGTTCACCATACCAGTCTTGAATATGTTTTGTTAGATATATACTAAGAATTTCTTTCCTGAAAGAATGCAGTGGTGTTGTAGTTCTAATTTCAGTGTTCACGTGTTCATTGCTAATATATGGAAATGTAATTAATTTGTGTATTTTTATTTTGTATCCTGTGTCCGTACTGAATTCATTTATTCTAGGAGATTTGGGAGATTCTTTGGGATTTTCTACGAAGACAATCATGTTAGTTGCAAAAAGGAATACTTTTATTTCTTCTTAAAGCTTCTAGCACTTTGTTAAACTAGAGTGGTGAGCAGACATCTTTGCCCTGTTTCTGATCTTAGGAGGAAAACATTCCATCTTTCACCATTACGTATGTTAGCTATAGCTTCTTTGTAGATAAATCTTTATCAAGTTGGAAAAGTTCCCTTCTATTGTTATTTTTCTGATTTTTAAAATCATAAATAGATGTTGATTATGTGAAATCCTTTTTTTTACATTGATTAATATAATGCAGTTTTTCTTCTATAGCCTTGTAATATAGTATATCATAATGGTTGATTTTCAAATATTGAACCAGCTTTGCATCCTTGGAATAAATCCCACTTAGTCATAGTGCATAATTCTTTTGATATGTTGCTGAATTCTGTTTCTTGATATTTTGCTAAGAACTTCTGTATCATTGGGGCGCCTGGGTGGCTCAGTCGGTTAAGCATCTGGCTTCAGCTCAGGTCATGATCTCAAGGTTTGTGAGTTTGAGCCCCACATCGGGCTCTGTGCTGACAGCTCAGAGCCTGGAGCCTCCTTTGGATTCTGTGTCTCCCTCTCTCTCTGCCCCACCCCACTTGCACTCTGTCTCTCAGAAATAAACATTAAAAAAAGAACCTCTGTATCATTAATTATGGGGATACTGGTCTATAGGTATATTTAATTGTACTGTCTTTGTATGATTTTGGTATCAGGGTAATATTAACTTCACACAATGAATTGGGGACATAATTCATTTCTCATATATTTTCTGGAAGAGATTGTATAGAATCGATGTTACTTCTTTAAACATTTGAAGTGTCTTCCAAGTGAAGCTTTCAGGACCTTAAATTTATTTTTTGGAAGTTTTTTTAAAACTCAATTTACTTAAGGGGCGCCTGGGTGGCGCAGTCGGTTGAGCGTCCGACTTCAGCCAGGTCACGATCTCGCGGTCCGCGAGTTCGAGCCCCGAGTCAGGCTCTGGGCTGATGGCTCAGAGCCTGGAGCCAGTTTCCGATTCTGTGTCTCCCTCTCTCTCTGCCCCTCCCCCGTTCATGCTCTGTCTCTCTCTGTCCCAAATATAAATAAACGTTGAAAAAAAAATTTTTTTTTTAAAAACTCAATTTACTTAATAGTTTTTAGGCTGTTCGAATTACATATTTTATACTGAGTAAATTCTGGTAGTTTATGGAGTTTTTTAAGAAATGGTTCATTTTCCCTAAGTAATCAAGTTTATGTGTGTACAGTTGTCTGTGGTGTTCCATTATCCTTTTGATATCTGCACTGTCTATAGTGATATCCCCTGCTTCATTCTGATGCTGGTTATTTGTGTTTTCTCTTATTTCTTCATTGTCAGACTTGCCAGAGGTTTGCCAATTGTACTGAACTTTTCAAAGAACCCCATCTTTGTTTATTGATTTTCTCTATTTTTTTTTTTTTTTGGTTTTTGGTTTTATTGATTTACACCCTTCATTATTTCCTTTTTCTGCTTGCTTTGAGTTCATTTTGCTCCTCTCTTTCTAGATTCTTGAGATGGGAGTATTGGTTTGAGACTTTTCCTCTTTTTCAACGTATGCATTTTAGTGCTATAAATTTCCCTGCCAGTGCTGCTTTAACTGTATCCCCCAAGTTCTCCTATGTTGTATTTTCATTTTTACTCAGTTTATCATATTTTGCTCTTTCCCATGAGGTTTCCTCTTTGAGCCAAGGTCTCTTCTTTTACTATGTCTTTTCTGTTTAGGGAACTTCGTATAGCCATTTTTTTAGAGTGGGCTGCTGACAACAGGTTCTACTCGTTTTTCTCTATCTGAGAATGTCTTCATTTCCCCTTCATTCCTCAAGGATACTTTTGTTGGATATAGGATTCTGGATTGACAGTTCTTTTCTTTCAGGGCTTGAAATACCTTGGGCCACTTACTTCTGGGTGTGTCACTTCTGATGGGAAGTATGCTGTCATTCTAATTGTTTTTCTGCAGGTAAAGTGTCATTTCTCTCTTGCTGCTTTCAAAAAAAATTTTTTTTTACTCTTATTTCGTTTTTGGAAGTTCAATCATAATGTGTCATTGCATAACTTTATTTGGCTTTACTGTGCTGAGTTTCACTTAGGTTCTTTAATCTATAGGTCTGTATCTCCTACCAAACTTGTAGAGTTTCTTGCAATCATTTCTTTAAGTGTATTTTCAGCTCTGCCCTCTTTCTCCTCTCCTCTCAGGACAATAATGGCATGAATGTTAGATCTTTTGTCGGAGCCCACAGGTTCCTGAAACTCTGTGAACTTAATTTTAGCTTATGCTCTCTCTCTTGTTCAGATTGGGGGATTTCTCTTGTTCTGTCTTCCAGTTCTCTGCCTATATTCCTCTACCCTCTATGTTCTGCTGGTGAGCTTTTTATTTCAGTTATTATATTTTCAGTTCTAAAATTTCCATTTATTCCTTCTTTATATCTTCTGTGTCTTTCCCGAGATTTGCTATTTCTTTGCTTAGGCTTCCTATTTTTTCCATTTACTTCAAGTTCTTAATTTCTTTTATGTTGATTGATTTTTGAGAGAGAGAGGGAGGGAGGGAGGGGGAGCTGGAGGGACAGAGAGAGGGAGACAGAGGATCTGAAGCGAGCTCTGTGCTGACAGCAGAGAGCCTAATGCAGGGCTCAAACTCACAAACTGTGAGATCATGACCTGAGCCGATGTTGGATGCCCAACCAACTGAGCCACCCAGGTGCCCTTTAATTTCTTTTTGAAACATTTTTATGATGGCTGCAATAAAATCTTTGTCAAATAATTCTAACATCTCTGTCACCTCACTGTTGGCATCTATTGATTCTCCCTTTTCCTTCTTTTAAAGATCTTCCTGGTTATATGATTTTCTATTGATCATATTGATGAATGACTTTCTCTTATAACCTGGACATTTTTGCATTATGTTATGTCACCCTAAATCTTATTTGAACTTTCTGTTTTAGCTGTTTCTTGCTGACTGAGAGGTACAGGTGGAAATGCAGGTTCACTATATCCTCTATTGACACCCGAGGAGGTGGTGGATAGGGAAGTCCTTGGTGCCATTGGTTGGGAGTGAGATTCCTGGTTCCCTTCGTGGTCTTCACTGACACTGAGGGAAGTGTCACTACTGCTGGTAGATCTTGGAAGTCCTGATCCCTACTGGGCTTCCCCTGACACCACCCCAGGTAGTATGGGGATAGATACCTCATTACTGTGGGTGAGAAAGAAGAGCCAGGCTCCCCTTGTGGTCTCCACTGATGTGACAAGGGAGCCTCATGATTGACTATGTGTTTGGCTTTTTTGGACACTACTTTCACCTTTTGACAGCCTGTATGGGTGTAAGTCCAGTCTCCCCACTGAGCTGTATTGACATGGATGGGGTGAGGCTGCAGATTTTTCCAAGGTGTTTGGAGTATAGAGGTTATTGTATTCAAGCTTCCTGATTTGCAAGGTTATCCCCTTTTTGGCCCTTTGGCTAGAGAGAGCAGGCTTTTGCTGCAGATTTCTCTCGTATGCACCATTGGCTGAAGAAGCTTCATCTGGCTTTTTCAGCTCCTGGTCTGGGACAGATGAGGCTGAAAGAAAACCCAAAGAATGTTGGGTTTTCCTCAGGTTCTGAGATCCCTACATCCACACCTTCCTTTCTCTACTGCCAGAGTCCTCTAATGTTTATTTTAGTTGTACTTAGCAGGGGGAATAAATCTATTTCATAAACATCTGTTTCAAATGACAGGAAATGGAATTCTCCGTGCTACCTTATTTTTAAAAACTTCTTTTTAATAGTCAAAACTGGAATAACTTTCCAAAGATTCTCTAAACTTTAAGCTTTTATTCATTTGTTTACTGAGCATCCATGATGTACCAAGCACTGAACAAGACGGATAAAGTCCTTGCCTCTGTGAAGCCTATGTTCTGCTGATGGAGACAGCCATTAAACCAGCAATTACACAGTTATTCTGATGTAATCTGGAAGATAAAGGTCAGGTTACCTGCTGTGAGTTATCATCATTGATATCATGAGAAAACATTCATTTAGGGCCTCGTTTCACATAAAGATGTACCAAGAAAAGAAAACCCAATCACGTGCTTGGTTCTACTAATTTATTTAAGAAGAAGTTTTAGTCTTGGTCATGAACAAAAAGGCAGTTGCAAAGGTGATTGTTTTCTTTGCATATCTAAATATAATGTCAATGAGAGAAGCTGCCACCCACGTTTATGACAAGACTGTGTTTAGTTACTTGGCATTAACCACTTAGAACACACAGATGAGTCCTACTCCCACCCCCTCGACCCACGCAAATGCCAAAAAAGCCTGGTTTCCTTTCAGTCTTCCCCGTTTCTGAAAACAGTGTCTCCATCCACCCCACTGTTCAAGTTCCAAACCCAAGAGTTGTTCTGTCCTCACCAGTGTCCTACCCCCATCCAGGCCAGCAGCCCTGGCCTAAATCTCCACCTTCCCTGGCCAGGACTTCCTCAAGAGATCCCAAACTGGTCTGCCTGCCATTAACCCCTGCCTTGCGATTGTTCTTCCATGGAGTGTCATGTCACTTCCCTGCCATAAACCCTCCTACTGCTTTCTTAACACACTTGGAATGAAAATCAAGCATTCTTCCCTGGATTTCAAAGTCTGCCTTGAATTTTCATCTCATTCTTTCTCTCTTATCTTTTTTTAAACATTTTTTTAAGTGTTTTATTTATTTTTGAGAGAGAGAGTGCAAGCTGGGGAGGGGCAGAGAGAGAGGGAGACACAGGGTCTGAATGAGGCTCCAGGCCCTGAGCAGCACAGAGCCCGACACAGGGCTCGAATTCATCAACCGTGAGATCTTGACCTGAGCCAAAGTCGGACACTTAACTGACTGAGCCATCACACGCCCCCCTTTCTCTCTCACCTTGAGCCTCAGTCCCATTTGCCCACCATACACCAATCATAGCAGCCATCTTTCTGGTTTGCAGACATCACCATGCTTGCTCTGCCTTAGGGCCTTTGCACTGCCTGGTCTTTTTACCTAGAATGTTCTTCGTTAACTTTGGATGGCTCATCTCAGCTTAGATGCTGTCTCCCCTAGGAGATCTCTCCTGACCAGCAAATTCAGTGTAACCTCTCTGGTATTATCAAGCCCCCTTTACGAAAATTCTCTGCATATACATCATCTGTTCTTTTTCTTATTTACTTGTTTGCACTCTAGTTTTCCCAGGCAACTCCATGAGAGAAAAGGGCCACTCTCTGTCTTCTTCAGTGACCATAATTGTTGCTCAGTAAACATTTATGGAATGGATAAGTGGGGGGTCAGGCCCCTTTTCTTATTGCTGTGGAATACCTGATGACGAGTAGAGACTTAAATGGCCATGGAAAGATAGGAGAAAAAGTAATAGTAAGAATTAACTGAAAGCAAATGTTCTGAGACGATAAAACACATTATCTTAGAAGGAAATGAAATCTCTTTGTTTAGCCCTTTTATTTATTTAAAAAAAAATTTTTTTTTCAACGTTTATTTATTTTTGGGACAGAGAGAGACAGAGCATGAACGGGGGAGGGTCAGAGAGAGAGGGAGACACAGAATCAGAAACAGGCTCCAGGCTCTGAGCCATCAGCCCAGAGCCTGATGCGGGGCTCGAACTCACGGACCGCGAGATTGTGACCTGGCTGAAGTCGGACGCTAACCAACTGCGCCACCCAGGTGCCCCTGTTTAGCCCTTTTAACAGGGTGGATGCCCCTTTTAAAAATTTGTTGTGGTGGGAAAATGCTAGGTACACACAAAAGAAGAGATGATAATGAAACAAAATCCCATATATTCCTCCTTCAATCTCAAGTCATAAACCGATGGCCAGTCTTGTTTCATATCCCCCTGCCCCCACTCCTGTCCTTGTCCTCATAACTGTTTTTTTTTAGTTTATTTATTTATTTTGAGAGAGAGAGACTGCGTGAGTGGGGGAGGGGCAGAGAGAGAAGACAAGGCAATGGGTGATGTGACCTGTCAAAGCCTCTTCCAGTTCCAAAAACAGAAGGAAACTTGCATTTAAATTTTACTAAAACTGAATGAAATTTGAAGTTTGCTGAAAACAGATGCTGCTTTTGAGTCCTCATCTTAGTATGTACAGTGGAAAACAGTAGCAGCACTTTGATTGTGAACCCGTGGGCCGTGTGTGGCTGCACGTGCTGGCCTTCAGGATGCCGCTTACTCTGACCCATTTCTGAGGTGGAAAGAGCATCTGCGACCCTTCCCCTTGGAAGGTTTCGAGCAGGGCCACCTCTAGGACTGTTAGCACAGAGGGCGGACACCTATAGAGCGGCCACCTCTGTCCTCGGGCTTTAGCTGGGCTCTGCCTCCATCCATTACTGCCGTCTTCCCCATCAAAAGGTACTCTCAAGAAAGTACTGGAGCAAGCCACTCCTATGCAGGTGAGTGACGGGGTGGCTTCGCACAGAGACATTACCAGAATCATTTGGGTTTCAGCTGTTTTAAGCTTTCCTTTTGCAGGACCTCAGTTTTGTTTATTTGTTTAATGTTTATTTGAGAGCGAGAGAGCAGGGGAGGGGCAGAGAGAGAGGGAGAGATAGAATCCCAAGCAGGTGTGAGCGCAGAGCGCGGTGCGAGGCTCAATCCACAGACTGTGAGATCATGAGCTGAGCCAACGTGAAGAGTCAAGTGCTTCACCAACTGAGCCACCCAGGCGCCCTGAGGCCTCAGCTTTTTTTTTTAAATGTTTATTTATTTTTGAGACAGAGACAGAGACAGAGTGTGAGCAGGGGAGGGGCAGAGAGTGAAGGAGACACAGAATCTGAAGTGGGCTCCAGCCTCTGAGCTGTCAGCACAGAACCCGATACAGGGTTTGAACCCACGAACTGTGAGATCATGACCTGAGCTGAAGTCAGACGCTTAACCGACCGAACCACCCAGGCGCCCTGAGGCCTCAGTTTTTAATAAGCCAAACAAGTCTTCTGAGCACCCCTAAGTGTAATACCTGTGCATAGCTGTTTACATAGACACCTGCCCCAAATGTGAAAACTCTCATCACACATAACCCACGTGAGCACTCTGGAAGCAGAGCCTCCTCCCTTACGGGACCTGTGTTCCTCCTTGGGATTGTGCAGCAGGTCCTTGCAGGTCAACAGCGCTGGGGACAGGAACAAGTGTGGCCACAATGAGAAAGGTGAAGGGATTCAGAAGGGTGCAGTCTGAGGTGACACTTTGCCTGGACATCCGTGGTTACAGTTGACAAGTACTTGAAAATGCCAAGGAGATTTTATATATAACTGTTCCGATCATCACACAATTAGCTTCCCCATAGTTGGAATGATTACATAATGTCAGAGGACATTTAAAAATAAATGGAAGGCTGGGCATCTAGGTGGCTCAGTCAATTAAGTGTCCGACTTTGACTCAGGTCATGATCTCACAGTTCATGAGTTCAAACCCTGCATCGGTGTCTGTGCTGACAGCCCGGAGCTTCGAGCCTGCTTCGGATTCTGTCTTCCTCTCTCTCTGCCCCTCCCCCCTTCATGCTCCGTTTCTCTCTCTCTCTGTCAAAAATAAATAAAAAAACTTTAAAAATTTAGCAAATAAAATAAAAATTAAAAAAATAAAATAAATGGAAGGAAAAATTGAAAGCATTTTGTGGAAGTAAATGCTGTGGAAATAAAAATTATAGGAGTTGGCTCTCCAAGCTTTTACTGCTCTTTATCCTGCACGTGAAGAGGCTCACGGTATAGAAGCAGAGCTTGGGCATGAATCAGAAGAGAATGATTAGGGGCGCCTGGGTGGCTTGGTGGGTTAAGCGTCCGACTTCGGCTCAGGTCATGATCTCACGGCCCGTGAGTTCGAGCCCCACGCGGGCTCTGGGCTGACCACTCAGAGCCTGCAGCCTGTTTCAGATTCTGTGTCTCCCTCTCTCTCTCCCTCCCCTGTTCATGCTCTCTCTCTGTCTCAAAAATAAATAAACGTTGAAAAAAAATTTTTTAAAAAGAAGAGAATGATTAACAAGAAAACATTCTCCAAGGACCTGTCACGCATATTCCCTTGAACAGAAAGGGAACAGGCTGTTTCCTCAGAACCCTTATCTGCCACCATGAAATCCAGTACCAAAATTAGTCCCAATTAACCTCAAAATTAGCCTAACTGAGGAGCTGAACCTAGTTATATTATGAATCATATATTCGGCAATGGTACTAGCAAACCCCCACTTCAACGAATCAACACTCTTCAGAGACTTTGAAGATCTAATCATCATAATAACAATGATAGTGATAACAACATTAGTAGCAATAATATCTAACATTTAACAAGTATTTATGCCAGGTACTCTTTCTAAGGATGTCTCTATTAATAATACTATATGTTAATTTATATTAATAACGCAAGCTAACACTAGCAGATTAGTATAAGTTAATACATATCACCCAGTGTTCTGAATGTTTTACATGTATGAATATATTTAGCCTTCATCACAACCTTATAAGGTAAGCACTATTAATATGCCCATTTTGTAGATAAGGAAACTGAGGTCCAGATGGGGTGAATTGACTTGCTCAAGATCACAGAGCTAGTAAGTAGCAGAGCCAGGCTTTGAACCGAGGCACCCTGACTCCAGAGTGTGCTTTCCTAATGACAAGGTACAGCCTTTGTAGTTGGCCCCTGCCTTGCCCACACTGCTGTAGTTGTGTACACAGCATGGTTGTAAGTGCTGGGAGGAGGGACACTAAGCAGGGCAAGGGGAGGACAAGATATAGTCCCTCCTCTCAAAACAAAAACAATGCCATGGATATCTGAGAGAACATTCAAGTCATACCCCTAGACATTGCATGATTAGATGCCAAAACGTATGGACCAAAGGTTCTCAACCTTGGAGTCCAGGATCCAAAATAGTGCTGAAGTGTAGTAAGGGGGTTTTGAATCTCTAGCTGTACCAACCATTGTCCCTTGACTGAATAAATAATGTCTCAATCATATACGCACAACTCTTTTTAAATGTATGTGAAGTATATGATTATGAAAATAAATATTCAAAATTATTAAATTTAAGTGATTGTGATGATTGGTTTTCTCAACAAATATTAAAGGTGCATGACTAAGATGGACGTAGAATTTTTGTCACTGGAACAAAGCTTGGGAACTATTGGCTTAGTAAATGCTTAGTGGTCCACAGGAAAGTGAGAAGTTAATGTTGGCTGAAGTGGTTAAGGCGGCTTTGTGGGGGAAGTGGAAATTGGACTGTGATTTGCCATTATGTCAGTCAACTATTACTGTGCCACAAACCACTCCCAAATCTTGGTTGTATAATGTAGTGAACATTTCATTTTGCTCACTACTCTGGATCTGCTGATATGAGCTGGCTCAGCAGGGCTCATTTATGTGTCTGTGGTCACTGTGCCAGTCTGGGCAGTTTGGGTGATCTTGGTTGGGCTCTCTCCCAAATCTGGGGCCTTGGCTTGGCCCACTGGGCTGCCTCTGCTCTGCTCCATTTCTCAGTCTCCAGCAGGCCAATGGGATATGTTCTCATGACCAAGGTCATGGTGAGGGTAGAGGAACTAGAGACAGAGCAGAGGAGTTCAAGGTCCTTTGAGACCCAGGTTAGCAACGGTCACATTGTCCCTTCTACTGCATTCTACTGGCCAAACCAAGTCACTAAACCAGGTCAAATTCAAAGAGAAAAATGGCTCCATCTCTTGATATGAGTAGCTGCAAAGTCCCATTGCAGAGTGTGGATATGGGGAACTAATGGAGCTACTTTTGCAATCTATGTGCTACAGTAGAAGGCCATGTAGTGATTGAGGATTTATATGTACTTTTGGTCTGTTAGAGTAGTGTCTTTTCTTGTTGTGTTTCACAAATGGCAGGATGTTGGCCTGTGTGGTAATGGTGAAAGAGGACATTGTAAAACCTCTCACCAGAAGATCTTCTGTTCTACAGTGAGACCCCTTCAGTTGTCGTGGACAGAAAGGAATGCCATGTGAGGATTCCAGGTCCTTGGTTGGGCTCCAACAGAAAGAGGCACTGGTTTTTCAACAGTGTTGGCCCTGGGAAAGGAAGGGGGAGGGAGGGGGACCAGCAGATGTGCCATGCACGTGCCATGTCTTTGCTACTTCCGCCTAGGACATCTCTAACTATTTGGAGTACTGTCTTCTGCTCACTACCAGGGAAGGAGTGACTGTTTGCATGGGCAGCAAAATTCCACAGTGGGAAGAACACAAGGTCTAATCTGGTTCTAAGATTAGAACAGTACTAGGAGAACAAAGATTTTTGTGTGTATGTTCTGGTCATCATCTGAAATACTCACACACAGTGATCATATTGTTCAAAGCAAATTTCATTACCCACAGTCCTAGCCATGAGTTGCTTTTTTTAGAACTTTCTTTGTTTCAGATTTGCTGAGTTATTCAGACTGTTAAAAAGCTAAGTGCATGTAAGAGCCCTAAATCAAGTCATCTGTCTAGAATATTTCCTTTGAGGAAAGTTCCTTTAAAATCTCCCCCCCCCCTCGTTAACTAAAAAGACTTCAAAGGATAAATTGTTTTATTTTTCCTCTAATGGTATCCTGGAAAGAAGAGGCAGCCTTTTGAAATGCACGTCTCTTTGTGAATGCCAGAAAAAAAATGTGCACAGTTGTTATCAGCTCCTGCCATCAAAATTCTTTAATTTAAAGAAGTATTCAGCTGTCTGAAATTAGGTTGCAGACTTTGGGGTTGAATATCTTGTGGGTGGTATTTCTTGGTGAAATACAACAGCATGTAAAAACTGATATGCAACTCAGGCCAGCAAAAATGCAGACAGTGAAGAATAGAAGGGAGAGGAGAGGGTATAGGTAGATGGTGGGCAGGTGGGAAGGGGAAAGGAATTGCCCATAGAGCAGCGATTCAGTGATTCCCATTGCAGATAGTTCAGCAAACTGAAGATTTTGCTCTAGGTGTCTAGAGGAGGATGTGCCTTTAAGCTTTCTCAACCAAGAGACCAGCTTCTAGAAAAATATTAACCCTTTACACTCAGACCATTATTTAAACTTTTGCCTTTAGCGACTGCTTTGAAAAGCTCATGTTATCCTCCAACATAGTTCCTCAACCTTGACACTATTGACATTTTGGTCTGGTAACTCTCTGGGGAGGGGGACTGTGCTGTGCATTGAGTGGTGTTTATCAGCATCCCTGGCCTCTCTCACACCAGCAGCACCCTCTCCATCCATCCCCCCCCACCCGGCCTTAATAACCAAAAATGTCTCCAGACATCACTAAGTATCCTTTAAGAGACAAAAATAACTCCCAGTTGAGAACCACTGCTTTAATACATTGGACCACAAACTGCTGAGAAAAACACAAATTGCTGAGAAATCCTAGCAGGCAGACAGCAATCACCACTTTCACCTTCACACAGACCAGGCCACTCTCACCTTTGTGGCTCCATTGTGTTTGGCTCAGAGGCCTGTGTATATTATCAGCACCAATAGCTGTTTATTGCCTCACCCTTTTCTAAAACATACTATCCCTCCGTTGAAGCATGATCTCAAGACCCAGAGATTGTGTTTTATTTTACTGACACAATGCCCAGTAGGCCCTTAATAAATAATTGATGAAGCCCTTACAAACTCACTGTGTGTAAATGCAAATGGTCACAGAGTTTCTAATGTTTTATAAAGTTAATTCGAAGAGTAAATCAATATTCTACAGCTGATGTGAAAAATATGTGGGAAATTATAAACGCAGATAACTTATTCTCCTCCATATATATTTTACAGAGATACACAAAGCAAGTAAAGTGGCTTCTAAACCATATCTATGTGCAAACTTAAAATAATTACATAAAATACGTATTTATAATACATATGCCTACTTGTATACTGTAAATATATCGCATGACCTGTGAGGGTAATTTGTGCTTCAGCACTGTTCGTTTGCTCCCGTCAAGATGTTTTGAAATGATATACTTCTGAATAACAAGAAGACAATGCAATGAATAACTTTTTTTTTTTAATGTCAGAAAAGACATTTTTGGAGCATCAAATAAATGTTCTTTGTAAAAATACACATTTTTTTACTCACATCATACATCTACTGACATCTCAAGTAAACCCAGAGAAATAAAGTACTAGACTACTGGGAAATCCCTGTCACTTTGTTAGAAATCTCCGAAGAAACGGCTCTGATAAACTGTAAATATGACAGCTAATTTCAACAGCTACTGTCAACCACTATGCATGTTTCATTAACACAAGAAGCTGAACTGGGAATCCGCAAGACTGTGACTGAATTAATAAGCCTGGCTTCCTTTTATGATGATCGTTCCTTTAGGGCATGCTAATAATGGGCCTCCTTGTTCTACTTCAGATGGGGAATGTCAGAACAACAGTTATAATAAGACCTAAGATGTGAAATGGCCTATGTACTTTTACATTTTACAGCAAGCTCTTTGGTATGTGTTTGAATCTGGTTCCTCACTCCACTTAAGCATTTCATGAAATCCATGGTCAGAGGGACCCTTTCAGCTTCTCCAGGAGAAGCTTCCTGTTCCCCACCCTTGCCCCCCTGCTTCCTCCCAACACCCAAGGGACCAGGGGAAAGAGTGATAAAGTCACTTCCCAAAGTAAACTGTGTTTTTAAAGTGTTTCTTGTGGAGAATGGATTCGTAACTGCACCCGCGCTAGAGCTCGGTTTGGCGTTTCAGTGGTACCTGAGGGTCTGCACGGAGTCATGACAGCTTCCATAGCCCAGGTGGATGGTAAGTGAGTCACAGGACAAGTGGGCCTCCTGCCCCACAACTGCAGTCCTGCACAGAAAGGCGTTGCCCTGATGCAAAGTGCAGTGTAGACAGCAGCAGGGATGAAGCATGGCCTTAAAGCAGAGGACTCTAGAAATACCAGCTGTGTTGATGGGTGAGTGCATATCAGGAAATACCCCTAAATCCCGTTGTGAAGTAAACTTATTGCATGAAAGAATCAAGCTAACAAATCAAACAGCCATATTACAAAAAGATTCACTTTAGGCTTTGTGAAGGGTTTACATCCCTCTTAGGACATTTAAAATGTGGTTGATTAGAAGCAGTGCAGGACATTTTCTTCCTTGGCTTCTCCATATTTTTCATAATTTTTCCCCTGAAATAAGCACATATTGCTTGTTTGAAAGGAAAAATAATGGAAGTTATTTCAGAAAAACAGTTTAATGTACAAAAGTAGCATCTTCACATATATTCTGTGAAGTCAGTTTTGTTCATAGAGCCTCAGGGCCTGAGCCCGTGTCACCTGAGGCAGCAGCTGTGTAACTGCCCAGCCCAGCTCTGCGGCCCCTTCGTGGGATGAGAAAGCCGGGGTCTGGGGAAGGAAAGCAGTGCATCCACAGGTACGGCCGTGCTGAGGACAGGTAGACTCAGAACCAATGACTCCTTCAACCAAGAGTTACACGTTTCACCGCAGGGAACAACGAGGTTGAGTGTAAAAGACAGTTCATGCTAAATTGAGTTATTGGACTCCAGAACGCTTCTGTTGTTATCAGATAAATTATGCCGCCTCTTTGGTTTCTCTGGATATTCAGACATGTGTGACATCACATGGCAATAGCAGTACTGTCACCGTCATGTTCATTAGCAGGTACTTGCCAGGAGTACCTGAAACAATTAAAATTGAGCGTTTCCTTGGGAAAAAAATTTCAGTAACGCGTTCAGTTTTCTGTATTGTGTGTGCCAAAACTGAGTCTGCAGGCATATTATGTAGAACAAATCAATTCAGCAACACCTCCAGCATCAGTTTTCATGGGGAAGAAAGCAATTAAGATTTAGAGCAGGTGCTGCTCTGACTATTAATTATAAACCCTGTGGAACACATTGAAATGTGCTGTATAATTCTGAGAAACATCTCGTTTTAAATTGGAAAATGTTTCCTTGCTCTTTAAGGGGACAGTCTTAGGCAAAAACAGGGTATACATATTCTAATGTATGCAATCAAAATTTGAGGCTTTCTGAAACTTTGGTTATGAAAGGACTTAATTCTGTTAGATGAATCTAGGAATGAATAGAAGGTTGTGAACTATTCTGATGTAGCAAATGAAAATTTTGATATTTATAATAAAATAAAAGCAGCCCAAGTACAGAGAGAAGAGGTCTGTGGTTCATGGCATGAGTGGCTGTGGGGTGTTCCCAGCTCTCAGGGATGCAGGGAACAACAGAATGAGAAGTTGGGTGCCATACCACAGTATGGCTGGTAGGACTGCTTTCCTTTAGTCCAGTAAATGAAATACGTGGGGAACGTGGAATGGCCAGGCCCAGGATACCAGCTCTTGAGAGCACATTCTGCCTCTCCCCTACATTGCTGGAGAAGCCTTGTTAAAAAGACATGGTGTTTGCAAATAGGCGAATGGGAATTTGCACGGGAATTACCTGAAACATTAGGGTGCTCACTTCAGCAGCACACATAGTAAAACATTAGGTAAATAAACACTCTGAAAGAGACACCAAACTTATCAACTAAAGAAGTAAAATAAAACAGAGGCAATAGAGGAAAGAGATGAAGGCACTAAAAAAGATGTTATTATGATGTCTTCAGAGGGGATAAGGAGATCACACAGCCCTAAAACAAAATCAAGTTTAATGAATCATCATCAGAGAAACTGCAAATAAAAACCATGATGATTGAACTAACAGTTTCAATAGACAGACTATTGGTAACAGAGACAAAGCATGAAAACAACCTGCTGGACAATGGAAACTGGGAAAACAATCCAAAAACACAAAAAGGGGGGAAATGGGAAAATGAAATTTAAAAAAGCATTGAAAGCATTCCAAAATGTTAACATTTATCTCAAGAAAGAGAATAGAACAAAGAAAGGGTAGAAAATAATCTAAAAAATGATACATGACTGTTTTTCTGGAGTGGAACTATACTACCAGTTGGTTAGGTTTTTTGTTTTTTGTTTTTGCTACTCTCAGAAATTAACTATGTCCACAATTACCATAAAATAAGTGGATGACATTCACCTGCTAAATACTGTCGGACTGGGCAAAAAACAAAAACAAGATAATTCATCTACATGCTGCTTACAAGAGATACAAACATGACACAGAAAGAAATCTTTGAAAAAAAAAATCTTCAAAAAAGATTTATAAAACAGATGGTAACAAAAAAACCTCAAGTGTGGCAACATTATATCAGATAAAGTAGAATTCAAAGCAAAAAGAAAAAGGCATCAAAAGAAACAAAGAGGATATGTTTCATAGTCTGAAAAGGGGCAATTATCCAGGAAATTATAACATGAATCCTAATGTAACCAACAAATTGCCTGCATTACATAAAGCAAGAATTGGTACAAGTACAGAAGAAAAATTCACAACCCTAAAAGGAGATTTTAAAATATTTTCCACTAAAATGGATGAATAGTCACAGATGCCTAGGATTAAAATGACACAATTAATAAACTTAATCTAGTATGCATATATTGCTTATTACAAAATATTTACACTCACACAAACATTACGTGTGTAGATATAAAACATATACACAGACTTTGTAAACATACAGAACATCGAACATTCCCTGTATTAACAAAAATCTTACTAAATTTTGAAATTTCTAATCAAGCAAAAACTAGGCCACACTCATTGACTATAATGTAATAAAATCAACATCAAGGAAATAGAAACAAAAAACAATACAAGAGCAATCCAACTGGAATTTTAAAAGCTCTAAAACCTTTCAAGTTAAAGGAAAAAAACCAAACCAGAAATTACTAGCTAATTAGAAATGAACCACAATAAGAAAAACATTCAAACTTGCAGCATATAGGCAGTGCTCAGAGGAAAACATACATACCCCAATGGCTTTATTGGAAGACATGGTAGGAGTCCTTTTATTTATAAGGGCCTGAAACCCAACTCAAACTGGCTTAGCCAAATGGAAAAACCTATTTACTTATGCAATTATAGAATCCAGGGTAGACTTCAGGCATGGTTGGATCCAGGTGCTTGACAAATATCATCAGTTTGTTTCCTCTGGGTGCCTTCATCCTCAGGTAAACTCCCCCAATGTGACTGTGAAACCATGGTCACCTGCAGTGCATGGCGTGTACATTCTTAGTTCAACACCCCTGGGACTAACTCCAGTGTGACTAATTTAAATGAGGAGCGGGTCTGCCCCACTCAGAACTGCTAAGTAGGGGTGGGTAGGAAAAAAATCTAATGCGATAGGAAAGACTGAAAATAAACTAAGTTTGTACTCAGAGAGTAAAAAAACAAACAAAAACCCACAAAAGCAACCCCTAAGAAGTAAAAGAAAAAAATCAACTAATTAAGCAAAATGTTATGAACTATGAAAAAGTAGTGGGAATGATGAACAAAACGAAAGCTAACTACTTTGCAAAATAGACAAAACCTTGGCAGGTCTGATCAAGAACAAGGGTGAAAACACATACACAAGCAAAATTGGGGTCAAGAAAGAACAAAACTCAAGAAATGGGTTTCTCAAACTATAAAAGAATACTTTGGGGGATTTCATCTTAAATAAAAACAAAAATACAAGTGAAAGAGATGATTTTTTGTGATAAAAAATTCATTGAAAGTTGGTCTTCTTCTAAGACCTGTCATGAAAATACACACATACACACACATACTTCCTTAAAAAAGGTAGTCAAAGGTATATACCTAAATAAGTGCCATTAGCTTTAGAATTTTGACAAGTACGTTCTACCAAACACAAACCTATACAGCCAACATTGCATAAATTGTTCCAGAGCTTAGGGGCGCCTGGGTGGCGCAGTCGGTTAAGCGTCCGACTTCAACCAGGTCACGATCTCGCGGTCCGTGAGTTCGAGCCCCGCGTCGGGCTCTGGGCTGATGGCTCAGAGCCTGGAGCCAGTTTCCGATTCTGTGTCTCCCTCTCTCTCTGCCCTTCCCCCGTTCATGCTCTGTCTCTCTCTGTCCCAAAATAAATAAAAACGTTGGAAAAAAAAATTGTTCCAGAGCTTAGAAAAGCAGAAGATCCCTCTTAATTCATTTCATGATTTTGGCATAACTCAGATGGCAAAACTAGACAAAGACGGCATGAGAAAATGGTATGCAAATGCCACATATGAACAAAGGGAAAACAATTCTAAATCAAATATCTACAGTTGACTCTTACAACTAATAAGACAGCTCAGCAAGATACGTAAATTCAAGATATGGACGCAAATGGAGATAACATTGTATTCCCGGGTAATAACCAAGTGAAAGTTTCAGTGAAGGACTCTTCTTTTCAATAGCAACAAAAACTAAAATGCCTAAGAATGTGCTAATAAGGAATATGCAGGACCCAAATGTAAAAATCTGTAGCACTTCCAGAAAGGCTTTCACTGAGAACTGAGTAAACAGAGGCAGTCCAAGTTCCTGTATAAGAAGAGGAAGACTCATCAACTCCCTTTTTAACTTCTATGCTGTTTCTAAAACTGGCTGCCTGCCGATGAGGAAGTCATCTCACCTAGAGGGATGGTCTCAACCCAGATAATTGGAGGACTGGAGGCCCGCTTGCTGGGGGCTCTGCATCAGACCTGTGGGACAGGTTCTTGCAAGCTCTCCTTGCTATATTATATCTTTTCCATATCAAGTTGCTTTGTTCTCCGTTGAAAGCAAAGCCCCCATCCCCCTTCTTTCCTTTTCTCAAGGCAGGTCTTCTGTGACACATTTCCCATTGTCAAATTTTCTGCTTTCCAACAATTGCATGCCCATTTGGGGGAAAGAGGTATTTCAGAAGGGGCTTTCAGGGACACAGTGATTCTCCATTCTGCTCCCTCATCACCCCTTCATCTTTCAGCTATTTCTGAAGACCAGTGAAGAACAGGGGTAGGAGGAGGGCTGAGGAACTCAGTTGATCCGTGGAACTCTGTTTGAGGTGTTTAAGGCTGCTTCTGGGCCTCTCTGTCTCCCTCTGTCAACAGCTGGCAGGCACACTCAGTGGAAGGGAACACCTAGCTGGAAAGGCAACAGACCCCAGCTAGCCTCTTGGCCGTGTGTCCATTTGCTAGCCTTTATGTCCCAAACCCCATTCTCTCCCTGACCTGCCTATCAGTAAAAGGGATGTCACCCCGAGCTGGAAGAAGAGGAGTCAAGTCTGTTTGCATTTACATAAGAATTCTTCAGAAACCCCTAACGGAGATTATACTTTGTGAAGACTCATCCACTGGGGAGAAAGTTTGTGCTACTCACTGATGGTTACTCATCACGCAACTCCCCTTCTTCTCCCTTTTCTCCGCCACTAGCTGACCCTCATTCCTCAAAGTTTTCAGTTACTCCAATTCTCACCTGCTTCCCACTTTCCTCCTGAACCTCTTCAACCCCCCTGCCAGTCTTAACACCCACACTGCCCTTCTTGGGTTTTGTGTTCATTTTCATTTGTACGTACCCTTCCCCGCCCCCTCCCTTTTTCCTGCATCGTGGTCTAACTCAATTCACAGATTCTTGAATTGGGGCCAGTAAAGATGTTGTCCTTGGATCATCCATTCTGCTTTCCTCCCAGCTAACCCTTCTCTCCAGCCTCCTGCCCCACTTGAGGCTCAGCATTGTCTGGGGCCAAAGAGTCAGCACAGGGAGGGAGGGCTGGACGGGGGGGGGGGGGGGGGGGTGGTGCGCGGAGGCTGCAAACTCAAACCCCACCCCCCCGCCCCCCACCGGGGTCCGGGCAGGTGATCCTGGTGTGTGAGCGGGCCAGATGGCGCCCTGGCAGGCGCGTGCCCAGCGAGAGGCAGCAGCTGCTACTCAGCTCCCCTGATTGGTGCCAGGTGGGAGTGCGGGCCTGGCGCTGCCAGAGCTCTCGGTTTTTAAGGAGCCAGAAATATCTTTGTTATCAGAAACATCTCCGTGCCCAAACACTGTACAGTTCTTTAGGGAGGCCTGGAAACCTGCGGGAGGGAACTCCTGGCTGTAGCTCAGACTTCTAGCTCGTTGAAGATTGTTATCTCCCACCTGGGGAACGGTGTGCAAACAAAGCAGAGAGCAGATGGGAGTCCCACAGGAGGGCTGGCCCGTCCCCCCTTTTCCTCTCTCAGGACTGACTCGAGGACCTGCTGGTATCTGTCATGTGTGTCGGGCCCCGCGTTGAGCCCTTTACACGTGTTACCCCATGGGATTCTCGCAATAACCGTGAAAGTAGGACGGCAAGATACGGCAGCTGACGATACAAGACATCATTAAATTTGGATTTTTGCGTGGGATATACTTATCTTGAAAACTTGTTTTTCTGAAATTCAGATTTAACTGGGTGTGCTGTGTTTCACCTGGTGACTCCACCTGGGAGTTAAGTACTGGCTTTACCTCATTTTGTGAAAGAGGCTCATTGCTTGTGAGTTGCCCAAAGTCACCTACCTAGGGAACAGTGGACTCAGAAGTCAGGATTCAGACCCAGACCAGTTCATTTCCTAAGCCCACACTTAACCACCACATTCGTGTTTCTCAAACTTTGGTTCACTGATATCACGGCCCCAGAGATTAGGAAGTAATCCCCGATCTAATTTTTTTTTTAACTTGAAGAGAATCTTAAAACACTTGCTAACACTTGCTAGTTACACAGATACAAAGTTGGATCGTGATTTGAATGGACCAATTAAAATAAAACATTTATGAGACATTCTGGAAAATTTGAACACAGACTAGATGCTGAATTATATTGAGAAATTAAATGTAATGATGGAATTGTAATTTAGGTTTTGGTAAAAAATAGTCCTTTGGAAATGCACGTTGAAATATTTACAAATGATATGCCTGGGATTGGCTTCAAAATAATACATGGAGGATAAATGAAGAACAGAAATAAGACTGGCCATGAATGAGGGCTGTTGAAGCTGGGTGGCAGGTGTACCTCTGGGCTCCTTACACTACATCTGTCTCTGTACTTTTGTGTATATTTGAATATTCACATGATCTGAACAAAAATTAGACCCCTTTTCTAACAGTAATTGCAAGTAAGGGATAGTTTCATGAAATAGACTAGTTTCTCAAGTCACCATCTAGCCAGCCAAGCTCCAAGTATTCTTTGGGATTCCCAGGAATTGTATTTTTTCTTTGAAATAGGCCCATATAATTTTCAAATTTGAGAAATCCCGAATGCCATTTTATTGTTAAATATATGCAAATGCAACAGCAACTCTAGCAGAATTTTAAGGCTATTGGAACGGTATTTCTTTGCAGTGAAAATGGTTAAGGGCCTTTTTCTTTTTTCAAATTTTCACTTCTGTGGGTGGGTGGCAAAACTTCCAGACAATGCAACCAGATAGCTGTACACACCTCTAACAGATGATGGAGGAAATTCCAAGACTGCTCTTAGTTTTATACAATATGTTTGTCCTGGAAGTATCTACGGAGCTAGAATGGCGGGACTGGGAAATGTCCTCATTACTCAAAAATGTTGGGCAAAGTGGCGGTGACTGAAATGGGCCCCGACTTGTGTATAGCCTCAGACGAGGGTATTGCCACAGAGCTTTCTACTAGGAATGTGTCCTGCCCCTTGGACAGCAACATTACCATGGCCGCCTTCCAAGCACATGCCTGGTCATCATCTCTATGTGTGTTCTGGCCTTCAAAGGCAGAGACAAGTTTGTTACTCCAAGAGCTTCCCAGAACTGGCCATAATTAATAGTCATGGGGAGAGGAAGAAGGAAGATAGCAGAGCAATTGCACAGCATGAGAAAGCTGGGCAGAGAGAAAGCATTGAACCGGGTGTCATAGTGGCGGGGTGTAAGAAGTTGCCTTTGGGTAGAAGGGGGTAGAATTTGTGCTGTAGATACAAATGCTTCCCAACAGCATGCCTTGGGATGGTGATCCCCCCATCTTGAGGGGACCAGGCTCTGCCTGGGTGGCTAGAGACCCATGGATGGTCATCTTCATTGAAAGCTGTCTAGTTTAGGTTCCAAATTACCTCCAGGGGACATCAGTGTACCATACAGATGTTGCCATCTTTCATAAGTAACGTGATCTGAAAAACGTACTGCCGAATTTTTATTTCCATTTACACAAAGACAGCCAATTAGACCCAAGATGCCCTTGCCATTCACTCCTCATTAGTTTAAATTCCATGTGGGAAGAACTTCACCTCCAAGACCAGAAACCTGCATGGCTTCCACAGGTGAAGGACTAGTTACCATGCTGAGTTTATACCACCTATGTACATGGCCCTGTTGAGATAACCAGTCTGAAAGACACCTTGTTATCTTTTCTTGTGGAGCCGTGCCCAGTGGAATCACTGTCAGTATGATGAGCTCATTACCCAGGCTATATCCCATAATATAGCTAGGACCCTATCAGAGACACTGAAGAAATGTTTTTGTATCTGTTTAAGTACTTTAAAATATTTGGCTGGGGGATGGGGAGTGTGTACTTCCTTTAAACATTTTTCTTTAATCTCAGTTTTTGGATTGGAGAGCTTAGTTTCTTTTTTTTTTTCTGCCCCCCTTTTAAACATAACAATTTTTAGAAACCTAATCAGGTTGTTAGAAAGAAAAACTATTTCAATGCACAAAAAGATAATTAATCTGCTAATACAGTGAGGCGGAACACCTGAGAGGGAAAAATGATCTCCGCTGACCAGGCAGAGGGAGTTGGGCATGTTCCAGATAGCATGTGTGACCCTCAGTCTGTACTATGCCTCTTCTTAAGTGGTCTGTTAGCTTGTTGATGCAAGGGACTGTCAGCGCTGAGCATACGCCAGCCTTGGGTAGCAAGGGTAGGCGCTTGGAGGAGGGAGCTGGCCAGGAGCTGCCTTGGCAAGGGTTTGAGATCATGAGATTAGCAAATTTCCGGAAGGGATCTGCAGCACAGTCAGGTCAGCCTGACTGCTTCGTTGCTGCCAGTTTCTCTGCCATGGTTGCATTCTATAAATGGGCCAGAGGCTGTAGGCTTTCATTCTGCAGCAATTCAGAGAGGCAGACCAAGGGTGAAGTCCCAACGGACACGCCATGGAGCCCCCAACCAGGCACGGGGAGAGATGCATGGAATAAATGAGCTGCTAGGGATTTGAATCAAATGGGAAGGAGCAGGCAAGAGGTGGGACCCAAGGACACAAGGAGTTCACTCCCTTGTCACAACAGTGCCGCCATCACCATCTGAGCATGGAGGTTAGCCATCTTGTACCCCACTCCATGACAGGTGTGGGGAATCTAGCGGTAGCAGGTGTGTGATGACACTCAGAGGGAGGCAGAGCTTGCTGTGAAGACAAGACCTCTGAGCCACTGGGACAGAACAGAGGGACGGACTAGCAGAGCTTGGGTCTGCAGGTAATAGACGTGGTGTGGGCTTCTAGCCAGAAGTTCAGAAGGATAAAGTGGCCTCTGCACAAGATTCGAAGAGAGGCTTTCCTCTTAGGAAAGGACCAGATCTTGTCTACGGTGGTGCTTCTTAAACTTCGTTATGTGCAGGAATCACTCAGGGATCTTGTGAAAATGTGCATCCTGATTCAGTAGCTCTGGGGCAGGCCTGGCATTCTGCATTTCTAACAAATTCTGTGATGATGTTGTTGCCATTGAAAACAAAGTTCTCTGACTGAAATGCCAAAATCTAGAATACTCCCAAGGAAGATTTTTGAACCAGTTTAGTAATAAGCTAGTTTTACCTTGGACCTGAGTGTGACCATGATTGTATCAAACAATGATTTTTAACAGGTTAAGGATTGTTGCTAATGATAAGAATTTGTGCCCAGGTGCTTGTATTTCTTTAGCATTTGACCTAATGGTAATCTGTTTGTAAATACAATATTTTTATATCTATGCTTAGTTCATTTAGAAAAGGATTAGGGGTGGGGTGCCTGGGTGGCTCAGTTGGTTAAGTGTTCAACTCTTGATTTCGGCTCAGGTCCGTGATCTCACGGTCATGGGATCGAACCTCAAGTTGTGCCCTGTGCTGACCTTGTAGAGCCTGCTTTGGTATTCTCTCTCCCTCTCTCTCTGTTCCTCCCCTGCTCATGTTTGCTGTCTCAAAATAAATAAAAACTTTTTGAAAAATATAGGAAAGGATTAAATTCTTTAAAAAACTGTTTAGTAAATATATTTAGTGAATAAATAAGCAAACAAATAAGTGAAAATGCCTTGTCCATTCTGACTTAGTCAAGCTCATGGAAAATATTTCAGGCTGCAGTGTCATTACCTATAGCTTCTCAGGGTCTCCCTCAGCCTCTACATGCTGTCCCAGTCTTATTTATTTATTTATAATTTTTTTTTTTTTTTAGTGTTTATTTATTTTTGAGAGAGAGAGAGTGAGAGCAGGGGAGACACAGAATCTGAAACAGGCTCCAGGCTGTCAGCACAGACCCCGACACGGGGCCCGAATTCACGGACCGTGAGATCATGACCTAAACTGAAGTCAGATGCTTAACCGACTGAGCCACCCAGATGCCCCATGTCACAGTCTTATTTAAGGGAGAGGCAATAAGAGGGCATCTAGTTCCTCCCTGGGACAATGTCAAACTACTGGCTCCTGCCAGGGTTAGAGGCCTGTGCCTCTGGAGCCATGAGGGCTGCCAGCCACCCTCTGCAGCCTGTGCATCCCTGAATGTAGACGCCAGGCTGGGCTCCTCCCTGAGAGGGCAGATGCTTCCTTATTTCCTTCAGGTCTGTCTCCCTCTCCCTCCCACCAACTTCATTTTCCCCCTTAGCACTTCCCCCTCTCTGAAGTTCTGCGTGTTTAACCATCTATCTATTGTCTGTCTTGCCCCCTAGGACCTGAGCTCCC
The DNA here is from genome assembly GCF_022837055.1 of Prionailurus viverrinus. Taxonomy (NCBI): domain Eukaryota; kingdom Metazoa; phylum Chordata; class Mammalia; order Carnivora; family Felidae; genus Prionailurus; species Prionailurus viverrinus. The sequence goes on from NC_062564.1 coordinate 26,082,526, forward strand.
TGAGCATAGGGGCTTTGTTTTGTTTACTCGTTTATCCCCAGCTCCAAGAAGAGTACTTGGCATCCAGCATCTTTGTCAGATGAATGAGTGAGAGACAGAAGTGGACTAATCATGAGTATCTGACCTTCTCTTCCCTTAAAATGAGTCTCTGAGGTGACTTCTCAGTCCCTAGTAAATAAATTAATTCTGTGCGGACATTCCCCACCAGTGCAGCCGTCTTGCCCAGACTTATCTAGATGCCAGTGGAGAGCACACCTCCAGCTGGAACCTCCTGCTGGACAAAATCTCTCTCCTTCATCCCCACCTTCCTCTCATCTCCCCTAGGGATGAGAAGCCCCTTCAATTTGTCCTTTACCTCTTGGCCCAGGTGGAATAGCTAGCTAGTAGCTAGATAGACAAACTTTGATTTCTAGGATCTGCTATTGTTTCTAATCTTTTTTAAGAAAGGGAAAAACAGGAGCACCTGGATGGCTCAGTCAGTTAAGCATCCGACTCTTGATTTCAGCTCAGGTCATAATCTCACGATTTGTGAGATCAAGCCCTGTATGGGGCTCTGCGCTGACACTGTGGAGCCTGCTTGGGATATTCTCTCTCTCTCACTGCTCATGTGCATGTGCTCTCTCTCTCTCAAAATAAATAAACTTTCCAAAGGTGGGGGTGGGAAACAAATATTGAAAAGGAGTAAATGATCTGGGGAAAGCATTTTTAAAGTATATTTTTCTGAGAGAATAGAAATATGTCAGGCTGAAGCACATAAAAGCAATGCAGTGTTCACCTAGAGAAACCACTTTTTTATTTTCAGGATAAATACTCATTTTATGGCTAGGTTTCAGAACGTTCTCATTGTTTCAGTTCCTTGGCCTTGTTTGCTGAGATTTTGTGTAGCTCAGTCTCCTCCTGATCTCTGTAGGTGATGACCTTAGTTGCCCCATACCATGGGTGAGACCGTCTCTGCCTTCCTATGGTTTCCAGTGCATGACATCAAGCATGGAGACATTCCCAAGTGGCTGTGTAAAAAATCTGCACCTATAAACATCAAAATCTGAGCGTTGCTGATTTTTATATAATTTTACATGGTTTTTAAAAACTGTATTTCCTGAAATTGGTTACTGTTCCTCTCACTTTTCTCCATCCCAGTAAATATTTAGATTTGGGAATGTGTCCTCACAAGAAGCCCTAGTTACATTTACTTATAAATATGCATCTCTTAGCTTAGGAATTTGGTTTTGGGGGGGGGGGGGGAAGAGCATCTGGCTCGTGGGAGAAGAAAAGAACCTTCAAATAGTTTCCCCAAAGGAGCAAAAGTCACGATGAACGTTTTATCACCTGGATCTCCTGCCCAGCGTAGCTGCTTGGGGAGCTGACTTTAGTCTTGGTGTCTAAGTGCACGTGGAGTTGTGGTGGGCGCAGGAGGAGGTCGCTGTGACAAGGAAGGTGAAGGTCAAGTCCAGGGAGGTAGCAGCTCTGCACACCCAGCGCCAGCGTGAGGAGCTCCACCTGTGTTTGCTGCCTTCTTAGAGGTGTTCTGGGAATGATGGCAGCAGCAGTATCCGTGTGGAGACCTGGCTGCTTTGCACACGAACCCCCTTGATATTGCTAGACCCTTTGCAGAGAGGGTCCATGTCGCGGTGCTGGCACGGGAGGTCAAAGCCCCACCCGCCACCACCTTCATCATCGAAAGATTTAAGTTAGACCAGCACAGGCTTTTTCCCACCAGTGCTCAAGCAGGCCAGGAAGTCAAAAGTAGCATAAGATGTTAGAAAATGCAACTAAGCCAGTGAACAAGTCCCGTGGTCCTCTACAAAAATGCTTTGAATCAGTAACACTAAAATGTTATTTGTTATCATTTTTTTAAAGCTTATTTATTTTGACACACACACACACACACACACACACACACACACACACACGAGTAGGGGAGGGGCAGAGAGAGAAGGAGACAGAATCCCAAGTAGGCTCCACACCATCATCACACAGACCTGGATGTGGGTTTTGAACTCATGACTGTGAGATCATAACTGAGGCCAAAATCAAGAGTCAGACGCCTAACCAACTAAGCCACCCAAGCACCCCAAGAAAAAAATGTTATCTTTTAAAAAGAAAGAAAAAAAAACGGAAATTTTGTGAAAATTTGCTTTGGTGAGAGATGGTGCTGTTTTCATCTTTCTAAAATGATGGAGTAGCCTAAGAGTTGAGTGTTCCCAAGGAATGGAAACATTTGCATTAGAATCTGTTGAGAATAGAATCCACACGCTTTGAAACGTCTGGGGCTAGCAGCTTCCAGACCTGGGGGTGCATCAGAACAGCCCACAACATAATCTCCAGCGCTGCGGCAGCCTGAGAATCAGAATCTCAGGCTGAGACTGACCTCAGCCAGGGGTCTCCACAGTGGGTACTGGGACATGGGCAATGCGCTAGAGAATCCACTGCAGGGGAAGAGACCAGAACTTAAAAGGTTAGAGCTTCTATTTTTATGTATTTCATCTCGTCTTTAAAAATAGTATTTATTATATATGTTCAAAACATACATAACACATCTTTAAATATATATATATATATACATTTGCTTGAAATAAACACAATATCACTTATTTTGTATGTTTAAAATATACACCAGGGGCACCTGGGTGGTTCAGTCGGCTAAATGTCCAACTTCGGCTCAGGCCATGATCTTATGGTTTGTGGATTTGAGCCCTGCGACGGACTCTGTACTGACAGCTCGGAGCCTGGAGCCTGCTTCAGATTCTGTGTGTCCCTCTCTGCCCCTTCCTTACTCACGCTCTGTCTGTCTGTCTCTGTCTCACAAATAAATAAACATTAAAAAAATAAAAATAAATAAAATATACACCAGCCTAATTCATGTATAAGTAAATGGATATTCATACTTTGGGGTTCATTCTCAAAAACTTTTATGCATGGGAGCATGAGTACAATTTTGAAGGCCACAGACCTAGATTACTGAACCGGCCTCCAGATGGCCTGCCTCTGTGGCCCGTATCTCGGCCTCTCTGCTCGTCATCTGAGCACATCCTGTGCTTCAGTGGCTGCCCAGTTCCCTCAGGAAAGTCACCTGTCACGCACCTATCTTAGGTCTGAAGCAGCTGGTTCCCCCCCCCCCCCCCCCCCCCCCCAGCCTTCCTTCTCTCCAACATCCTCACCCTGCTCCACATCTCGGCCACTCAGGACTAATCCTGCTCCCCACACCCCCACGCCTTTGCACACATTATTCCTTTTCCTGGGATGTTCTCTCCTGTGCAACCTTACGTGGGTAACTTCCAGGCAACACTTAGAGCTCAGTTTCGATGTTATTGTCTTGGACCCAAAGACTGGGTCAGGGGTCCTACAAGTGTGTTCTCACAGCCACTGGTGCTTTCCACTGTAAGGGACAATCATAAGCATGGAAAGTCCCTGTCGACCTTCAGGTGCTGTGAACCCTTGGAAGGCAGGTTTGTCTGGCATATTATTGTCAGTCCAGAGCCTGGTATGTAAGATACGGTGAATATAAGTGGAAACCACGCTGTTGTTTTTGCTTTTACAAACAAAAAAATGGGTGCTCTTTTGATGTTTAGTCCCCTCCTCCCCATCTTTTGTGGTTTCATAAGAAGAACAAGAGAACTCACGGTTTCCATATTTCCAGATGCACAGTCCCACGAGATTAAATTATATGATTGAGATATAAAATAGGGGACGTGTGAATGAATTGCTCATCCAGGCCACTGAATTTCATCAAAGGACATTTAGCCATTGTAAAGAATAAAAGAAAGAAAAATAGCAAAGGAGGAGCCATTTTCATCTACTTGGAAGTGAATATTAAAATACGCTCTGTTCTCTTTCCAATCTCAAGCACTAAGTGCAAGTTGTTACTACCCTGTAACACTGTATTGTACACTATTTGCCACACAACCTTTACTACAGAAAAGTCATTTAAAAAGATGGACAATGGGATCACTTTCCTGCCAACAACAACTTACAAGAACACAAGATACACAGCCTCGGTGTCCACCCAGGGAGGAGACAATAGCTCTCATCCAAGGCATTGTCATGAGTTTTAGTTTATATGGGAACCTGGGGCAGAGGTTATCAAGTGACACAAATAAAATACCACACATCAAGCCCATCTAATTCCATCTAAAACCATATCATCCCTTCCATGGTTTCTTGACATTAGAAATATACATCCAAATAGGCCAAATTTTTCTAGAGAAGTTCACATGGGCTTACGATCAGCCCACAATTTGAGATGAGCCCCAACCCGGGCCCATTAGTTCCACATTCCAACTCTACCGCTGCCTGAGGGGGCAGAGGTCCTACAGTCTTCAGATCACTCAGTGACATGTTTGGGCCACAGCATTAACATTGACTGTCCATCCATCTCCTCAAGGATACCTTGCTTCTCATTCCTGTTCAATGAAATCACTGCTGTAAGTTCAGGTATGGCGTCCCTGAAGTCATTATCCGCTTACCTCATCCCCACACTGTTCCGCATTCTGAACCAAACTCCACCCCGACCCAGCCCTGCAAACCCTTCCATGTGTCCCCTGAAGTCCCAGAAACCTCACAATAACTTCAGCCACATCGTTGAACTTGCCCTTTAGCTCTTGGCCTTCTCAGGATCCCAGCTATTCCCAGGGACTTTGCAAATGCTGTGTCCTCTGGTGACTGATGCAAGTGTAATCTATCCACCCCCCACTCCCCCACCCCCGCAACCAGCCACAAGAGGAGCCTAGGTACCAGGAATGGGGGCAAGGATTTGAGGCGGGCCATCACGTGTAATAGTGAGGGGTGTCATTCCACATAATCTTTCTGGTTCCCAGATTTATTCTGGCTCTGACAGGAACAGCACTGTACATGTGAAGTGACTAGATTCCCAGTCTATGCCTGTTGTACCAGAAGACTATTAATAATACCCCCTTGAACTCTGACACTTACTGTTCTGTCCTCCCACCTCTCAAACCTGGACTCCTGGCTCCCACCCTCTACTCTAACCACAAGTATGTTCTTTTCTCCATGCTCACCACCTCAATAAACAGCCCTCTATCCATCTAGTTACTCAAGTGTGGCACTCAGAGCTTTTCACTTTCCCTCATTCCCCATGTTTTAAAAAATTTTTTTAATGTTTATTTTTGAGAGAGAGAGTGCGAGAGGGGAGGGGCGGAGAGAGAGGGAGACAGAACCCGAAGCAGGCTCCAGGCTCGGAGCTGTCAACACAGAGCCCAACGCAGGCTCAAACTCGTGAACTGAGAGATTATGACCTGAGCTGAAGTCGGATGCTTAACTGACTGAGTCATCCAGGCACCCCCATGATTCCCCGTATTAATGCATAACCAAGTCATACCTCCAGAATAGCTCTCAACCCCTCCATCTTATTTTCACTGCCACATAGCCCTAGCTGCTGTCTTTCCCTCTATTACTGCAGTAGTCCCCTTTTAGCTCTCCCTGTAACCATCCTTTTATTATTAGTTCTATTACTACCTTTATCAACTTACTTTCTTGACACAGCTGAAGAAATCATTTTGAAAAAACCAATTGGGTTATGTTACTCTAATGCTTAAAATTCCTCAAAGCCTCCTCATTACATTTTGAATAAAATCCAATTTCCTACGAGAGCCTATAAGATCTGGGTCCTGCCTATCTCCTCAACCTTATCCCTTACCAGTATCTGCCATGGGCAACGAGTTCACTCCACACTTCCTAAACCAGGGGTTGCAAGTGCTCTCCGACTTCAGGGTCTCATCACAAATTGTTCCCTTTCCTGGAAGTCTCTGCGCTTGAGGCACCATAATGCACTCCTTGGAGAGGAGCTACGTGCTTCTACTATTGCTGTGTCACTCTTCCCTATGTTTTTCCTTTAGACAAACCAACACACAATTTGTAATTATGTATTTTTTAGATTACTTATTGTTTCTCTCCACATTTGAGTAAAAGTTCCATGTGAGGGACCTTGTTTATTTTGCTCTCTACTGCCTACCTAGAGCCTAGCACATAATAAAAGTTTGACTTACCTGAGAGGGAAACAGGTTTCCAGAGAGCCCAGAAAAGCAGCCCACTCTGTCGCAGGGGCTCAGAGCAGGCTTCCCAGAGGAAGAGCTGACCGAGGTGCATGCTGTCAGGTAAGACCGGTTATGGAATTTGCAGAGCCCGGTGCAAAATAAAAATTTGTCTCCCTTGTTCAGAAATTATTAAGAATTTGAAGATGGAAACAGCAGAATATTAAATCGAGAATGAGGCCGTTCTGAGCACAGGACCCCGTGTGACTACATGTGTCACATGCCTGCAAAGGTGGCCTTGCTGTCAGCGTCCCTAGGACTCAGGAGAGTGTGGAGAAGCATGATTCTGGGGGAACCAGATCAGTCTAAGAGAAAGACCCTCATTTGTCCAGTCTCTTGTTTGAGAGAGGTAGTATATTACCTTCTCATTTTAAAGGAGTTTTCTGAGGCTCAGAGGGGTAGAATTCCTCCCATCTCAAAAAATGTCCGTAACATTAGGGTATTGGAGCCATGCTTCCACCAGGGCAATGTGACTCCCAAGGAAAGGACAGATGGTACTCTTTCTGTTTCTCGTGTGAACCAGAGAAGCGGGGGAGGCAATGAAGCAAAGCCAGTGCATGCCCAAGCAGCCTGGACGTCTTCTGCGGGGGCCACCCAGGCACGCGTGCACCTGGTCCCTGAACATATGGTAGCTGCACGGAGGACATTCCCCAGGGACCAGTGAGACTGGCCGAATCTGCCTCCACCAAAAGTGTCAGCAGCATTTGCCTTTGCTCATTTGAGGTCCCTCCTCTATTGCATTGATCCTCTCTGGTCCTCTGAGTCTTTTAAATCTCAAAAGAGTCATTCATGGCGGCCTTCAGGCATTTGCAGGTTGGTGGCGGGAGGGAGACACATCCACGGTGCTAGATGCCTTCTAGCGCCCAGTCCTGCCACACAGGCAGCCCTGCCTTGCCCAGATCTACAGCTGTACCCTGCCTGCAGAGAGAACACCAGGCTGTCTCCTTGGAAGACCTGCCTGGGACTTGCTAACATGCCCTGTGTCGGCTGAATAAGACCAGCTGGTGTGAACAAAACAAGCCAGGACACACCACTGGAAAGACTGGGCTGGAGCTTGACAAGGTTCTGTGAGGTAATTCAGGCCACCCTTTCCTCCTTGGAAACAACGTAAGTCTCTCAAAAAAAAAAAAAAAAAAAAGGAATCCACCGGCCTGGCTGCTGTGACTCCAGGCAGACAGATGCGTGTATTTGTGTGGGGGCTGCAAGCTTTGGGGTACCAAGCAGGGTGAGGTTATGCTGTGGCTTTCGTTTCAGTTGACAGAGACATAAGAGCTTCAAGCTTTAGGCAAGTGCGGGTAGGTGTTTAAAGTTCCTGTCACACCCAAAAGTGAATGCCAGGAAGAAAACTTCACATTTTCCATGCCCCCTGGCTTCTTTGCCTCAAGATCATCCCCTACTCCCTACTCGCTGCCTCTGTACTTGCCAAGGACAGCCAGCACTTTCCATAGTTGTTGGTACGTGATAGAAGCAGACCTGTGGCACATGTTTGGTGGATGGACGGATGAATGAATGAACAAGTGAATCAGTGCACTCACTGCTGCACTGCTGGGCTTGGCCGCCACCACATGCAGACGGATGAAGGTGTGGTCTTGTCGAAAGCAAGTCAGATCGCTCCAGTGCGGTACAATATGGACCATGAGAAAGCTCAACTTTCTGCAGGTGCTGACTAGCATGCTTACATTTTGCAGGGCAGTAGACTTCTGTAGCCTATTATGTAGTGCATGCATTTAAAAGGAAGAATGCTTTAATTAACATATCTATCTATTTTATTATTAATGATATAATGTGTAAAATGCCTTGGGATTCACTAAGATGAAAGCGAGCAATTTAAATGTGGGATATTATTACGTTTCTTATAATTACAGTATGTGTATGCAACAGTTCATCATGAGCACCCATCAGACAGAGTTCCCCGTCACACAGCTGCAACAAAGGCAAAGGTTAGAAGGGTTCAGCAAGGCCAGCGGATGCCATTCTTAAAGGATTGAGGTTGGCTCACTGTTTATAGGAACACTTCGGTGTGAGTCAGGAGCTTCAAATTCCATTGGCCCAGCCTCGAACATCCATTAATTTTTAATAGGTTCGAAGAATAAAACAGGGCTCCTAAACTTCCCAGGAAAATATTCACTGTACCTTCTGAAGCTGTGAACACTCATGGCATGAAAATACTCTCCTTACGGGCAGCCTGAGTCATTCGAAGCTGGGGAGTGGGGGTGGAGGTGGGGGCATATGGGGGTGCGGGCTGGGGAAACAGGTTCTTCTCATTTCTCATGCTTCTGTGGACCCATCTTGCATTGACTCGACATGAATTTTCAATGAAGCCAATCTGTCCCGCAAGAAAGCAAAAATTGATCTGGAGGAGCAAAAAATTCTTAGCCTTGTAAAGCGCATACAGTATATTAAGAATAGTTCTTAATAATGTTTCCATGGTATTAAAATTCATGGGGGAATAAAGTAGGAAATAAATATCTAAAAAGTCTCCTTAAGGGAGTGATAATGAAGTAAAAGGTTGAGAGACACTGCTCTTGATCTCTGAGAAGAGTTTAACTGATATTAGACATGCAGTTTCTCCAGTGGGAGGCAGGCTTCCGAGTGACCACGGAACCCCAGGAAGACATGGGTCTTCCCGGGAAACCGTCACTGCATCAGTTAATGGAAACCCAGCATTCCACAATTCGGGATTTTCTCTTGTGACTTAAATTTTGAATCCTTGCCAAAGTGCGAATATCTCTGAGTGAGGTAATGATTTCAATTTTATCATCCACTTCTATCTTGGCATAAGGATCTATCATTCCTTTTCTGGCATCAGTTTTAATAGCAGGAGAGACTATGAGGATATTTGGTACTTGAGGGCAGGAAGGGAGCTGATTGGGGGAAGGGGGTATGCAAAAAGGAAACCTTGAAAATATGGGGCCAATTACAGAGCTCTGTTTACAGTCTCAATGTTAAGAAATATATTTATTTTTCTAGAACTCTGTTTAACTTTTTGAAGATTTCGTTCTGCTGAGGTACCAGAAAAAAAAAAAATCACAGATCAGTTTCGGTGTGTCCATTTCCCAGAATTTGGCATGCATTCCATGGCATTTGTGTAGAGTCAGGGTACTGGTGACAGTGGGTCTTCAAAGTCCTCTGTCTTCTCATCTGGGCTTGGTCCTAGGGACGTGCAGATCGATTCTAAGTCACCTCTCCAGGTCCTTCCGGTTGACTCTACCTCTATGCTGGGAACTTGGTGAGATGCTCTGGCCCCATCGGTCTAGGTATACCACATTCTTTCGCTTGTCTCCTTTCTGTGATTCTACCCAGCTAGGGGCACAGGTCTTCTCTAATTTCAGTATCATCCCAAACCTATCTGGGGTTTTCATCCCCACCCCCGATCTCCCACCTAGACCTCATTTCACAGAGGCAGGCACAAGGGTGTAGATGCCAGCAGCACCTAAGCTCTCTTCGCATCCACCCCCCTCTCCCCCCCTGCTGCATTCCTCAGGAGCACCTGCCAAGTTTCCATGCTGAGGAGCTCTATCAACAAGTATTCTTCTAAATTCATGGCTTGTGCACATCTGTCCCTTCTGGCTCCCCGAAGGCCTTGGCCTCTGATTCAGAAGCCCTCAGTCAGCTCCTCTCTGCTATGTCACACCTGCCCTGAGGCATTGCATGCAGAAATGCCAAGCCCACTGGACAGAGACAGGCCAAGAGGAAGAAGGAAATGCCCAGGACCAAAAGCCAGTTAATATTTCAAAATATTTTACCACCGTTTAAAAAAAAGGCATTGTTTCACAATTTGGCGGTTGACCCACTACTCTGGCACCGGTTTTGTTGACTTCCATTCTATACTGTATTCAGAGAAAGTGCCGTGAGTTTTAGTTATACACGTGTCCTTTGTAACACAAACCTAGTAAAAACTGTCTCTCCTTTCTGCTTAGATGCCCTACTGAATTGTCACAAGGTAGATGGTCATATATTTCAACTGGGATAGAATAATATTCTATATTCAGATATTGAAATGAATATTTCAGGTCTGATAAGAACTGGGTAACCTTAGATAGTGCTTTGTAGTGAAAATAGGGTGAAAAAATTACAAAGCTTTTGCTAATAGTCCGAATGGAAAGTATGTTGATCATTCTGCCCCCAAAAGAAGCTACTGATGCTGCTTGTGTGGGGTGACTGGAAACCAAGGGTAGACTCTGTAAATGAAGAGGCTGTGGAACCAACGTTTGCAACAGCATAAGCTAAAATCTTCTCACTTAGTTTTTGGAGCTTCAGTGGGGGTGGGGGAGAGGTGCTCGTCATTGCTGGGGACCTTGTAATCACAGGAGAAATCAGACTTTCACACAGGGGGCTGTCAACTCACTTGGTGAACTTGTTCCTTCCTCAGAGTGATACTTCAGATAGAAGGCAGGGAGGAGGATGCCTTTTTCTGTGTTTTCTACAGTCTGACGATCCCATGTGTACAGACCCCATGTGTTCCTGAGGAGGAGCTCAAGATGTCGCATCCCTTCCTTAGAGACACTTCTGGAGGAGCCATGACAGGAAGAGTAATGAACATCAACTTCAAGAGCAGTAAACATGGAGGTTCAGTGTGATTTCTCTTCTCTGGTCACAGTATGAATCACAGAAATACTTCTTTGGGCAAGTTGCTTTTTATTCTCACTCTTGAATCCCACAATCCTAATAAATATAGAGCTTTTCTGGTTCTTTGTTCCCATCTTAGAACTTATCTGGTTACCAAAGCAAACAAAACTAGCCTAAAAGACAAACAAAACAAAACAAAACAAAACAATGAAACAACAGCAAAACAACAACAAAAACAAACAACAACAACAACAAAACAGAGAAACCACCATTTACCTGACCAACAGAGTTCAGCTTTCAAAATATTTTGCTAAGTCAGTCTTCTTTGCACTCAGGTGGAAGACAGTGCAGTGCTTGGACAGGCTGACAAAAACAAGTGTGTTGTCCCAAGTTACAAAGAAAACAAAGGCACCAGAGAATCCTCACCAAGTGTTAACCTGTGGAAACAGCGATGCACTGAACCAGATCCTCGGAGGCTGAATCGAGGGGAATAAAGCAATGGAACAGCTCATTTCCATGCAACAAACCAGCCCTGGGAGCTCAGATAAGGCCTTAGCTTCATAAATGCTACAAATCTGTTTTCCGTTTTCCTGAAAGTCTTGGCAGTGATTCAAAGCCAACCCATGAAACAGACAGGAGGCCTGTTTCTGGCCAGAGTCTGTGACTGTGGGGGCTCTCTCTCCAGGCAGTGTGAACAATAAGCGTCTTCTTTCTGGGTGGTGACTGGAGTTCTCCTTCAGAGCCCGTTGTAAATCAAAATAATTTCTAGTGTCTAGAAGCTAGCTTCAAGACAGCTCTACTAGCAGGCATAATAATAATAATAGCTAACATTTATTGAGTGCTTGTTACATGCGAAGCATTGTTCTTGGCATCTTACATGATGACCTCCCCTATTATTCAAAATAACCCTATGAGATTGTACTACTATCACTGGCTGCTTTTTATTGATTGAGTAAATGAAGTCCAGAAAAGTCAAGTAATTTTTGTTTATGGCGATGGCCAATAAATGGTATAGCTGGAGTAGGCTATGGAACCTTTGTTCTTAATCAATGTCCCATACTATTGCAGTGATCTTAATAGCAAATATTGTTATCCTATATGTATATGTGAAGGGTAGCATAACTAGGTAAAAAGACTACAGTTACTAGTAGACTACATAACTAGGTAAAAAGACTACAGTTACTAGTAGACTACCTAGGAATTATTACTGTCCTCTGGGTGCCAGTCTGAATGTGACATACTAACGTGTAAGAGACCAAATGTCAACTTGTGGCATATTTTTAGAACCCTTTGAATACCTTTGAATGGTCATTGAGGGGGGAAGAGAAGGTAAAGAGTTGCCGAACTTTTGTTTGGAGAATACAACCATCCTGTCAAAGTATAGTTTTCAAAAGGTTAAAGACGTACTACAAAATGAAGACGTGCCAAAGATTTTACTCAACTTATTAACTAATGAGGCAATGGGTAAGATGTTAAAACTGGTCCAAAGGGCATTTGGAAAGCTGCATATACACAGGCAGTTTACTACATTGCTACCTTGGGTATGAAGCTGGCTCATGTCCAGTTCAGTTTAAAATGTAAACTTTGGGGTTATCTGTTCTACCAGAGAGAAATTATTTACATCTCTGCTAAACAAAAATTTACAACTTGATCTCTGTCCCTACAAAGATATAAGTTAGATTAGTAAACAGAAAGCAAGCCTATCATTACACTAGAAAAACAAAAACACCAAAACCTATCCACTCTTCTCTTTTATCTATTTTCAAGTTCAGGTGATTTTTTTCTGATAATTCTTACTAAAGTAGGGGGAATATATATATTATATTATATTATATTATATTATATTATATTATATTATATTATATTATATTATATATAAATATTCTGTTATCTAATCATCAAGAAAGGACTAACCCCTTGGGCCAAGAGGAGTGAAGTAGGCAAAGAATGAAGAGAAGGGAATAGCAAAAAATCTCATCCTCCATTTTGCTTTAGTGGAAATTGCAAAGCATAGTGGGCTCATTTTATAGGCAAAGTGATCAGTGATCAAATTGTAAAAGGAGGGTGTTTTAAGTCAATATACTGCTAGCATGTGCCCCTCTTTATCCCATGTGTACAGACCCCATGTGTTCCTGAAGAGGAGCTCAAGATGTCGCATCCCTTCCTTAGAGATACTTCTGGAGGAGCCATGACAGGAAGAGTAATGAACATCAACTTCAAGAGCAGTAAACATGGAGGTTCAGTGTGATTTCTCTTCTCAATGCTATTTTCTCAAATATCTCAATATCTCAAATATCTCAAATATCATCTCTTTCTCAATGCTATCTTCTCAAATGCTATTTTGTCCCCTGGTCATAGTAAGTCTTTGTTTCTACTCATGTAGAAACCATGAAATTAAATAGGTTAATTTACCCAGGGCAGTGGAATCTGATAATAATCGAAATCTATATTTTCCTTGAACTAGTCCTCACTTTTGTTTGTGTTACAGGTTAGGAAGAAATTTGAGGCTCTTCAGTAACTATTTAAATATTTGCCAATTCTGAGGTACTGATGTCAGTACCTTACTTGTGCTGAAATTTTCTGAGCATTTCAGGAGATTTTTGTGGTTGGACTTTTAAGATGCCAGTTGTTTATTCTTGTCCTCATAACTATGATTTCTCTACATTGCCCTGGTTTTTATTCAGATTGATAGATAAATATAATAGTGTTCTTCCCCCCACCCCACCTTTTTTCCTCTTGAGTGAATGAGATACCAACTTTTCCTTCCCAACAAACAAAACAAACAAACAAACAAAAACCCAAAGTTTCCTATTGTGGAAAACTACAGCTGAATTAAACTGCCATTTAACAAGGTTAATGTGTACTCTTTTAGACTATTCTAGAATAACTGGACATCAAATCATTTTGATTGCATGTTACAAGCTTCTCTCCCTCTACCCCAATTCTATGACATTCAGAAGCTAAACTTGGAAAAGAAGACTGACTTATCAACTCAGCTGCCTTTATGCGTTTTAAATAAAAAAACATGAATTGAGGGGCGCCTGGGTGTCTCAGTTGGTTATGTGTCCAGCTTTGGCTTAGGTCAAGATCTCGTGGTTCATGAGTTCGAACCCTGTGTCCAGCTCTCTGCTGTCAGCGCAGAGCCCACGTAGGATATGGTGTCCCCCTTCTCTCTCTGTCCCTCCTCTGCTCTGTCTCTCTCAAAAAGAAATAATCTTTAAAAAATCAGCATTTAAAAAAAAACATGAATTGATAGTGTTCATATCTGTAAGATTTCAAGGCATTTTTACTGTTTTTTATACTGAAATATTTGAAAAAGTTTAACAATGAAAATTTAGAATTCCTATAATGGGAAAATAAGTTCACACAGCTATTTGGCTTATTTATTCCTTATTAACCTGATTTTTTTGGTTTTTTTAAATTAAGACTTTTTTTTTTTTTTAGAGCAGTTTAAGATTCACAGCAGAATTGAGAGGAAGGGACAGATATTTCCCATATAGCCCTGCCCTGCACTTGCACAGCCTCTCTGATTATGAGCATTCCTGTCAGAGGGGCACATTTGTTACAGTCGATGAATCCACATTGACGGGTCTGTAGTTTACATTATGGTTCATCCTTGGTATTGTGTATTCTCTGGGTTTGAACAAATATATGATGATGTGCATCCACCATTATGATATCATACAGAGTATTTGCACTGCCCTAAAAGTCCTCTGTGCTCTGCCTACTCATCTCTCACCCCCTGCTCCCCGCTTGGCAACCACTGATCTTTTTATTGCCTTTTCCAGGATCTTATAAGGTTGGAATCACACAGTGTGTAGTCTTTTCAGATTGGCTTCTTTAACTTAGTAAATTGCTTTTAAGCCTCCTCCATGTTTTTCATGACTTGATAGCTCATTTCTTTTTTAGTGCTGAATAAAATGCCATTCTCTGGTTGTACCACAGTTTATCCATTTACCTACTGAAGGACATTTTGGTTGCTTCCAAGTTTTGGAGGTTATGGATAAAGTTGTTATAAACGTCCATGTGCAGATGTTTGTGTGAACATATATTTCAACTCCGGGGGTAGAAACCAGAGTGTCATTGCAGGATTGCATGGTTAAGAATATGCTTAGTTTGGTAAGAAATTGTCAAACTGTCTTCCAATGTGGCAGTACCAGTTTGCATTCCCACCATCAGTGAATGAAAGTTCCTGTTGCTTCTCACCATCATTTGATGGCGTCAGTGTTCTAGTGAATGATTTGGGTTTTGGCCATTCTAACAGTCTGTCTCTGTTGTTTTCATTTGTATTTCCTTGATGACATATGATGTAGAGTAGCTTTCCATACGCTTATTTGCATCTGTATATCTTCTTTGATGAGGTGTCCATTAAGGTCTTTGGCCATTTTTTAATAATTTCAAGAGTTCCTTTATTTACTTTGGATAGCAGTCCAAAAGCAGATGTGCCTTTTGCAGTTTTTTCCTGCAGTTAGTGGCTTGTCTTCCATTCTCCTGGCATTATCTTTCACTGAGCAGGTTTTTAATTTTAATAAAGTTCCATTTGTCAGTTATTTCTTTCACAAATTGTGCCTTAGGTGTCATATCTAAAAATTCATTGCAAAACTCAAGGTCTCCTAGACTTTCTCCTGTGTTGTCTTCTAGGAGTTTTAGAGTTTCGTGTTTTACATTTTGATCTATGATCCATTTCAAGTTAATGTTTGTGACTGGTAGGTGTAAGTTCCACGTCTGGATTTATTGTTTTGTTTTGTTTTGTTTTGTTTTGTTTTGTTTTGTTTTTGCAACACTTTTTTTTTAAATAAATGCTATTTACGACTTGTTTAAATTTACATGGTATTCCGATATACCCTGCGGACTGCAAAAAAGAAAATACATTTACAGTCATCAAAATGGAGAGGGGAAAGAAACTCTCTAGCCACAGGCTCTTACTAAACTCCAGCTCTAGTTGAGGAAACAAGTTTCCTCCTGGCGTTTGGGCCTAGACCACAGGGGAAGAGGGGGGAAAGGACCCTGAAGTTTCTTCATGTCCAGCCCAACTCAGCAGTTTGGGAAAACTGGCAAGATCTGGGGACAAAAACCATAGCCGGGAATAAAGTACAGATATTTGGTTGACTGTGTCCTGCATTTTCTCCCTCAATAATCTAATTCTGATTGAGTATGGGCACAGTAATTGCAAACCCTGCCATGTGGCATGCTTGGTAATGTCTGGGTATGTGGTCCTCAGGGCTGGAGGTGGCTTGCAGTTTTGCTAGAGAGCCTCCAATGATAAAGGCACGAGGAGGACATCTTCCTTGGACTTTGTACTATATGGAGAGAGAGAGAGACGCTGCATTAGCAAAGTCTCTTGATTTTGGTGTAGATTTTATTCTAACCTAAGGCAGGTTTAAGTGTGCTAATATCATACAATTACATTAGCTACTTCAAGGTGTTGCTGCTATTATTACTGTTATTACTACTGATAGTAACACTAAGAGGCATGATTTATTGTGTACTTATTATATGCTACTTTTTCTATGATAAAGGTATTCTTATGCCACTATACATATGGAAAAACTCAGACACAGAAATTAAGCATTTGCCCAAAGTCACAAAGCAAGTATCAGAACCAGATTTTTAATCTGCATTATTTGAAATAACACCCCAGTTCTCTCTTCCTATTTCCATATTTCTCAGCTGGTAGGCAGGGATCAATGTGCTGTTTAGGGAATTTACTCCCACTCTGTTAAGAGCAAGCTCACGTTAGCTACATCTGGAATCAACAAGGGAGAAGCCAGCACAAGTGGGTTTTTAGGGTTCCTGAGGTTTATCCAGATTGTCAAAGGCACCTGTCCATGAGCTTTAAATAGTGAGAACCTGAGATAAGCCAGTTTCTTATACTGGACTGAAAGGATAGAAATATCCTGGGCAGATATAGAAAAGATGATCCACTATGGTCTCTACTGCTAGTGTTAGATGATCAGATGTGCCTTCTGCTTCCCCCAGGAAAGACACCTCCTGGTTTAGGATTCTCTGTGAAACTTCAGTAAATCCCAATGAAAAGGGTATAATCAGAGTAATCAATGAACAGATATTTTAAATGACTGTCTTCTTTTAAATGGGGAATTAAGCATTTTCTTAGGTGGAGGTTAAATAAAAATTCATGGAACTAGCAAAATTCCAAAAGCTAATGAGGAATTTTTTTTAAAAAATCATACCAAAGGGACACCGTGTTTCTGAGAATTAAGTTTGCTCAAAAGAAGAAGAGTCTGTTTTCTGTGGATAAGACATCTTCAGAGAGTGCACATGAAGCCAGAACCAGTACTCAGGAGACAGGTGGCTCTGGACAAAAGAACACACATTCAGAGAAAAGTGGGATTGGATATGAAAATACAGTTTTATGCAGCAGTTAGGACAGAAAGAATGGAAACATGAAACACAGTGGGGAGGAAGACAGTAAGATTGGGCCAAAGTCTTGAGGAAGATAGAATTTAAATTGTGTGAATGGAATACTATATGGCAATGAGAAAGAATGAAATATGGCCTTTTGTAGCAATGTGGATGGAACTGGAGAGAGTTATGCTAAGTGAAATAAGTCATACAGAGGAAGACAGATACCATATGTTTTCATGCTTATGTGGATCCTGAGAGACTTAACAGAAGACCATGGGGGAGGGGTAGGAAAAAAAAAGTTAGATAGGGAGGGAGGGAGCCAAAGCATAAGAGACTCTTAAAAACTGAGAACAACCTGAGGGTTGATGGGGGGTGGGAGGGAGGGGTGGGTGGGTGATGTTTATTGAGGAGGGCACCTGTTGGGATGAGCACTGGGTGTTGTATGAAACCAATATGACAATAAATTTCATATTAAAAAAAAAGAAATTGTGTGTATGTAGGGGGTGGGGGGAACAAGTGAACATACTATGTGCTAGGCACAATGCTAGGTGCTGGGAGAGGAGAGAGTTCTGTGAGTCCAGAATGATGCCTAGGTTACTGACATGGCAAAGGGATTGGATTAAGATGCCATCCATTAAGTGGGGCAGCCTTGGAAAGCAGTTTCCAGAGGCAGCTCTAGTTAAGAGAAAATGCGGGGGTGATTTTTCAGCTGCCAAGAGTTAAGCATGTATACATTTTTTGTTTAAAGTGAGGAAATTCTCTGAGATTTGACAGCTATTAACCTAAGCTTCCCGCCAGAGCAGGAGACAGAGAAAGGCTAGTTAAGAGGCAGGGATAGGACTTGGCATTCTGTCTGGCCCTGACAATTTCTTGTGCTGGGACTGAATGACAGAGTTTTTTGGAATCATCCCACTGGAAGCTCTTACTCCCCAGATGGTGACTGCCGAGTTTTGATGACCATGACTATCAGTGTTGACTGAAGAGGGCTGGTTAAACGTCACTTCAATTTCATAGAAGGGACAACCAAAGCATGAGAAGCCAAATGACCATGGAGGCTGATGGCAGAGCATGGTTAGAAAGTAGCTAGAAAGTTCACTTCTCAGACACACCCTTTAAGACAGCTTTGCCCTGGCCAGTTGTCAGATTGCGGGCTACCATGGTCACGTATATTTGTATTACCAAGATCTTCAAATATAGCGGTTTATCGAGACAGCCCCAAATTAACCAAGAGAGTGAAACTTTAAAGGCCTGATACATTCTTGACGATATTCCTTACTCCTGTTGGGTAGACATCCCTCTGGACTTTCCTCTCCCTCTCTCTTCTACAACTCCCTATTCTTCTCCATCACTGCTTCTCTTCCTATGCTCACGCCCTCTGCATTTTGCAGATCCAAAGCTCATTTACTTCCATGGTGAATAAGCAGACACATTAAAATATTCCCAGGACAGCTATTCACTTCATTTGATCAGATGTAAAATGTCTGGAATCCGGATTAGCTTTGCAGCTATGGAAAATAATTTCCAGGAAACCCTGACCCATAGTTTAAAAGTTAATGCATCTGAGCATTTCTCTGGACTTTGAAAATGGAAATAATCCCATTCCCCAGGAATCAAAGAGCATTCAAAACATCTTCACAGAATCATCAAGTTTTTTGTAAGATACACTCACAATTATGCACATGATCCCATCATTAGTGGGATCTTGTTGGATTTTCTGAATGGAAGACTAAAGCCTTGCCTGAAAGGCTTTTGCTTTTGTTCCTATGAATGAACAGCTGCAAAGATCTAGTAGGAGCTCTGCTTCCTCAGCACTAAAATACAATTTTGAAACAAAAGACAGGAAGAGAGAGGGTTGAGCTCTCAACCTGGATGACTATCAGCAGAGGGTGCTGTTTGGAGTAGCCTAGCCCTGGTTCCAGCAGGGATGGGATGTTCATTACTGACAAGTCAGGCATAGTGTGGGAACCGTGCACAAAGCTGCCACAGGTTGGAGTGATCAGATCATTTCCAGGAGGCAAGTTGGGGCAAGTCAGGGGTTGGGTCAAAATGGGACAGGGACTTGAGGGCAGTAAGGCAGGCTGAGGCTGGTAAGACAGGTGGTCAATTTACTAAAATGATTTCAGAGGCCATCAGTGAGTGTTCTGGGGAACAGGTGCTTCCATGGTTTGGGCTCCTCCATGAAGTTTTTTGTTTTCATTGCCTTTGACCCACTTTTAATGAAGTCAACTATTAAAGATCCAGGTCTGTTGCAATGTGTAGTAAGGACTCACTGAGTGACTTTGATCTTGACACTTTTTGTACTTAGGTCAGGCTTTGTAAATTTTAGGTTTCTTCTCAAGCATTTTCTTATAAATCCTTATCTCAAGAAAATGGAAAGTAAGCATAATTATTCCCACTTCAACACATGATGAAGTGGAGGGTTAGAAAGATTAAATAATCAGCCTAAAATCCACAGCTAGTAAATGGAAAATACAGAACTGAAAAATGGCAGTATGTTCCCAAGATGATGCTCTTTTCTTCCCCACCATAATGCCACATCTTCTGGAACAGTGGTTTGCAAACATTATGGCCTCAGAACCCTGGCACATTCTTAAAAATTACTGAGGGTCCAAAAAAGGTTTTGTTTGTGGGGGTTATATATATATCAGTATTTGTCATGTTAGAAATGAAAACAGAGAACTTAAAAAGTAGTTAGGGAGGCACTGAGATGGCTCAGTTGGTTGTCTGACTTGATTTCAGCTCAGGTCATGATCTCACAGTTTGTGAGTTTGAGCCCCAGGTCGGGCTCTGCACTGACAGCATGGAGGCCTGCTTGGGATTCTCTCTCTCTCTCCCTCTCTCTCTCTCCCTGCCTCTGTCTTGCTCATGCTTTCTTTCTCTCTCTCAAAATAAATATATAAACATTTCAAAATTAAAAATAAAAATAGTTATTCAGTTAAAATAATCGTGTTAACAAACATTCTCATGAAAAATGACTATATTTTCTAAGCAAAAAAATACAGAAGAGTAACCTCATGCATTTTTTCAAGTCTTTTTATGTTTGGTTTAATGTTTAAGGTTTTATGTTCGGTTTAAGACAGCTGGATTTTCATATCTGCTTCTGCAGTCAATCTCTTTTGGAATGTTGTTGAGTTGATGTACATGAAGAACATCCAGCCTCACACAGATCTATAGTTTTAAAAGCAAGGAGTATTTAAATCATCTCTTCAGATAATTTTGTGTCCTTTTCTTTGAAGAAGGTTGCAGCGTAGGCTCTGAAACCATGTCGGTGAAGATTCCATACTCTGTTGCGTTAAAACCTCTTTTTAATCTCTTTTAAATTTATTTTAAATCTCTTTTTAAAAGTCTTTGTTACACTTTGAATGGATCTCTTACCTATGCATGATTTTGTAATGCTTTGGTCATTTGAAAATCTTGGTTTACCAACTTACACCAACGGTGGCATTTCTAATAGTAGCATGTTTTACTACCTAAAGGCCACAATTACTAATATCAACTCTGCTTTATTCAGAAAATTTGTCAAGAATTGGGATGCTGTTAAGCTTAAGGTGGCAAGTTTCCCAAAACTCAGTTTTCGCTTGAAAGGTCAAATTTTTATCACTGGCAGCAAACACTATGAGTTTTTGTTTTTGTTTTTGTTTGAAGTGACAGTTTTACCTCTTTCATTTCTGAGAACGTGGCCACCAAATATCCAAACCTGAATAACCATAGTTTGCCTGTCAGTCATTTTTTCCAAGTAAGAAACGTTGTTCCACAAAAAAGGCGGCCAGTTCAGTTCACAACCCAACCGTACAGGGCTTTCCCTGAGGACAACTGCCGTCTTTAGGTGTGCTGCAGCAGTGCCTTCTGGGTTCTTCCTGTTGTGTCACATAGAATGGTAAAAATGTGTATACTTCAGGGGTGCTCAGTCAGTTAAGCATCCAACCCTTGATTTGGGCTCAGGTCATGATTTCGTGGTTTGTGAGTTCGAGCCCCACGGCGCTGGGTTCTGTGCTGACAGCTGGAGCTGGGATTCTCTCTCTCTTCCCTCTCTCTCTGCCCCTCCCTCATGCATGTGCACACGTGCTCCCTCTCTCTCTCTCAAAATAAATCAGTAAACTTAAAAAAATATGTATGTATATACTTCAGAGCCAGGAACTCTAAAGTTAATGATTTTTATGGCTTTATCAAGGACATTTGTCAGTGATAATGGACTTTTATTTTACTTCATTTTTAAATTTTTACTGTGAATGTATGGCTTTCAAGAAAATAACTACTAAATACAGTTTGTTCTGATGTCTTAATTGATATGAAGGCATGAGTAGTTTTTTACCCACCACTGCCTCTGCCCTATCAGTGCAAATGCTAATACTGCAAAAAGGCAAATAGGGCCTGAGCATTACTATTAAAACAGATTAGATGTGGTGAGCCCACTGAAATGGTGTTGGGGACTCCACGGGGATCTCTGGACTATACTTTGAGAACTCCTGTTCTGGAAGAACTGGATGAGCTTCCGGAGTGTGTCAAGGCCGATTCATCTCCCAGTCCAGTGTGACCCAGTCATCCATGGGAAGACTGGAAGCACGAAGTCAGGATACAAGCAGAATCCTTGTATCAGGCCGGGTCCTAACATACCTCCTCCTGTCAAATTACAACCTTTTCTTTCCTCACGGAATTTACATGCTAACAGGGAGAGATGTACAATGAACAATGTGAGTAAGTAAACGATACAGTGTATCAGAAGGCGGTAAGTGCAGTGAAAAAAATAAAATAGGGTCGGGGACTGGAATGGAGGAGAGTTTTGATATTGTAAATGGAGTGATCACAAAAGCCTACCTCAGACTGCAGTTTCAACTCAACCACCTGATGAGGCAAATATTGTTCCCATTTTAGAGAAGAGCAGATAGAGGTGTGGCTGGATTAAGTGAGACTCTCCATGTTCCATAGTTAGTAAACGATCTCGGATTCAAGGTCTAAAGCCCGGCTCTCTCCACTGGCACATGATTGTCACAGGTCTGTAACGGGCCTCAGACACTACAGTAACTTTTCCTAGTCAGTGACCCAGCTTTCAGGTTCTGAAGCTATTTAGGGAAATGAGATGACAATTTTACAAATAAAAAAAGAGTGAGGGAAAAGGCACAATAACTTCAGAAGGCACCAGCATGTGTGTTTCAAGGGAAATCCTCAGTTTTTGACCATTAGGCCTTTGAAGAGGGTTGCTTCCTAGACACTGGATTTCTTCTCTTCACATGACCCGTAGGTGTTTAATAAGCATTTTCGTAGCTGGATGCTCTGTGGTAGGTGCTGGGAGCAGAGACAGTTCCTGTGCTGAAGCAGCTCACTGTTTTAGAGGAGAGAGACAAGGAAGAGAGGGCATTCTGGAGGCAGAAGAGACACTCCAAACCTTAACTAGCGTGAGATGAGTTTAAATGGGCTAAGTGTGTGTGCGACACACACACACACAACACACACAGACACACACACAACACACACAACACACACAGACACACACACACACAAATACACAGCTCATTCTTATGTCTGAGATCTGGGACTTCCTGCAACTATGATAGATGCAAATCTTAAACAGGAATGACTCCCACCTCTGCATGACCCACATTGTCCCACTCAATGGGATCCTTGTAAAGGGGAGAAGCTGGAAACAATAACCTTTGTAATTCTCACAACCATAGAGGGAAGCTATTTGTCCACTGCAGATGAGGAAATTGAGGCTCAAAGAGTCTGTTTTTCTCTCTGGTCCCTTTGTGGCTGTCACACAAGTGCAACCACTGTTCATAAAGAGATGTGCCTGGTGTCTCTGTCCTGCTCACAGAACATCCCTGGGCCCAAGGGTCTCACTCCCTGTTTGCTTTTCTCTTTTGGCCGGCCTTCTGTTTCGACACTGTTCTGCTCCTTCTGGCTGTGTCTGGCATTCCCCAAATGCTTGCTTACCTCTCACAAGTGACAGCAGATCGGGTTCCTTTGGCCGAACCTTCTGCATTTTGCCTCAACCGTTTTTTCATTTCGTTGTTTTAGTATCTTTCAGAGCTTTGGTTTTTACTGATTCTGCTTTTTGTGTGACCTAGGATAAGTCTCTCTTCATCCCATCTCAACCCTTGAGCCCCCCAGAGTGGGCCTCCTTGTTCGGGACTCTGATTTCTCTGTCACTCAGGGTCGTGCAAGTGCAGGGTTGCTTTGAGAATGAGGCCCCCTTAAAATTTACTCCCTGCACCTCTGTCTTACATCTCCCTAGTCTTGGCCTTGCAAAAATGGAATGCTTAACATCAAGAATTCCCTGAGCTCTTTTTTTTTTATCCTTCAAGAACTATATTCCTCTGAAATTACTCACCCAGTAGAGGACTCGTGGGTATAAAATTACCGGAAAGAGTTTAAAATCAGCTTAACCTTCGCTGATTCATAAACTAGTTTTCTCATGCATTCATAGCTCATCCTTGAATTCTTTTAGTTTATTTTCCCTCCCCAGTAATGTATTTTTCAATGAGTTTCAATGAGTCAAGAAGCATAAATCATTGATTCATTCATTAAATCATTCAAACTTGTATTATTAGCATCTATGTGCCAGGGTTTTTGACTGCTTCTGTTTTTTAATGGTCAATCCATACTTGAACAAGTAGGACTCATAAAGTGTGATTATAAAAACAGCTTTATTATGTTTTTTCCTCACAAATTAACATAGGTTTTATTTATTGTTGGGTTCCTCTCTTGACTGTGTATGCACACATGGGCAGTTCTGTGACTCTTCTGATCACTACTAAGTGAAAAAGAGAGAGAGAGAGGAGAAAGAACGAAAGAAAATCCTATAATCAATTTAAATAAGATTCAGACATTAGAGTGTCTAGTCGAATATATTATTTAACATTTGAATCTTTATTTATTTGAATCTTTATTTCACCCTCCATCCCCTGGTTGTTAAGTTAGCTAACTGACATGTGTGACTCCTTTGGGACTGGAACAGGAGGAGGGAGGTGACTGGAGCGAGTTCACACTCAACTGTCAGAAGCGTGAAGGTTCACATTCACTAGCCCCGAAAGTTCTCAAGATGGTCTCTTGCATTGCGGGGTCCTTCCTTCTGCAACCCCCTGGATGTGGGAAGGGCTCTCTTTTGGATGGCTCCTCCTGTACCCTTCAGATCCTGTCCTAGGCAGCTTGCTCAACAGCTCCCTTCCGCTGCAGGACCTTCACCCTAGAGGCTTGGCCTCATGATATATTATCCATTCTCCTATTGCTGAATGGTTGGGGTGGTTGCGTTCAAGATTCTGACACGGTATGTTGAACTGTCCACGAGGAAACATGTTCTTACATCGTTTTTACAACTCTTCAGACTTCAAGCCCAGCATTCTTTTTTAAACAGTGACATGGATCCTCCCTTGAAGCTATTTTAGTGTGAATTTGACCTTATGAATATATTCCCCACCTGGTAGTTGCATTTTAACTATAGATAAAATGGCTTTGGTCTTGTTGAAGATGTTTCAGGCATCAGTGGGTAATCTGGGATTGTTCTTCCTGGAGCCCTAAAGTCAGAGAGACATGGAAATCACCTGTTTCACAAATTATACTTTATAGGTAGTGCTTGTTTATGAGTCAAGTTTGCTCCATCTGGCACATTCGTTCTGTTAGGATTAGACTTGGCTCAATTGTTCTGTTAGACAATAGAGAAAAACACAGTGTTCAAATGTGTTAAACTTCTGCCCTAAGGGAAGAAGTTGGTACATGGAAAAAAAAAAAAACAAAAAAAAACAAAAAACAACACAACACTGGCACAAGACTCTCTGTTAACTTATAAAAGATTAAGATATTCAGGGAGTTGGCTGAACCTAGGGCTCAGGTCCTAGGAATCCTTCCCTGAGGTGAGTCCTCCTGGCCAGCAAGTGCTCCCTTACCTCCAGCTCCTTAGCCCTGTGGCTTGTTATAATTGGTTCTTCAATTATAAGCATCTTCTCCTAATTTGCTTGGTAGTGGTAGTGGTGGTGGTGGTGATTTAGCTCATGTTCCGTTTGCTAAACTTTTATTGAGCACTAGTTAATGCACAGTATAAATTGAATAGGTGATAAGTAAATATGAATAAGATAGTGCTTGCTACCACGATCTTTGATCTGGTTGAAGAGGAAGATATATAAACAATTAACTCTAACACAGGCAGAATTAAACATGTATCAAATAGAGGTGATACATTAGCCCCAGGAGAAAGTCTTCTGTAGGAGTTGACAGGAGAGCTTTGCTTTGGAAAGCTGATGACTGATATTTCCAGAAGTAAGTAAGGAAAGGAAAGCATTTCAATTTGAGTAACACAGTGTGAGTAATGGCAAAACATGTAATGTTATATTTGAGGAAAAGTGGATTATGAGTTACGTAGAGACAGAGTTTGGGTCTAGAGATGAGTTGCCCAGTGCAGGAGCTACTAGCTGTGTGTGGTCACTGAACAATTGAAATGTGCTATAAATATAAACGTAAATATATATGTATATATTGTACTATAAGTGTAAATTATCTATAAAGTATATACCATATTTTGTAGCTTTCATGTGAAAAAAAATAATATATGTCTTTTATGTTCATTAAATTTTGAAATGATACTTTGGAAATACTGGGCTAAGAGAATTAATTTCACTTTTTGAATTTGACTTAAAAAGCTTAATATTACGTATGTGGCTCATATTGTAATTCTATTAGTACTGCTGTAACAGAGTAGTATTATGAATTTTAAGAGGAGTTTGAACATCCTGCTTCAGGTAGTGGGAGACTGAATATTTTTGAGCAAGTAATGTGTACTGTATCCCCAAGTCAAAAAGCCATGTTTTATTAAAAAAAAAAAAAAGCCGTGTTTTCCATATCTTATATACTCTGATCCGCTATAGGCATTTAACGTTTGTTTAACAAATGTCTTCTTTGAACATACACACTTTATCCAACTGATTATTGATGAAAAGTTACCCTTTAAAATGCTTTATTATAACTTTGACTTTGATGCATGTTTCTTAAAACTCACATAAGCAAAATGAAGGAATTAAAACTCACCCAGAATCCACCAACCCAGATAGCTACTATAAATATTTTAGTATGTGCCCTTCAGGTAGAGGACCGTACTGAAATACTATTCTTAAACAGCTGCATTGCATTAATAGTATGGTGTACAGTTTCTCATGGAAATAAATTTTGTTCTACACATGATTTTTAATGGCTACATAGTATTTCATTGTATCGATGCATCCACTTAGTTAAGTAATCCCTTATTATTGGACATTTGTCATTAATTTTTACTATATAAGATATTCTCAGTTCTTTATTTCAATTAGAGTCAAAAAAAAGGCAATAAAAATGAAGATGTTAACATGGACTTTCATTTCTCTAAAGACATCTAACAAAGCAGGTGCATAGAAATCACTGGCTCCCTTAATATCCAAGGCTAAATTTTGTAATTAAATAGCTTTTAAGTGTTCCCAGTAGCAAAGCTATCAAAGTGATTCTAATTAGTGCATCTCTCTTTCTCCCTCTCTCTGTCTCTGTCTCCGTCCCTCCCCACTCCCCTTTTGTATATGTGTTTGCATCATACAAATAATCATAAGACAACTTCCTCTGGCTGAGTTAGTTCTCCATTCTCTTCTTGTTGTTCCTGTTTGAAAAACTCATTTATGTGAAAGTTATAAATACAGTACAAAGACCTTTTTTTCCTGAACCATTTGAGAGGAAATTGCTGACTTAGTGCTAAATCATCACCAGATAGTTTTCTGCAGACGAAGACATCCTCCTGTGTAACTAAAACACAATAACCAAATTCAGGAAATTAACCTTGATGCATAATTACCATCTAATCTTCAAACTCTACCCAAGTTTCTCCAGTTGTCCCAGTTATTCCCTTTATAGTAAAAGGATCCAGTTCAGAATTACACGAGGCATTCACTTGTCCTGTCTTTGTTTCCTTCAGTCTTCCCTTGATTCTCATGACCTTGACATTTTGATAACATGCCAGTTATTTAGAAGAATCGACTTCAATTTGCATTTGTCTGAGGTTTCCTCAAGATTAGATTCCAGTTATGCATCTTTGGCAGGAATATTACAGAAGGATGAAAATGTCCTGCTACTAATGGCATTCATTCTGAGGGGTCTGCCAGATTTCTCCACTGTAAAGTTACTCTCTTCCCCTTTGTAATTAATATCGGGAGGGGGAAATGCTTTGAAACGATGTGAACATTCTCTTCTTCCTCAAATTCTTAAAGTATTCATCTGTTTACTTATGTCAGTATGAATTCATTGTTTCTTATTTTATTCAATTTGTTGTAACCTATTATATCATTATTTCTTTTAATGCACACATTGTCTCTGTTGTGGCCTGTGGGAGCCTATTCAAGATGGCTTCTGTGTCCTTTTAATGCCTGGTGACTCTTTGAGAATTTCCTTGCTTTCTGGCACAAGATATTTCAGACTTAATTTGTATTTGCCCTGTTTTAGTCTTAGATTCAGCAAAAAATGGTACCTAGAGGCCAAGATCTAGGTACTAGGGGTGCTCATTGCTATTAGGGTGTCATGCTCTTAGGTCCTTCAAGTGGACAGAACTAGGGAACATACACATACACATACAATTACCTCTATGTTTATTTTTATATCTATCTTATATATTGAAAACTATAAGTTCATCCTGATGCCTCTCATTCAAATCCCAGCACCACAAGATTCATTGTTATTCTTTCTTTCTATCTTTGCAATGCCCTTCTCTAGCAGTGAGAAACTGGGCTCCCATTATTCTTAATATTTATATATATGATCCACCCCCTTGTAGGTACACAGTTAACGTTGCTGCTGCCAAATCTTCTCCCATCACTGCAGATGCCTCCTTTCCCTACTTGGGCTCTGGCACACTATTTCAGGTTCCCCTTGCCCTTGGGGACTCCCTTCTCACCCTGCTTATGCTTTAACTTCTGGTGCTGGGCTGTCTATCGCCACCTGACTGCCCTTCCCACCCTGTTAGTCTCTGCCACCATACCAGGAATACCCCTTTCTCTATTCAAGCTTTGACATAGCATTCTGAGCTACCTGCCCCTCTTGGCCCTCTGCGTAGACACCTGACTTAATGGCTTTGTGACTGAATTATTCAAATGGGAGGAAAGGAGAAGGGAAGAGAAATATCTCTGGTTGTATTTTAGATTTAAAAAACTTCCCTGTTTCTTCTGACCCCAATGGAAATGCATACCCACATCAAGGTATAAAGAAACAGTCCTTCTTTGTTGATAAATACAATAAGAGTTCTTAAAGCTATTCTTGGAGACTCTACTTCTCATTTATCTCTGTTACTACTGATAAACAGTATCATTTGTTAAATGAGGGACAGAGAGAAACTTTAAATTCCCACGTGCCAATAACAGCAATGGAGAGGAAATGTTCAGCCTAAATGGCATTTAAAAAAAAGATTATGAGGCACACGTCCTCCAACCTTGAGGATAGTATATCTGATCTATTCATTTGACTGTTGAGATGTTACAAAAGAAGACTCATTCGTTTGGAATTTTGCAATTTGGCTACATTTTTTAAAAAAGCTTCTTTGTGGGCTTTAAAGGGTTCTCAGAGCTATTCTGAAAGCCCTTTTCCACCTCAGATCCGCTGGTCACAGATGTCTGGCATCGCCTTCTGCCTTACAAGGCTGCACCAGCTAGAATGTGCTTCCTGGGCTCTCTCTGACCTTAGTAGAGAGCTCTATTATCTCACAGACACAGTCTGGTCAGGGGCAGACATTCTTGCATGTGTCAGGCTAATTGCAGATCGCTCTAAGTGCTACCAGTGTAGATGTATAATCCCCATCAAGGGCTGCAAGCACCACCCCTTCCCCCTCAGCCCCTTCCCCAGGCATTCCTTCTCAGTGCTAAATTCAGAGGGGCTGGCCTGAAGCAGACAGTCACACAACTCCTCGCTATGACCAGGTCAATGTCTACAATGCAGGGCCTTTTAAAATTGAATTTGGCCAAGTCCAGGCATCAGTGCATACCAGCATTGATTTATAAAAATAAACCAGGCAGAGGAAGCTTCAAAGACTTCCTAGAAGATGGAAGGAACTAGAGGTTACAGAGGGCAGTGGGATGACTTCTAATGGCCCCATGAAAGCCATCAGGAATTCTTAAATTGCCAGGAATGTCATCAAGTACTGTACCATGCTGTCATGAATGGGGACAGAACCAAGCATAGTGAGTATAATAGTTCTTTAGTATTTGGAACAGAGTGTGTGTGTGTGTGTGGAGGAGGGTGTCTTGTGGTGTCTGCCCTCCATTGAGGGTTTGATGTAGGTACACTCCATGCCCTGATGTCCTCAGAGTTCAGTTCCATCAAGAAATGACCCATCAGTTTTTCATACCTAGTAAATACCTGGTGCCGAATTTCGTATGCAATCTACCTGCCTATCAGGGTTTTCCTTTCATCCCATTATGTCAAGCTCAGTTTGTCTAAACCATACTCATAGATTTTTCTCACAAAACTACATGAATTCTGAGGTGTTGTTTGTTTGTTTGTTTGCAGTGAGCCACACAGACTTAAAAACTCAGTACTCACAATATAGTCTCCCTCCCTTCTTCCTCCTTCTCTGCCAAGGCCTCTTAGTTACCAAATCCAGGAGATTCCTTTATGACATCTCTACCATCAGTCCCTGAATTTTCTACTGCTTGGTCCTTGGTTCAGATGCTAATTGTCTTCACATTGGACTGCTCTCATTTAGCCTTATTTTTTAGTAAAATATTTTTTTATTTAGTTCGTAAACATTTACATCTATTTATTAGCGTAATTCAGTAAATTGGTATCATAACCTATGGGTCATTAAGGGTAAATTCTTTACATAATTTGAACTAAAAATTAACATGAAAGTATTCTCTCTGTTGTATTGTGAAGTGTCTTGTGCGATCCTATTCTATTGTTGGAGTAACAGTTTATACCCATTTTAAGAAAATTATAAAACATTTAAGAAGGCCAGTTTCTCCCACTCAGAAGTCCCCTTTATCACCTCAGCTACTCTTCCTGAGCAAACTGAACCATAAGAGGGGGTGAGAGGTGAGGGAGATTGCCAGTTGTCACTGTTTCTCCATCTTGTATCTTCACACACATTTGCAGTTAAAGGCTGCTGCTGTTGGCCATTGGCACCAAATGACCGTAGTCTCGCTTGGAATCTGGCAATATTTATCATCAAGGGTGTAAAGATCATAAGTTCTGATTGCAAGATAGTATCTTCCTTGTAAAATCTGTTTTAGCTTTACAAGTGAAGTAACATATCTGGAAGAACATAGAATGAGTTGTTGAAGACGAACGAAGCTACTCTACCTACACATGGAGAAAAGTAGAAGCTTCTTATTTTCTCTCTTCACATCATGCTGAACATGTATCAGAATAAGACATAGCAATGAAATTGAATGAATGACACAAAACAGCAATGAGGCTCTTTGGCTTTGTTCCTTAAAAAATTTTTATTATGAAAAATAGTACTAAGAACAATAGAGACAAATCTGTTTTGAAATCAATCAATCCATCCAGGTACTTAAACTGTATAATGAAAAATCTGACTCCTTCTAGCTCTGCCATTCCAAATACCTTTGGAAATGTGACCAGTTTACCTTCCCAGTGGAAGATTAGACATGGGCCATGTTTGCCACCAGATATTATTATAAAATTCTTTGTGACCCCTTGTGAAAATTTCTAGTGAGTTACAAGAAAGGACACATCTTAGAGTACACAAAGCAAGTGTTTAATAAGCTACTGAAACCAGGAATCATGTGATACACAATTTAAATGCCTCCTCAGGGGCACCTGGGTGGCTCAGTTGGTTAAGCATCCAACTTCGGCTCAGGTCATGATCTCGCGGTTTGTGGGTTCAAGCCCCGCATCGGGCTCTGTGCTGCCAGCTTGGAGCCTGGAGCCTGCTTTGAATTCTGTGTCTCCCTTTCACTCTCTCCCTCCCCTGCTTGCATTCTGTCTCTGTCTCTCTCTCTCTCTCTCTCTCTCTCTCTCTCTCTCTCTCTCAAAAATAAAAATTAAAAAACAAATAAAAGCCTCATCAATGCATTTATAAACAAATTATAATAAAATTTTTGTAAGTACAATGGCATTTTGTTACTAGATATCTAGTGTTAAAGAGGTGTATACCCTTTAACTTCATTTAAAGTTGAAGACAATATATAAAATATAATGGAAATTTTACATAACTACTTTTATGTTGTTTTAAAGCTGCCTTTATACATTAGCTAAATGTTTCTGAAGCTTAAGTGGTTGTTATTTTAAGTCTGCAAAATAAAAATTGCTTTGACCTTTTAGGGTATTGTTTTGGATTTCATTATCACAGTGAACTTGAAGGGTATGATTCTGTTTTCTATTATCAAGTACTTCCTTCTTCCAGCCTCATAATAGAAAAGTCACAGTCCTTAGCTCCAACACCCGATAGAATAAATAGGACTATAATTTAACTCAAAGAGTGAATGGCAAGGTCAGACTTTAAAAGCCACATGGAGATTAGATTGGCACAAATGAATGTATGCATGTATTATATTCAATTGAATAGAGACAAATTATGTATATAGTGTATGCATATCAATGGGTACTTTAGGGAAACTGTTCTCTTAGGTAGGAATTAGCTGTGGTTGACTGAGTTTGCAAAGTACAGCAAGGTTATTAAATAAACAATATAGTAAGACATTCCACTTAACCCAGATCATAAGTGAAATCAGTTGTAGGCTGTTTATGTCTGTGATGTGGAAGGCACAATTGCATTTCTCTTTCGGTAAATGTACTGAAAAAGAGAAGAAAGAGATGCATGGTGGTTACCCCTAAGCTTGCACTTGAAAATTGCTCGACAGGAAGAGAGAGACAAAGAGACCGAAGCTGACTAATGATGTGATGTTCATTGCTCAAGGCAACCAAATCACAAGAGCTGCCTCAGCTTTCCCCATTGGTTGTAGTTATAGAAAGACAAGTTACCTTCTGGGGCTCTCCTTTCTGCAGGCTAGCACGATCCAGGCAGAGAGAGAATCACCACAGAGCACAACAGACCCCTCACTACACTCCCTGTTAAGGCGGCCTGTCCCGGACCGTGGAGGTGCTTTGGCAGACCAGTTCTGCCCTACTGTCCAGTTCATTCACAGGACTTACACTGAAAGGGGATCGTTAAAAGAGATGAGGCCCTCTTTGCAAGGGAGAATCTGAAGAGACCAAATGGCCAAAGCATCCTGGAGTCCTTAGGTCATACACCCTCTCGGGAGGAGTTCGTGGTTGTGCAGTGGTCAGCCACAGCTCCTACTGAGGGGTGGGAGGGGGGGGCCTCTGGGCACAGCAACGTGGCTACTAATCCATAGATTCCAGCAGAAGGACTTGTTTCCAGGCAAAGAAGTGGGTGGATGATTCTTTGCTTAATCATCTCCAGGGAAAGAAAAAGGACTGACAAGCTTCAGTGAGCTATTTCAGTTTCTAATTAATTTTTCATACAGGCAGTTCTTTTTCATGTCTAATCAAAATCATTCTGCCACAGATTAAGCCAGATTTTCCTAGTTTTCTTCTTTCTAGAGATAGATCCAAGGTGGGTGTCATCCTGCATTTTGTAACTGGTGATGGGTAAAAATACATGGGACATCTAGATTGTTTACTTAGTGACATTTATTAAAATGAGTATGTGGGGCACCTGGGTGGCTCAGTCAGTTGAGCATCTGACTCTTGCATTCAGCTCAGGTCATGATCTCACGGGTTCGTGAGTTCGAGCCCCGCCTCAGGCTCTGTGCTGATAGCACGGAGCCTGCTTGAGATTCCCTGCGTCCCCCTCTCTCTGCCCCTCCCCTGCTTGCACACACACTCTCTCTCTAATAAATAAATAAATATTTAAAACTAACTAAATAAAAATAAATAAAATGAGTATGTTACCAGGAATCCCACTTGAAGTCAGTGGGCCCTGAAAGGGAAAAGAGAGCTCACATCTTGCTGTGAAAGTGTGTTGAATTACCAAAGTGGGGACAGAGAGGTGTCATGGGACAGTTTTTTTTCTCGGACAAGGTCTTGGGTGTCCTGTTTTGTGTTGCTTGAGCAGGTTGTGTGGGGGAGAGGATGGATTTGTTGAGCTGGTTTAGATGTTTGAGGTGGAAATGTGAGAGGGAGTAGGCGAAGCTTCCGTGTGATAAAGGACAAAGAATCTTAAAACTCTCTCTTCCTCACCTGCCCCTATTGGGAAAAGCACCCAACTCTGTCATCAAGGCAATGACTCTTACACAGACAGGAACCACATGGAATATTTATACAAGATTGTCTGTTGTGTGGAATTTGTGGAAACCAGACCACCCTTCCTATGGGTTAGCTGCCAATGTCCTGAAATAGCTCTGAGGGCCAGGACCTTTCCACTATGGTATTTTGCCTTTCTGTGTTGCATACACGTGGGGGCGGGAGGGTTACCTCCCATCAGCTTCACAATGGCCTCTCTGGCCCCCAACTTACCACCCCTTTACTTCCTCTTACATCCTTTTACCTGTCCAAACTTGGGAGAAAAACAGGGAGAGGGGAAAGAGGAAGTGGGGTCTGAGACAGGCTGTCAGCTGAGAAGGCAGCTGCCTGCATTGTGTGCTGTTGG
This sequence comes from Prionailurus viverrinus, assembly GCF_022837055.1. NCBI lineage: Eukaryota > Metazoa > Chordata > Mammalia > Carnivora > Felidae > Prionailurus > Prionailurus viverrinus. Next base: position 26,116,075 of record NC_062564.1, read on the forward strand.
CAGCTTGAAGCCTTCCTGGGGCATCTCCAAATACCTCCTCCAACCACTGACCCACACAGAAAATTCTTATTCCCTCCCAAGTTCGGATCTCCAACATAGATTTTGTCACTCATTTGGCTTTAGATTTATGCGATGAATTGTAATCCCCCCGAATCTCCCCTCTACACACACACACACACACACACACACACACACACACACACACTCTTAACATAATTTACCTAAATTTTAGAATTATAATAGAAACACAGAGCACATTAGTGAGTACTCTTCAAGATTGGGACAACTAGCTGGGAATTTAGAGATAACCTAATCCAACCCTCTCACTTTCCAATGAAGAGACTCAGAGGGGTAAAATGACCTACCCCACATCAGACACATCATAAAATAAGGAACCAAATTAGAAATTAGTACAGATGTTTCATGTAAGACTGTTTGTAGGCCATGGCCCTTGCAGCCAGTCAATGACCAATAGCCGATGTGACTTTGAAACAAGGTATTAGAACGCTGTAATAATTAAGAATGAGGAGGACAAAGATGAGGAGGAGAAGATTTGCCCCAGGCTCAGGTGCACTCTGAAATGTTAAGTCTGCTGAAACCCAAAGGAATATTAATAAAGGGAGCTTTGTTCTGGGGCAGAAGCACCTAGATAGCTGCCGTAATAGTCAAGACAAACTTCTGACCTTTCAGTCTGTCAAGTTTTATTGCCATGATTTAAACATTATAAAGCGCGTGTGAGCCATTATCTGCATCTCTCTTTGTTGTAAATTACACTGAGAATGCTCTACAGCACTTCAGGAAGGAAAAAGAAAACCCTGTCAGTAGAATACATAGAGTTTTGCTGGTGCCAAAGGGTTATTCAATAGTGGATAAAAATTCATCCTCCAAACCACAGGTATCCCTGCTAGTATATACCATTACCTCCTGCTACACTGGGTTCAGTGGATTACCCACCAGTGACGATAACTAGTCAAGTTCAGATAGGACATATTAAGAACCAGGGTAGAGACTACCAGAGTTTTTAGAAAATTACATGTGATTTTGCAGAGATACAAGATGTCAGAGGTAAATCCTGTTAGTAGTGCTTCTTGCTGTGAAATCCTAATGAGAATGTTTATTGCTAACAATTTTTTAAATTAAGTATTCCACTAAAAAAAAGAGGCATGAGCAGTGATGAAAGTCAATGGATTGCTCTGATCCTGTACTATATTGAGAAATACAATAGGGCAAATTATGCTGGGCTCGTTTCATTTTTGAAATGGTTCAGAAATCCTTGAACTTAAAGTAAGTACATCAAAATGTTCCATTATCTTAATTATCAGTGGTCATGCTTTTTCAGGAATGTCTTTCATTTCAGAGATGGCAGCTGCTTACTCAGCATTAGCAAATGTTAAGGGACACATCTGTGCTAACCCACTGTAAGTTAGTCTTCATGGATAACTGAAATCCACAGTTTTTCCAACTCTCTTTCATCTTTGAGGTAATCAGGAGGTACTGTCAATGAATTCATTTATCTCCTAGCCAATCATGTATTTTCCCATTGCTTCAAATCAGTAACTCTGATTGATACAGTTTTTATCTTTGTAAGCTCTCCTAGCCACCTTTTTGCAGGGCCACGATGGCATAAAGAGGGCACCATTTTGGGAGTCAGGGCATTTGGGTCCATGTCTGAACCCTAAAGCGTACTGGGGACCTCTGACAAGTCACTTTACCTTGATACATTGTTTCCTTCATCTGTAAAATGAAAGCGTTGGATTAGACAAACTACATTTTCTTCTACTTTTACCATTCATTGTGTCTGAAATGGGAAAGAAAAGAGGAAAGAAAAGGAAAGAAAGGAAAGAAGGAAGAAGGAGGGAGGAAAGAAAGAAAAAGAATAAGAAAGCAGGAGAAGAGAACAAAAGGGCTGGATAGGCCATGTTACAGATATTTAATGCCTGCATAGTTGGTAGTTAGCAGCATCAGAGAAACCAAACCCTGCCTGCTGGAGTCTTTTTTTAATTATTATTATTGTTTATTTTTGCGACAGAGAGACAGAGTGCAAACAGGGAGGGGCAGAGAGAGAGGGAGACACAGAATCCAAAGCAGGCTCCAGGCTCCGAGCTGTCAGCAAGAGCCCAATGAGAGGCTTGAACTCACAAACCGTGAGATAATGACCTGAGCTGAAGTCAGATGCCCAACCAACCAAGTCAGATGAGCCACCCAGGCACCCCTGGAATCATTTTAATCTGGAGTGACAGCATTTACCTCCTTGCTAGGACAAGATCTTACTTCATATCAAATAATACAGTTCCTTTAAAAGCTAAGTTTGAATTAGTCATAATGCAAGTTTTCCAAGGTATAATCAGGATTGGATCACAAGTCATTCGCAAAGTGAATCACTATATCTAACATCTTCCAAGATCATTTTCTATATTAACCCATGAATATTCATCCTTTTTATTGTCCCTTTCTAGACATTAGGTTTTAAAATAAAGATGAACTCACCTTTGCAATTGCACACTGTAGTATAAGGTACAGTTCCGCTAAGGGGCAATTTTTCTAACCATTTAGTGCTCTGGGAAATTGTGCTTATACATATTTATATACAAACGCTCAGTCATTTTACACTGAGAAACCCACCTAGACATTTACCTGGTGAATGTCTCGTGAAATCAGTTTTCCCCATTAGCGGTATTCCTGGCAATCCAACCCAAAATAGAAAGCTCCTTTGCAGAATATGAAGACAGAGGTTAAGGCAGGTGGCATCTAATAGGATCTCAGAATCAGAGCTATTCTGGAGAAGTCCAAGAGAGAACTTGCCTTGGGCATTCATGAAGGGGGAACATGGTACATTTCTGTCAATAGCCCTGGAGCTTTTCTATCATGGAGCCCATGAGGATCTTACTGAGAAGTTGTGATGATTAAAAAAAGGCTCAGGATATGGCTTCCTTGATACAGATGACTATGGCCCTTGGGTGCAGTCTGAGACAGGCCTGGCACTTACTTTTGCTTCACGGCTGGTTATGGGATAGTGAAGCCTCAGTGTAATTGCCCTTAAGATCTGCAGCAAACTGCCCCTACCCCACTGGCAATTATTCTCCTGCTCTTGATGGCAGCGTATGTAACAGAGCACATGCAGTTGCACAAATCCAGCAAACATTATCTAGTGCCTGTTCTGCATCAGGCAGTGTGAGGCCCTGAGAGCATTAAGTAAATTATTTGCCGTCATTATCCCTTGAGAGCGTTTAGTTCAATCTGAGTTTCACGGAGACCTTCCTGGGGCAACTAATGCCTGCAGTGAGCCTTAAAAAAGAAGGAAGAGAAACCTCCCCTAAAGAGACCTAGAAAGAGGAGTCTGGAAAAGCTCCATCTCTAAAGGGAAAGGCAGGCAGGCAGGCCGGTGTGAGCAGAGCATGGGCAGGCACATTTTTTTCTGTAAAGGGCCCCATAGTAAATATTTCACGCTTTGGAGCCCTACACTACTCAACTCTGTTGCTATAGGGTGAAAGCAGCCATATATGGTTGGGTGTGACAGTGTTCCAATAAAATTTTATTTTCAAACCAGGCGGCTGGCGATATTTGGCCCGGGGGCCATAGTGCGTCAATCTCTGGGGAAGAGAATCAGTTGCATGCGGGGCAGAGCAAGCATGGTGAGTTTAAGATCAGGGGCCTGCTATGGCAGAACCCCTTTACCAGGTCAAGCAGGTTGAATTTGTGGGAAGTGAGAGGCAGTTAAGGCCTGAGCTGCCCATATGAAGCCAAAGGCTAAATGGTCTTCGTACCTGAAACGTAGGGAGGAGAGCCGATGCCAAGCAAAGGTGTTGGCAATCTCATCTCTTCTCTCAGAAGGCCCCAGAGTCCTTCCAAGGCCTTGGCCTACACTACTGGCACCGTGGGAGTTTCCGAGCTCAGGCAGGCTCTTCCTGGCATGTGACTATAAGCACCAATCTCTCCACAGGCCTTTGGAGACAAGGGTATAATGAGATTTCTTTGTTTGTTCAAGAGCAGGGGAAGGGGAACAGGGGTTCTAGACAGTACCAGGGATCTTCTCAACAGAATGCATTTTCTTCACTGGCATAGAGATTGGGGAAATGGCAAGGATTTATGCAAATGTGTTTTCCATTCCATTTCCATTTCCTGTCTCTATTTGCAGACTCCCACTTCATCCATATTTGCTATGAACCCAACTGAGGATAATTTAGCTTGTTCCTTCCATTGTATGACAGTTTGGCTGGCCCCCTGCCACACGCTCAGAATGTACCCTAAGTGGAATAGTGTCTGCATACTTCCTGTGGCTCTGGGTGAGCCAGGAAAATGTAGGGTCGTCAATCCCTAGAGGAGTATCTCAAGGTTAGGTCCGGCTAGGCAAAAGAGAGGTGAATTAATTCTTTTGGTGACCGATTCCTCTTCCTACAACATAAGCTCTTGCAGGTAGAGGGAGGGAAAAAGGGAAACCGCAATCTTCCCCAAGAACTTTACACGCCTTCTCATTCCACTGCGGTAAGGTAGTGCCTCTATTTTCTGATGAGGAAGCTGGGCCTTGGAGATGGCTCAGCGATGCTTCGCTGAGTCTGCCCGATTATCTTTTCATTGAGTCCACCCGATTATCTTTTCAGTGTTTTTGCTTTTACAGATTAAAACAGTTATTAAATTTATGAGTCAGTATCATGAAGATTGAGATAACATCTAAAGGTTATTGGCATGCAGTTTCCACAGTCTTACTAGAAGTCAACACTGATTCATAGCTTCCCAGGGATCATGAGAATTCAAAGGTTATCTAAGCTAAGCATTAGTATGGAGTGCCTGGAGCTTTGCCCAAGCCGGTGGGTATGTAATGGTGAACTCCTCTATTATTGGCCATGTTAAGTGGTGATATGGAAGCAGCCCAAATTATTTGGGGATTTGAAAAATAGAAAAATAGCTAGTAAAGACACCAATTAAAAATGACCCTCTGCGCTGCAGAAGATGGTAGGAGTTTTTAAGGCATGGTGCTTGTAAGTATCTTTGACTGTTCCAAAGCTTGAGATGACTGGGAAGCTAGTAATCAACTTGAAATCTCTGTGCAGTTTCTCAGGGCATTGCCTAAGAAATATTAGCCCTGTGGTTGTAAAAGGCTATTATGGATACCTACCTACCATACAGTCATTAACCTCTAGAGGTGAGAAATGCTGACTCCAAGGTGAATTTTCTCTTTGGAGCCCAAATCTGTGGATCAGTAGAAAAAGGAGCATGAGTATAATTGTGAAAGAAACCCTAAAGTACATGGACATCCACAAATAGTGAGGGTTTCGTGGAAGACTAAAGAAGTATTTCACAGAATGTGACTTTAGATCTTGAGTTTATACCACTGAAAGAGGAACACTTTCCCCCAAGAGATGGAGGAGATGTTCATAGTTCCTTAAGATAAATGCTTCTGGGGCACCTGGGTGTCTCCATTGGTTAAGCATCCAACTCTTGATTTTAGCTCAGGTCACAATCTCATAATCTCACAGTCTCCTCTAAAATTAAGTAAAAAAAAAGATAAATGCTTCCTCAAATGTCAAGGCAACTCTGACCCTTGTAAATTATTTGGGGGAAAAAAAGTGTAATTAGATTCAGTAGTTTTGAAATGAAAACTGGGATAGGTTTGTAAATTTTAACACAATCCTATACATCAGCTCTAAGTCAAGTCCCTGTGAATACTAATTAAGTCTTTAAAGTATTAATCCTCTTTTTTTTAAGTGTATTTATTTATTTTGAAAGAGACAGAGCACGAGTAAGGGAGGCACAGAGAGAGAGAGGGAGACAGAATCTCAAGTAGTCTCTGTGCTGTCAGCGTGGATTCCAATGCAGGCAGGGCTCGAACTCACGAAACTGTGAAATCATGGCCTGAGCCAAAATCAAGAGTTGGATGCTTAACCGACTAAGCCACCTCGGCGCCCCATGTATTAATCATCTTTTGAATTCAATGGGATTGTTAGCTCTGGAAATATTTAGTCACCAAACGAAAAATACTTTATGGCACATTCCAAATATGAGGTCACTTGTTAACCTACTTTTAATCTTAACAATTGCAACTGATGAAAGGATAAGGTCGATGTTAAAAAATGTAAATGATCAACAGAAAAACTGGACATTCTGCTAAACTACAGACGGCACTCTCTTGCTGTGGCTTCAGAGGCTCGGAATACAGGTATGAAAAGCATGGAAGCATGTCATTGTCAATGTTCTCAGCAGTTTGGGCTTTCCCATGTCCAGGTCCATCCCCTGTCACAACCCAGAGAGTTTTACAGCTCGACTCAGAAGCTGTGGGTGGACCGTGCCCTCTGGCCCAGCCCTTGCTGGACACTCAGATTTGAGTACCCACCCGACTTCTATTTTGTCATAGTAATTTTAGAGATAAAGTTTAAAAACCACTGTGAAATTACCATGCCTTATTTAAGATAAGGGCAAAGCATGTTGTAGGAAATAGAAAAAAAAAGAATTCAGAGTTGGAATTCTGGAATTTCCAATGTCTGGAACAAGACTCCAATTTAGATAGTTAACTTAGTTCCATCTCACTGGTGGGATTATGGATGACTTTTCTTTTTCATGCTTTTCTATCTTCAACAAATATTACTTTAGCAGTTAGAAAAACATTTTTAAATACTCTCTTTTCAATAAAGCATATAAGAAAACTGAAAGTGTTAAGCATGGAAAGTGTTTAAACTAGCTAACAATTAAAAAGTACAAATTGGGGCACCTGGGTGGCTCAGTCGGTTAAGCGTCTGACTTCGGCTCAAATCATGAGCTCGCAGTCTGTGAGTTTGAGCCCCACGTCCGGCTCTGTGGTGATAGCTCAGAGCCTGGAGCCTATTTTGGATTCTGTGTCTCCCCATTTCTCTCTGCCCCTCCCCCACTCATGCTCTGTCTCTCTTGCTCTCAAAAATAAGTAAAACATAAAAAAAAATTTTTTAAGTACAAATTAAAACAGTGATACTATATCATTAAACTAGTTTAATTAAAGAAAACTAAATCCCAATTTTTGCAAGGCTGTTTAGGACACTTTCAGACATTGCTTCTAACAGTTTAGAAGTCGATAGAAAACTTTTAGAGAAGAATTTGCTGTGAATAAAAATCTTCTTAACATTTGATTAAGTAATTATGACAAATTTATCCTAAGGGAAAAATTCAAAAATAAAGAAAATAGGCACAAATCTTTTACTATTTTTAATAGCAAAAAAATGTGGAATAAAACAAAATGTAAAATAACAGATTGGTTCATTGTGACATGTAACTTCATAGAATATTGAGTAGCCATTGAAATACAAATACCATTGAAAATTATCATAACAACGAGTTGGAAAACAGAAAGAAAATATACTTATGAAGTGATTATAATATATAAAAATATGCATACTTGTGGCTAAAATTACAAGAAAACCTAAAGAAATTAAAATAATTTTGTTTGAATCATGATTATGGATAAAATTTTCCAAAAGAATTTTAATATTTTATTTCATAAGGGAAATTTCTTTTAATAAAGTACTCTAACATACAATGTTCTCTTCAGCGATGTGAAGTTATTCAAAATATAGTAGATGATGTGGGGCAGGAACAGGGCAACCACCTCTTTCTTTGCATCCCAGATCAGCTAGGGTACCTTCTTATAACCTGTTAGCATCTGCATTCTGAGGAAAACATAGCAGTAAATGTTCATGATCGAGATTAGACAATGGTTTGTTAGATACAACACTGAGAGCACAAATGGCAAAAGAAACGATAGATAAATGGATCTTCATCAAAAGTAAAAACTGCTGTGCTTTGAAGGACATCACGAATGTAAAGAGACAATCTACACAAAGGGAGAACATACTTGTAAGTCGTCTGTCTGACAAGGATATATATAAGAACATGTAAAGAATTATTACCACTCGACAACAAAAAAACAACGGTATTAAAAAATGGGCAAGGACTTGAATGGTCATTTCTCCAAAGAAGATACACAAATGGCCAATAGGCACATGAAAAGACGCTCAACAACATCAGTCATGAGGGAGATGCAAATCAAAGCCACAAAGAGACGTCACTTTATACGTCACTAGAGTGACTGTAATCAAACAAAGGACAATAGCAGGTATCAGTGAGGATGTAGGGAAATCAGAAACCATGTGCATTGTTAGCAGGAATGTAAAATGGTGCAGCCCTAGGGTTATGTTTGGTAGCTCCTCAAAAAGTTAAACATGAAGTGACCATAAAACCCAAGAAATTCCACTCCTAGGTATATACTCAAGAGAACTGAAAACATAGGTCACATAAAGACTTGTACAGAAATAGTCATAGCCTCATTATTTGTAACAGCCAAAATGTGGAAACCCAGATGCCCATCAACTGATGAATGGGCAAAGTGTGGCATATTCATACCGTGGAATATTATTCAGCCATGAAAAAGAATGGAGTGCTGATACACGCTGCACCATGAATGAACATTGAAAAATACTGTCCTAAGTGAAAGAAGCCAGACACAAAACAAAACCACATATGATCCCATTTATATGAAGTATCCAGAATAGGCAAACCCCCAGAAAGAAAGAAGATTAGTGGTTGCCAGGGTATGGGAGGAGGGGTAAGAGGGAGTGACTGGTTCTTGAGTTAAAGATTTCTTTTTGAAATGATAAAAATGTTCGGCAATGGTTGCACAACATTGTGAATGTACTAAAAAACACGGAATTACATGCTTTAAAATAGTTAAAATGCTGACTTTTATCTCAAAAACAGGTTTTGTAAGAACATGAACACTGCAACTTTTAAAAATTTATTTATAAAGAATTAGTCTCAAAACCAAAGAATTTCCATCTTTGAGTTTTGAATTGGGAAATTATTTCATTTCATCTCACCGTGTCCCCCCTAGCAGCTTTAAATCTGTTGGCTCATAGCTAGGAAAGCAAAAGACTTCCTCCTGCTGCTGGCCTCCAGGATGGCATGTGCCTACGCTCAGACAGTATAATTGTGTCATCCAGAATTTTGAACCTAAGGGGCACGACACAAAGATTCAGGATCGGTTTGGGGCACATGGGTGGCTCAATTGGTTGAGAGTATGACTTCGACACAGGTCATGATCTTGCGGTTTGTGAGTTTGAGCCCCACATCTGGCTCGCTGCTGTCAGCTCAGAGCCCACTTTGGATCCTCTGTCCTCCTCTCTCTGCCCCTCCCCATCTTGCATGCACATGCACACATGCACGCTGTCTCTCAAAAATAAATATTTAAAAACAACCACAAAGATTCAGGGTCAGTTTGTAAATTATTCCCAGAAGCCGTGGCAGCATTTAAGAGTTGGCAGGGGCAGCCACCTGTGGAGTCCTGTGGCTTAACCTGGATTCTGGTCCAGCTGTCTAGCTTCCCTGTTTGCATCATTCTACCCATGGATGAGCAAAGTCACCCACCCAAGAATTTCTTTGTATGTCGAGAGAGATGACAGGACACACTGACCAGTGACTACAAACAAAATTACGTAGTATTCACAAGCAGCTGAGATTCCCAGGAAAGGAAAGCTTAGGCCGGGTTTGCTGAGAAGGTGACCAGGAGGACTGGGGCAAGGATGAGGCCTGGGGCTTTGATGGTGTAAAGGGGGTGGAGCTGGGTTGGGGCGATGCACTGGGCCATGGGTTGAGGCTGCCCTAACTGAGATTCCCGGCTGCTAGCAAAAACACAGAATATTCACAGGTTTTCTTAATGTGGTTGCCCAGATGTAGAGAAGAAAGGTGGACACCTAAAAGCTGGTAATGGTCAAACCTCAAAAATGGAGTCATCTTCTTCATTCCATGCCCCTTTTGTCTTCCTCGTTCTTAGTTGATAGAGCTGAATCTGTGAGATCTCGAAGAATCTTCCAATGGATTCCTTTTCCTATGAAAGTTCAATTGGACTTGATTTCGGTTGCTTACAGTCAAGGATCTTGACTGATACCAACAGAGCTGGCAATTTTGAAAAACTATCTCATGCCACTTCAGATTGAACAAACAGACAAGCATAAAACTTTTAAGTAAGCACAGAAAAACTGGAAAAATGATTTCCACAAATGCATGTTCTTTCTGCAGCAGCAATTAGAGCCAAGTCTCATGGGTCACAATGTTGGAAGCTATCTTAAGAGGTTATTCAGTTCAGCCTTGGGCACAAGGTTGATTCAGGTGCATAGAATTCTAGAGCTTAAGGAGACCCAAGAGGCTATTCAAACAACACGAGGAAACCTTTCATTTAATGATGAGGAAACTGTCACCAAGAACAAAATGTTTTCCCAGTCGTATCAAGAGTTAATGAAGGATCAGACAGCAGGCATTCGAACTCGTATCGAGGGACCTTTTTAGCATAGCTGGAAGCTTCTAGGAACTCAATTCAAGAGGCTTTCTCATGCCGTGATGCTGGGAAGAACAGTCTCCCTTCACGACCTACAAAGACTTGATCCTATATAAAATCCACAGGGCTCATTTTTGTAGGCTGATGTATTGACAAAGTCAAGGCTGTAGGCCAGAGTCAGGAGTGAGTCAGTTTGGCTCATGTTCCACAGCACGGTGTCCCGATGTTGGCTGGCCATGCTGTGGAAATGAGACCTTGTTGGGGCACCTGGGTAAGCATGTGTGAATGGCTCAGTGAGGTTCATGACAAGAGCACAGGGCAGAAGCATGTTCCCAGGAGGACTGAGATGAAGACATGGCATCAGCTTTACAGATAAAGGATATTAAACCCTTGTGTGTTTTTTTTAACTGTATTTGACAGAAAACAGTGAAAAATTCCATTGCTAAATGTAACAGCCTTGCCCCTTTAGGAAACCTTCACTATCTCTGGGTAAATGCTAGGGATTCTTTTACTTGAGGAATAGAAATGTTCTATTCCTCCCGTGCTTCCTACTCCAGACCATGCCAGCCCTTTAAAAGGGAGAAAGGGAACAGTTCAGAGAATATTCATTGCCGTGGCCGGCACCCACTCACCAATCTCTTATTGGTGGGATAAATTTGGAAGGAATCAGGAACACCAAAGGAATGCACATCACTGACTTGGTAAATTCAAAACAATGAAAGATGTCACTCTGGGCTGAACTAATTAAGAATTATGTGGAGAAAGAACAGGTTCTTGCCGACTGAGGAGGATTTTTATGGAGCGGAGTGTGGGAGGCATCCCAGTATTAGAGGAACCGTTTATAAGCCAAGGCACGGGCTAAAGGGTGTGTGAGGCATCCTACGGAGAACGGACTGAAGAGGAAGGTGCATTTAGGAGAGGAGATGGATTTGGGGGGGCGGGGGGAAGGCAGGCCATATTGTAGGGTCTGTAGTGACAGGCTAAGCAGTGTGGTCTTCCCTCTGTAGGCAGGGGGAACTATTTGGAGCTTTTTGAGCAGGGGAGGAGTGACGATCACAGCCGTATTTAAGGAAGAGGAATCTGACAGTGGTGCGTAGGCTGCACTGGAAATGGGCAGCAGGGAGGCTAGAAATTGCATTCGTTCAAGCAAAAGGGATGAAAAGTGGCCTAACGTCAAACGGAGGTCTGCATCCTTGACAGGCATGGACAGAGAAGGAGCAGAAGCGACTTTTTTTCTGTCAGGAAGCAGCTCTGGTGTCCCGACCAAGTCCCAGAAGACATGACTTTGCCTCAGACTAAGATAGCAAAGGCCACTGCTGTGCTCAGTGAACCTGGCCCTGTACACACAGGTGGCCGAGCAAGCCTGATCCAGGAGCAGACAGGCCACTCTGGACCACACAGTGCTCCGAGGCAGTGTGTGCTTAATGAGTCTTTGTTAGATGGCAGGTTCTGATTAAAAATTAAGTGTGTTGGACAGAAAACAGTGAAGAATCCCCCGGGTGCCTTCAACTACCTTGTCCAGTACCTACTCAACCAGATAGGATATGACATCCATGAAAACTGAGTCTCCTTTGCAGCAAGGTTATGGGATGAGGGTCTCTGCCCCGAGCGCCACTGATCCTGGCCTCCCAATCCACCATTTCCCTACAGATGAGAAGCTGATTGCACTCATCCCTGGGCCACCAGGCTGCAGGACATGTCCTAAAGCCCAGTTTCCTCACCCTACTTCCACCCCACACACTCACACCATTGGATGGGGCTGGGATAGAAAGGAGACGATGAGAGAGGTTCACATTTTATTTTAAAATCTGGAGCACTTGGGTGACTCAATTAAGTGTCCGACTTCGGCTCAGGTCATGATCTCACGGCTCGTGAGTTCGAGCCCCACATCGGGCTCTGTGCTGACATCTCAGAGTCTGGAGCCTGCTTGGGATTTTGTGTGTGGGTCTCTCTCTCTGCCCTTCCCCCCTCTCAATAAAGAAACATTAAAAAAAATTACCATAAAATGTTTTAGCTAGACTACATATTGATCTTAAGAATCTGGGTCACCTCCAGTCCATGTTTATTCAGGTCTACTGGTCAAACGATTTTGCCTAAATTAAACAGTCTTCTGAGTCAAACAAGTGGCCTGATGGCTGTTTTACAGGACTGGCCTAATCATTGGCTCTACTGTCTGTGCAGTTCATATTATGAAAATATAAAGATACTCTCCCTTCCTAAAAATCTGTAGGAAGACTTTCTCACAGACCCTGGCATCTTACCACCACATTTTGAATGATAATCTTTTTTTCTTTTCTGTTACTGCCTCCATCCAACACAATTATGTGTAGCTAGTTTCCCTTGTCACAGAGCTTTACAATCTCTGATTTGTTTGTCCATAAGCCCAAAAAAGGAAAATAGGTATCAGCCTTGACAAAATCAGTAAGGGAAAAAAAACGTGAGATCAGGGGATTGCAAAGACACTTTTGATGCAGGCATATATGGCCAGCGTATGCCCCAGGCTCAGGAAACAGAATGAGGAGGTCCTAGGTCATTGGATCCCAGACCCCAGAGCAGAAGCAAAGAGACCAGGTGAGCCAGGAGGAAAGACTAAGTCTGCTCAGCAAATCCTTAGACAAACAGATCCTCTTGGACAAGCAGATTTCCTGTTTCTCTCCCCCCTTCCTAGCTGTGGAGGGTCCAGAGGAATCCTATGTCTATTGGGGCAAGTTCTCTTCATCAGTGCTTCCTCCCCTCAGCCCACCGCTGAGAAATTCAAGGGTTTATGTGGCAAGAGCATTTCTGGCACGTGCATGGAGCCAGGGGAAATCACTGCCTGCTCAAGTTTGCCGGAATGTTCAAGAGGCTGGTTTCATTTGATTAAAAGCTTTATCCTCCAGGAAAGAAGCCAGGTCAGCGGGGAGCCTGATTACTAGTGGAATTCCACTGGGATGCACAAGACAAGTGAAGGGTTCAGGCTCTAGAGCTATCAAACGCAGCCTCATTTGTCCATAGGGAACTCAGAACCTTTCCAGCCCCAGGCTGCGCTCTGGGCACAGTCCTGTGATCCTGGTGAAAAGCCAAGTAAGAGCAGATGGTTGAGCTAAATTCTCAGCGATCTTTCCTAGGGGCATGGTCAGGAAACGTACCAGGCACGTGTCCGAGAAAGAATTGTGCTTGTTTGTCTCTTGGATTTCAGGTCCAGCCTGTGCATCCTCTGTTCTGCAGGGTCAAGCTGGGTGGCAGGGAGAAAGTGCATTTGGACAAGGCTCTGCACACTGCCCTGTCCCCAGTAGAGCAGCTCCCTGGATGTCCCCAGAACCGTCCCTGACCTTTGCAAGTCAGCTAAAATTGCCCAGCATTGGGGATTTTCAATTCCAGAGGCTTCACCTCTGCAGCATCCTCCCCAAGATGCCTTTAGACCCCTGGAGGACTTACAGTGTTATGGTCCTCTCTGTTGAACGACATCCTGCCTCCTTACAAGGTTTTGCATCACTTTGCTGAAGACAGAAAACGACTTGTTTTATTTGGGGGGAAAAGAATAAAACAAAACCCAAAACTTTCACCCATGAGGAGCACATGTGAGCACAGGAGACTTTAAGAAAGAGCTGGGAGCATCTGGGTGGCTCAGTCGGTTGAGCATCCGACTTTGGCTCAGGTCGTGATCTCATGGTTTGTGAGTTCGAACCCTGCATCAGACTGTCTGCTGTCAGTGTGGAGCCTGTTTCGGATCCTCTGTCCCCCTCTTTCTCTCTGTCCCTCCCCTGCTCATTCTCTCTCTCTCTTGCTCTCTCAAAAACGAATAAACATTTTATTAAGAAAAAGAAAGGAAAGAAACAAAGGAAAAAAAAGAAAAGAAAGAAAGATAAGATAAAATAAGAGAAAAGATAAAAGAAGAGAAAAGATAGAAAAGAAAAGAAAGGAAAAGAAAAGAGCGAGCTGGATTCCCAAGAAGAAAGCCACAGTGCACCCAACGTGACAAGACATCTGAAAAGTCTATAGTCGATGCCTTTGTTCTCTAACCTCATTTCAGGCTACCTGTTGCTAGGCTCTGCTCTCTTGGCCCTTTACTGAAACAGAGCTGACAAATGTCACTTCCTACTGACTGCTCCTCTCTCTTCCTCTCTTCTTTCCTTGGTCTACTCCATCTTCATGAGAACGAGCACATTTGTTCCTAGGCCCCCGGAGTGTCATTGCCTAACTGAAGTCATAGCCCAGACATTTTTCCAAAGACACAGTTGATTCCTGCTATCCACAGTTGTTAGTTATGTTCTATAAAATCACTGTACACTCTGCATTAGGACATGTTGAGCCACCCCTTCTGGGGGAAACGCAGGGTTAAGTTCCTACAAGGTCACATTTTCAACCAGTCAGTGCAGAACTTTATTTTACGTGTCATTCTCTTTAAAGGCACCTTATTTAAGAAATTTTGTTGATTCATTAATGATTTATGAACTAATGAACCGATGGCCAACAGCACCATAAGGCAGGCCAGAATGAAATGTATGTAACTCATTTTTTCTGTGAGTCAGAGCTCAGGTTCCTTGGGCTCAGGACCATAGACAAGCACTTCTGCACTATGCTTGGGGGGTATTGTAAAGCAAAATCACCAACAGAAGCACAAAAATGAACCAAAAATTGTGACACCAAATAGATCTCTAAAAGGACAACTTGTTGATGGTTTGAGAGCCCAAAGAAAAAGGCAGAGCGTCACGTTGTTCAGCCTCAGCTGGGAACAAGTAATGTCCGGTGACTTAACTTTTTTCACTGCTCTGCAGATATCTGTGAATGACGGCAGAGGCACCGCAAGCATTGATTTTGTAGTTACAAATTTTAGCAAGTAGGTGAATTGAAAAATATGGAATGGGCAGGTAATTAGGACCAACTGTATGTCCTTTTCTAAGAAGCTCAGTGGTGCCAACTGGTAACATAACAGTTTTTTTCATTTTGTCACACGGCATATGATTTCCTTTGAAAAATTGATTCTACTCTCTGAAGAAGATCTAAAACCAGTGAGTGCCTTAGGAAACCTGATCCATGGGCTCATTCACGTGGTGATCACCAGTCTGGTCTAGTGACAGGGAACTGGTAAAGCTTCCCAGAGAGCAAGGTTTGCCCACAATGAACAGAACCGAGTTCCAAAGTGGGAATGTCACCTGGGAATGTTACATTAAGTGGCGATGTTCCATAGTAGTCTATAGATTTCTAGTTGGTAGATAAGATGACCTCTTAGGTCATGAGTTCATCGTCTGTAGGACATTAACCAGTTTTGTATCGAATCTAGGAATTTTATTTTGGAATTCCTTTATGGCAGACCTGAAGAGTTTTCCCTTCCCTTTCTGCCAGCCTGAGAAGCATTCTTGGGCCCTTTCAGGGTCTCTGGGTATATGCTGCAGTTGGTTGCAAACTTCAGGAATGTCCTTCTGCTTCAATTAAAAGACGAGAACTACTATAATGAACTTAGGTGTTTGGCTGAAAATGAGCACCGGTTTCTTCTTCTTGTGAAAAGTTTCCCCTGAGGCTCTGGAATCCGCACCGGGTGAAACGCAGTAAACTCACACTGATGATAGGTTTACTGCAAGACATTTGATGTATTTGGAGCTCCACCAAGGTTCCCAGGTACGCGGCCACTAACTGCTTTCACAGCCCCCTGTTTGCTTTCAGCCATTAGACATAATTGAAGGATAGAAGGTGGGTGTGGGAGCATGGATGTTATTTTCATCTTAGTTATTTGAACAGCATTTACAAGCCTCAGTCTTTTGTGGTCGCAGAGCATGATTCTTGGCTGTGGAAACCTGACACCAGCTCGTCCTCCAGCAGCCGACCACGGGCATGTGCTGCAGTCGTATTTACAGATGGCGCTTCAGTCACTGAGCTTACACCTTCCTCCAGCGTCACCACCATTCTGACAGAAATGAGTTACATTTGCGCCATTTTGCAGAAGGGTGAGAGGCAACCGCAGCTTGCCAAGTTTACACATTCAGTGAGAGCAACATCCAGTCCAAGGTTGGACAACACAGAGCAATGACTGCAGATGTTAATCAAAGTAGAGCTTTTTAATCTATTGCTTATTTTTAATTTTTTGAGGAAGAGAGTGTGTGAGCAGGGGAGAGGTTCAGAGAGAGGGGAACAGAGGAGCCAAAGCGGGCTGTGTGCTGACAGCAGACAGCCCCGTGCGGGGCTCAAACTCACAAACCACGAGATCATGACCTGAGCTGTAGTCAGACGCTTAACCAACTGAGCCACCCAGGCGCACCTCCAGAGTAGAGCTTTTTAACTTGAGAATTGGTATGTTTGTTCGTTTGCTAAGAAAGATTACTGCAAGCTTAGTGCAACATCAAGACCGTGTCCTCTCAATGTCAGATCAGAGCATTGTTTAACAGTTACCTAGATTACATAACTTTGCAGGGCAATAGGTTTTAAACTTGGCTTGACACTAGAAATACCTGTGGGTCTTCAAAACTACCCTGGCTCCTACTCTCAGGCATTCTGATTTAATGATACGGGGTGTTGTGGTGAGCTGAATAATGCCCCCCACCCAAAGATGTCCACGACCCAGTCCTCAGAACCTGTGAATAGGTTACCTTACATGGTCTAAGAGATTTTGCAGGTGTGATCAAGTTAAGGCCGTTGAGATGGGGAGAGCAGCCTGGATTATCCAGGTGGGCTCAGTGTAATCACAATGCCCTTGCAGAAGAGAGGCAGGACGATCAGATTGGAGAAGATGGAAGCAGAGGTGAGAGAAGAAGAAGATACTGTGCTGCTGGCTTTGAAGATGGAGGAAGGACCACAAGACGAGCAATGCAAGCAGCCTCTAGAAGCTGGGACAGGCAAACCGTGGATTCGCCCTAGAGCCTCCAGAAGGAGCACAGCCCTGTAAACCCATTTGAGACTTCCGACCTCCGGAATTGGAAAAGAATAAAGTTGTGTTGCTTTAAGTCACTGTATTTGTGGTAATTCTGTACCTTAAGAAACTAATGCAGGACCCACCTGGGGCACCAAGATTTACGGAATCTCCCCAAGTGATTCTAATGTGCAGCCAAGTTTGGGCACCCACTGATCTAATGAAATGTGACTGTGTTTGGCTTTGCCATTAACTATTTGATTGGAATCAGCCGCTACTGTGAGGTTCCATGATACATAGAAAAGTAGATCCTGGTAGAGACATACTTTACAGACAGGTGGAGATTACCTCAGGGTCATGATTTTATGGTGCCATAGGACACTAACCACCTTTATATCTAATCTAGGAATCTTCATTCCTTTTTTCCCCCCAAATGCCTATAAATATCTAATTCCTCCAAATGCTCTTGGAACTAACTGTATGTTCCTGTTCGCTCTCTCAGTTGTTGAATACATTTTTGACACGTTCATTCTATATTTCTAAGCGTGTCGTGCTTTTAACTCTTTGAAAACATACTTTCACAGGTTCAATAGTAAGTACCTGTGAGGAAGCAAAAGAAGGACATGAGGATCCCAATTTCCCCTCTTGGAAGAGCCAAGAGTAAGGTTGAAGAGTTAGATCGTATAAAGCCACTGTCCCTGAGGCCATGTAGGCTGGAACTGGGATGAACCATCTCCTACAGTCACCTTCCTGGTTCTCAGGAGCTGCCAGGGAGGGCTGACTTCACATCTCCGTTCTGCTGCTTAGTAGCTGTATGATCTTGAGAAGATCTTAAGGTCTCAATTTCTTCATCGGGAAAATTACAATAATCTGCATCATAGCATCATTGAAGGTACTGAGCGAGAAACGGCACACGAAGCATGTATGCCTGGGGAACACTCGTCATAAACTTGACTCAGACAACCGAGCACTGCTGGCTTTCGCACCTCCTTTCCTTACCTCTGGCAGTGCCAATGACAGCAGTGACACCACTGAACCTTGGGGGCGGTGTATAGGTTGTATTTAATATCCCAAAGTGCAAATTTGCTTCCCAGAGGGTCTAATTTTGGCCAGGTAGAAATTTCACCGGAGGAAGAAACTGCCCCCATTTGCCCGTGTGCTCAGGCAGCGTGCAGGGCGTTTTAAGCTGATGGCCTACGTTTCACACTCGGAGAATGATGCCATTGTTGGCCTGCCTTTCCTGCGACATTTCTGCCATTCAGGTATTTCCCTCTCACTGATACGCTGGGTCTGGCTTCAAATTACATGCTGACAGTTAAATGGAAATTAATGGCCTTTGCCTTTCCTCCCATAATTATCTCTCGACGTGGCTGCAAGAATGGTCACTGTGTACAGATGAAAAGACTCTGTGACCATAGAGTGAGGAGAATCAGAGGCTCTGTTAGCTTACAGCTCTCCTCTGCTGGGCTCCACGTAATGGACAGCATGTCCATAATATATATACAGGTTCTCATCAAAGCTGAAGACTCCTGTACTTCACAGTGGAGTCTGTGAAACTCTCCCCTGAGCTGCTGAGGTCAAGGTACAGTTACAAAGCCTTGTCCCTGGAACTGGAAGGAAGTCAGACCCAGCAGGGTCAAATGATAAAGAATCTGGAGAGATCGATTTCAGGGATTAAATACCTACTCTGTCAGTTGACCCAAGTGTGAGTCAAGAGAGATAGGAATGGTAACCATGCAAGGAATTTTGAGCAGATAAAGTACCAGATAGGTAAGGTCTCATTTAGGGTCGCCCAGAGGTTATGTCGAAAGTAAGTGAAGCGAGACTACTACTCCATCCATCACTAGATGGGAGAATACAAAAACGAACACTTGACATTACTGAATGTAAATGAGCACAGAAGTCCCTCATTTGGGTAAATTATGTGGATGATCAGATAGTTTCATTTATAAGTATGAAAAATTCACTACTTAATTCAGTTGGTCAGTTACTCAACGAACATCTACCGACAGTCTGCAAATACCAGGCAGTGTGCCAAGTAAAGAGAGGTAAAAAGTACACCCAACCCCCAGGGGTTCATAGTCTACGCATTTAACATAATAGATGCTACCCTGGAGGTATACACCCAGTATGGTGACCTCATAGGAAGGAGTGATGTCCTGTGAGAAGCTTCTAAAAATTATGATTATCTTATGTAATTTCTCATCTACCCCTCTCTCTATAGTTAAATATAGCCCTATTTTCAGACATCCAGAAATAAGCTCTTTATTCTAATTAGAGTAGACTCTTGACAAATGTTGGGCAGTATTTATTTTCCACAGGCAGAATACTACACTGAGAAAATTTTGTCTGCCCCCCCTTGAGAGGTCTGAAGCCCTGCTCAGGTCTTGACCAGGAGCAACTCAAGCCCTGGGGTGTCCCTGAGATGCCGTGAGCTCTGGGAAGCTGAGATACGGTGGGGCTTCCCCACAGCAGGCCGGCGCCCCTCACCGCCCCTCACCTCCAGGCACAGGCCCAGCCAAGGGGTGGCTCCCGGGGACAGAGCACCCTTAACGCATGTGGAAGTGAGCCCTGCACCTCCCATCAGCATCGGTCCCTGAGAGCTGGCCCTCGAGGAGGAAGCCGAGAAAACCCTGAGCTTATGTCTCGGCTGTCAGGAATCAGCAGCTGTTTGTTGTAGCCAGGAGATGCCTTCAAGTGATGAAGCAGAACCACCAGGTAGAATAGATTTGTTTCGTTTCCAGGTAGAGGGTGTATTTGTTTATTATTCGAGGGCATTCACTTCTGCTATGGAAAGTAAGCCCACACAGAAGACAGATGAAACTCACAAGATCTGTTAGGTATTCTACTGGGTTGAATAGTGCCCACCCCCAAAATGTATGTTCACCAGGTCCTTGTAAGTGTGACCTTTTTTGGAAATAGGGTATTTGCAGATACAATGAGTCAAGATAAGGTCCTGCTACATTAGGGTGGGCCCTAAATCCAATGGCTTCTATCCTAGTAAGAGGGCCACGTGAAACACAGGAGACAGAAAAAAAGGCCATGTGAAGACAGACGGGGATTAATGTGCCTATAAGCCAAGGGACATCCGGGATTGCCAGCAACCACCAGAAGCTAGGAGATAGGCATGGACCAGGTTCTCCCTCAGAGCCCACAGAAGGAACCACCCCTGCTGAGACCTTGACTTCAGACTTCAGAAATGTGAGAGAATAGATTTCTGTGAGACAGGTCAGATACGTAGAGTTGAGCATGTGCGGACAATGCACGTAGAATATTCGAGAGCTTCTGCAGATACATGAGGCACAGTAGGCAGTCAGTACTCATGAAGTCTTAATGTATCCAGTCATTGGTGACACCCTTTCTGCTTCCACCTACTTATTTACCAGCCAACACATGCAGGCAAAAGCCATGACGGCTCAGCAGATAATGGTGAGCTCCAGCTGTGGCCAGGAGTAATTGTCCTGCCACTGTCTGATATAATAATGGTGGGTTGACCCCAGGGACCTTCCACCTCTGTGTCCCTTTGGCTCAAACCTCACCTCTGGTCAACAGGGAGAACTCCAATGGCTGAGAAAGAGGAGGTGGGGAATGGAGAGGGGAAGAGGAAGGGAGGTGGGGGAGAGAGAGAGAACCTTCAAATATTGTGGGACCCAGGGTTCAGGTAGTGTGGTTCAGCCTTGTGCTTTATCCTGTCTGTTAAGCAACTCTTCTGTTTCTCCTTGCATCTCACTGTGCACTTTAAATTGATTCCATAAACCGTGTATTTAGCACTGTAATTTGGTCATGAGCCTTTCGGTTCCATTGAATTCTGGAACGGCTTGCCCAATAGTATTTATAGAGGCAACAAGATAATTACCCATACCACATCAGAGGGATCATTTCCCTGATGGTATTTACTGGAAACTAGTTACTTTCGAGCAAATTTTTATTAAAGACCCACTAGGTACCAGGCACTAGCTTAGGCCCATGCTGTGCAGTCATGAGCAAAGCAGACTTGGCCTCTGACCTAGTTAATTGGAGTTCTGCAAAAAGAAAGATAATCAGCATCTAATTTAGTGTGATAATTTCCCTGACCGTGGAAGTGCCCAGCACAACAGAGCACATGGGGGAAGCATATACCCCAGTCTAGAGCAGGGGTGGAACACTTCCTGGAGGAAGCGTGTTCTTACTGAGACCGGAAGAGCAGATAAGCAGTAGGGGGTATGGAAGAGTGTTCTAGGCAGAAGGAACAGAATGAGCAGAGGCCCATAGGTAGAAAGTGGAAGGGGAACTCTAGTGTATTTCCTTCTATCTACTCCAAGAATTGCTTCTGGAACATACTTTTGGTCTAATGAGCCCTGTTAGATTTCCTACATAGCACCTAGTATTTGTCTCTTTGCTACTGAAGTAGTAGTATATTCTAAATTCAGCCCCCACCCCCTCACACATTTTTTTTTTTATGTTTAAAAATATTTATTTTTGAGAGAGCAGGAGAGAGCGGGGGAGGGGGGGAGAGAGAGAGAGAGAGAGAGAGAGAGAGAGAGAGAGAGAGAGAGAATCTGAAGCAGGCTCCAGATTGGGACTCAAACCCACAGAACACGAGGTTATGCCATAGTGGGATGCCTAACCAACTGAGCCACCCAGGTGCTCCCCCATCACACATTTTTTAGGACTAATATTTCCAGCTGCTTTAGTATTGATAAAATATGAAACTTGTTTACAACTATGGAGAGTCAAATACATTATCCAGTTCTCAGGCCCCTGTGCTCAGAACAAAACCAACCCATAGTCCTTTGGGTGAGGCCTAAGTCAGCCATCTTTCTTCCTTTCCATATTAGTAACACCATCTCTGGAAAGCCCCTTTCTATGGTCCCTGTCTCAGTTCTCCTAATGTTAAATGCTGTTCATTTCACTTATCCACAGGAGAACATAGTGAAAATGAGAAGAGCAAAGAGCATTTTGAACGTGGAACAGTGTAGTTACTTATGAAGGACTTCACTACTGCAAAGATGGCAAAATGTTCCTTCTTTTCCTCATAGCTCCTCACCTCATCCCCATTTCCTTTTCTAGAGATTGTTAAACAATAGTGGGACTCTCATGGCGCAGAGCTGTCCAGAACAATGATAATTCAGACAACATTTCAGAGTCCTATCTGAATCCTTCAGCTCTGATTTAACCGATGGATCTTTTTTATACATGTGTTTCTGAAAAATTAGAAATTGAACTTTACAGATTAAATATTTCAGTTATACCTAATTAGCGTACATGTTTAAAAAAGACCTGAAGTAAATATTTTGACAAAATGAAGAATTCTCTACTTTGCATTTTATTTTTATGATTGACTTACACTATAAAGAGGAATCTAGTTATGTTGGTACATTATTTGTGTGAGAATATTTTGCAAATGTAAAAAACTAGTCAGTCCAACTATTTAGGCAGTATTTAGTTATCTTTTGCTAACAAATTACCCTAAAACCTTTCAGCTTAACAACTCAGGAGGGGTGAAAGGAGAAAATTATATATATATATATATATATATATATATATATATATATGTGTGTGTGTATATATATATATATATGTGTATATATATATATATGTGTGTGTATATATATATATATATATATATATATATATATATATATAGCAACAAACATTGTATTTCATAGATTCTGAGGGCCAAGATTCTTAGCTGGATGGTGCTGGTTGGGATCTCTCATTAAGTTTCCCGCAAGCTACATGCTACAGCTGCAGTTGTTGGAGGCTTAACGGGGCCTAGAAGATCCACTTCCAAGTTCACTCCCACAGTTGTTGGCAAGAGGCTTCAGTTCCCTTCCTATGTGAGACCCTATGGGGCTATTCACAACCTGGCTTCCCTCAGAGGGATATTTACATGAGGAAGAAAACAAGAAAGACAGAAGCCAAAATATTTTATAACCTAACCTCAGATATGACATTCCATTACTTCTCTATATTCAAGCAACCCTGACACAGCATGGATACAGTGGCACTAGCCAAAAGGTGTGATAACCAGGAAGCAGGGATCACTGGGGGCCATCTTGGAGGATGGCTGCCACACAAAGCAAGTTAAACGGATGGTTCTTTCCCAGTTCTTGACCTGTGATTTTTTTATATGTTTATATTAAGATTAATAAACCAGTTTTCCCAGTGGGGGGGTCTCCAGTTAGCCATAGAATCAGAGCCATCAATTTGAGACAAAAAGCTACATTAGATCAACTAATATAGAAATATGTTCAATTGAAATATTTAGTCAAGGCTCTCAAGAAAAGTATCCAATACCAAAATTAGTTGTGAGACAGAGAAGCATCTGTTTTTTAAAGGAAGTATCTGGCAACTGGTCATACAAGTCTTGAGCTTCTCACCCAAGGGCTATTCCCTCCAGTCAGGGGTATGAAAAGGTCAAGAGGGACATTAGAAAGAACATGTAAGGCGGGTGTATTGGAGAGAGTAATTTATTGCTGAGTCCTATCTAAAGGAGATGAGCGACGATCGCTTTGATAGGGTTGTTTTGAGCGTGAAATGTGTTCTCCATGGCTAAAGAGCAAAATGGCTGATCAGAGTCAGTTTCAGATATCTGTAAGTGCGGAGAGGGTGAGCTCTCTAAGACCAGTATCAATTGAGCAAGAACATTCCAGGGTCCCTTGCCCTCTCCCTGCCCAGATCGTGGTTGGCAAGCTGGGGCATGGGGCCACAGGGGAGACCGTCCCCAGACAGGAAAACAAGAGGAGACCTGTTCATGCTGTGCTCCAGCAGGTAGCCAGCTCCCAGTAGGTCCTAGCTGGGGAGGCAAGGTTTAATGTTGACTCAAATTTGATGTTTATTACCTAGGACTAGACATGTTAAATTATTGTTATGCTGCGTGTCTTCCAGTGTCTTTCTCTGACAGAACAAGTCAGTGGGGTAGTCAAGTTTTTGTTCCGGAGGCAGGGTCATCATGGGACAGTAGAGCCAACATAAAGTTATTTATGTAATTATATCCCACGATGTCTTTCTTGTTCAGTTTACAGGTTTCACTAGCAATTGCCTCTGTGTTTGAAATTAGGATCATTTTAAGTACGAGGTTTTTGACTTCTCTCTAGGTGAGTTGCAGCTAGCATAGACTGTATTGTCATAGGTGACAGCTTGACAGAAAAGTGAACTAGACAATAAATGGAGCCCAGTGTCTGCTTGTCACATGCCTGTGGGATTGAGGCCCTGAGGTCCGTGTTTTCTCAAGGCCTGATGGTGGGTCCTTACCTGATTCGAGGTCCATTCATTAGTTTATCCAATTATTTATTCATTCAGTTACCTTTCTCAGAACTCCTACCACATGCTACAATCCTCCTTTCCAGTCCTCAGGAGCACGGGCTTCCCATCTTTTGCATCCAGTTCGTGTACCTGTCTCCAAGACTTCTCCAAGTCAATCAGCTGCTCTGAGCCAGGTGGAAGGCTTCCTGTAAGAATTTGGGGGTTCCTGGGTGGCTCAGTCAGTTAAGCATCTGACTTTGGCTCAGGTCATGATCTCACACTTCACGAGTTTGAGCCCCACTTCGGGCTCTGTGCTGACAGCTCAGAGGCTGGAGCCTGCTTCGGATTCTGTGTCTCCCTCTCTCTCTCTACCCCTCCCCCACTCGTGCTCTGTCTCTCTCTCAAAAATAAATAAACAATAAAATAATAAAAGAAAAAGAAACATTTGGATAGGGTTTGGAGGAAGTGTTATTTGTAAATGTGATATGGCACAGGGTCCTCGGAGGTTTCTGACATTTTTCTGTCATATATATAGCATATGTATATATTATTTAATATATGCATATATGCAGATCATATCTTTATATTTACATATATGTATAGATAAGTCTTAGCACATTTAGAAACATGCTCCCTAGTTTTATCTCCTAAGAAAGTCATCCTGACTTTTTGCAGCCCAACCTCATCACAATCCCTAGACCCCATTATCCTCCTTGGTGAGTACCAGGGAGGCTGGATCATTGAACAGCTAGATAAACTATTGCTTTCTTCTGTATAGAACATTTTATTTTATTTTATTTTATTTTATTTTAATTTTTTTTTAACGTTTATTTATTTTTGAGACAGAGAGAGACAGAGCATGAACAGGGGAGGAGCAGAGAGAGAGGGAGACACAGAATCTGAAACAGGCTCCAGGCTCTGAGCTGTCAGCACAGAGCCCGACGCGGGGCTCAAACTCACGGACCTTAGCCAAAGTCGGACGCTTAACCGACCAAGCCACCCAGGCACCCCAGTATAGAACATTTTAAATAATATTATGGGTCTTAAGCCTTTTTTTAAGGAAGCTCTTTTCTTTTAAGGAAGCTCCCTTCACTAAAAACTGTCTTTTTCGTATGCAAGTAATATTTACATAATATGGTATTTATATTTATACAATATAACATCTTGGTATTTAATATATCTGAAATTAGTGTGGATGTATAATGACAGAAATGCATCGAATCATCATTTCAGACAAATGGATAGCCCAGTTTTCCAATAGCACATATTGAAAAGTTCACACCTGCCCCACTAAATTGAAAGAAAATCTTTAACAAATACTTAATTTCCATAGCTCTGTTTCTCAGTTCTTGGCTCTATTTGTGCTGGTATAAATCTGTTTGAATTACTGTAGCATCAGAGTGCATTTTGCTATCTGTTAGCTAGCTACTCACTCAGTGTTCCCTGAACAGCCTCATTGCCTGATCTCCTCCCTTCACCAGAATGCCCGTGCCTTCTCTCCAAGTCACCCGTCCTTGACATCCAATTCAACAGGGGACAGCTGGCCTAGCAGCACGTGTGAGTGGAAAACACCAAGGGTTTTTTGGTTGATCCCACCTTGCTACTTTCTTACAATGCAGTGTCGTGGCTGAGACCTGGGGCAACACTGGGCTGTATGAATAGTGAATCATGTTCAGGAAATGATCACGTAAGGTCACAGGATCTTTGACCGGAATGCACCTGGAGTGCTGGGCGGAGGACTGGGCACCGCCTTTGGGCGGGAACATTCCCTGACTAGCATGCAGCCCTCGGACTGTGTGGGGAAGAGGGAAAGGTGGTTGGTCTGCAGAGGAGAGGATCCCAGGGCTACTGGTGGTTGTCTTCAAAGCTGGACAAAACTTTCTTCTGTCTGGAAAGGAAAACAAAGAAAGAGGAAGTTAAAGAAAGCCAGATCTCAACTCACTGTTGAGAAAAATAAAGGCAGTACAAAAGGTTGATCTGTGAGGTAATGGATACTTGTCTCGGAAAATATTTGAAAAGAAGTTGTATGCTGTGGAAAGGATTTCTGTTTGGGAGGGAAGATAAACTGGATGCTTCTGTTGGAATTTTCCATCTCCCTCAGTTTCCTTTCCCTTTGTTGAAACTTCCCAGCTCACAGGGCCTGAACCCTCTTCCCAGCAGATATGGAGCTTCTAGCCCATACCATGTCTTGCAACATTCCCTGAGCTGATTTCTCCCTTTCGTTGTGATTTAAATTTGCCCTTTTTTTTGGCTGCTGTGACTTTTTTTTTCCCTTTCACAGCACCTAGCTCAGCCTCTTGCATTTAAATGTAGCTTCATACACATTTATCATTCAACAGTGTTCTTTTTTTTTTTTTCATTTTTTTGTTACTGTTTATTTGTTTTGGAGAGAGAGACAGAGTGTGAATGGGAGAGGGACAGAGAGAGAGGGGGACACAGAATCTGAAGAAGGCTCCAGGCTGTCAGCACAGAGCCCGACGTGGGGCTTGAACTCACAAACCACAAGATCATGATCTAAACTGAAGTCCTTTAGCCGGCTGAGCCACCCAGGCACCCTCAACAGTGCTCTGACTAAGGTGCTAACAGTCTGGACTCCAGTCACCAAGAACTTAATAGTGTACGTGGTGGGGTTCTGTTTCAGAAATACTCAACCTTTTGATGTCCCTCCGTCTAAGCTTCCAATCCTTATTCATTCCCCCCTCTCCATTTCTCTTCCCATTTTTTTTTTTTTTGAAAGGCAAGAATAATCTTTTGCTGAAATTAAACTCTTTTTTTTGTGTGTGTGGTCAGAATTACAGACAGGAGGGGAACAGATGGCTGAGTTTTGAGGGGACAATTCCAGGCCACCGAGGCTTAACAAAGCTAATAAAAGGTAATTTACCAAAGACAGAGAGTCACGGGGCATTTGAGATTCTTTAAAGCCCCAAACCCACCGCCCTTGCCAACACCTCCCCTCGCGCCCCCCGCCCCCCGCCCCGGCCCTTCTATCCTTCCGAAGAACGTGAGGTTGCCAAGCTGCCACTGATGTAGCCACTCGGAGGCTCAGCTCTCCCAGGCACATTTGCCGGGCTGTCTGGGTAACAGGCTGAGGCACCATTGTCTTTCGGCAAATGGGCTTGGCACGGTTCAGCTGCCCGGGCCGTGGCCCTGTGCACCTGGCTGGAGTCCCAGAACCCCTGTCGTGAGAGCTGCACAGACAGTGTAGTGCAGCGTTGGCGTCTTTATTTCACCGTGGGGGGAATGCCTTGTTTGGGTTCTCATTTCATTTCTCCCGTCCCGAAAGGCCCAGCTTGATGCTTCCTACATCTGCTCTGTTCCGTTTAGTATTTGTGTCCCAAACCTCTTTTTATCCTGTTCCCGATTTTCTTTGAATAGAAAGCTTACAAAATGGCCCCATCTGCCTCGCCGAGGCTTTGTCCGCAGAGGCAACCTGGGCCTATGTCAGCCATGATGAGGTGTCCCTTTGCTGCTACCCCCCCACCCCCCGGAGTGGGACTGTCCCCAGCATACCCAGCACAAGGCAGTGTCCAGTACTGCTGAGAGAAAATGCCCTCGGTGGTTTTGTTTTCTTATGTTCAGGAGAGGATACTGTAAAATGTTATGGGACTCACTATAGAATATCCAGGGTGCTGGCGGGACTGCTTAGAGCCCAGGTTGGCTAGGGTGATGTGGAGAGAACCTGAACTGAGGCACAGAGCCATGAGCTATGTGACATACTCACTTCATCTGACCTCTTGGTTTCCAGTGGAGACCGAGGGACTGGGGAGAAATTTGACCTTATTTAGATTTATGCAAACCTGGTCTCTGAGCTTTGCACTCCGAGCAGCAAACACTCCCTGGACCGGTTTTGCTTCATATGCCTGGTAATGTGCTAAGTATTTGTGGAGGGGGAGAGAGGGGCTCATGTCCAGTTACAAGAGACAGTTCAGCATGACATGATGATCGTCATGGGAAGGCGGGCACAGGAAACCGTGGGTATACTCAGCCCACCTTCTAGAAGAGATGATGTCTGAGGTATGACTGGAAATTGAGTTCCCATCGATCAGGCAGATCAGTGGAGAAGGGGGTTTCAGGAGCAAAGTAAGAAAACATAAAACACCTTATCTAAGACCCAGAGCCACGCTCTAGCGTGTGGTGTGCAGGCTCCTGCAGGCAGTTTGCAATTGTTACAAGGTAGGGCCACAGGAAATGAAGTTGGAGAATAAAGACAGGGCCGTGTCACAAAAAGTCCTCCTGTAGTAAATGAAGAGAGCTGTAGGTAAGGGGAGCTGCCGGAGGCTTCCAGGGAGGAGGGACAGGATCAGGTTTGCAGTCTGGAAAGCTTTGCTCTGGCCAGAGGGTGGATTTCCAGGAGGAGAGCTGGGCAGGGAGAAGCAGGGAGGGTCCACCACTTAGGTCACCTATCTCCCTCTCCCTGACCCCACTACTTCCCTCACAACCAAGCAGTCCTTCCAGTCCTTCCAGAAATTCCACTGGCTTTACTTTCAAAATATTTCCAGCATCTGCCTTTTCTCACCACCTTCACTGCTACTGCCCTGTCCCAGCCACCAGCATCTCCCACCTGGTCTCTGTTTCCTCTCCTGGTATCCCTAAGTCTGTTCCCAATGTATCCCCAAGTCTGTTCCCTAAGTTTGGCTCCCAGTGTGGCAGCCAAAATGATCCTCTTAAAATATATATCCGATCCCATCATTCCTCTGCTCAAATCCTAGCAAGGACTACTGATCCCACCCACTCTGAAAAACCTGAAGTTTGTGCAACAGACGCTGACCTAATTTCTGACCGCATCCCCTGTCTTCCTCAGCTCCAGTTGTGCTGACCTTCCTGGCTGCCCCTTGAACACACCAGCCACTCTCCCAGGTTAGGCTCCTTCCCCTTGTCCTGGAATGCTTCCCCCCAGGTCACCACGTGGCTTGCCCCCTTTGTGTCTCTGCTCAAAGAGGCTTGCTCCACTCCCCCTGTTTAAAATGGCAAAGTGCAGCCTCCCGCACTCCCTCTTTCCCAACACTCCATCTCTCCTTTTTTCCATTGGAATTACCGTTTTTTAAATTTCCTATGTAATTTACTCATTTATCAGCCTTCTCCCTCCCCCCCCCCCCACTAATGTGTAAACTCTTCAGGGCCAGGGATCCTTGTATATTTTGTTTGCTAATTGTACCCCAAGTTCCTAGAATAGTGCATGGCCTACAGTGTGGCCTTACCAAATATTTGTTGAACCAGTAATTAGCAGTAGTTCAAATATGAGATAATTAGGGAAGGAGCAAAGACAGTGATGTGGGAAGAAGAAGAGAAAGACTTCAGATGTATTGATCAGACTTGTCAACTGATTGAAAATGCCAAGTGAGAGAAAAGGAATGGTCTAGAATGAATGTTAAGCTTGGGTGAACAACTGGGGCAGAGGGCCACCTGGTATGGGGGCAGGGGAGGAACATAATGAGTCCTGCTCAGGACATTTTGAGATGCCCTTGGCTGCAGAATACTCAAATGGAGACCCATCAGGTAGTTAAAATTCAAGCAAAACACTCACTGGCGAGACCAGAACTGAGGTGTAGAATTTGGAAGCATCGGAACCGGCGTGTTGACTTGTATATAAGCTAATGTCATCCTGACTCACTCAAGGGACTACACAGCAGGGGCCAGGAAGACGCATTGTACCTTCTGTTATATGCACACTGAGGAGAGAGATGTTCCAAGTACATGTCAGAACCGTATGCCGAAGGGATGGCCAACTTTGTCTATAATTTCAAATCTCCTTCTCCAAGGGCAGTCTTTCCTATGAGACCTGATCTATAATGTCCTAAGATAAAACAAAGTTAAAGGTAAAACATTCTTGGGCTAATTACATTTTGCTCAACTGAAAAGTACTAAACACACACAAAAATAAACTTAATTATGTGGTTGATCCCAGATAATCATCTAGATGTTGCTGAAGGGACAAACTGTCATTTTACCCTCTAGACAAAGACACAGCTCTCACCTGGGAATCTCATAGGTTTTTAAAAAGATGTTGTTGTAAGGCAAGTAATATTATCTGCCTTTGTAGAGGCGATCAGGCCACAAGAAGGTTAAGGGAATTCCCGAAGATTGAACAAAGTCAGAGGGCAACTCCGGGAACAAGTCTTCAAAATCTTGGATCCCAGGCCAGCGTTCCCCAAACTGAGGTCATCCTTCTGGTCACAAAGGCTCAGGCAGAGTTATGAGGCCATCAGAATAAAAGTCACAGGCAGTGATGTTAGACTTCTTGGTTTAAAACATTAAGAGTTCGCCCTTCTCTCTGGTATTTAAAACTCATCTCCTTTCATCTCTGCCTTTAAAAAAAGCCTAAAGTCTGTCTTCTACCTGCGTCTTCTGGTCCTGGACCCTTCTGGCCCAAACAGATTGGACGGAGGTGTCTTCCTGCTCTCTCTGTAATGGAAAAGGGGCTCCTATTTTTTGTTTTGTTTTGTTTTGTTTTGTTTTGTTTTGTTTTGTTTTGTTTTGTTTTCCTAGCAGTGTGAAGCAATGAGATCAGTAGCCAAAAACCTGAAATTCTGGCAAGGGTTCTGGTCCTAAGGAGCTGAATATAGCTGGGACGATTGGCCGTTTTTAGGCCCCAGTTTCTCACACTCAAAATGAGGAAGCTGACTGCCTTTGTAGCTGCGTCTTGCTCCTTGTCTTGCTCCCAAAGTCTATAACTCTGTGTTGGGTGAATAAGTCTATTTGAATGGCATGTCAAAATGTAGCCAACTCCATTCACATCAACCAAAATGAGCATATATAGATATATATATATATATATTTTTAAATTTTTTAATGTTTACTTATTTTTGAGAGAGAGAAAGAGATCGGGAGAGGGGGAAGGGCAGAGAGAGAGGGAAACAGAATCTGAAGCAGGCTCCAGGCTCTGAGCTGTCAGCACAGAACCCGATGCGGGGCTTAAACTCATAAACTGTGAGATTGTGACCTGAGCTGGAGTTGGATGCTTAGCCATCTGAGCCACCCAGGTGCCCCAGTATATATATTTCTATGTCTGTGATATTTTTGTCCACCGTAATCCTGGGGCTCCCTGGGCCAGACTGACCCCATGGAGCTTCTCCCCAGCTGGAAGAAGTGTGAGAGTTGGAGGCAGATGTCCGCAGCCATGGCAGGGTCAACATGAAGTGGGGAGCGTTGTTCCTCTGGCATATGGGCCTTGGGAAGGGTTGACAGCGAGGCTTGTGGGAAGTCTCTGTGGTACATGGTGGGGATCCTCTGGAACACCTCACATTTTCACTTCAACATCTCCAAACATGGAGAGGGAATATAATGCTTGTGGATTCTAAAGAGAGGGCAAACTACATTCGGCTTTACGTCCACATTTATCTCAAGGTGGCACACTGAATATTCCATGGGCTCAGACACAGAAGCAGAGGAAAGTAAGAGCAAGATGTAGAAGTTGTGCAGAGGTCTGTGAATTACTCTGACCCTAAAGGAAGAGTTAACGTTCAACTTTACCTAAATTCATGTGTGGCAAGGTGGCCCCAAGGGATATGTAATGAAGAACTACTTTAGGCCAAAGCCAGAACTCTTTGACCCAAATATTAATGTTAATTATAATATTTAGTATGTTCATATTATGCATTATTCTTTTAAATTTATATTTAATATAATGATTAACAATAGTTAATATTAACAATAAATATTAATAAATAGCACACCCAAGGAAATTTGAGTCCTACTTGAAGCATAAAATTAGATGAAATCATTATTCTTAATGACTGTAACTTTGTTCAAATCCAGTACTGAAACAATGGCACATATGTAGTATAAAACATCCCTAGGGGAGCCTGGGTGGCTCAATCTATTGGGTGTCTGACTTCGGCTCAGGTCATGATCTCATTGTTCATGGGTTTGAGCCCCGTGTCAGACTCTGTGCTGACATCTCAGAGTCTGGGACCTGCTTCAGATTCTGTCTCTCTCTCTCTCCCCCCCCACCGCCCCCCGCTTCTGTTCCTCCTCCACTCAGACTCCCTGTCTCTCTCCCAAAATGAATAAATTTAAAAAAACATTTAAAAAAATTCCTAAAATCAAATACATGAAGTCATTACAGATGTTTGTGTGTATCTGTATTTATTGACAGAGAAGAATGACACAAGGTAGTGTTAAAAAAGAGAAAACCAAAACAAAACCCAAATGGCAGAGCAATTCGTGTAAATCTATTTTTCAAATACATCTGTGTATGTATTTGCTTGGGGAAAATATCAAGACAGGTTTACATGATATCCATATAGTAGCATCTATCTCTACATGACAGGATTTCAAGTTTTATTTTTTTTAATGTTTATCCATATATTCTGACCTTTTCACCATGTTTCTGTTTAGTTCAAATAGTTCATTACAACCTGAAATCAGAGACTAGAGAAACCCAGTTGAAGGTGATGCCTCCTCGCTGGCTTCTTCCCAAGGGGGCAGGGATAACCTTGTGTTAAAAACACAGGGCACCTAGGGCCACCTGGGTGGCTCAGTTGGTTAAGTGTCTGACTTCGGCTCTGGTCATGATCTCACAGTTCATGGGTTCAAGCCCCACATCTGGCTCTCTGCTGTCAGCACAGGGCCCACTTCGGATCCTCTAGCTCCCTCTCTGCTCCTCCCCCACCCCCACATAAACAAACATTAAAAAAATAAACAAGTTACCCCAGCACCACTGTGCCCAGAGAACCCAGACCTGATTCCTGAAGCCAAAAGCCTACAGCTTCCAGCACTGCCCAAAAAGAGTGAGGAGAGGTGACCCGAGTTCTTCTCTTCCTCCTCTCTCCTTAGGACTGAGTTCCCCACTGAGGGCTAAATAAAGTTCCAGGCTCCTCGGCATCTTCAGTGAACATCTTGGTTTAAGGGCTCTCCTGCCTCAGAAGCTGTTCTCCACAACGAAAGGAGAGGAAGCCAGCAGAGAAGGAAAACTGCCTGAAGATTATGGCTAGGATAAGGATGTGTCCCTTGGAGACCTATGGAAACATGAAAAGTAACGCAGGCTTTCTCCTCAGATTTAGAGACCTCTCATGTCAGAGTGTCTGATGTGTAGTCACGGAGGCCAGGGTTTAGGCTTCAAAGATGTCGGAAGTCCATGATTTATCAAAACAAAAAGAACTGATGTGATTTCAGGTCATTTCTGGGTTGCAGAAGGGCCAGTAGTCATCTTGGATGGAAGTTCCATATGGCCCTCACTTCAAGCAGAGCTAATTCATTTGGAATAGTCAAGGGCATTTATCAGCAATCAGTCAGTGAATATTTACTGAGCATCTTGGACAGGAACTGGCTCTCTTGTTTGAAACAGTAATGAAATGGTCCACAGTTGCATCAGAGAAGAGTTCCAGAAAGAAATCCCCAAGTAAACAGAGGGAGATGTAAAACCAGCCTCATTCTGCCCTGTCTTCCAGCCTATAGAAGTTTATTTTCCCCTTAAGAATTATGGGGCACCTGGGTGGCTCAGTCAGTTAAGCGTCCAAAGACTGTTGATTTTAGCTCAGTTCATGAGATCGTGAGATCAGGGCCCTGCATTGAGCTCTGTGCTGACAGCACAGCACGGTGCCTGCTTGGGATTCTCTCTCTGCCCCTCCCCTGCTCAATCTCTCTCTCTCTCTCTCAAAATAAATAAATAAACATTAAAAAAAGGATTTCAGTTAGTCCTACTATTATAAAACCCACATATTCTTCCTTTAAACCCCTGGTACAGACTTGGATTAAAATGCCCATTCTTTGGTTCCCTCAGTAAAGCCTAGACAGCTTGACATTGGCAAGAACAACTTAACCGAATGTTAATGCAGAACAAGAATAACATTTTACAAAAAGTTCATCAGAAAACAAACAAAGAAAAAGGTCATGACTTCAGAGTGGGTCTGAGGCCACGATAGCTGTCCTAGCCACAGATAGCAGGCCCGACTTTAGGGCCATTTTACAGAACTTTCTTCGCTCCTGCTTGCCCCCCACAGCAGCCTTCGGCCGTCGCTGGGCATTCCTCATTCCGCTTCCCTGATGATTCCTAAGGCCTGTGGTTCTTTTTGTGTCCATATGCTGTTCTCTAGGGAAGTACAGCGTCTCTTTAACTGAGGCCATGACAAGTCATAATAGTTCGGGGAGCGTTAAAGGAGAGCAGTCTTGCCTCCTGGCCTTTCTCCTCATTTTAAATGTTATACAGGCTGAAGACAGAACTCAACTTCTTGAAAGATGACAGTTGACACTTTTTAAAATCTTGGTTCAGGTCAAACTGTAGTAGCAAATACTAACCTCAAATAGTATAAATAGTTTTAAATAGTGGGCATTGAATTCAAGTCAACTAACATTTATGTAATAACCAGTGCATACTCAGTAATGGATTAAATCTAGAAAGGCCTACAAAGAGAAGTAAAATGTGGATTTGTCCGTTAAGGAGTTGACAGTCTAATCATGGGAATGAGACACATGCTGGCTTCACTGGAACATAGAGCAGAGGGTCAGTACTGCAAGAGTTTGGTTGTTTTGTTTTGTTATGGGCTGGGGCAGTTTAAGGGATAAAGACGGCATGTCCAGTTGGAGGCGACTTTTTGGAAGAAGGAGTATGGAAGGATGAAGTGAACAGAAATGAAAGATTCTCCCAAAAGGAGGAAAACTATGAAGCAAGGCCCAGAGTTGAAAAGTGGGCCAGTAGCCCGGCCACTGGGTGTGTGGGTGATTAATCAGGCAAGAGGCTGGAAAGCAGATTCTGAGTAAAGAGTTTATACTTCCCTCCGTAAGCGAACGTAAACTGCTAAAAACTTTTGAGCATGGGGACAGAGTGATCCGAGCTGGACACTAGGTAAAGTAGCCACACATAAATACATAGGCCAGACTGCACGGAGGCGGGGACAAGAGGCAGGGAAGCCAGGTGAACTGCAGTCGTCCCGGTGAGAAGAAATCAAGGTCTGAACAAGGAGGTGCTTTTGGCCATGGAGGGGGGTGGGGGGGTGGGGTGAGAGCCCAGGAGAGCTGGCATCTGCAGGACCTAGAAACCATCACCCTGCGTGGAGGACAAGGTGGAGTGAGGGGGCAAAATGATTCTGAGCTGCCCAGCCTGAGAGGCGGGGAGGGTACTGTGGCCTTGACATGGAAATCAGGAGGGAGCGCCTCTTTGGATTACTAAAAGTATAAAAAAACAGGGGCGCCTGGGTGGCTCAGTCGGCTAAGCATCCAATTCGGTTTTGGCTCAGGTCATGATCTCGTGGTTCGTGAATTTGAGCCCCACATCAGGCTCTGTCTGTGCTGACAGCTTGGAGCCTGCTTGGGATTCTCTCTCACCTCTCTCTCTGCCCCTCCCCTGCTTGCTCTCTCTCTCTCTCTCTCTCTCTCTCTCTCTCTCTCTCTCTCTTTCTCTCAAAATAAACTTTAAAAAAAATTGAAAGTATAAAAAAACAACCCCACGAAGCAAGCTGAGGAGGACTTCTTACGAGGAACTGAGTTCTGAGGCAGTGGATTTTACTGCCTTTGTCTTTTCCCTCAGTGCAGTGTTCAGACACCATGACTTCCCGGTTTCAGTCCCTTCTTTATAGGGAGGGAAGCTGGAATGGGGACTTGCCATCGGTAGTTCCCATTCTTTCCATTTATGAACCAAGTTTGAGACTCTCAGGAGATTCAGTTCTCTCAGCTCAGCTCCAAGGATCACCTAATTGATGACAAGTGAGATGCAGCCTAGAGATTAGGTAATCAAAGCGTGTTAAAAGAAGTCATTGATTCAGAATCTCCTGCAAGAACAAATTTTCTGGGCAAAGATCTAACTTTGCAAATAGAATCTTCAAAGGAAGAGTCCCAGCAGAGAAAAGGGTAGCGTACAGGATGCTTCAGATTAGAGACGATCTCCCTCTCTGAAGTCTCTGATCCAGAAAATCAGCCCTAATGCCAGCATTACAAAGAACAACTGTCCTTCCAGCACTCTTTCCCACTCTCAGTGATGAGCAGGGTACCAGATGGGCAGACGTTCACAGACCTCTCATTTTTGCGATAACACCAGAAAAAATAACCAGGGCAGACCCAAAAGTCAGTGCGAGTCTGTATCATGAGAATCTCCTGCTTCAGAGTGGCCCTTTGATTACTGTCCCTCTTTGGTCCCTGGGGATCTGGGAAGGAGGCTAGTTTCTGTTCAATGATGAGCTGACTTTTTCCTTGCTTCTCCTACAAGGTGGGGACTCCTTGTCACTTTGCCAATCTCTTCTGGAAGCCTCTGGACTTAGTGACCGACCTTACGTCTCAGTTTCCCCAGGACCACCCAGGTTTAGGCCTTGATCCCACATCTTTTGGGGTTTATTTGATCCCACATCTTTTGTAAGTTAAAAGTTACGTACCGTAAGAACGCAGCTCGTAAGTTCCACGACAGTAGGTTTTGACAAATGTATCCGTCTGTAGAAGGAGCAACCGAGGCAAGATACAGAAAATTTCTATGATCCCAGAAAGTTCCCTCATACCCTGGCCCAGCCAAACCTTCCCCCCCACACATACATAGGCAATGACTGTTCTGGTCTCTGTCACCATGGATCACGTTTTCCATATCTTGGAATAGAAATGAGCTTTATATAAATGGAATCACGCAGCTTGTACTCTTTTGTGTTTGGCTTATTTTGCCCAACATAATGTTTCTGAGATTTAGCCATATTGTTGGTGTTCATTCTTTTTTATCGTCGAGTGTATTTTCTTGTGGATGGACATGTGTGTTGTTTCCAGTTTGAGGAAATTATGTACAAAGCTGCTATAAACATTCTTATACAGTCTTCCTGAAGGCGTATCTTTTATTTCTCCTGGATATCCACCTAAGACTGGAATTACTAGATCACAGGGCATGTGTAGGTTTAACTTTTTTTTGGAAGTTGGCAGACAGTTTTCCAAAGTGAGTGTCTAATTTTATACACTTAACCAGCAATATATGGGCTATAGTTGCCCCACATCTCAGCCAATGTTTAGCATTATCCGTTTTTAAATTTTAGCCATCCTAGTGTATGAGAAGTAGCATCTCATTACATCTTTAACTTACATTTTCCTAACGACCAATGATATTCTTGTTGAGCCTTCACTCATCTTCTTTAAAATATATGTATTTAAGCTCTGGCCCATTTTTTAATTGAATTGTTTGTCTTTATTATGGTAATGTAGAAGTCTGTTACATATTCTTGATTCCACTTCCTCGTGAGATATTAATGTATTGGAAATACTGTCTTCCAATCTGTGACTTGAGTTTTTATTTTCTTACTGTCTTTCCAGAGGCAGAGGATTTTGTTGTTGTTGTTGTTGTTGTTGTTGTTTTTAATAGAAACTCACAGGAAGGTGCAAAGACAGTACAGAGAGATCCCCTGTTCTCTTCAGCCGGCTTCTCCCAGTGGTTGCTTCTCACATAACCATAGGGCGATGTCAAAACAGGAAACTGACATTGCCACAGTGTGCACGTAGTGTTTTACGTCACTTTAGCACAAGTGCAAGTTGCTGTAGCCACTGCAGAACTATCGCATCACTGCAAAGATCCCCCTCATGCTACCCTTTTATAGTCCATCGCTGCCCCCATTCCTAACCCTTAGCAATTTGTTCTCCAATTTGATCAATTTCTCATGTTGAAACTCTGTATCAATCAAATCATACAGTATAGGACATTCTGAAATTGGATTTTTTCACTCAGCATAACATCCTTGAAATCTATCCAGGCTGTTACGTGTGTCAACAGGTCACCCTCTGTAATATTCCATGCTACGGATGTACCACAGTTTAACCTATCGAAGGATACTTGGGTTGTTTCCAGGTTTTGGCCAGATAGATAGAGCTGCTATCAACACCCATCTACAGCTTTTTGGGTGGACATAAGTGTTCATGGCTCCTGGATAAATGCCCAGAGTGTGATTGCTAGGTTGAATAGTAAGTGGTATGCTAAGTTTTCAAAGAAACAGCCAAATTGATATCCAGAGTGATTGCACCAGTGTTACATTCCCACTAGCAATGTGTGAGATCCAGTCTCTTCACTTCCTCACCATTTGGTATTGTCACTATTTTTTATTTTAGCTATTCTAATAGATGGAGGGTGACCAGATATACCTGGTAGCTAATGATCTTAAACATCTTTTTCATCTGTTAATTTGCCATTTGTATATCCTTCATGATTTGCAGGCATCTTTCTTGGAGCTTGTAGCTTATATTTTTGTTCTGTTTAACAGTGTGTTTCACCGTGCACACATTTTTAATCTCGATGAATGTCAATTTATCATTTTTTTTTCTTTTACGGATCTTGCTATTGGTGTCACATCTAAGAACTCTTGAGTAGCTCTAGGTCCTGATGATTCTCTTCTGTTTTCTTTTAAAAGTCTTATAGTTTCATGCTCTACATTTAAATCTATGATCAGTATTGTGTTGACTTTTATATAACATGTAAGAGTTATGTAATGGGGGTAGTGGGGAGTTGGTATTTAATGGATACAGGGTTTCAGTCTGGAAGTTAAGAAAGTTCTGGAGGTGAATGGCGGAGATGGTTCCCTAATGTGAATGTACTTAATGCTATAGAGCTGTGCCCTTAAAAACAGTTAAAATGGGAAATTTTATGTTACATATATTTAATAAAAGTTTAAAAAAATCATTTCATCCTGAAAGTGTGGGTATATTTCTGGATTTCTACTCTGTTCCATTCATTTATTTATCTATCCTTATGCCAATATAACATTCTCTTGATTACTGTATAAAACCAACATTTGTATAAAACAAGTATTATTATAGTAAGAATTGAAGTAAGGTAGTATGAATCTTCTAATTGGTCCTTTATTTTCATGATAACTTTGGCTTTTTAGGTCCCTTTCATTTCCATATGCATTTTGAAATCAACTTGTCAATTTCTACATAAAAAAAATCTTGTTGGATTTTGGTTGAACTTGAGATCCGTCTTAGATCAGAAGAACTGGCATCCTAACAATGTTCCAGACCATCACGTAACATATTTCTTCATTTATTAGGCCTTGTTTAATTCTTTTAAGCAGTATCTTGTAATTTTCAGTGTAGCAATATATCTTTTGTTAAATTTATTCGTAAGTATTTTTGTTTGTTTGTTTTGGTACTATCGTAAATGGAATTGTTTTTATGTTATTTTCCAGTTGTTGCTATTAGTACTTAGAAATACAAACAATTCGGGGCGCCTGGGTGGCTCAGTCGGTTGAGCGTCCGACTTCAGCTCAGGTCACGATCTCACAGTCTGTGGGTTCGAGCCCCACGTCGGGCTCTGGGCTGATGGCTCAGAGCCTGGAGCCTGCTTCCGATTCTGTGTCTCCCTCTCTCTCTCTGCCTCTCCCCCATTCATGCTCTGTCTCTGTCTCAAAAATAAAATAAACGTTAAAAAAAAATTTTTTTTTAAAAAGAAATACAGGGGCGCCTGGGTGGCGCAGTCGGTTAAGCGTCCGACTTCAGCCAGGTCACGATCTCGCGGTCCGGGAGTTCGAGCCCCGCGTCAGGCTCTGGGCTGATGGCTCAGAGCCTGGAGCCAGTTTCCAATTCTGTGTCTCCCTCTCTCTCTGCCCCTCCCCCGTTCATGCTCTGCCTCTCTCTGTCCCAAAAATAAATAAACGTTGAAAAAAAAAATTTTTTTTAAAGAAATACAAACAATTCTTTGTATATTCATCTTTTATTCCTCAATCTTAACTGGGCTTTCCAGAGAAACAGAACAAATGGTATATATAGAGAGATTTATTATAAGGAATTGGTTCGTGTGGTTATGGAGGCTGAGAAATCCCAGGATTTGCAATAAGAAAACTGGAAACCAGGAAACCTAGTACAGTTTCAGTATGAGTCTGAAAGTCTAAAAGCCAAGAGAGCCAATGGTATAAGTTTCAATCAGAGTCCAAGTCCAAAGGCAGAAAAAGAATGATTCCTTTCTCAGAGACAGTCTCATTACACCTTTTTGTTCTGCTTAGGCCTTGAGGTCACCCAGGTTATGGAGGGCAATCTACTTTATGCAGTCTACCAATTCAAGTGATAATTTCATCTAGAAACATCCTCACAGACACACCCGGAATAACATTTAACCAACTATCTGGGCTCCCCATGGTTCATTCAAGTTGACATTTAATACTAACCATCACACTGACTAAATTCACTAAGTAGTTGTTTTATTGATTCCTGAGAATTTTATACACACATAATTATATTATCTGCAATTTGCTTTCCAGTTTTATGCATTTTATTTCTTTTCTTCCTTCATTGCATTAGTTAGGACCTCTAATACAATACTGAATAGAAATGGTGATAGCAACATCTTTGTCTTGTTTTTGATCTGAAAACAAGAAAATATTCAATATTTCATCAGTAAGTATGATGTTATTAGCATGCTTTACTATATACCCTTTATAAGATGGAGGAAGTTCCTTTCTATTCCTGATTTGTGGGAGTTTTAATCATACATAGCTGCTGAATTTTGTCAAATGCTTCTGTATTTATTGAGATGACCATATGGTTTATTTCTGTGATGGCGAATTAGGCTGATGATTTTCAAACGCTAAATCACAAGCATATTTACTAAGATTTCTCTTGTTGCTCTCCAGAGTGTCCCATTTTTTACAACAAATTATATGGTTATTTTTTCTAGATTCTTCTGTTGGTTTTACATTAACTACTGGGCTTTTGTCGATTTGGAGCTTCAGAAATCTACTCCTCCAGGTAAATGTGCGCTTATCACACAGCCTCAGGGTTCAGAGGCCTCCCTGACATTAGTGAGTAGGCTAGAAATTTGGGAACTTAAATAATATCTTACCTGAGGAGATATTAAAATACATAGAGTTTGAAATCCTACCCTGACCCAGCTCTTCAAGTGCCACCATCTGCATGTTGTTTAGGCCCACAGGAAAAATCCAAAATGTGGGCCACAAGAGAGAGTTAGTACTTATCCTTTTCTGTAGCTCCATTGTGCCTCACCCTATACATTGACAAATATAATAATCATAGTTACATATATGATTATTGTATATACACTTGAGGGTATACCATGTATATTATATTATATTATATTATATTATATTATATTATATTATATTATATAGGGGAGGGACTACTCCAGAACTGGACTCAAAAGTGTCTCTTGGGGAGTCACTGTGGTCTGCTGGTGCTTCAGAGGTGAAGCCAAAGCCTTTGAGAATTGCTTCTTTCCTCCAGCCCCTAGTTTTATTGAGCTATAATTGACATATACACCATGTAAGTTTCAGGGCTACTGCATAATGATTTGACTTACATACACAGTGGAAAGATTGCAGTAAGTTTAGTTAACATCCATTATCTCACATAGATACCGCCCCCCAAAAGAAAAAAGAAAAACACTGTTTTCCTTTTGATGAGAACTCTTAGGATTTACTCTCCCAACAATTTTTATGTACACTATATAAGCATTTTAACTATAGTGATCACGTTGTTCTTTATAACCCCAATACTGATTTGTTTTATAACTGGTACATTTTGACTACCTTGATCCAATTCCCCAACCAGCCATACCTGCCTCTGGTAGCCACAGTCTGATCTCTTTTTCTAAGGGTTTGTTTGTTTTAGATTCCACATATAAGTGAGATCATACAGTGTTTGTCTTTTTCAACTGTCTGGCTTATTTCACTTAGCATAATGCCCTCAAGGTCCATCTGTGTTGTTATAAATGGCAGGATTTCCTTCTTTCTCGTGGTTGAATAATATCCCATTATATGTATTATATATTAATAATATCTCCATATAGATATAAATATATTCATTGTCACAACTTCTTTATCCATTTATCTGCCAGTGGACATTTAGGGTGTTTCCATGTCTTGGCTATTGTAAATAATGCCGCTATGAACATGGAGGGTGCAGATAGCTCTGTGACATAGTGGTTTTGTTTCCTTCAGATACAGTTCCCAGAAGTAGAATTGCTAGATCGCATGGTATTTCTATTTTTAATTTTTTGAAGACCCTCTGTACTATTTTCTACAGTGGCTGTGCACCAGCAGTGCACAAAGGTTTCCTTGAGAATTGCTTTTAAATACTACCTAAAATTAATATAAGAGAAATTACCTTCATGGAGTAAAGGTAAATGGTATTTTGATACCATCTTTATTTCATTTTATTTTTATTTGAGAGAGAGAGAGAGCATGAGCCAGGGAGAGGGGCTGAGGGAGAAAGGGCTGGGGCCAGGAGAGAGAGAGAGAGAGTAAGAGAGAATCCCAAGTAGGCTCCACGCTGAGTGCAGAGCCCGACGCCTGTGTCAATCCCACGACCCAGGATCATGACCTGAGCCGAAATCAAGAGTCAGACGCTCAACCAACTGAGCCACCCAGATGCCCCTTG
This sequence comes from Prionailurus viverrinus, assembly GCF_022837055.1. NCBI lineage: Eukaryota > Metazoa > Chordata > Mammalia > Carnivora > Felidae > Prionailurus > Prionailurus viverrinus. Next base: position 26,158,692 of record NC_062564.1, read on the forward strand.
ATAACGTCTTTAAATGGAAACTTCTTTAGACTGAGATTTCAGAGACCTGGTTTCTAATCTGCTTTCTCAATAACTCAGTGTGTGATCCTAGGTAATTCTAGGTAATGATCCTTATATAATAATAATAATAAAATAGCTGCTGACGTTTATGTAGAAGCATGCCAAGAATTCCACATATATTATTTCACTAATATAAAAGAGGAAAGATTGCCAAGGTGAATCCAAGAAAGAAATCCAAGAATAGAGATAATAAGAATTATCCAAAATAATAGCTTTCACTGTGATAAAGACTTGTCACAAAGTGTCTCATTGAAACCTCACAACAACCTGATGAGGTGTGTTCTATTACCCCAGGAAAGTGAGACTCAGGTTACCTTGCCCAAGGCTAGGCCGCTGGCAAATGAAATTTGGCTGAAATTCAAATCCAGGGAATCTGACCCTACAATGTTTGTTAGTAATTGTGATGCTCATGTCCTAAGGAAAACAGATAGGCAGAAAATATATATAAGCTTTCATCAGAGCATGATCACAGGAATGCAGGTCGAGGAACTATCTAAAACTCTTATTACTTTAACCATTTATCTCACTGCTGCTATTTATTGAGTGCAAATAGACAAAGAATTTTCCTGAAACACTTTACACGCATTTCTATTTTTACTTCTCAAACTGGCTCTTGCCATTGTCTGGTCTTACCTCGCTGGCTCTGTAACATTGCTCGGGGCGCTATCTCTGACCCACCTTGGGTGGATGCCCGTTCAGATGCTCAGCTACTTAGGATTTAGCACATTTGCAAAGTTTCCCTGCTTTGCTACTCCTGAATTTCTGAAAACCCATTCCCTTCACTGAGGATCATCCGATCCAGCCCTTGGTCCGGGAACCCTGACCACCTACTTTCCTGGCCAGTCTCCAGCCCTCATGGGTGGTGGGTGAAGAAGTGATAAGGCAGTCTGCACCAGCATCTGCGGGAGCCCACTGGGGGAATGTTTAAAACCTGGGCTAAGCATTCTGAACTATATTTGACGATCTTGTGCTTCTCCTAAACCAGCTATGGAGTAGAACCCAGGGAAAACAGGCCCTCATTTACTATCAGGTGGGGGCAGTAGCCAAACATCAAAGCCAGCTTAAGAGAACAGAGCACACAAAAGTACTGTTTTGCACCCTGCATCAGAGCAAGGTAGCCAGGTGCCAAGTGCAGTGACAGTCAGAGCCTGAGATGTAGATGAGAACCGAAATTTAGGTCCTGAATTTAAGTCCATGACTGATTCGATTTCATATTGGCAGACAACATTATTATGTAAAAACCCAGAGCCAGAAGCATAGACAAGTAGGAACCCAAGGCAGCACCTCTGACTGGGAAATAACCTTGTTTTTTGTTTTTGGTTTTGTTTTGTTTTGCTTTGCTTTGTTTTTGTTTTTTGTTTTTTAAGGACCTATTTCCCTCAGCGGGTGACAAAAGAAAACACGAAATCACTCAGTGCACTTGAGCTCAGAAACTCTTGGGCTGGGGTGTGAGCACCATTTTGGCCGATGCAAATTTTATGATCTTGCCACAATGTGTAATTATGGATTCTTGAAGGTCCCTGACTGTGGCCTGCAAACACTCTTTGTAAGCTGCAGCTGTGGTTGGAATACTATCCTAGAAGCAGCCAGCGTAATGATTTCTACATATTATTTTGGGATTCTTCAGATTCTAGTCCTTCAAGCAACATGCCTGAGTCTCATTTTCATGGGAATTCTCTCCCAAGTGTTTGTGGGTTCCTTGTAAAGTGATAGCAGGGACAAAACATGTCAAACTAGTCCAATGACTTTGGCATCTTCAGACCCAGAGCGCATGTAAACATCTCCCTTGGTGGGGCTTCAAAGGGCTGAGGGGGTGACTACCAGACCTGCCCCTGTTCTCTGAGCAGAAGCAGATTCTTTCCCACAGACTCCTGGCCCAGACACAAGGCCTTTAGAACAGAGCCAAGAATGTTTCCTGGAGTTTAATGCAGCCCGGAGGTCATGGGTGCGACATTGTGCAATGATTAATGACAGGGAGCGCTTAGTCAGGATTATACTTAATCTATACTTAGGTGTTGGCAATTTCTTGTAGACAACTATTTCTCCCGGACATCTCCTCGTTGCCCCTGAACCATATGATGATTACTGTTAGATGTGTACTTGGGATCCCAAGACTTTCCTGAATGTTTGATGGAAGACACACACGACTGCCAGTGTGTCCCTGACAGGCACCTGTCCCTTATGGTTCCTACGTTCATCCCTATTGTATTTCCTAAATTGGTGCCACATTCCTCTACTTATAGGACTGCTCAGCTAATTGAATATTATCAGAAAAAAAAAGAACAAGGGAAAAAAATGAGTGTCCTCTTGTCCTGCCTTATTGTGAATGAAACGTGTTGTATGGTTCTGAGTGACTTTATCATTAGTAGCCATACATAATCTCATTCCTCTGACAATATTAGACTCAGCTCAAAATGTAGGTAGGTAATAAGCCAATCCCTTACATTTAAAAATAAATTTTTATATAAAATCTGAATCTCTGGATCTGCTTTTTAGAGGAAATGAGGCTTCTAGTAATTTCCTAAGGAAACTGAGAATTTCCTTAAGTTGTTTACTAAAATTGATTTATTCACTTAAGTAAAATAAGCAGCAAACAAAAATGATCATGGGTGAAAATCACTCTAACGTGATCATATTGCCTTAAAGGCAGAAATCCTGGGATCGTTATGAAAATACCTGATAACATATGCTCCTATTGTTTAGTTATTTCCTCAGCCTTCATCACCACAGCGCTGTTATTCCCAGGCGAGAAGCCAAGTTTAGCGCTCACTCATGTGGTTTGGTCCTGATTTATCACATTCCTGTGAGGACCAGACTCCTTTCCGCATTCGTGTGGGTCGAGTGGAGACGTGATCTACTCCTTCCTCGCAGCACTGGGGCCAGACCATGCCCACAAGCATTTACTCACAAAACATCTGCTGTTTCATCTACACTAGCTCATCCCATAGCTTTATTCTCTTAATATAATGAGGGTAATTTGGTGTTAAACTATAATTGATCTAACTGTTTCCATGTCAACTGACCTATGAGTTGAAGGGGGAAAAATCAATCTCTAGAAATCTAAGGCAATGCATCTTATCTTCCCAGAAATTAGGCTCCATCCAACCCCCTCCAACCGTAGGCGGTAGGTACCCTATCCTGGGGAAAATGAGACCAACTGTGTAGAAGTTAGTGTTTTAAAATAGTAGCTATTTTATACCTGAGAAGAGTTAATTGTCCAAATAGCATCCTAAGTTTAACTATGAAACCAGACTCATTATCCTTATTGAAACTGGAACTTCCGGATTAATTTTAATTACCATGGCTTTAGAGTACCTAGTGCTATGCAGAGGTAGAGGTACTAAAAAAAGTACCAATTGCCTACTTTAGACAAGGGAAACGAGTCTTGATTGCCTTCAGAAACTGGCAATATCAGTGGAGAACCAGGGCACGCAGGAACATAATGAAGGCCACCGAGATACTTGGAAAAGAAGGAACTGGTTTATTTGCTTTTACCTGTGGCTTTGTAGAACATATTTGGGTGATTCAGTTAACCTCTCCGAGCTTCATTTATTCAGATATAAAATGAAAACATAATAGACCCTAACTCATTGGTTTGTTGTGGGGATTAAATAGGAGGATGCTTGAGTGGGTCATGGGTAAGTGCTCAGTAAATATTAGCTGTTTTTTTAAATGAGGACAGAATAATGACATCTCCTGAACAGACTCTCTCTCTCCATTTCAAAGTGTCACATACAATGTGACTCAAGTAGTAGGTAGCATCCCACTTGAAATTGAGGGTCCCAGGCTTTTATTCCAGAACTGCTCTAAAGTCCCGTAGTGCTGAAGTCAAAGGGCCAAAGAGCTCCCAGAAGATTTTGGTCCTTTTAAAATGAGTCAGAGTAAGCTTTCTACTCTATCCTGGTAAAGAAAAACAGATGTAAGCTAAACAGTGATTCATCACAGTTAGAGCTTATGGTACTCAATTCTAAGGCATACTTTTTTTTTTTTTGTAACATTGTAGCATTTAATAAATCAATTTGCCTTAATCAATATTACTTTTCACCAATTGTGCCTTTAATCAATTTCCATGTGTAATTTAGAGTTTTTTCTCTCCTGCCTTACTCTCCTTTTGAAATGATGGTATGCCTTAGAATCATGTTGATGTAAAGTTAAATGCAAGGTGGGCATCTGTTATTTCTAAAACCTTTTGCAAGTTTTATAACTTTTTTAAAAGTACCAATTTCTTGGGGCGCCTGGGTGGCTCAGTCGGTTAAGCATCCAACTTGGGCTCCGGTCATGATCTCGCAGTCCGTGGGTTCGAGCCCCACGTTGGGTTCTGTGCTGGCAGCTTGGAGCCTGGAGCCCGCTTCTGATTCTGTGTCTCCCTCTCTCTTTTCCCCTCCCCTGCTTGCACCCTGTGTCTGTCTCTCTCAAAAATAAATCAGCATTTAAAAATGTTTTTAAATCAAAAAGTACCAGTTTCTTTTATTATGATTCATGGGTTATTGGCATTTATTATGATGACTATTGTAATATGGAGTTGATTCTGATGGAAATTTGACTGATTACATCTTGGGCCCATCTTGCTGTTAGTAATCCATGGAAAGCACACACATGGATGAGCCCCATGGGCACTTCTTTGAATCATAGGAGCAGTACTCAGGAGGAAACAATACTCTGGAAGGAAGCCTTGAAATCCCTGAAATGGTTCTCAGTGCCAATTCAGGTGATGACCCATCGTGACCCTGCCGCCTGCTCGTGCCAGTACCTGCCAGGCAAAACCTCACACCTGATCACGTCTCCGGGCTCTGCTTTTGCTCCCTCCTTTATGCTCAGGCCCAAGAAGAGTTGAGGATGGTTTTCCATAAAAACCAGTATGTAAAGACAGAGCAAGACTCCTCTGGCTTGAAATATTTACCATTCCCCCCTTTTGGCATTAGCAACTCTTGGCTTTAGGTGATGTAACACATGTGGATGAAAAACGTGTTGTCAATATAAGCATATTGATAAATATTAGATATATAAACTCTATGAAATATAACAACTATATATATCTAGAACTTAATAATAGATCTATATTGCTAGTACTGTAGTAATCACATACACTCATTTTTATAATACCATTATGAGCAAATTCTACACCAGAATGCAGACATTACATGGATAAATGCAAGTGAGAGTTATAGAATGTTAGATTGTATCACGTAGATCCATACACATCCTCAATTAATCCATAAACGTTTATCAATTAATTGAAGGTCTGGTTTTAATTTTCTTATTAATTTGAATTCATTCAATTTTTAAATGGGAACAAATTAAAATTATCAGTCAATGTTAAAATAAATATTATGATATTTGAGAATATTGCTTTTATTCTTGACTGTCAGCTCTATAAGCAGCAGAATATGTGACTAATTTTATAAGCAGTACAAGTCTCTGTTAGAATAGGAAGGAGACACCCTTCCTACTCCTTGGCTTAAAATTTTCACCTTGGGAGCAGAGCTCTGGTGAGCATAACAAAATTATGGATATGTAAAAATAACCTGAATCAAAAAATGTATAAGGAAGGGTAATAAGTGAAAACAGAACAAATATATATGGTCAATTTATGTATGAAAAATGTAAACTTAATAATTAAAGAAATGAAATGAAAGTCATAATTTAAAAGTATCACTTTAAGCTTTTCAAACACAAATGGAAAAACCTATTTTTTCACCTGATGAAAATTTTTCATCATGGTAAAAAAAATCTTTCATATATGTTCTAACCCCGTCTCATTGGAAACTTTACAGTATACTAAATGTCTTAAAAATCTTTCATCCCTTTGACTCCAGAAATCCATTCCTAGAAATGTATACCAAAGAAAAAAAAGAGAGAGAGAAAGCATGTTGGTATTTAAAGACAATATGTACAATATTATTTGTAAGAACCAAAGTTAGAGGCATAATACATGTCTCACAATAGAAGAATAAACAAATTATAGAATATGCATATGAAATATTATACATTAATTTAAAACTATGTTTTCAGTTATTATTTAATGACATGGGAAAATGTTAATAATCCGTGAGAACTGAGATGTGTGAAAAAAGCAGTGACATAAACTAGATATACACACTATTTCCAATTTGTTAAACAAACAACTATGTAGAAGTTTGCCTGGGACCAACATTGTGGCCATATTTTTTAGGGACATGGGAATTTGTCACAATGGGTTAGATCCAGGTTCAAAAGTCCAAGAAGGCCCCAGGCACCATTTCAGGAGGACAGAATTGTCCTCCCTGACAAATGTCTTCCAAATAGTTTAGGTTTGTAACAACAGCAGTAACAACTTCTTATGCATGTGAAGCTCTTTAGAGTTGAGAAAATTTTTCAGATATATTTTCTCTCTGGATCCTCAAAGCAGTCCTTTGAGGCTGGCCACATAGTATTACCTCGATTTTATAGATGAGGAAATGGAGGCTCAGAATGTTAGAGAGCTGGCGAGCGACAGAGTTCCCAGCTTTATCGTCACCCCTCCCTGTTCTCCCATTAGCCACTTCCTCCAGAGATATGATTCATAAATACCTTCCATCACCTGTGGAATGCATTTCTATTTCCGATGTGTACTGCCTCTCGAGAAGGTGCATTGCTTACGTTTAGTCTGCCCTGTTTGTTCTCAGATTGCCTAGTTCCAGTGACAATGGGTAGAGAATAGTTATGTAATTATATAATTTATAGTTAGACAGCAAGTATGGTAAGGGTGGGCCCCAAAACACCAACCACCACCATCAGCAAACATGCTTGCAACCACCTTAGGAAGAGGTTAGGTAGGTGGCAGGAAAGGCACAGTTAAGGGTACCTCACTGGGGTCAGGAAAATTTCTAGGACAGCATTGGAGGATCAATAGTCATTATGAAGATATGCCAGCTAAAAGAGTTATAAACAAAAGCTGAACTTGGCCGTCTGGATGAAGCCTTTAGGAGGTATTCCCTACCTATGGTTATTCTGCTTCATCCTGTGGCTGTCTAGTTCAGGCTTCTCTAGCCTTGCTGTGCAGATGAATCATTTGGAGATTGAGTTGAAGCACAGACTGGTTCAGTAGGTCTGGGGTGGAGGCTGAGATTTTGCATTTCCAGCCCACTCCCAGTTGATGCTGATGCTGCTGGTCAAGACCGACCTTAAGTAGGAGGAAGGATCTAGATAACCACCAACTAGTGGGTTGGGGCAGAGGTTCCCCCAGATTCTCATTCCATAGGTGGCTCTTCTATAGCTAAGTCAGTGACAACTCACTTCTGTGTTTCTTCATCAGCAGTTGTTCTATATTATCATGGAATTCCTTTATATGACTCTTGATCTATATTATAATCACCTAGGAGGCTTTTTAAAATTTGATTCCTAGGTCGCACAGTAGTAAAACCAAGTTAGAATCTCTGGAGGTGTGATGAGAATGTTAACCTCTCCCTGGGAGGGTGAGGAAGGCTGAGAAGATCCCCATAAATCTGGCTCCAGGCCATGCTACTGACATTTTTAAGTCTGGGCCTTGCCTTTGTCTTTAATGTTAACCTTCAAGTCGGCTAGAAATAATTCCCTCAGAAGCCTGTTTGCAAACAGAACTCACCTTCTCTGGAGACAGAGAAGAAGATAATTTCAAGGAGACAACAGCAGAAGAAAGTCCAAACAAGACCTAAAGACTGAGTTTTTCCTTGTTTTTTTTCTGAGATGGAATTATATCATAAATTCATTCAGGATTTTACTTCTCATTTCTGTATCTTATGGACCTACTCTTTGAATCATTTTGGAAGAAATGAATGATTTTTTTTTCTTCAAGAAGGTACAACACTTTAAGACAAAAATCCAACTAAACATCCAGGTAATTAAATAATCCTTATAGGAGTTGATAGCACCATGAGACAGGGGTTTCAGACAGATGAACCATTAAAAAGAGAAAAGCCTTTTTTTTTCCTCTGAGGTTGGCTCATTCGAGCAAACTGAAAATTGAAACCACATTATTTTAAAAGCAAAACTGAGATGAGGAAGAGTCTAAAAAATGTAAAACATGATATTCATTACAGTTCTCCAGTTTTTCATCCATCTTTTCAAGTATCCCTGATTACTAGGATCATGACTCCTTGCAAACAGAAAGAGAAAGAAAGAAAGAAAAAGAAAGAAAGAAAGAAAGAAAGAAAGAAAGAAAGAAAGAAAGAAAAGAAAAGAAAGAAAAGAAAACTCATTGTCTACAAATCAACCATATGCGATACAGTATATATTGTAAATTCCAGTAATTCCTTTAAATCTTTTTATTCTTATGACCCTCCAGTTTTTTTCATAATGTCCCCATGATGTAGGTCACTAATTCATTTGTCTCCACTCAACAAGGGAAAGAGCAAGACTTGACAAGGAAACAACCACACCCAGGCTGAATAAAATAGCCTCATCTCAGGAATTAGAGGAAAGTTCACAGTTCTGAGCCAGTGTATTGTTCAGCCCGTTGAGCATCTCTAGCAATGACATTCACTTGATACCTGAAAATTAAGTTTTGAGAAATGCCCCAGAAAATATGCATTCATCCATCCATTCATTCATCTAGCAGGTATTTCTTGAGGGCCTGTTATGTTACAGGCACTATTCTTGGGTGCAAAATATGGAAGTCATGGCCCTCCTTCCCAAGAATTAGAGACTATTGTGAGAAGCCAACTTATGAGCAAAGAGGCAACATGGTATAAAGATGAACTCAGATGCAGGAGTCAGACAGACGGATATTTGAATCCCAGCTCTGCCACTTCCTTTCTCAGCTGTATTATGTTATTTGCAGCCTCGGTTTCCACATCTGTAAAATCGACATAATAGCACTTACAACAGAAGGTTGTTGTGTGGGATCTATGAAACCTTCTATGTAAAGCCACTTAGCCCAGTACCAGATACAGACTAAGCAAGCCAGGAATGTGAGACCACGTAGAGCTGAGTGGTAGCACAAAGAAGAGGGATCGGTCTCAAGAGTTTATAAATATAAATAATACTGTGTTAAAGCCAGCTAGCCAAGAACAGAGGGGGGGATATATCTAGAGTAACTCTGTAGGCACAGAATATTCAACTTCTGAAAGACAGAGATACGTAATTATCTGTGGGGCTGAAATCAGAGTATTTTGATTAGCCTCAGAAGGTATAATAAGATTTGTCTCCTTTTGAATATTTCAATCCTGATAGTATATACTTCCTGCATATGTGTATTCTCTTAGAAAATGGATATCATAATAATGGGCCTCATCAGAGTGTCATTCCTGTCAAATAAGAAACTGCATGCGAAATTCTAAACAGTAAAGCATTGTACAAAATACATGACTGCACTGATTATGCAAGATAAGACAAAGTTCTCTCTCCAAGAAGTATTCCAGGCAGTCCTGATCATGGTGGCCATGAGTGCTTTTCCAGAGCCATCCAGCTGACCTCTGCTCTTCCCTGCCGCCCCCAATTCCACGCCCCATCCAAATCTGAACTTTCAAAAAAATCAGTCTTCTCACCTAGGGGCATAGGGCACAGCTGATGAGGAGAGGCCCTGAGAATAAGATAATTGAGTAAGAAAGAATGAGTAAAGAAAAGTCCACAGACCGGTCAGAAGTTAGAAATGTCTTAGGATGCAAGGACCCATCCCCCTGGAGACAAAGGGGGAAACATGCAAGGAGTGAGTGGCACCTCCATTTGCCTCAGGAGAATGAGTCCGAGATTAGAAGATTAAAAATACACTTGCCTGAAAATGTAAGAGTAACAGCCAGAGTAACAGTGAGCTAGGGCAGAGGGGACCCCAAACGAAAGAGCTCACATTAAATAGCTATAAAACCTAGTGCTGTGCTGGGACTCGTCCATAGACTGACAGGCCTGGACACTGTCACCAGGCCTGCCTGCCATCTGAACACCTGTGGGGAATCCACCATCCAATGAGCCTCAGTAGGAAGGGAGGTCCTAGGATTCTGAGTGTGGAGCAAGGGAAACAGTGCCAAAAGGAGTATGTTCCCTGCCCCAGTGTGGGGACATCCAGTGGCCAGTGACAATAACAGCATTTCCTAACCAGCCTTGTTCTTTGGTCTGGCCTGTGCAGAGTAGAGGTTCTGGATGCCAGCCGTTGTCTTATCTGACCTGGGGATCTGGCTTCTTCATGGACTCAGATTCTAGGCACTGGCTTCTTCCTCAACTTTTCACCAGCGCCCGCTTCGTCTCTAAAGTGCCTTTTTAGACTTTTTTTTTTTAATGTTTATTCGTTTGTTTTGAGAGAGAGAGAGAGAGAATGGGGGAGGAGCAGAGAGAGAGAATCCTAAGCAGGCTCTGAGCCACAAGTGCAGAGGCCAACTCAGAACTTGATCTCATGAACCATAAGATCATGACATGAGCCAAAATCAAGAGTCAGACGCTTAACTGACTGAGCCACCCAGGTGCCCCATAGACTTTTTTTTGTCCTGATCATTCCCCTGACCTGTGACATTTTAATACCAGATACTGAGTATATCTATTTATATACTACGGCCCTTTGTAGAGCTAAAGACCATTGTAATCGCTCAGCTTGTGTTTACGCAGCCAAGAATAATATTCACCTGTTTTCTGGTGGCCACCTGTTTTCAAGATTGCCCCCACAGAGAAGGCATGGAATCCTTCTGCTTATGTGGGCCAGAGTCAGTCTCTTATATTTGCAATCATGAGCTTCATCTCTTGCTATTAAACCCAAATCCATAAAGTTGATGTTGTTCTCATGTACCCTACATCAGAGCTTTATAGGATTCTGTTAAAATTCTAAAATTTGGAAGAAATTACTTAAAAAAAAATGCTGATAACAGCTCCTTCCATGTATCTCTGCCAGTATTGTACACATTCCCTAGTTCAACCCCCATGCCACTCTATGTATGTGTTATGAGCTGCTTTACAGATCAGGACCCTAGAGTTAAGGCAGACCAGTAATTGGGACAAGGTTAACCCTGCTTGTCAGTACAAGAGCGAGAAGGTGGGCCTTAAGCCACAGTGCAGAGTAAGACGTACTGCCTGCTCAGGTCGCTTCACAGGAAGTTTGCTTAGGAGCTTGAAATGGAGCTCTGCTTGCAGAGGAGGTAGTTGTTTTAAAAATATTCATTTGCTTTCTCATTTGCAGGCCTGTCTGCCTTACCTTCCCCTCTAGGCAGCCTGGCATAGGGAAATGGGGTGGGGGTGAAATTTCATTCACCGACTAGTGCCGTGCAGGTACCAGCCAATCAGAACAGACCAGGCAACAGCCAATCACAATAGGCTGGTCATCGGCCAGTAACAACAGTCCAGGCATCAGCCAATCACAACAGTCCAGGCCAGTCTCCAGATGGAAGAGTCCCGTTGGCCCCTGATGTGGCCGGTGCTACCCTGGCCCCTTCCTCCTGAGGGGAAGGCACGTGTGGGGACCTATTCCATGGGCTTAGGGCAGCATCTAGTCCGCTACCAATGTGGAAGTATTTTAATGTTTACCAGCTGATAGAGTCATACCTGCTGTTTGTGGTTACGAAGGTATGTGGTATTTATATGAAGGCACTATGGAAGTTACAGTGAATGCAAATAAATTTAGGAGAAAGAAAGTAAATTCCGCTTCTAACATTCAAAATGACATCTTGGAGGCTCCTGCCTCTCTCCATGGTATACCGTGGCCCAGAGGGGATCCAGAAACTCCAGGAGTAGAGGCCTGGCAGAGTCCTGGCATTAGGACAGAGAAGCTGATAAAGGCAGTGTCTTTTAAGATGTGGAGCAGATATTCAGGACCACGGATGGTGGGTGCAGTACCTTGTGGAAATGGATGAAACCACCCAAAGGAGAACAAGCAGAGGCTATTTATCAGAGTTTGCTGGAGCAAGAAGTGCTGTGTGACTGGCTAAGAGTACATGCTTGGCTCTCTCTGGTTGGTCCTAAGTTGGAAGTGATGGGGGTCGTGGGGCGGGCTGAGGACAAAGTGCAAGCTATGCATCCCCTCCCCCCCAGGTGGGATGTGTGTGATATTCCTCAGGCTCTCCGGGCTGCCCAAGGACAAAGGAAAGGAAAGAAAAAAAATGGCCAACTGATAGAGACCACAGTCGTACAGGACATGGCTCTCCATCAGTTTACAAATATCTTAGTAAAGTATAAGAAAAAGGCAATCTTATCAATAGCCTGAACTCCAGAAGCCTGTGGACTACTTCCTGGAGCCTCAACATCACCCCTCCATAGTGATGTGGGGAACAAAGGCAAGAAGAAAATGGCAGGTAAAATTAAATTTCCTTATAACCTGCAGCCCATTGACAAATATTTGAGGCAAATACAAAATATAACATTTCTCCAGGAAAGTGCCTTACTAGAGAGAAAACGACCTTAGGTTGACGATAGCAAGGCCTTAGAGTCCTCTTTAGCATATCCAAGTCCCTCTGGAGGCCTCATTTTTTACTTTACCTCCCCAACTCCATAGTATAAAACTGGCCATTCTTCAGAGCACCAGCACAGCTCTTACTGTCCCCGGGTCCTGTCCCATGCTTTAATAAAATCACCTTTTGCACCAAAGATGTCTTCAAGAATTCTTTCTTGATCATCAGCTATGGACTCCCCACCATCAACCCAAAACCTCATCAGAAGCAGAGACAAAAATTAGAGAAGCTGTCAGTTTTTAATCAAGCCCTGGCCATTTGGGACTGATTCTTATGGAACCTATTTTTTGGCTCTCTGAATTGTTACTAGAGGTAGCAGTCTGACTTTCTTCAAGTCAGACTTGAAGCAGGCTGGCTTCAGGGGCTGGTGATTGTGCACATGGGGTGGTTTCCTGGGCAGTTTGTTGCAGGTGGTAGGTCAGAACTCTCTTTTTATATATGGCCTGCCCATTGTCCGTTTGTGTGTTCTGTCTCCCAACCTCAACCCAGAAGCCCACACAAGATCACTCATGACTTCTGGTCACGAATTGGGGTGAGGACAGTCCAGCCTGTCCCCAGGAGAGAGCAGTGAAGATCCAGTGGAATAATGTAGAGCCAAGAACATTCCTCTTCAGCCAATACATGGACCACGATGTGGAACAATGCCCTTTCAGAGAGATAAGCACCATAGGGTTGGCAAAACTGTTACAGAGACTCTGCAGAGGACAGCCCCCCCCCTTCTATGTGTCCCTCCACCTCTGCCCATGACCCCTTTTTAGCCGTTGGGCTCCTGCTGCCTCCCTGTCTCTTTCAGCTTAACGAAAAGACTCTGATGTTGGTCATTTGTACTCATTTCAAATGAGGGTAGGCACTATCCTTTATTTTTTATCTCTATGCTGTTTACTATTATTTTATAATTATTATTTCATTTAGTTATGAAACAGAAGGTCTTATGTGATATTAAGGCTATGGGTCTTTTTTCAAAGCTCCTGAAATCACAATGCACAAGCAGGCATTAGTCTCTTAGCTGATTTATTAGGTTGATTGTTGTGAAATTACCAATATTCAGTAGTTTCTCCCGCAAAACAGCAATCTCATAGAGTCCAACCAAAAAACAAACTAGTGTCGTGACTTTTACTTCCAGGAACCAACTGGGTGACTAGAAAATACTTTTAAAAGATTACAAAGCCAATTTAAAATTCTCATTTTTGTGTAGGAAAACTGCTGATCTGTTTGTTGTGCCCTTCCCCCCTTCAAAAACACACGCAGTGTAACGGATCGCTCCTATTAATTGTGTAAAGTGTGGAGGGAGGGACACACTAAAAGCAACGGAAGGACTTAACCATTACAGGGGAACAATTTTCTGGACCATATTTTACTTCTTTCATTCAACCATTCTGGAGTAGAGACTGTTTTAGGCCTCACAGTGGTACATTTGAATTTCTCTCCACGATGTGATAATGAATAAAATTAAATGTAATCTCCTCTGCAGAGAGTTGGCGAAGGGAAGGCAGAGGGAGGTTAGAAACCGTGTTGTTAGCTGGTAAAGAAATATAGATGCCGGTATTAGGTAAACCACAAGTAATCACACGTTCCTCCCTCAATTCCTTCCCCTCAATTAAGGGGAAGCCATCACAACTCCCTGATGTTGAAGGGTGTTCTTGTCATTGATTTTCTAATGTGCTGGTGGAAATTTTGTCAGCCACTGTCAATTTAAAGCCCCATGTAATTACACTTCTTGCAAGAGAGATTCTGATTGTATTTTCTGTGCCAAAGCCTCGTCCCCAAGTACTGTTTCATGGCAAATCGAAAGGGAGGCTGCAGAAATTGGTATGACAAGGAACACATAAAGCTCCCTGAAGAATTTTCCTTTAATTAAGGAATTAGACACTATATCCCATGGACAGAGGCCATCTGAGCCATTTTTCTTTCCTTCTGGAGTGAAAACCTTTCACGTGTGGGACAAGTTCAAGGTCAGGGAGTACCGGCAGTGAAGTTCCTGATGTAGCTTAGCTGTCTACCAGGCGACATCACATTTTTGTTTATAGATAGAAGGACACTCCATTGACACGATGATAAAGCTTTGATTCCTCTTGACTCTGATTATTGTAGACATCAGACTTAGCATAGATTACTATGTCTTCCATTCCCCCAATACTTAAAAGCAGCCTTCTGATGTCTTATATTGTTCATTTTTTGTATTTCTCTTATATTGTAAATCCAGTGAGAGAAGAAGCCAGGTGCTCTACCCCCTAGCATCTACTTCAGTGCTGCCCGTAAATACATATCTGTCGCGTAGTAAGTGGACATTCGTCTGCACAAGTAGGACTCCATGCAAGTCCAAGAACCCAGGATAGGCCACAAGTTAGCACCGTAGCTAAAAGGTATCAATTTGAACCCTGGATTCAAATTCTAGGCATTAAGTTTGACATTTTTCTCACAATAATGGGGGATTTTGAGGAGCCAGTGGAAAGAAAGCTATACTATGCGTGGATGTTAAAGAGAAGCTCCCGGGGGCCTTAGCCAAGGTTAGATGATTTTCAAATGCAAGAGTCAAAGGAAAGCAGATAACTAACACTGTCTCCTGTGTCCTCCCTCAGAAAGGAGCCCTGGGGTTCTGGCCTTTCCACATCTCTCCCACTCACAATGCCTGCTGTGTGCTACAAAACGGATTTTACTCTGGCCCCTTGGCAAGATCTCTTCTCTCTGAATCCTCTAATAATGTCTCTACGAGGTTTCTATACACCAAAGAAATAGAAAACCAAAGATATCACAGGAAAAGTCAGAAAAACCTCACCCTCAGCTTCACCCCTGGGGGCCAAACATTCCATTTCAGAATTTGGCACTAAAAAAAAAAAAAAAAAGAACACGTAAAGAAAAACAAAGCAAACAAAAGCAGACCATTGATTCTTTGTTCCTGTTTGTTCTCTCTTTGTTTGAAATGAAAATTTCACCTTGGAAATCAGGAACAAATAAAATGGCCAGAAAACATAAAATTCTGCTTGCTTTGCTTCCGGCACTGAGCCTCCCTCGGCTGCCCATTTGCCAGATAACCCATTATAGGCGTAAAAACCTCCAAACCCTGGCAAATACATCATTCTGAAAGCTGGGGCTTCCCAAGGGTAACATCAGAGATTATCAGTCAGGCAGAAATGTTAACATCCATTTTCCCATCATTGTGAAGCCTTTTGTTAATGCTGGGTTTTTTTCCCCCTCTATGCAGAAAAGGCACAATGGCCTGCATTCTGGGAACATTTTATGCAAAACAGTTAGACTATGTGAAACTGCTCTGTGTCAGTCGCTGTCCCTCAGGCAAATACCCCTCAATGAGGGATTTTGATCCCAGTGCAAAGTCACCTCCTATGGCCCTCAGGGACATTAAAGGGTCCACACAGCATGTCTCCACTCCCAGGTGAAAGGATCAGGCTTTGAGCTGACTGAGCTCTCAGTGGTGGCCCAGGTGAGGGGAGGCTCCATCCAACAGCAAGAAAGGGAATCTTTCCTGGCTCCATTCTGGAGGCTGAGAAGCGGGTCAGACCTTGGGTCAGTCTAACACGAGGAGGAGGAATCGTGGGATTTTTTAGCTGGCAGCAACATCTCATTTTATCTACTTATATCTATAGAAGAACTGAAGCCTGGAGAGGGGGATGGGGCTTGCTCAAGGCCAGAGAGCCCATTTCTAGTGAATCAGAATCTAGATTTAGTGGGCCACATACTGTCTATACTCATTCATTTCTGTAATAAGTAAAAATACTAAGGCTGGATCACTGTGCAGGGTTCTGAAGAGATAATAATGACAGATACAATTTCTGCCTGCAAAAGACACTCACAGCCCAGAAGAGGAAACAGAAGTAAAGAGAGAGAGATGATGGCAACACATGGAACCTCAGTGCCTCTTATCAGGGAACGGGTTAAATCAGTGGTGGTACATCCATGCCGTGGAATAATACGCTGTCGTGAAAACAGTCCTAGGCAGATCTCCAGTGATGTGGGAAACGAAGGCAGGAGGAAATGGCAGAAGTGAATAAATTTCCTTATAACCTACAGCCCATTGACCAGTCCTTGAGGCAGACCAAGGTTTCTCCAGGAACTCCCTGCTGTCTTAACGTTAATGCTTTGCTAGAGGGAAAAACAACCTTAGCTTGACAACAGCTAGGCCTCCAGTATCCTGGGAGTCTTCTTTAGCATATGAAAGTCTCACTGGAAACTTCCCCTGGACTTTACCTCCCCCAAACTCCATAGTATATAACCAGTCTCTCCTCATGGTCCTGGGGCAGCCCTTCTTGTCCATGGGTTCTGTCCCCAGGCTTTAATAAAATCACCTTTTTGCACCAAAGATGCCTTCAAGAATGCTTCCTTGGCCATCGGCTCTGGACCCCACTATCACTCCAAAAAACCTCATCATCCAGCACCAGTGTGGAAAGATCTCCAAGTTGTATCGCTGGGTGAAAAGAGCAAAGTCTATTTTTCAAATGTAAAATGAAGGGTTTGGATTTCAACAGTGGCTTTCCAAGCCTTTTTCAAAATTATGGTAAAATAGGGGCGCCTGGGTGGCTCAGTTGGTTAAGTGTCCGACTCTTGGTTTCCGCTCAGGTCATGATCTCATGGTTTCGTGGGTTCAAGCCCCGCATCGGGCTCTGCGCTGACAGTGTGGAGCCTGCTTGGGATTCTCTCTCTTCTTCTCTCTCTGCCCTTCCCCGCTTGCACTTGGGTCTCCGTCTCTCTCAAAATAAGTCAATAAACTTTTTTAAAAAATACGATGAAATACATGTAACATAAAATTTACCAGGTGAACTACTTTTAAGTGTCCAGTTCACTGGTGGTAAGTATATTCCCACATCGGGCAGCCATCATCGCTGTCTATCTCCAGAGCTGTTTTCATCTCCCCAAACTGAAACTTTGAGCCCATTAAACATTAACACCTCATTTGCCGCACCCCCCCCCCCCCCCGCATCGCAGCCCCCAGCAGCCACTATTCTAGTTTCTGTCTCTATGAATTTGCCTACTCTACGTACCTCACCTAAGTGGGATCATACAGTATCTGTCCTTCTGTGACTGGCTTATTTCACTCAGCATAATGTCCTCAAGGCCCATTCACGGTTGTAGCGTGTGTCGTAATTTTATCCCTTTTTAAGGAATTTTTAAGGCTTAATAATATTCTGTTGTACCCACGCACCACATAATATCTCATCCTCTGTCAATACTTGGGGTTGCTTCTACCTATTGGCTATTGTGAATGATGCCCTTATGAACTTGGGCATGCAAAAATCTCTTTAAGTCCCTGAGTCCAGCTATTTTGGTTGCACACAATCATTGGATCATAAAGTAAATCTATTTTTCACTTTTGGAGGAACCTCCGTACGGTTTTCCACAGTGGCCGCACCAGTTTACATTCCCAGCAACAGTGCAGGAGGGTTCCAGTTCCTCCCTGTCCTTGCTGATAGCCATTCTAATGGACGTGAAGTGAGCTTTTATTGTGGTTGATATGCATTTCCCCAGTGATTACTGATGTTCAGCATCCTTTCATGTGCTTGTTGGCAATTTGTAGATCCTCTTTGGGGAAATGTCTGTTCAAGTCCTTTATCCATATTTTAATTGGGTTGTTTGTTCTTGGATTATTGAATTCCAGCCTTTTAAAAATCTGTGGAAACTACTACCTTTGATGAAATTGTTTACCCAAGCCCAATACACAACATGGGAAGAGGCAACGTTCCTCTGGTAGAATTGGATTCATGTGGAGGGCTTAGAGCTCTGGCCAGACCTTCCCAGGGGCTTCTTCATCCCAACTCTGTCCCCTCCCTCCCTCTTGTGCCTCCCTCCAGCAGGAGGTGGCCCCTGGGACACCTCCAGGTTATCTCTCAGGTAACAGGCTATGTGTATGTGAAAAACTTCCAAAGTTCCATTTGCATAAAGGAAAAGCTATTTAGAGTAAGGGAACTTCCACCAATACTTACTTTCAGAGACGTTGCTGTGATGTTCACTTCCTTCCGGGAAGACCTTTTAGTTTCACGTGTAGGCCCGATTTATACAATATTTTATTGACTCTTTGAAGGTTTTAACTTATTCATGTATTTCCATTCTTGTAGTGAATCTGAATGCTCATCGTGGCCTTTGGAGTGCAGTGCTTGGGCACGTCTGTTTGCAAAGTGTTTAAAAAAGTAATATGCTACTAGAAATATCCCTGTACCACATTGATTGCAAATTTTCCTTAATTTCATCTCCCTTCCCTATATCCATCCCTCTCACTTTGCAATGTGACTTTGTGGTTCCTCCCGTTAAGAAGAGGGTCTGCTTAGGGGCGCCTGGGTGGCACAGTCGGTTAAGCGTCCGACTTCAGCCAGGTCACGATCTCGCGGTCTGTGAGTTCGAGCCCCGCGTCGGGCTCTGGGCTGATGGCTCAGAGCCTGGAGCCTGTTTCCGATTCTGTGTCTCCCTCTCTCTCTGCCCCTCCCCCGTTCATGCTCTCTCTCTGTCCCAAAAATAAATAAACGTTGAAAAAAAAATTTTTTTTTAAAAAAGAAGAGGGTCTGCTTAGAGCGCCTAAGTGTCCAACTCTTGATTTCAGCTCAGGTGCTGAGATTGAGCCCCTGGTCATGTTCCACAATGGGTGTAGAGCCTGCTTAAGATTCTCTTTCGCCCTCTCCCTCTGCCCCTCCCCCACTCACAAGTGCAAATGCATGCTCGCTGTGTGCTCGCTCGCTCTCTCTGAAAGGAAAGAAAGAAAGAGAAAGAAAGAAAGAAAGAAAGGAAGGAAGGAGGGGAAGGGAGGGGAGGGGAGGGGAGGGAAGGAGGGAGGGAGGGACAAAGAAAGAAAGAAAGAAAGAAAAGAAAGTAAGAAAGAGAGAGAGAGAAAGAGAAAGAGAGAAAGAAAGAAAGAGAGAGAAAGAAAGAGAGAAAGAAAGAGAGAGAGAGGAAAGAAAGAAAGAAAGAAAGAAAGAAAGAAAGAAAGAAAGAAAAAGAAAAGAAAGAAAGTCTGCTTTTCCATTCCCTGAGTCTGCACTGGCCTTGTCATTTGCTTTGATTAGTGGAAAGAAGTGGAGACTGTTGGGCCAGGTCTGAGCCTCATTTCTGCCCTCCTTCTTGGAATCCTGTCCAGAGACAATGAAAACAAGCCTGGTCTAGCCTGCCTGGTAATGAGAAACAAGTGGTTTCTATCACCTTGTTGCCCCAGTTCACAGCCAGCCAATAGCCACACGTGTAGCTAAAGCCATCCTAACCAATCCGGTCTGAACGCACCCTGTTCACTAACCACAGATATATGAGGGAGCCCAGTGCAGATCAATAGAATTGCCCAATTAACCGGTGAGTAAAGATGAATGTGTCTTGTTTTAGGTTGCTGAGATGTTGTACAGTTTATTGCATGGTGATACCTAACTGATATTATCACCAACTACTTCTGATAATAAAACACAAAGTGACAGAGAAGGTGGTACATATGAGATAGACGTTCTGAGATCCTTTTGGATCCTCTACAACTTAAATCTTTCTCTTAGTACCTTGTTCTTCAATAGGTGTTTGGCCTTTCAATCTCAGAAAGAAAACATTACAAGTTGAGTTCAAGGGGATTTGCATAAACCACAAAAGAGCCTGGAGAAAACGTCGCATTTCAAAATTCTCAGCGATGGATAGAAACAACTTCTGGGTCCACCAAAGAAGCATGCCTTGGAGGGGTTTGGCCCCCTAACACCATGTGCTTGCATTTGATAAGCCACATTTGTGCAGGATATCCTCAAGCTTCACCAGTGTTTCAAGAAAACATCATCTGAAGTCACTTCAGAAACACCATGCATGTGTTTCTATTTGACTATAAAATGTAGTTAAAAACAAAACCAAAAAGCAAGCAAAAATAACATTATATCTAATGCCCTTTCCACATCAGAGAGCAGAAGGCCACAGTTGATTCCCAAATATGTGCTGTCCCTGCAAGAGGGAGTGAGAATCCTGAAATATGTCCCCTCTGCGGAGCCAACAAGAGGTTAGCCTTCTCTGTGTCAATAGTCCCCCTGCAGTCATTGCCATGGTTAATTACAGGCCAACTCTCCCCAGTGTCAGATGGTCACCACAGCTCAGCCTTATGGCTCCCATCTTCCCAAAGGCTGGGAGGTCTTTCTTGTGAGACAGTTAAGCAGGAAGAAGGAAAATGAGGCTAATTTATGTAAATGCATGCCACATAAATCAGATTGTGTCTGCCAGATAGCACAAATCGCTGGGGTGATTTACTATTTTCCCACTGGGCAACGAGAGAGTTCCAGACACCAGTTCTTTAGTTTGGTGTCCGTGTACCTGGGTCACCAACTAGGTTTCCACCCGGTAATTTGTTTCTTTACCTTCAAAAACTAAACAGGCACATCGATCTAACATCCACCTTGAATAAGTGAATCCACAAAGGGACTTCAGTGTCTGGAATTAACCAGGCCTGCAGAAAGTGAGAACATTTTAACTTAAGATGAAGTAGAATAAGGAAGAATTTTCAAAGGAAGAGTTGGGAAAAGGAGATGAGAGCTTGGTCAACATTGGCAAATATTTCAGGGACACCGGAGATCAGGGGACCTCAAAAGAAGCGATTGCTTTTTGTGAACTTTGCAAGCTCACTGGCAGTAGAATAATGGTGATGGACACCAAATGACAGTCACTTTAGAAATGAGCAGGAATTGAGTGAGTAAAGATTGTGTGTTTATAGGAAGTTGCAGTAGGAGAGATAAGAAATGCAGATGTAGCTTAAGGGGCAGGAGAGGTCAAGAAAAGGGTTTTTTTTTCTTTTTCTTTTTCTTTTTCTTTTTCTTTTTCTTTTTCTTTTTCTTTTTCTTTGTGTGTGTGTGTGTGTGTGTGTGTGTGTGTGTGTGAGCAGAGTAATAAATTGCAGAAGCGTGACTAACTCAGAGCAGCTAGCAGACAGAGATTAGCTGTACCAGAGAGAAAGGGGTAAAATATTGTCCCAAAACAGGCAAGAGGAGACACTGTGTTTAAGATAGAACAGGTTTAAAACTTATACCTCAAGGGTGCCTGGGTGACTCAGTCGGTTAAGCATCTGACGTCAGCTCAGGTCATGATCTCACAGTTCATGAGTTCGAGCCCTGCTTCGGGTGAACTCCAGTTCTGCACTTCTGGTGAGCTTGAGCCTCCCTTCAGGAACACGAGCCCGCCGCTTCTCTCTTTCCCTCTCTCTCTTTCAATCTTTCAAAAAATAAAAAGTAAAACTTATGCCTCAGGTGTTTAGAAGTGTAACTTTATCTCCATGTGTGTCATAGAACCTAATTTAGCATAGTAGCTATTTCAACTCAGGATCTCTGTCACTTTTGGTTTAAAGTAAGGTCAATTCAAGATGTAAACTCAGACCATTGAATATTAAAGATTGGCCTCCCCGTCTTCTTCTCTCTTCCCCAGGATGGACCTCAGTTTCCTTCGTCCTGGCACATTGGCTTCCATGCAGTGTCTTTGGATGTGCCCAGTGGCGTGCCCAGGGTGTCATCATGTCCTGACACAAGCTGTGATGTCCATGCACCGGCATTCCCACAGTTTCTGGTTTCACGTTACTTCTCTGCCCCTCCCCCGCTCTACCCCTCCTCTGCTCACCTGTGCGCATTCTCTCTCTCTCTCAAAAAATTTTTTTCTTTATGTATATGATAGAGTTTAACATGTCACACAGGTTTACCATTTCTTTCATCCCATATACTTGCGATTGCATTTTACCCAGACGCCCTGGCGAACGTCACCCACCGTGTCTATTGCTTTAGCTGGAAGGAGAGGTTGAGAGAAACTGCCTTTGAGATTAGAAGGGTCATGTGGAAATACAGTAGCCTTGCCTCAGTCAGGCTGTGGGGACTATTGTGTCAGATGTCCCCATTTGAACCAAAGTTCTGTAAGAGGAGAAAAGTCTGCCTACAACAGTGGAAGAGAGGTACTGATTTCTGGAGACAGAGAAAGGGTGAACCTCGGCTTTGCTCAAGCTGCCCTTTTCCATATTTAATATGGCAAAATCTTGGTTTCACTTAAGGGGAAAAAGTGGTATGTTTCCATCATTCCTCCCTAAACCATCTTCAATGGCTTCTCCTCTGACATCCCTGGAATGTTAAGTTCTCCAAGTTCCCTCATCCAGACCTCTTTTCTTTTGACTGTCTCATTTTAGTTGGCCTTATCTGTTCCCAGGAAATCAGTTACCTCATGGACAGCTCATGTACCAATGTAGTTCCTCCCCAGAACAGGAGACCCATCTATTGACTTTGCCAAGTCACTCCTAGATCAGATGATCTACCAGAGTTTAGGTTGGTTTTATGGCATGCTAAAGGTTGTGTCATCTAGCCCCTGTCTTGTATAAGAGGAATAACCTTTCATGTATGAACTTTGGCACACAATGGAATGGGCCTTTCATAACTATTTATTGAATGAGCGAATGAGCTAGATAAGAAATGAGGGACCTAGGCTGATAGTGGTTAATGATCATGTCTTTATATGTATATCGTGCTTTGATATAGTGTAATTTGAAATGGACTGTCCTTCAGACACATAAATATCACTGCTCCAGTATTAAATGCATTTCTTTCCATCCCCATGCTGGGGATGAATTTGTAGTGAGTGATCTACCATTACTCTTTCGTCTGGTCCTCCTTGTAAAACGAATGGTACATACTAGTGGGCCAATAATAAAAGCTTCTACCTGCATTCTTCCTCCTTCCTAAGGTCTCCTTACACCTTGTACCCTCACTGTCCTTACACATACCAATTCAGTGGAGGACAGGGTAGCCTGGTAACGAAGCCGAATGCAATTAACTGTGTCATAATGAGGGTTGAAATCAGGACCTCATGTGTATAACACTTGTAACCAGTTGAAGACATGATGAACCTTTGTGTTTATAAGAGTTAGCTAAATTTCCATCTTTACATTATCTACAATAGCCAAACTATGGTAACAGTCCAAGTGTCCAGCGACTAATGAATGGATAAAGAAAATGTGGAATATTACTCAGACATCAAAATGAATGAAAACTTGCCATTTGCAATGACGTAGATGGAGCTAGGGAGTGTATTGCTAAGTGAAGTAAGTCAGAGAAAGACAAATACCATATGATTTCACTCATACGTGGAATTTAAGAAACAAAACAGACGACGGGGCACCTGGGTGGCTCACTCGGTTGAGCATCTGACTTGAGCTCAGGTCATGATCTCATGGTTTGTTTTTGTGAGTTCGAGCCTGACATCAGTCTATCAGCCTGTCAGTGCAGAGCCTGATTCAGATCCTCTGTCCCCCTCTCTCTGCCCCCCCTCTACTTGTGCTGTCCCCCCAAATAAGTAAATATTTAAAAAAATTTTAAATTAAATATAATTAAAAAAAATAAAACAAATGAGCAAAGGGAAAAAGGGGGGGGAGAGGCAAACCAAGAAACAGACTCTTAACTATAGAGAACAAACTGATGGTTACAGAGGGGAGGCAGGTAAAGGAATGGAAAAATGGAGAATATTGGTGGCTCCCAGGGGCTGGGAGTGGGGGAAATTGGGAGATTTGGTCAAAGGTAAAAACTTTCAGTTGGAAGTTGACTAAATTCCGGAGATCTAATGTACAAAGTGATGACTATAGCTAACAATGCTTATTTTATACTTGAAAGTTGTTAAGAGTTTAGATCTGAAATGTTTTCACCAATTAAATAATGGGAACAATGTGAAAAAAAAAATGTTCAGCTTTAATGAGCATGCTTTGGGAAAGGGCCCTAAGAACTGACAGGTAAATACTCTTAACTTTTTACTTAGGGCCAAATTTCTGAGCTTTATACTCACTATCAGTTGTAAGGAAAATCTTAAAATATCACTGCAATCCCCTTAATTTCCTAAATGTATATATCGTATATCAGATAGGAGAGAAGAGAAGAGAACGTAACAAAACTGAAGCATGCATGCAATGTTTGCATCTTCTGCCTCAGAAGTCTGTGTCTCTTTTGGCCCAAATTACTTTTAGAAAATATTAGCTCCCTGTAGTCAGCTTAAAGCCTTCCTGGAATGTCACGGCTAAAAACGAATCAAATTCCTGGCTAATTTCCTCCAAGACAAGACAATACAAGATGATATTACACTGCTTGCTTCTGCCTGGAGCCCTTCCTATCTAAAAATAAATAAGCACATTGAACATGAAAGAAATCCTAAGCCTTTAAAGAAATCTTGATTTTACTGGTTACATGAAACTCTTGTGTGCGTATGATCGTTGGCTATATTTGTCCTCACTTTGTCCTGGTTGTAGGCGCTTCTAGGCATACCAAAGAGACGTCTCGCTTAAATTACCAAGGTTTGGTGCTTTTAGGAGACATGGGATTAGGAACAAGGCGCCTCTGCCAGACTCTCCCTGCTCCCTCCGAGCGTGGTCGCAACCTCCAGACAAGCCGTCTACTTCGAATGAATTTCAAGTATTTGAGAAACTAAGATGGGTGGATCGCCATCTCTTCACTGTTCTGTTGCTCAAGCCTCGATTGTGAGGCTTGCCTTTTTTTCCACTCTATTTTTCGCGATTTTATAAAAACAGAGAAAACATTTTCTGTGTGTTTATACACATTTCTGTAGTTATATATATTATTCAATTAGTTGGTAACCCATTTTGGAAAGCAAGTTGGTAAATGTGTCAAAAGTCCTAAAGGGTTCATAGCTTTCCTCCCCAGTGAATGAATTCATGCATGGGAATCTTTCCTAAAGAAAGCACGCTAAAATTGTAGGATTAAAGCATGCTACACAAAACTTTATCACAGCATTATACTGTTGAAAAGGACCCAAATGTTCAACAGGAGGGTGCTAATTAAATAAAGCATGATCATATTTACAAAGGGTTTTTAATAATATTGGCAAATGTCTGTTAGTCTATTAACTCGAAGCTGGATACAAAATTATATTTTCTAAATAATCATAATATACACAGTCCTGGCACATAATAAGCATTTCATAAATATTTATGAAATGAATAAAGGAATGAATCACAATTATGTTAAACAGAAAAGATTCTTGCGTAGAAAAAGAGACTGAAGCAATATTTATATGTTGATATGATTATCTCTAAATGATGGAGCTAGGCATGATTCTTTTTCTGTATTTTTTTTTATGTTTATTTTTGAGACAGAGAGAGACAGAGCATGAGTAGGGGAGGGGCAGAGAGAGAGAGAGGGGGAGACACAGAATCCGAAGCAGGCTCCAGGCTCTGAACTGTCAGGACAGAGCCTGACGTGGGGCTCAAACCCACGAACTCTGAGATCATGACCTGAGCCGAAGTCAGACGCTTAACCAACTGAGCCACCCAGGTGCCCCCTTTTTTCTGTATTTTAAAGTTATTGCAATGTTTAAAAAAGTTATTGTAATTAACACCTAATATTTCCATAACCCGGAAACATAAAATTTATTTTGTAAAAGAAATATGTTCAGGAGAGTTTAACACACAAGAGAAATTCAACTGTACATTCAGGCTTTCGTTGTTTAGTAACTTTTTAAAAATATGGACTGTAACTTTTCCACCTAAGGTAGTATTTCAGATACTAGTTGAGAAATGTCATACATGATGTGACATCATTTGTTACCTATCATCATAATCAAACTACCCTTTATCGAGTACCTCATTTATCTCAGGTGCTAAGATAACGTTTTGTACCATTGGTGTGTGGGTCTCAGCCTATTGATAGCGATGCTCTCAGCCTGAGACACTGCCCTGGGCCCCTACCACTTGTAGCAGTCCCGACAGACCTTTCCGACCAGAGCCAGGGTTGTGACTGGATTGTCTCTGGTCGTTCTTACCGTGATCACAAGACAAGCTTGGCAATAACCATCAGGGAACTTGGAAGAACAAGATTTGTTACACGCAGCTCCTGGAGGGCACATGGCACACCCAAGGGCCACAAAACGAGGTCATGGGTGGAAGGGAATGTAGACCGACACTCTGCCTTTAGCAGGGCCAATGGTGAGGTGCCTAGGGTTTCACTCTTTATTTGTGAATTTAAAACCTAAGAGCCGGAATTAGGGAATGGGGAGAAGTGGAGTCCCTCAGGTGGCCAGGTACCCAGGTCACCCAGGGCTTTCTAACAGGGGAGCTTCAGGGTTGAGGGGATGGTTCTGGTTAATTATCTAGATGTTTTGCTAGTTGCCAGGTAGATAATATGTTTATTCAGGGTGGGTGTCTTGGAAATGGATGCTGGGGCAACCAAATTTGCACTACAGTCATTTAATTTAATTTTGGTTTTATTGTATTCATTTGAAATGTTTTTTTGAGCACCTGCTTAAATACGGGACACTGGTTTAAGCACAGGAATATAAGGATGAATAACAAAGAGTCTTTACCATGAAGGAAGCTATAAGGAGATTTGAACTTATGCAAGGACAGTAGTGTTATAGGTGCTGACAGACACTTGTGGGGGGCACAAAGGAGGGGTGATCACATCCAGGTCAGAGGTGAGGGTCACAGGAAGGGCTGACTGAACTGTAACTGTGGGATTAAAGCAAAGGCCCTTCTGCCTGACCTTCCAAGGCGGAGGGAGAGAAGGCAAGTCTGGGACACAGGTCAACTCTAGCAGAGGAAGGGCCTGGCTCCCCCTCCAGAAACCACTGGTCAGGAAATGGGTTTCTCCAGCATCCCAGAGTTCCCTCATGCAGACATTCTAGACATTTTGCATTTTGTAATACGTATGTTTTTGTATTTTCATGTCATCTCACCAGCAACATGCTTTTTTACAATCTTTGCTTCTCTTCTAGTAACCCTCTAAGTTTCATATTCTTTTTTATTATTAATGTTTGTTTATTTATTTGAGAGAGACAACACAAGCTGGGGAGGAGCAGAGAGAGAGAGAGAGAGAAAGAGAAGGAGACACAGAATCTGAAGCGGGCTCCAGGCTCTGAACTGTCAGCACAGAGCCCGACATGGGGCTCGAACTCACTAACTGTGAGATCATGACCTGAGCCGAAGTCAGACGCTTAAGCCACTGAGCCACCCAGGTGTCTGCTTCAATGCATATTCTTAAATGGCTATAAAACACCTGATCTTTTTGAGATAAAAATGGCCCACAGAAACGTCAGGCCCCTATTAGATATTTAATTAAACCAAATGGCTTCCTTAAGTTAAGGGCCTAGGAGAGAGAAGGGTGGAAAACAGTGTTTCTGCAGATTCTCTCCAACACTAGAGGTTAGCAGACTGTCACAACCTCTTGAGACCAGAGTTTCTACTGACTACAAAATGTCTCTAGCACTCATCATAGACTCATGCTCACTTACTAGCGATGAAACAACACTACCTAACATTTTTTAAAGAATTATCTGAATGCCAGGCACTCTTCAAAATTCTTTACCCAAATTGCCTCCATTAACCATTATGCCAACCCCGCAAGGCAGAAAGGTCTTCCTAATCCTCATTTTACCGATGGCTAATTGTGAAAATTCCATTCGTGTTAACTGTTTTCATTAGCCGTTTGCTATCTGCAGTAAACAAAACCAGACATCCTGTAACAGGCAGCTTCTAAAGAAGTGATTCCATTGCAAGTAAGCTCCAATCTTCTCTGTAAACATTATGGATTCTCCTCAGATTATCAGAATGCACTAGCACCTACACATGGCAAATATAACAGAGCTTAGACTAGGGACAAATTAATATTGCATCTTTATATACTTATAAGATATTCTGCCTCCAGTGCACTGTAATCAAAATACTGTTACAATGATCTATCTTTAAAGGACATAGTTCTAAGGAAGTGACTTGAAATTGTTTAAATAAGTGAAAGAGGAGGTAGAGGGCTTTCCAGAGGGTTCCCACACTCCTGTGTACATGAATTTTACCTGGAGACCATCCAGTAACTAACTCTGGGCTGTTTTCAGGAACTGCCAGGTACACAGAGTCCGGGGATCTCCTTCTTCCTATTAACTTGACTATAATGGTTTCCAGGATGAATAAACAAACTCAGAATTTAGCACAGGAAACAGATATCATATCATAAATTATTATACCCGCAACTTTATCATCTAAATAGATAATGTATCCAAGTCAAGTATTTCTGTGGGATGGATTTTAATACTTCTAGCAGAATGGAATTTTTACATTCTGTCCTTGTCTTCAGAGTATTATAAACCCTTGAGACCTCCTCCAGTTTTTCCTTCAGATAGATGAAAAAATAGTATAGCTCTAAGGATGAGTAAACCTTATCCAGTCAAGTGCAAGTTCAACAGCCAGATGGGAAACTGAGTTCCGGACTGTAAGAGTCAGGCTGCTATGGAATGAACAGCTGATCAGCTTTGCTTCTTCCTTTGCTTCTTCCTTCCTTCTTCCATGCTTCAAGGAAGAATGTCTCCAATGTCTCCTAATTGACAAAGGAGAATCAGAATCCCTTACTCCCAGAGCAATGTCTCTCTGTGATACCACACAAACTCGTGGGAGACGGAACATGGAAAGGGGGTGTGGAGTCTTCAAACCTGGGCCTGAGAAGAGCTTCAAAACAGTTATCTATTCAAAACCAGAAGCCATTTTGATGGCCAAGTGGAAAAAAAAAGATACTGATCTTATTTTTTTGTTTTTTACAAGGTATATGTTCTTTTTTAAAAATTTCTTAATGTTTTTATTTTATTTTTGAGAGAGAGAGAGAGAGCATGAGTAGGGGAAGGGCAGAGAGAGAGGGAGACACAGAATCTGAAGCAGGCTCCAGGCTCTGAGCTGTCAGCACAGAGCCCGACGTGGGGCTCGAACCCACGAACCGTGAGATCATAACCTAAACTGAAGTCGGACACTTAACCGACTGAGCCACCCAGGTGCCCCCACAGGGTATGTGTTCTTGAAGAATGGATAAAGAATAATAAAACCCACATGTGTCAGTGAGGGCTTCTTCTCTCACCTTTATACACAAGAAAGTCTTTAAAAATGTGTCTACCATACCATATCAATAAAAACCAAAAATGTCCAATAAAATCTATTTGAGAAATCCTAATGGAACTTTGGAAACATCAGGGTACCTGCATGGCTCAGTTGGTTAAGCATGACTCTTGATTTCGGCTCACTTCTTGATCTCACAGTTCATGAGATGGAGCCCCGAGTAGGGCTCTGTGTTGACAGCGTGGATCCTGCCTGATATTCTTTCCCTGTCTCTCTCTCTCTCTCTCTGCCCCCCCCCGACCGACCCTCAAAATAAATAAACTTAAAAAAAAAAAGAATATTAAAAACATCTTTCTGATTATAATTCCATTTAGTAGGCCCACCTTGAATACCAGGCTGATACATTTGCTAGCCAGTAACTCATCAATAAAATAATGACCACAAAATTTAAGCTGTCCTTTGAAATAGGAGCTGGATGCCTCTTCATATCCTGAAGGATTTGTTGGCTGATTAGTTAAGAAAATTGTAGTCAATTCTCCTCATACTTTTTCACTAAACCAGTAAAATGAAGAAAAGTAAATTGAGATTAAAATAAGGCAGTTATTTTCTCATCTATTCACCTTGAGAAGGGATATTTGCCATGTATGTGCCCCTCACAGTGAACTTTTATGAGTGACTATGGGCAGGAGATAGCTGGCCTAAGGCCATTAGATGAATCATGTCAAGGCCCAGTGTGGGAAAGAGCTGGCCAACCAAGTAGTGACGAGAGACAGAACAAAGACGCAATGATGGAGGCAAATGGCAGAGACAGTCTTGTTCCACAGTGAGCTATGGGGCTGCAGGGTTTCTCCATGAGGAAGTGTCAAGTGGCTTGTGGGACTTACGTGGCCTGAGAGAGTTTAGGTCCACTTCCTAGCACCACAGGAAGGGAAAACAAGATCTAAGTCTGGAACTCGCTGTCCCGCAATGGCTGTAACTTTTATGGCACCTACAGGTTGTGAATTTGAGAAAGGAAATGGCTAAACTCCCTCATCAGGAAATGTAAAGGGGCACTTGCTAGTATGTATTTTATAATAAAATAGGTAGGTATTAGAAGTGGAGGAGAGTCCTTAATATATCCTCCTGAGATGTACAATAATGTATCTCCAACTGAGAAGGCACTTTGAGGCCAAAAAATGAAGCAAGGCACTCCATACCATTAACAGAGTCTTATTCAGTATAACTTACTGTCAGGTGGACAGAAGATCTATGGCAGCTGCTTCTCCACCCCACCAGGACCTCAAGGCACAGCTTTTATGGAGCAAGGGGCATGGTGGTAAGGTCACGGGGTAGTTACCTAAAGTGGCACTGTCTGTGCATCAGTCCTCTCTGGTTACCTCAAGTGGGGCCTTCTGTGCACCACTTTAGGGAAAATCAGAAAAAGCCTTCCCATATTCCAGTCAGGGCATACACTAACCTCCTCGAGGCTTGGAATACGTGGCCCTGAGGGAGGTCACTGCACGGGCAAGAACAAGATGAGGGACCAAAGATGGAGTCAGTGTAGTCAGTACTCCTATGGTAGCGCTTAAGTGAGACTTTACCTTGTGCTATGTATAATCCTAAACTCTTTCTACGCATTATTTTATTTAGCCCCCATTGTAATCCTACAAGGTAGGTATTATTGTCATTTCCATTGCTGGGCCACAGAATGTTAATTTACATATCACGATTGGTATGGTCTTCTTCAAAATCTGCTCTCTAGGCCCTCCTGCTGCTGTGCATATTATTAATAATAACGATTACCTAACATGATTAAAATAATAGTGTCACAAAGTATCTTATATAACCAAAAGGCTTCTAAGCCTCTGCATACCTCTATTTTAAGTAACATTAAATAAAAGGATATTCTAATATAATCAGAAAAGTCGGGTAATCTTCAGAGCTTCCTAATAATGGAATTTGAATGATGGTCAAACTACTAATAATATGTTAAACTATCCAGAGGAAGAAGTCAAGGATTGGGGTGTGATTTACTCTTTCCTTGGACAGCCAAGGTAATCTGACAAAACAAAACCATCCAAACTACAAGTCAAGAGGCTTGACAAGCTCTTCCTGGCTTCTCTGAAATACAATTCTGGCAGCAACTTTTGAAAGGACATCAATTCAAATACATAAACAGAAGGACGTGGATTATTACAAAGAGGACAACCCTGAGCTCAGAGAGTTCCTATTTACATCTCAAATAACCAAAAAGTTGTGATCACTCTTTAAAAGTGTATGCACCGTGGGCCCTTCATTTCTCTTTTCAGGTCCCTCTGTGGGAGCGAATAGCAAGGGGACCGGACCTGGTGCAGAGTGTGAGAGAGGGATTCCTGGTGAAAGGGACAATGACACGAAGGCGGAAGGCAAGACCTTGCAGGTTAGAAGCTTCCATCCTGAGGTGCGACTGGAGGTTAGTGTTTGAGAAAGGGTGTGGAGAGTGGAGGGAGAGGTAGCTGCAGGGGAACTTTATCTCCAGGGCAAGAGGAAGCTATTGGGAGGTTTCAGCAAATGTTAAGTGTATCCATTATTTTTCTCAGGCTTGGTTCAAAGGAGTCATGAAATCATGTTTGAAAAGTACATTTGCAGCCTTTAAAACGGAGTATGAAGGAGGGGTGCCTGGGTGGCTCGGTTGGTTGAGCGACCGACTTCGACTCAGGTCATGATCTCACAGCTTGTGAGTTTGAGCCCCACGTCAGGCTCTGTGCTGACGGCTCAGAGCCCGGATTCTGTGCCTCCCTGTCTCTCTGCCTTAACCCACTCGCGTTCTGTCTCTGTCTCTCTTCAAAATAAATAAACATTAAAAAAATTTTTTTAAAGGAGTATGAAGGAAATACAAGGTGTTTATATTTCTTACTTGAGATGGTAAGTGCCCTTCCACACACATCATCCATAAAGTCTTCAGGAAAGGCACCCATGATTTCCTTTTAATTGTGAAAGGGTTCCTAGACCATTTCCTCAGGGCAAATCCCAAGAAACCCTAGTCACAGATCAAAAATCCACATGGCAAATCTCTACACATTTATAAACGGCTCTGGTAGAACTACACTTCCAAACATGCTTTTGTCACTTTCTCTGTAAAGTGACAAAACCATCACCTGCCTGTGAGTTAATTCTTCTGGAACACCTCGAGTCTACCCAGGTAGCCACCGAGGGTTCACAAACCACCCTCAGTGACTGGCTTCTGAGGCACACAGCAAGCAAGGAACCACAGCCCTGATCCATGTAGCCCCTGTAACCAGGTAAAGCTGTAGCAACGACAAAGCACTTGAGAGAAAAGTGGAAAATCCACGGTTGTTAAAGGCAGAAGACTAAAAACCCCAGTCCAGGACCCAATGGGTCATGCCACAACGTGCTTAGGTAATCACTACTCTGACAACAAGGACACACAATAGGTACACACGAATCTTCATCTTTCTTTATCCCTTCCTAGCCTCAGGACAATGATGGATGATTATGATCATCCCTCTCTGGAACTTATAATCACGATGCCTATTCATCCATTCACCAAATTTTATTGAGTTTCTGCTCTGTTCTGGGCACTGTGTTGGGCACCAGAAAAGAGAAATTAATAAAACCTAATCCCTGCCTTTGAGTTGCTCACAGTGAGACAGAAGAAGTAGGCAGGTTTAAAATACATAGGTATTTGTAATACAGAGTCAG
Organism: Prionailurus viverrinus; assembly: GCF_022837055.1. Lineage (NCBI taxonomy): Eukaryota > Metazoa > Chordata > Mammalia > Carnivora > Felidae > Prionailurus > Prionailurus viverrinus. The sequence goes on from NC_062564.1 coordinate 26,191,575, forward strand.
GCCTAACACGCGTTGGAATATACAAGGCTTTATTTGAAACTATGAGATGTATGTTATCCCCAGAACCGGGGTCAGAATGGAAAATAAACAGGAATTCCCAGCTGCAAGTTCTTACCAAACAATCCCTTTTACCCAGGACAACAGTTAATCTCTAATAGGAAAACAGGAAGCATCCTATTCAAAATCCTGGCTGAAGGATGCAGGCTGAATATTCATTAGGATGGGGGGGGTGGGAGGGGAGGGGAGGGGAGCAGGAGTGAAAACACAGCAGGAAGCCAGGAACACCCAGGGCAGGAGAATTTCTCAAACTGCTGAGATGTGTTTCCTAGACAGCCTCCCGGAGGAGGAGGGATGTTGAAAATTTCCTCTTGTGAAACTAAATACAACAATGTACCCAGTTTAGATAATAAAATGTTCTGTGGTTCTTGATATGGTCAGTTCACAGACTCTATATACATGTTCACATGGAGGCATGCGACAGTGAAAGCATCATTTGCTTTCTGTACTCTCACCTGAAGTCAGGTTAAAGGAGCACAGACGCCATAGGAAGTAATTACGGATGTAGTCGGCCAGGGAAACTAACAAAAAAGAGTACGCTCTCTTCCAGCTCGTTCTGGTGCTGGAATTAATCTGCTGCTCTCCTGCTTCTGATAAATGCCATCCTTGGGCTTGGCTGAAAGGTTGGTGGACAAGGAAAGCTAGAAGCAGACTGCCAGAGAGGGGTCACGTATATACAGTAGTGCTGTAAACCCAGGACAATGACCGCTCTAGAGGAGAAGGAATGGCTGTCTGTTTCTCTCTACTTTCCACAAAAGGAAGGAAGAAATGCATATCGGCAGCATAATTAACAGTCTGCCGCCTTTTCTGAATTGAGACCTCATCCCTGAATGCAGCTCCTCAAAGGGACAGCTAGGGAAATTTTAAAGGTGACCTAAAAAGAGGGTTTGATTATAAGACCTGAAAAATACTTGCTGGCAATATTTAAGTGGAAGCTGGATGCATTTGGCTGCGCCGCATAAAGGAAATCAATGTTCTCTATTAGCTAAATTTGAGGTCATTTGCGTTTGCTTTCCCAGCCCCTGAGAATGTAGAAAATCAGACAGCCCAATTCTTTCGGAGTGAGTCACAGGCAGCCTTCTCACCTTCCTTCTCCCCTCCCTCCCCCTGCCCACTCCACCTCCAGCCTGCACCCTCTAACTCTTGCAAACACACAAAGCCTGGCAGGATCAGCCCTTTGTGTTCAGGCTCTTTTTCCCACATCTTCCTTGGGGGAACGGGCTGGAACGAGGGTAGCACGGGTAGCACGCTGACTCCCACACACTGCCACTCTGACACCAGAGGCTCTTCTGTGCGTGCAGAGAACACCCGGCTCCAGTAAGGTGGGGTAGCTAGGGGGCAAATGGCACTACATACTCTAAAGTCACCTCCCCTTAAAACAGATGAAACCTTAAGGTGGTTAAAAAGGAGTCACTGGGAGAAAGGCAGCCTGCTGGAGAGAAGGACGTGGTGGGGTGTTCAGTAAGGTGGGCAAGGCTGGAAGAAGGAGTCATTGATTCAGTTTGATTCCATTCGATTTGAATGGAGAATACATGTCTTCAGGTTTGCGGTCTGCATTTCTTTCAAGTTGCCCCAGCTCCTCTCCTCCCTACCATTCTTCCTGACTCCCCCACCACACACACACACACACACACACACACACACACACACACACACACACACACCCTTCCTAAAGAGTGGAGGAAGTCTTTGGGAGGAAAGACCCAGTAGTCACCAGCCCTTATAGCCAGGCATTCTCTCCCCCAGAAAATGAACATACAGGTGACATGTTTGCAAAACAACTTGAGAATTGGCTCTCCCCCAATTCTTCCCATGGTTTACTTCTTCAAGTCAGAACTCCACCTCAGAGCTCCCGAGAGGAGCTGCCATCTTGCCCCGTCTTTGCGTGACCTCGGCAGGAGACACCAGAATGTTCCCTGGGTACAGTGCTGCCTCAGAAATCTGAACTGCTCTCTCTCCATACCTCAGACACAACCGTTTGCGCTGCTTGGTGACTTTGCCCTTTATAAAGCACTGCCATATACTTTATTCCCTTAGAACCCTCTGGAACATGGTGTGGTTTGCCATCCCATGTAGAGATGAGACCCAGGGGCATGAATGCATCTTGCCGGAGGTTGTACCCCTCGTGAGAGAGAGCTGGAGCTCCCAACTGTGTCTATTACTTGCAGCTCGTTTGTAGGGATATGGATGTTTAATCCCTCATGACTGGGCACTGAAAAATGAGATTATGATCCAGATATTTGCCCAAGAATTTGGGAACCCAGGCAGTTCCCCAGTCAGAGTGAAAAATCCCCCCCACTTTTAATTTAAACATTAAATTATTTATTCAGTTCGATTCCATTTGATTTGATTGGAAAATACATGTTTAATTATTTAAATGATTTATTCTATTTTATTTTTTTAATATTTATTTTTGAGACAGAGCATAAACGGGGGAGGGTCAGAGAGAGGGAGATACAGAATCGGAAACAGGCTCTAGGCCCTGAGCTGTCAGCACAGAGCCCAATGCGGGGCTCGAACTCACAGACTGTGAGATCATGACCTGAGCTGAAGTCGGACGCTTAACCGCCTGAGCCACCCAGGCACCCCTTAAATGATTTAAATAATTTAAAACATTCTTTGGCATTGCGTAGCATGAAAATAAATACTTTGGGGTCCACACCCTTCTCTATTGGCAGATTTTACATAAAGGGGTCCTTCAACATTCTTGTGAGACTTGGCTCAGCATTACTCTTCAACACTCCCGGATTTGCTACTCATTTGTACTCCATCGCCAAGAACAGGGCATCCCAAAGGCCCAAACCCTAAGATGGCACGGAGCACTGAATGGGAGGTTAACAGTAGGCAGACAATTAGCGTGTGGCCACAGTTAACTTTTCCCAGGTTCGTTGTTGTTTGTTTTTTTTTCCCAAGGGTTTCACCAGAAAGCAATTTCAAATAAATTGTTTCATCTCTCTCGGATATAGTTTCTCCGTCTATAAAATAGGCATGACCTGGCTGGCCTTTCTGTAAAAAGCAGAGGTGTAAGGAAGGCCAAGAGGTCTTCCAAGGTCAGAAGGCTCCTCAGTGGCGGTGAGTGCATTCGTGTCCTAGAGCTGTCCCTATGAAAGACCACAAACTGAGTGGCTTAAGCAATAGAAATGTATTGTTTCACAGTTCTCTAGGCTAGAATTAGAGACCCAGGTTATCCGCAAGACCGTGCTCCCTCTGACAGCACTAGGGAAGGATCTGTTCCAGGCTTCTCTAGTTCCTTGGCTTGTGGCAACATCACTCCAGTCTTTGCGCGGTGTTCTGTGTGTGTGTGTGTGTGTGTGTGTGTGTGTGTGCGTGCGCGCGCGCCTGTGGCAACATCACTCCAGTCTTTGCGCGGTGTTCTGTGTGTGTGTGTGTGCGTGCCTGTGTGTGTGTGTGTGTGTGTGTGTGTGTGTGTGTGCGCCTGTCTCTTTGCATGGCATCCTTTTTATAAGGACACGGGTCATCCTGGATGAGAAGCAGGCCCTACCCTAGGGGGACCTCATCTTAACCAATTACGTCTGCAAGGACCCTGTTTTCCAAATAAGGTCCTATTCTGAGGTGCTGGGGATCAGGACTTCCACGTATGAATTTGAGGGGGATACAATTCAATCCATAACCGTAAGTGATCATATAGCTGACCGTGGAGGGCAGTCCTGTATTTACATGCCCACGTCTGTTATCCGTAATGCTGATCAGTAATTCACGTTCAGTATTCAGGGAAGAAAAAAACCAACAACTCGCACCGGCACATAGCTTGTACGTACGCGGAGTTCGAGAACAGCTGTCTAGTTGCAAGTAACCCAGGGGAAGTGACCAAATGCCGTGTGTGGCCTTACAAGACAGTCGGCTTTGCCGGCTGGTGGCCGCAGCAGTGGGAGGGCAGAGTGTGACACCATGAGGTTTGCAGGGTCACGACGAGAATGTTACACAAAGCTTCTGAGGACTCGGGCAGATGGCCTTAGCTCCCTGCCTTTGCCCTGCTCAGGGGCTGCCCCTCAGCCCGACGGTGCCCTTTAGACAGATTCCCGGAGGCTGACTCACCTAACACCCAAGCACGCACACTGAAATGCCAGTGTTTCATTTCTGCTGAAGGTTATTTCTTTCCAGTAACAAAAATGCTCCAATTCCTGTCAAAGGCCCAGAAGCTTAACATCCTAACATTAATCAGAAGGAGGCTGAATGAGCTTGGAGTGAAGGCAGGTGAGACCTGACGCATTATCCTCACCTGGCCCACCATGGTCAAGGCCTTTCCGGTGGGGGACCCAGGTGGGGGGGGGCCTCTCTCCCCTGGACATTCCGGGGGAGCACTACCAAGCCCTGCTTCATGCCGTCCTTTCTCCGCACCCCAGGCTGGCGGCTCCCTTCTGTTCCCATGGTCTGGCTCCACAGAGGCTGCAGGGGAGTCTTGTGAGGGTTCATCCAAATGTCCCCAAGGGAGCCGAGGGAGGGAAGGGGGAATGGTGGGCATTTCTAGTCTCCACAGATTAAATGGAGAAAACTCCCAAGTGCTCCCCACCTTCTCCAGCCCCCAGTAATCTCAGGTTCTTTCAGGAAATCTATGGGCCATGCTCCTGAGGATGAACACAGTTGCCTGGGAGCTGTGGATCCAGGATCCGGGCAGGTCAGAGGTCAGAGCAGCTCTAGGGACCACCTGAAATAAGGGTACAACAGTTCAGATGCACTCTCTTTTCCCCTCCTAACACACACACACTTTCTCAATCTCTCTGTCTCTTTCTCTTCTGGACTCCAAAGAAGACCGGCAGTATGAGCCGCCCTCTTTTGCAAAGCTGAGCTGCTGGAGCCCCCTATGTGTAATGCAGCGCTAAGTCCATTCTCCTAGAACTTTCTGCCTGCCAGGATTTGGAAGAACATCAGGAATTAATTTGGTAATTCTACTCCTAAGAACATACTTAAAATAATTCCACATACCCACACTACACGTGCACACACACATACACACACACACACACACACACACACACACACGTGTTCACTGGAGCCTTTCCTTTTTAAAGTTTTTTAACATTTATTTATTTTCAAGAGACAGAGAGTGAACACAAGCGGGGGAGGGGCAGAGAGACAGGGAGACACAGAATCCGAAGCAGCCTCCAGACTCTGAGCTGTCAGCACAGAGCCCGACGCGGGGCTCGAACCCACTGACTGTGAGATCGTAACCTGAGCTGAAGTTGGATGCTTAACCGACTTCACCCAGGTGCCCCAAGGAGCCTTTCTTTTATAGTAGAAAAAATTAAAAACCTAAGTGCTGGGGCACCTGGGTGGCTCAGTCGGTTGAGCATCCGGCTTCAACTCAGGTCACAATCTCTCAGTCTGTGAGTTCAAGCCCCGCGTAGGGCTCTGTGCTGACAGCTCAGAGCCTTGAGCCTGTTTCGGATTCTGTGTCTCCCTCTCTCTCTGCTCCTCCCCTGCTCGTGCTCTCTCTCTCTCTCAAAAATAAACATTAAAAAAAAAGCCTCAGTGCTAGCATTAGGAAAAGATTTTAAAATGTATGTTTCATCCATACAAGGAAATACAATTCAGCTGATTTTAAAACATATTCTTTTTTTTTAATGTTTATTTATTTATTTTGAGAGAGAGAGAGAGAGGCCAGAGAGAGAGGGAGAGAATCCCAAGCAGGCTCCTTGCTGTCAGTGCAGAGTTTGATGTGGGGCTCAGTCTCGTGAACCATGAGATCATGACCTGAGCTGAAATCAGGAGTCAGATGCTTAACCGATTGAGCCCCCCAGGCACCCCTTACAAACGTATCCTTGCAGATGTTGCAATGTCTTTGGAAAATGCCCACAAAATAATTACTAAAAGAAAAAAAGTAGGCTATGAGTCTATACGAAAATAACATTCTCCAAAAAGTTGGTGGTATTTATCCTTCAGTTTTAGTAGATGAGTATTTTAGTTTCCTTCTTTAGGCTTTTCTGTATTTTCTAGCTTTTCAATAATGCGAATATGTTATATTTATAAACAGGGGGAAAAAAGCACCAATAATGGAAAGTATAAGAAAGAGCCCACGTTTCATTCTTTTCCTTACATCTTCCGCCTGAACCCTAGGCCTCTTGTGCAGGAATTTCTGCATTTCTTGTACCTCTGGCCACCTAAGAGGTAAACGGTGCTGAATCTGATACCTAGCCCAGGCCAGCCCCGCTTGTCTTCACTAAGAGAAGTCGCTCTGGCTAAATTCCTCTCCTCATCTCTCCTCCCACTACCCTTGACTCCCAACACAGAGAATCCTCCCAAACTCAGCAAACAGCACCCTAGTCTTTTCACCATGGCCCTGCGTGGTTCAGTTTGTCCTAGCCAGAGTTAAGTTTCACCAAAGAGAACAAGCAAAGGAGGGAGACAGAGACAGGGAGAGACCGACAGACAGAGACAGAGACAAAGGGGGTGGGGGATAGAAATAGACTGATCTGGCATTCTGCCTTCCCGGATGGAATTTGTCCAATCCAGGCAGGATGGATGAGGAACACAGACCCATTCCTTCCCACGTGTTTGGAACTCTGGCCCCGAGCCCTGAGCTGAGCATTCCATTTATCCTCTTTGTGGGCTGGACTGATGAAATTGCTTTAGCTGAAGGAAGTGGTATGGATTTACTGATGTATCAGATCTGCAGGATGCATCCATCATACAGACCTTCGGGTCGGCTCGAATCGTGAGACAGGTACGCATTCAGCAGGCAAACGCTAGCATGGTGCTCGTGCCTCCAGGCCAACAGGGTGCAGCGAGACCCCCATCGGTGCACGCGGGTGGGGTCAGCGGGCTGGTGGGCTGGGCCACTCCCCTTCCTAGATGTATGGTGGGTGGGTTGGCAATGCCCACGAGGTCCCCCAATTGGAGAGAGGGAAGGCTGGTCACTGGGACCCAACTTCCCATCTGGCCACCACTGTGAGATGAGGTGGGGAGGGGGGGCAGCCGGGGACTGGAGGCTCTGGGGAGAGCTTCAGGGTCCTTAGGGCAGTGTGAGACTGAGACTCGTTAAAGTGAACCAACCCAAAGGAAGTTCTTTGTACTCTTCTTTCCTTTCTCCCCAAACCCTGTGCTCCCCTCCCTGCCTTTCCTCCCACAGACAATAAACCATTTAACAGAGAAGGTGGCTTTGTTTCCTCTCTCGCCTGTTCTGATACATCTTAGGCTGAAATGCCACAGGGCCCACCTCTGATGAAAATTAATATTAAACTGCTCTCATTCCCAGCACCAGCCTCTCCTCCGGACCTGAGAAGTCAGCACCCCCCGCCCCTGCGGAGGCTCTCCAATTCCCCGTTCTCACGCCCCCACCATGGCTGCCTTCCTCCCTTGCCTACCTCCCTTCCCAGACAGACGCAATGTGTTAACGTGTCCCCACCTGAGACAAAGAAAGGAGGCTTTGTTATACCTGTGTGATCCTAAATATTATCATCATTTAATTACTGCCATTCTCCCAAGCCAACTTCTTGGCAGCGAGCGCTCCTTTAGTTAAGTAGGCTTTTCATTTTCCCAGGGAGGCCGCATCAGAGGTGATTTGTGAATGGAAACTAATTTGGGGTGTTGCTGCTGGTATAAAGAGGGGACTCCAGGGTAACGGAGCCTTAAAAGACAAATCGGGGAAGGGTTAAGCATTCCCTTCAGGCACAGATCGTCTTTTGGAAAGGGCCGCCACACGCAGATTCAGTGTCCTGGGCACAAACCAGTGGACTGCGTTATTAACTGGCCCAGATTCAATTCTTCTTCTTTTTTCTTTCTTTCCTTCTTTCTTTCCTTCCTTCTTTTTTCTTTCTTTCCTTCTTTCTTTCTTTCCTTTTGTCTTTCTTTCTTCTTTCCTTCTTTCTTTCTTTCCTTCCTTCTTTTTTTTCTTTCTTTCCTTCTTTCTTTCTTTTGTCTTCCTTCCTTCCTTCCTTCCTTTCTTTCCTTCTTTCCTTCTTTTTCTTCCTTTCTTCCTTTCTTTCCTACTTCTTTCTTTCTTCCTTTCTTCCTTTCTTTCCTACTTTCTTCTTCCTTTCTTTCTTTCTTTCTTTCTTTCTTTCCTTCCTTCCTTCCTTCCACCCTTCCTTCCACCCTTCCTTCCTTCCTTCCTTCCTTCCTTCCTTCCTTCCTCACAAGAGAGCTGGGTCACATTCATTATGCCTTCAGTTGCTCGGAATTGTTCTCCTGCTTGTGTGCTCAGGCAAAAAGGACAACTTGACTTCAGTCTTCTGGTATGTGAATCAGCCAGGAGTGTCTGCTTGACCCTAAAAGGTGCCAGAAGCTTTCAGATTCTAAAACGGGCGCTTGATCTGCAAAAAGTACAAAGTATTCTGTACCTGACTTGATGACCCTGGCCAGCTCCCAGCCTTTGGAAATGGGAACCCAGGTTTGCCGCAAGTGTTAATGTAACAGTAGGAAATCGGATTCCGCTCGCACTGCCTGGACATTCCTAACTTTATTTGGTTAGGTCATAACGCTGCTGTTTCCTCATGATGTTCTCCTAGAACATCTCTGATTATGGGTTGCTCTAATGCTCCCAGCTGGAGCCATTCTTGCCCTCACTTTTGGCCACCTAGGCTGGGAAGAAAACCAGCCCAATCCGGTCAGTGAGATCATTGACCATCCCTGATGTCGGAGGACTGGAGTTAACGCCCGAGTGCCCAGCTTTTCTTTCTCTGTCCTACTCCTTTTTTATTATTGCTGTTATTGAGATATAAGTGACATATACCATTGTGGAAATTTAAGGTGTACAACATCCTGGCTTTACACATTTATATACTGCAATATGATTACCACCATAGCATTAACTATACCTCCATATATCACATCACTATTCTCTTTTGTGGTGAGAACAGTTAAGATCTAGTGTCTTAGCAACTTTGAAGTTTATAATACAGTACTGATTACTGTAACCTCCATGCCGTGCATTACATCTCCAGTAACTATTTATCTACTAAATGCGGGTTTATATCCTTAAGTGACATCCCTCCCAGCCCCAGCCCCTGCTGACCACCGTTCTATTCTCTATTTTTACCAAGTTTACCTTTTGAAAATTCCACATATAAGTGATATAATCCAGTATTTGTCTTTCTCTGGCTGACTTATCTCAGCATGATACCCTCAGGGCCCATCCATGCTGGGGCAAATGGTAGCATTTCCTGCTTTCTCGTGACTGAATAATATTCCGCTCTGTGTATTCCAGTGGAATACTTACGAGCAGGGTCAGGGAAAAGTCGTCAAATTGAACTTGGAGAAAACTCTGTAGACAGAATGACAATGTGGCCCAAAAAGTTAAAAAAAAAAAAAAAAGAGGGAAAGAGAAAGTGCGCATCACCTTGATGACAAAACATTTTTTTTTATTTTTTAAAAAGATGAGCAGCTCATCTGTTATCTCACTATTTCTATCTCCTTAAAAGATCTATACCAAGATCATCTGTCCTATGCATTTTTTCTGTTTCCAGACCGAAAGTGACCATTCTTTGTAAATATCTGTGGAAATAACTATGCAAAAGTGTTCCTTTGGAACCTGTTCAGGTGGAGCTGTGGGGTGTAGGGTACACATGGAAAGAAATGTAGGACGAGTCAAGAAGAGGGTTTAGGAGCGTGTAGGGACATTACCAGAAACGGCACCCCAAGAGGCCCTGGGGAGGAAGGTGAAATGGCAGGTTTGGGGGCTCGTGCTTAGAGAATTGCCCCCACTTGGAGTCCTTAATGTTTATTTATTTCACCTTGGCATTGCCTTCTTTGTTCTGGTACTGAAACCACCGTGTAGTAGAGGGGACTCTTCACATACCGCCTGGCAAGGGATCATGCACGTTTGTGTTCAGTGAAACCTTCTGATGCCAATGTGCCTGTGTCAGTGAGCAGGTGCTTCACAGGGATCCTACAGTGTCTGGGTCATCGTTCTCTCTCTTTTTTTTTAATTAAAAAAATCTTTTTAATGTTTATTTTTGAGAGGCACAGAGTGCAAGTGGAGGAGGGGCAGAGAGAGAGGGAGACACAGAATCTGAAGCAGGCTCCAGGCTCTGAGCTGTCAGCACAGAGAACCTGGTGCGGGGCTCCAACTCAAGAGCCCTGAGATCATGATGTGAGCCGAAGTCAGACGCTTAACTGACTGAGCCACCCAGGTACCCATCATTCTCTTTTGGAAGAGACTTGCGGCTCCTGGACAGCGATGCCACACCCTGTCATCTCTGGACAGTGCAGGTGATGCTTTTCTAAGAGAAAAATCCACCAGTGAGCGCACACCTCTGTAGTCCCTCTCCTTACATTAAGAGCATCAATTATTGGACTGTTTACTCCTTGCCAAAATATGGGATAAGATTCTTCCATTTACTGTAATGTATCAATATCTTTTAATATGTTCAATCAACCTTGCCAGTTAGGTGTTATTATTCCCATTTCACAAATAAGGAATGAGCCCTTAAAAGTTAAAAAAAAAAACCCAAAACCAAACCTTTGTCCCAGGTCACTGGTAAGAAGTGGCAGACCTGAGATTTGGAGCTGTTCTTCTAAGCTCAAGGCTCCCACTTTTCTTTGTTTTCCCACTGCTGGGCTTGCCAGGACCCTGGCATCATGATCTGAGCTGAAATCAAGAGTCGGACACTCAACTGACTGAACCGCCCACATGCCCCTTCTTTCATTCTCAGGAAAGTGGACAACTTCCTTTTGGGGGTGGCTTGTGTTCCTTTTATTATGAATGAGATTGAATGGTCTGCAGTTACCCTTCCCTCTGTGGGGGGCATCCCTGTATCTGCTTGGTCACATACAGGGCCTCTAAGCACCTTTGCTGAAAGTTTTCATTATTTTCTTGAAATGCCCCTTTATAGCACAGCAAAACAGCTGTGCCCTCTCTGAGGCTCGAACTCAGGACCTTCAGATTATGAGACTGACGCGCTGCCCACTGCGCTAAGAGGGCTGCAGTGCAATTTCTCAGCATGAGTAATGATGCCTCCTGAAGTGGTAAGCTCCTTAAAGAGAAAGGTGTCAGCTCATCTTCGTAGGTCAAGCCAATGATCGAGTGGATTTGGAATAGCATCAAAAATGTTCTTTTCCCACATCTCCTCCCACAGCAGTAGATTCCTAAGTAATCTAGAAGGTAACTCAGCAAATGATACATGTACTTTGGAAAAATGAAAAGACCTCATTATGTTCATTGTAGCCCATAAGCAGAGGAACCAAAATGTATTAGGCTTGTCTAAAAGAAGGGGTGTATAAGCCTATAAATATTAACAGAAATTAAGTACTTGTCAACTTTGGCACCAGAATCCCTTCTTCCTTGGGTATCGAAAGCTTTTTCATTCTGGAAAAACCAGAGTCAAGGTGCTAGACAGTGGAGTTCAGAAATTATCAAACAAAACTTCTGACTGAAACTAGAGCAATGAGCGTACCTACCTGTGGCCGCTCGTCCGAAGCCTCACGATATAACAGTGAAAGGATTTTGAAAGACATAAGTGCAGAGCCCCCGGGGGGCTTACTCAGTTAAGCATCCGGCTCTTAGTTTCAGCTTTCAGCTCAGGTCAAGGTCTCGTGGTTTCTTTCTTTCTTTTTTTTTTTTTATAAATTTTTTTTTAACGTTTATTTATTTTTGAGACAGAGAGAGACAGAGCATGAACGGGGAAGGGTCAGAGAGAGAGAGGGAGACATAGAATCTGAAACAGGCTTCAGGCTCCAAGCCATCAGCACAGAGCCTGACGCGGGGCTTGAACTCACGAACCACAAGATCTTGACCTGAGCTGAAGTCGGATGCTTAACTGACTGAGCCACCCAGGTGCCCCAAGGTCTCGTGGTTTCATAGGTTCGAGCTCTGGGTCAGGCTCTGCTGCCAGCACAGAGCCTGCTTGGGGTCCTGTCTCTCCCACTCTCTCTGCCCCTCCCCCACTCACACTGTCTCTGTCTCTCCCAAAATAAATAAACTTAAAAAAAAATGACGTAAGTGCAAAAGACACAGGGAGAGGAGAGAGGACAAATAGCAACAAATCTGGAAGCTGGAAAGCAATGTCATGGAAACCCTGTCTTTGTGGAACCTTCCAGAAACTCAAGAGCTGGTGGCGCCAGATACTTCTGAAAGTAGAGGTGAAGATGGAGCTGAAGACAGAAAATTGGTCTAGTTAGTTTGCTGAAAAATTAGTGAGACCCTTAGGTGGCCTCCCTAAATCTAAGCACGAGGCATATTCTCCTCCCCTCACCGGGAGATGCCTGGAGGTGTCTTCTCTAAAAGGTAAAACAGAAGAAGGTCTCTGGACAAGAAACATCACGTCCACTGAAGGTGGGGAGCCACACTGAAAATGGGGCCACATACCAATGTCCCATGTAAAGCTTCTCTAGCCTTTCCCCTAGTTGGCTCCCAAAATACTGGGAGTCAGGATTGGACCTCAGCCTAAAAGTTCACTGTGTGTGGAGTATGACCAGCTTCAGACAAGGAGGGCAAAACTAAGGGTACTAGCATCAGGAGTCTCCTCCAAGAAAATAGTGCAGCAAGATCATCCTACAAGGAAGACCACCCGTGAACACAGAGCTCTAGCAAACAGCTGTTTAGTACCTCATGCATAAACATGAGCAGAATGCAGGGATCACTAGACATTTGAGGAAATCATATAAAATAAAATACAAAGATTTAAATCTGTATTTTTTAAACTTTTTAAATGTTTATTTATTTTTGAGAGACAGAGCACAAGCTGGGAAGGGGCAGAGAGAGAGGGAGACACAGAATTCCAAGCAGGCTCCAGGTTCTGAGCTGTCAGCACAGAGCCTGACATGGGGCTCGAACTCACAAACCATGAGATCATGGCCTGAGCAGAAGTCAGACACTTAACCAGCTGAGCCACCCAGGCATCCCACACACCTGTATTTTAAAGGAACTTAGAGGAAGCAAAGTTTAGATGGGGGTAAGAAAAAAGTATTTAATTAATATGAATATTCTCAGAGAGATAAGACAATATATTGGATTCATAAAGAAAGAATGGATGATATACAAAATGAGCATTTGGGACACATAATTGATTTCATTCATATAATAGAGTTATATAAGGCAATGAGACTGACTAATTATTACTGTGTATTGTGATGAATCTCACAAACATGATGTTGAATAAAAGAAGCCAGACACACAAAAAAGTATATATTCTGTGATTCCACCTATATAATGTTCACCAAAAAAGTCTACAGTGATAAAAGCCAGCATGATGGTTACTCTTTAGAGAGAAGGTGTGGAGAAAGTCTTTTCAGTTTCTAATACAAAAATAAAAATAAAACAGGTTTTATACAAAGGATGGGGAATCACATTGATACTGAATTTCTCAACAGCTACTGAAAGGTAGAAGATAATAAAGCGATGCCCTCAAATTTCTGAAGGAAAGTGACCTCCGTATCCTGCTAAGTTATCAATTAATTGTGAAGTCACACTAAAGATACTTTCAAACATACAAGGTCTTTAAAGATTTACCTTCCTTTTACCTTTTTTTCAGGCAAGCAACCAGAAGTTCTCAGAAGCTAGATACACCAGAAATATGCCCAGGAAAAGGGATACAAGAAATCCAGGAAATAGATGCACCAATGGAAGAAAAAAGCAATGGTAAGTCCCAAGATGGCAGCCAAGAAGAAGCTTAAGGTGACAGGTATGCAGCAAGCCTAGAGGAGCTAGCGTACAGTGATGTCCTCATGATTAACTGACAGAATATAGAGAGGGGAGATTTACACAATTAGGGAAAGTTTAAGATTAAATATATGTATGTTATATATGTACTATTGTATATATATTTTTTAATTGTTTATGTATATTGTAACTAATATGTTATGCACATTATGGAACAAAGTATAAATCAGACAGGGTGGAAGAAAAATGAATATACATAAGAATTCTCTTATTTTCTTCCCTCACCCTAGTCAGGATCTGACACCACCCACTGCACCCTTAACACGAGGGATAACTTTCTTGTATTGGTTGATCAGATTAGCTGGGGGAGGTGGGACCTTGAGGAAATAGGTCACGAGAAAGGTCAACATTGACAACTGGGAGAGAAGATCAAACACTGGTAGGGTCTTGCCGGGCACCACAAGCGGGGTTCTGGGTGGCCGCCACCAGCAAAAGGAGATCACTGTCCTCCATTGCCTGATAGCCAGCGTCTTGGCTGGTTGTGCCATATATTTGCTTTTTGTCTGTGTGTGTGTGTCTGTGTGTGTGTGTCTGTGTGTGTGTGTGTGTGTGTGTGTGTCTTTCAGGCAGCAGGCAAAATCTGTCCTTTTGACTCCATCTTGAGTGGAATTCCTCTCAAAAGGTGTGGCTTGAGCATCAGAGAATCATAAACTCTTGGGAAAAGCAATTGCCTTTGAGACCATCTCAGTTATAGATCTCAGTTTACCAGTGAGAATAATTTATACTTCAGAATCTTGCTTACGTCTAGTTCTAAATCCACTTAACATAGCTACATTTTATGAATGCCCAAGTGAAGGTACTAAAAGCAAATATAAAGAATTTTTTTTTTAATTTTTAAGTAATCTCCACACCTAACATGGGGCTGGAATTTACAATCCTGAGATTAAGAGTCACATGCTCTACCGACTGAGCCAGACAGGTGCCCCGCATATATGAAGAAATCTGCTGTGTGTTTAATTTCTTGTCCTAATTGTCTCCCACTGCCTACCCATGCCACCAACTCTCCTGTTTGCCACTGTCCAGGATACAAGGTTTCTCCTATCCATGAGTCTGCAGTTCCTATATAGGCTCTGGGCCGGAGCTGGGTGGGTTCTTCAGAAAACATCCTCTGAAATATGTCTGAAGAGCTTCACAGAATCTTTGTTATCTAGTAAATAGGCCAAAAATCTGACTGCAGGCACGTTTTCCTTTTTTGTTCCATCAAAGGAAAATAGAGATGAAGACTTTTTACAAATGCTTATGTCTCATTAGGATATTTTTAAAGTAAATAGCTTTAGTTATAAATGTTACAGGCAATCTGCCTAAAACAGAGGTATATTTAAGTGGCTAGATTTAATAAATTCCAGTTTACAAATTGAACTCATTGACCATAATTGCTTGCAACAGTTGGCCCTAAACAAAGAGATTAGCATAATTGCGATTGCAACTCCTATTAGCATTTATAAATATGATTAGAGCCAAGCATTGGGCTGAGTTGGAAAGATTCCACTGAAATTTCTCTCATGAAGACATGAGAAGCACATGTTCTCCACCAGGAGGCAGCATCATGATTAGGGGATGGGTCGGTTTGTGACCTTTAACCTCTCCATTTCCCACTTTCTCATCAGCAAAACACTGTGATTATTCAGTATGCCCTGGAAAAGAGTACTGGTTGAGAAATTCCACTCAAGATGGAGTCAAAAGGACAGATTTTTGCCTGCTGCCTGAAAGACACACACACACACACACACACACACACACACACACACACAAAGCAAATATATGGCGCAACCAGCCAAGATGCTGGCTATCAGGCAATGGAGGACGGTGATCTCTGAAAGACAGGAAATGCATTCAGAGAGCTCTGCTATTGCCCCAGCTTACTACCTTGAGAGAGCTTTTAAGCTTCAGCCTAGGAGGGGGAGCCCAAAGGAAGGCAGAGCCTGGTGGATTCCTGGAGATGAAAAGATGCAGACGAGAATCCAGGGAGACCAGGCAGCTAGAACGTACAGAATACCAGACAGGAGACCGTGGCACCAAGAGAGAATGCTGGAGATCTGGAGGGGGTCCCCTCGAAGATTCAGCAGAGTTCTCACCATTACACACATGCGAACATACTACCCGATGCCAGAGGAAGAAAGAATATGATAGGATCAGGTAAAGCCACCTGGCATCCCCAAAGGGCCAAGAACATAGCCTGTTCCTGCAGTCGGCCGAGAAAAAAATCAGATGTTTCAGGACACTGGGCAGAGTACCCCTGAAGGTTGTGCCTCAGTAGTGAGAAATATTTAGACCCCGACCAAACACTGACTCAGATCCACCTCATAAATCAGAAAGTAGATCTGAAGAGCTCAAACTGTTTCTAAGTAATTTAATGGCATCCCAGAGCAAAGCTCAAGAAGGGCTATAGGAAAACAAAATGTCTCGCATCCAAAGAAAGTAATAACACAATGGCTGGCATCCAATCAAAAACTGCCAGACATTCAAAGTATAAGGAAAATGTAACTCATAATGGGAATAATCCATCAAAACTGACACAGAACTGACATAGATATTAGATTAGCTATTAGACAAGAATATTAAAACAGTTATTATAACTGTGATTCAGATATTAACAAAGTTAAGTACAGACATAAAGAATGTTTTCAGAAAAGCACACCCACATTGAACTACAGATGAAAACTGCAATATCTGAAATGGCGAACTGATGGAATTAATAGATAAAACATTGCATAAGAAGACATTAGTAAGGTTGGAAACATGGCAATAGCAACTATGCAAAATAAAACCCAAAACGAAAAAAATCTGAAAAAAAAATTAAGAGTATCAAGTGGCTTAAGGTATGTGTAATTGGAGTTGCCAAAGGAAAGCAGACAGAAAGAGAGATGATGGGACAAATATTTGAAGAAATAAGACCAAAAATATTCTCGATTAAATTAAACTTGTGAACCAATGTCTTTATTCCTATTTTTTGCCATCTTTTGGATTGATTTTTTTGTATGTGTGCTTCCTGTATCTTGGTGTCTTGTCTTTTTTCATATGGGTAGAGGTTTTTGTAGTTCTTCATTTGTCAGGTAATTTTGTTTCTCATCCTGAACGTTTTAAGTATTATGCTATGAGGTGATCTTATTGATATCTGATAGTTTGACAATACTTAGAATTCTGGGCTCCTCGCTAATGTGCCTGCTGACTTATTTTTCAGAGTTCCCAAATAGCTGTTCTTGTATTCTGTCCAGGTTTTATAGTTGAGTTTAGTAGAAAATAAAGGGAGATGTGTGTTAATTTCACATGATCCATAGACTTCTATAATAGGTCCCAAGATTCCTACCCTAATGTAGATGCCCTTTATAATCTCCCCCGCCCCTTGACTATGAGCAGGATTCATAAATATGATGGAATATCACTCCCATGAGTAATATTTTATGATTTTTTGAATTTTGGTGTAGTCCCATAATTCTTTGTATTTCTTTTTTAAGTAAACTCTGGGCCCAACATGGGGCTTGAACTCACAACCCCAAGATCAAGAGTCACATGCTCTACTGACTGAGCTATCCAGGGTCTCAGATTATGTTACTTTATGGCAGTAGGGATCTTGCAAATGTAATTAAGGTCCCTAATCAGTTGACTTTAAATGAATCAAAAGAGACGATTAGATCAGGATGTTCCTGATCTAATTAGAAGAGCACTTAAAAGTTGTCAAAGAGATTCAAAGCCAGATCGATTCTCTGGCTAACCTTGAAGATGCAGGTAGAATGTGGCTGAATTCTGCAGCTGCAAGGATATGAATTCTGCCAACAGCCATATGAACTTGAAAGAAGACTTCAAGCCTCAGATGAGACCTCAACCCCAGCCGAAACTTTAATTGCAGTCTTGTGAGACCCTGAACAGAGAACTCAGTTGAGCCCTGCTTGGATTTGTGACTTACAGAAACTGTGACACAGTCCATAGTTTGCTTTAAGCCTCTGTGTTTGCCATCATTGTTACACTGCAAATATCTAATATACTTTCTCTTACCTGGAACAGCGTTGGAAACGAAGTGTAGGTACAAATGTTATTCTAAAAGTGCTGATTATTTCTCAATATGGTTGTTTTTTTTTGTTTGTTTGTTTTTTAACAAAGCTGTTTGTTGGATTTTCCTTTCTCTGAATTCCCGGTATAGTATTAGAGGGTTATCTCTACATTTCAGCTCTTTCTGGCAGAGTTCTATGTAGCAACTCATCTCTGTGCAATCATAAGCTGCTTTATTACTTTTGTTTCCTTGGCACCTCTCGGTTCATCAAGTTCACTGAGTTTTAGGCAAGAAAAGTTAATCTTACTGTATGACTTTATTAATTATTACATGAATCACCCAACAGGGACAAATAGCGAGCCTGGTATAATTAGTAACCTAGAAGAAGTAACCGTTTATAGCCACCCATCAGATAGGCCAAGTGAAAGTCACCATGAACTGACAGGTTCCCCCGCTCCCCAAATTTGACAGTTGTCAAAAGAAAGCATGATCTCCTGGTGAGAGATGAGTCATGTCATACCCATCTAATCCACATATGGGGACATGGGACACATAGAAGCAAGAGAGCATATCTTTTGAGAAAAACCAAAAAACGAAAAACCTCTACTCACATATTTGGAAAACACTAAATACAAACAAGCCCCTCTTAGAGATTCACAACACTTAATAAAGTCAATCCAGGTTTGTACAGTAAAGAAACCTATTTAAGTTGGTTTATGCCAGAATTTCCCAAACTTATTAGCTATGTATCCTGTCCAGGTTTTGTAGTTGAGTTCGCTGGGGGGCAAACGGGTGCGTGTTTCATTCCCATGGCAGACAGAATCATTTCTTTGGCACACCGATTAATCCCTAGAAATTCAAACTTTTTTGCACGGGAAATGTGGATCTACAGATTTAATTTAATTGTGTGTTTATTTATCCTGTCCCCTCTTTCTGATGATATTCCACACTAGGCCAAGTGTTGATAACATGTGAATTGATGAGAAAAATTCCCAGCATAACTACTCTCAAATAGAAATTGCCGCCCCAACCTCACCTCAAGCTGATGTAAAGCACTAAATGCTCCTGAGATAAAATGCATCCTCTGTGACTCAGAAATTTCAGGCATCCCTGATCAGTCGTGACTTATCACACCAAATCCAACAGACATCGGTTCAGCACCTACTTTGTGCTAGGCTCAGTGCATTTACTGGCATGCCAGCAGCACGTTGGCTTTGCGAGTTCACAGAAGATGTAGCCGTAACTCAGCCCCCAGAGGCTTTTGGGGGAAAGAAAATGAGCAGCCAGGCTTGAAGGTGACATTCAGCCCCAGTACAGAGAACCTCAAGCAAGATAGTGGGGTGAGAGCTGCCCTGACTGCCCAAACAGGGCCTTGGATGGGACTGGGTGGGATAGAGAACTCGTGCCCAAGAGCAAAGCCAACTTATGGCAGATACTAGGTTACACCAACCCCTGAAGGAAATTTCTTCAAATTAAGAGGGGGAAAAAAAAAGAATAGGAAAGAGAGAACGGAAAGAATAAATTACTTTCCATTTTGCATTGATTCCAAGATGCGCATTTTTTTCATACATTAACATCTCTACAGCTTGACATTGGAATGTATCTTCTGATCCAAAACATCTTACAATTGCTGTCCTCCGGTGTCAACGTGACTTGCATGTGCCAACTCGTTCACAGCTGTTGCTGTTGTCATCACGTCAGTGGGATTATGTGTATTGTTGGTACTACATGTGCAGGGCTTAATTGCCGTGTAAAATGTCTTCAGAAAGATTACACCACGATTCGGTCCCGAAAGGAAAACTTACGAGGCGACAGAGCAGTGAGGCATATGTTTGTTATTTGTGAAGTGAATGTTCATTACAGAAGAAATGCTTGCAGTTCCATTATTTCTTGCAAAACCAACCGAGTGCTTTACACTTGCTACGGAGACTGTGGTCCACGATCGAGCAGCATCACCTGGGAGGTCGTTAGAAATGCCGAATCTTTGGCTCTACCTTAAACCTCCTGAATCGGGAGCTGGGTTTTAGCAAAATCCCCAGGTGACTGCGCGTCAGAGTTTGAGAACTGCTTTAAAGGACATAATGTGAAGCTAAATTACACTGAATTATTGAGATGCATGCAAAGCAATGCTCATCGAAAGCCAAGCAGCGCAGCTGAAGACGGGGAGACTGTCAGGTGGTGCAGAATCGATGAAAGAAATTTCAACACGAGAGGCCCACGTGACCATTTCGCTCACAGGCAGGGCTGTCATGAAGACACAGTGTCACAGCCTCGGCAGTTTTTTTTCTCTCTTTGGGGTACATAAAGGAATGATATGACTTAAAATGGAGGGCATTTTAGATTCGATTAAAGGTGGCAAGGAATGCTTCTCCAGGGGCATGTAAGAAATTAACATAAAGGGGCGGCTGAGTCAGTCAAGCCTCCGACTCTTGACTTCGGCTCAGGTCATGATCTTGCGGTTCGCAGACAGTGCAGAGCCTGCTTGGGATTCTCTCTCTCTCCTTCTCTTTCTGCCCCTCCCCCCTCTCAAAATAAATGAAAATAAACTTAAAAAAATTTTTTTTTAATTTAAAATAAAGGCATTGCCCTCAGTGAGGGGGAACTAGCAGTCAGCAGAACAGGGATAATGGAGCTGGAAATCTGAGAGAATTAAGGACACCAAGAAACTTTTAAGCCCTCTGAACCTGGCTGGGGGAAGGGAGGGCCTGAGGTCCCTGGGGTGCTGCTGGGCATGAGCCATCCTGTCTGCACGCGGCTGTAGCTGTGGGCTCCAGGGCTGCGAAGGACCCTCCAACCAATGACAAAAATGACATTTGACACCTTAGCCTTTCAAGTAATTTTTATATCCACTAGTTTGTATTTTTTCTTTAATAGCTGGTAGTGTGTTTTATCATCTCACCGAGTCTCGCAGCATTCCCTGGGGAGATGTGGCATGAGCTGGAATTCTGAAGTTTGGGGTGATACTGTCCTTTCCATGGCAGAGATGAGGAAAATGGGTCCACAATTGCCCTGCTGGTAAATAGCAGAACTGGGATTAGAACCTCAGGCTTCTGACTCTACTTTGAAAACTCTAACAGGTGGGGTGCCTGGGTGGCTCAGTTGGTTAAACCTCTGACTCTTGGCTTTGGCTCAGGTCATGATCTCGTGGTTTGTGAGGTCGAGCCCTGCATCGGGCTCTGCTCTGACACCTCAGAGCCTGCGTGGGCTTCTCTCTCTCTCTGCCCCTCCCCTGTTCGTGCTGTCTCTGTCTCTTTCAAAATAAATAAATAAAACTTAAAAAAAAAATTCTAAAAGGAAAACAGGTATTATTAGCATTTTGTGCAAGGAAAAAACAGGTCTCTAAAAGTTCAAGGGACTCGCCCACGCATGGCACTGTGACAGTGTGGGGACTACAGCCCAGTTATCCTGGCATCTAACTTGCTGCTCTTTCTTCTATTCCTGACTCCTTGGCAAAAGCTGCTTAGTTATTAGTGATTTGTAGAGCTTTCTGTTATGGCTGTAAAGTAAATTGCTTAGCGGCTATGTTAACTTTACTAAAGACAATAAGTATTATTTGAAAATACTGAGGGTAGTCACCAGGGAGGTGTGTCACTCATGGGGACCTTTGAAAGCACTTAGTGCCAGGAGTGTTGTGGGTGCAGAGTCTGCACCTGCCACGTCTTTGATCCCCTGCACTTCTATATGGTTTTTGTTTTTAATTTTTGAGAGAGAGAGAGAGAGAGAGAGCATGAGCAGGGTTGGAGCAGAGAGAGAGAGAGAGAGAGAGAGAGGGAGACAGACAGACAGAGGAGCCGAAGCAGGCTCTCTGCTGATAGCAGGGAGCCCAATGTGGGGCTTGAACTCATGAACTACGAGGTAAGAGGGGAGCCAAAGTCGGATGCTTAACCGACTAAGCCACCCGGCATATGTATGTATGTATGTATGTATGTATGTATGTATTTGCCTATGGAGGTCCAGTCGCTCTGGAGCCATCTTTTCAAAAGGCTACTTGTAGATCTTCTATTGATGCTGCACTTTTGTTGAAAATCAGTGGGGTGTATTCGTGTGTATCAGTTTCTGCATTCTCTCTCCTCTTGCAGTGATCTATACGTCTATCCCCTGCCCTTACTACAGTTTTGCTTACTGTAGCTATAAAGCGTGTCTCAAATTTAGGTAGGCTGATTCCTCCCACTTTATCCTTTTTCAAAGTTGTTTTCAATATTTTCATTCCTTTTCTGTGTGAATTTTAGAATAATTTTGTCATCTACAAAAGTATCTTGCTAGGAGTTTGTTAGGAATTATGTTGAACCTGTAAATCAATTTGGAGATATTCACACCTTTACCAAATTCCATCTTCGAATTTGTGAACACAGTAGATCTCTCCATTTATTTCTACCTTCTTTGCCTTTTTTATTAGTACCTGTTGCTTTTCACATACAAGTCTGGTACATACTTTGCTAGATTTCTACCTGTTTTTCTGTCTCTCTCTCTCTCCCTCCTTTTTAGCAAATGGTAGTGTGTACTTGAGCAAGTAGCGTGTTTTTAATGTCAGTGCCCCCTTGTTCATCTTTAGTACACAGAGATAAAATTGCTTTTTGTATTGTGATCTTATATCTTGTAGCCTTGCTAAGTACACTCATAAGTTCTAGGAGTATTTTTTAGATGTGGGGAGATTTTCTATGCGAGGTGTTCTAGCACCACGTTGAGTAAGTCATGAAAGCGAACATTCTTGCTTCATTGTTTCCTTCCTTCTGATTTCCCAAGTTTTATCATTTTGTCATTTTTTCATGTTTGGAGAACTTCCTTCAGCCATTCTCAGAGGGTAAGTCTGAATTTATTTTACAAAAATCAGAGCAGAGGTATAGTCCTTTCTTTACGTATTGTCTGTAGCTCCTTCACCACTCTAGTGGCACGGTTGAGTAATTGGAGGCAATGTTTGTCGAACCCTCTTCCACTCCGTGCATTGGCCCAGATTGCAGACTTTGAGGGCCTCTGTGCAAGGCATTCCATTTCTTCACAGAAATATTCCATGCCCCTAACATTTCTTCCATTCCCACATTTGCCAAGCCAGAAAGTTTCTTGCAACTCCCCGAACACCCCCTATCTTGGAATGGAGGAAGAGAGAGATTACTGCACAATCTCTGCTCAGGTAACCTCACTTCCTGCATCCTGGGGGTCATGCCCGGGCCGCAAAGAGTGCACTCGCTAATCCCCTCTGCGGTGGGCTGACAGCTGGTTTCCCAAAGATGTCAGGTCCTCATCTCTGGAACCCACAAAGGTCACCTTATATGGCAAGTCTTTGCAGATGTGATTAAGGACCATGAGATGGAGAGATCTCATGGAGGGATTATCTGGGTGGTCCTACATACAAACACACATTTCTGTATTAGAGGCAGAGAGCGAGTCTGCACACAGAGGAGAAAAAGGCAATGTGACCCTGAGGCAGAGTGGCCTGGAGTGGTGTTGCCACCAGCCAAAGAATGGAGAACAGCCCTGCCAGATTTCAGGCTTCCAGCTTTCAGACTGTAAGGCAATAAACCTCTGTGGTAATTGGTTGTGGCCGCTACAGGGGATTAATAAACCCTTCTATGACTTATCTGTGCAGAGACTGTAGATTACGTTTTTAATGTAAATTGATCTGTTGTCAGCTCAATGAATGAGAGGAGGCAGTCACTGATGTTTCTCCCCGCCATTTTTTTTTTTTTTTTACCAACACTCTACTTCCAGGGTGCAATAGGGAAGTATAGGAAGCTAACACATTCTATGGCATCTTATCCTGAGAGGTTGGTAGGGTTTGTTCTCATTTTTACAGGCGGGGTAGTGGTGGCTCAGAGTTTAAGTCACTTAAGTAACAAAAGTGACGAGGCCCCGAAAAGGCTTGCGCTGGTATTTAGACACCAATCTCAAGCCATGTCTCAAGGACGACACTCTGTCCCTTTTAAGGAAGCTCACTCCGATATAGGCACAATTGGTACATCACTGCCCATTTTCTTCATCCGTCTCCTCCCCAATTTTGTGACAAAAGACTGCATCTTGGTACAGTGCATTTTACTTAACCCTGAGATTTGCCGACACCTGCTGACAAGTGGAAGAATAGCATAGGGTAAAGAAGGTTTTGTGAAAAGGCGACCGAGCAGCTGTGCAAAGCCAGAGGCCAGAGGTGGACGTAAACTTCACCGAAGAAGACAATGAAGATAAAAGCAGAGAGCACTAGAAAAGTCACCAGGAGCTCTGAGCCCGCCCACTGGTCTCAGGCCAAGCAGTTAGAGCCACAGGACTCCCAGTTGTGCCAGATAAACACTGTATTACCTGTGGGATGGTCTGACGCGGCGTCTCGGGGTTTCTGTGTCCTGGGCAGCATGGAATAGATGATTAGTTTCTTACAAGACAAGTATTAAACTCACTGAGTAACCCTGGGCAAATTACTGCAGTCCCTTGCCTCTGCTTTCCTGTAGCACGCATATGAGACACATTCTAGAGTTATCCTAACTAAATTCTTAATGATACAAGGCACGTTTAGATTAAGAACAACCATAGACATAAACATACAAACACCACCCCATTTACAACTGGGTCTAAAGACAACCACTACGTCTGGCTTTTAAGACAATGAAATACCACTTCACTCCATTAGGTGGAGCCAGAAGATCAGTCGAAGCATATCTTGGGCCTTGACAAGTATTTTCCAGCAACAATCATATTTGGTGGGATCAGTGAACAGGGTTTTATGAAGCCCATATCCATCCTCATTTGTAGGCGCCCCACATCGATCATCCTTTTAGGCATAACTTACGCCTCCACCAAGTCACCCCCTGTATATAGATGGGAGTGCGGACCACCCACGCCTTGCCTCCCTCCTGGTTATTCTCACCAAGTACATCTCTCTCTAATCTCAGCCCTAAAATTGGCAAATCATGGTATCAAAATACCAAAATATTCCACCTCGTAGATGCTACTTCTACCTCAACCGTGGTGACCTGACAGAGTCAATCACTCAATCAAAGAAAGAAACTAATGTTTCTTGAGTACCTGCTATATTTCAGGCATTTTCACATGCCATCCACAGATGAATGGATAAGCAAAATGAGCTATATACATACAGTGGAATACTATTCATAAAAAGGAATGAAATTGTGATAAGTGCTACAACATGGGTGAACCTTGCAAATGTTATGTTCCGTGAAATAAGCTAGACACAGAGAACGAATATTATATGACTTCACTTATAGGAGGTACCTGGAATAGGCAACCTCATAGAGACAGGAAGTAGAAGAGAGGTAGAAGAGAGGTAAGAGTAGAAAAGTAGAAGATCGGGGTGGGGGGAATTATTTAATTGGTACGGAGTTGTGGCAGGATGACGAGAACTCTGGAGAGAGAGCGGTTGAACAACATTGCGAATGTACTTAATGCCCCTGAATTGTACACTTATGAATGGTTAAAATGATCAATATCATATTATGTATAATAAACATATATATATATATTTACACAATTTTTAAAAACGTCTGTTTATGTGCCTACCTCACCTACTAGATTACACCTTCCCAAAGGACCAGATTTCACTCATTTTGAGATCCTCACCCCCTAGCCTAGACCCTAACACGTGGAGACCACAATAAAGGGCAGCGTAATAAAAATATACAAAGAGAAGTCAGAGGTTTTAAGTTTATTCCCCCAAAGTAAAGGACAGGAGGAGACAAATCTACTGAATGCTTACTGTTTATCGGCATTTTAAAAGTTTCACTCATCCCACACAAATGTCATGAGCCTGTCCTCTGTGTATCATGTAGAATATGGATTTCTCTGTCCGTTCCATGGATCGGAAACATACCATTGTCACACTGTCACATAAAGAGAGAAGTACCAGGTATAGTGTCAGATGGAGCTGTGTTCTGAGAGGAGGGTAAAATGAGGTAATGGAAAGCGTTGAAATGGGGTGGAAGGCCCTTCCTGCCAGGCACGTCAGGACAGTCTCTGAGCAGGAACCATCGAAGACCTACATCATGAGGAGAGAGCACACGACAGTCTCAGGGAGAGAGTTCCTGGCAGAGAAGAGAAGTGCAGAGGTGCTAAGGAAGGAAGAAGCATGACACGTGAGGGAGACAGACAGGTGGCCACTGAAGCTGGGTCTGGATGGATGAGGAGGAAATGTTAAAGATTCAGGTGGAGAACAAGACGGGTGTCGGGTCGTGTCAGAACTACAGGCCAGGCCAAGGACTTCGTATTCCCTTCTGGCGGCAGTAAGAGCTACTGGGAGGCTTCAAGCAGGAGAGTGACGTCATCACGCTTTCTGTGTGGATAATGGACTCTCGGGTGACCAGCCACCAGGCAGACACCAGGTGGAGTCATGATGGTGTTTGGCATTACAGTTTTAGCCACGGAGATGATGGGAAGTGGTTGGATTCAAGATACATTCTGGAGGCAACCCTGATACAACTTTGATGGGTCGGACATGGAAAGGGACAGAATGGAGTCCAGGATGGCTTCTAGGTTCTTTCCCCAGCAACTCGATGGAAGGGACACCAGTGGAGTCAGAAGAGGAAGACTCGTGGAGGGCGATGAAGACTGGCGGAGGTTCAGTGGGGCTCTGGGTTATGTTAAGGTTGAAGTATCCTATTGACCTCCGGGTGGACGTGGCCACATGTAATTCCCAGGGTAAGGCGACGGACCAAGAGTCGTTGGCATATGTGTGAGATGACCTGATGGCCTAGGCAGGGAGGGGAGGACAGGAGAAGGCTGTCCCCGAGCGGGGGCCTGGAGTACTCTCCCACTTAGAAGTCCACAAGGAGAAGAAAACTACAGAGACACGAAAAAGGACTGTGCAGTGAGAGGAATTCCAGACAACTGTGAAGTCCTAGAAGCCTGGAGAAATGTGTTGTCAGAAGGGCAGAGTGCTCAGCTGGGAAATGTTGCTCTGAGGACAGAAGGCTGAGCATGAGGTAGCAGATGGAAGTCACTGGTGAACTTGACGGGGGCCGTGCCTGCAGAATTCCAGAGACAGAGAACTGACTGGAGTAGGGTGGGAAAGGACCCGGGTGAGAGCGCAGGTGCGGTGGCAACTCTTTTGAGACTTACCCTGGTAGGAGGCCAAGTCCTGGGCCAGTCTCTGAAAGGAGAGGTGGGTGGGATCAGAGGATGAAAAAAAGATGGCGGTGTGTATCGTTCTAGCACAGTTGCCATCGCGTAGTGCATATATCCGTAATGCCGATGTCATTGTCTTCATTTAATGCATGAGAAAACTCAAAGCAGGAAAGTTTATTTCCTACCCGCCAAAATTTTTTTTTTAATTAATGCTTGTTTATTTTTGACACAGAGAGAGAGAGACAGAGCATGAGCGGGCTCATGCCCCAGGAGGGGCAGAGAGACAGGGAGACACAGAATCCAAAGCAGGCTCCAGGCTCTGAGCTGTCAGCACAGAGCCCAACGCGGGGCTCGAACTCACAGATCGCGAGATCATGACCTGAGCCGAAGTCGGACACTCAACCAACTGAGCCACCCAGGCGCCCCTACCCACCAAAATTTTTAAATGAACAAACAGCAAATGCTAGTATTATACAAGACCCAAATTATTTCCACTAGACTCAGTCACCTCCCATCAAAATACAAAAAAACAAAGGTTAAGTACCTTTGTTTTCCTGTTTAGCACAATGACACGGTTGAATGCCAAGCAGTGTAAATGGCTGTATTTTTAATATTCCTGTTATTTGTTGACGTGGAACCATTTATTAAATACAGAAAGGTTTTTGTCACATTTTAATCACTACCCCGTGTTTGGTTTACAAGCTGGCAGTCCCCCTCCCCCCCCCCCCCACACCTCTAGCTTTACCTCTCAAATCTTTTATAGGAAACAACACAAGTTTTTAAGGCATCAGAAATTTCTTGTTGAAGTCCACCTGGGTGGCCCAGCCGGTTACGCATCTGACTCTTGATCTCAGCTCAGGTCTTGATCTCAGGGTCATGGGTTCAAGCCCCACACTGGGCTCCATTGCTGTTTTAATTCGTAAAAGTAGTGATCTTCATTCCACTCAAGATTTCAAGGCTCACACAGTCAAATGTTGCCTTAAGAGTTATTTACTCGTGTGTTTATATAGCAGCCTCTGTATAGCAGGCACGGTGTTAGATGCAGCGGGAGGTAGACACAAGTTCACAGTGCTCCTGCAGAAGTGGGAAGGAGGTGCCTCAGGAGCACCTCTGAGAACGAGCCAGAGAGTCTGCCAAGGCTTCAGTGGCACAGATCGGAACACCTCCTTCCCAAAGAGCTGTGGATCACGTCCACCGCTCCCAAAAGCTAAGCCCAAAAAGTTCCTGTTGGCATTTGCACCACATAAAGCACCCGGTACTTCTGGCATCATCTGCTTTCTGGGCTATGAGATCCAGCTGGCTTTCTAGGGGACTGGAAACTTTTATTTTACGATCCCCTTTGTAGATCTCAACTCCGCCAGCTATTTCCTCAGGCAGGGCAGCCTCCTGATCAATGTGGACATCAACATCTCTTTCTGGCAGCGATTCTGTACATAGGAATCGCTTTCTGCACTGCGGCCTTTACCGGAGGGAAATCCTGTTTCCTGCAGCGAACGATCATTCGGAGCGCCGACAATTGGTAAAAACCTGGAGGACCGGGCCATCCAGGATCACCCGGTGCCTGGTTGTATCCTTTACCACTTTGCCGAGTCTCTGTTTTGCTCCATTCAGCAGGTCTGTAATTAGGTCACCTCTCACTCTGAGGACTTTGAGCCTAGCTTGATTCATTAAATTAGACATCTGAATTTTCGTCTGCTGCTCAGTCTGCTTTTCTTTCTTCTCACAGTAGTCCATCCTTTTCAGTCTTTGGGTTTGCGCAAGACGACCTTTCTCAATGTTGAGCTCTTCCTTTGCATCAGTTTCTTCTGCTTTCTCATCAGCTTCTTGTTCAATAAAAGCCATCACATGCTTAATCTGCTTCTGCACATCAGCATCACTGAGGGCCACTGGCTGGAGAAGAGGTTAGAAGGAGGCGGTGGAAGGAAGGGATAAATGGTTTTAATTTTGGATAACAAACGTAATCGGTCCTTCTTGGGAAAATGCCACAAACTGTCAGTGCTGGAATGCCACCTGACCGTGGCTCCCAGATGGGGTCCCTCTCTGCTGCTGTCCTCTGGTCGGTGCACAGCCCCGATTGCTCCATTCAACCCGCTAGCATGCGTCTCGGTCATACTCAGCAGAGATAGGGTGTGATTGCCAGGAGTGACTTTCCTGAGACCGATTTCAACCCACGTCCATTTTGCCAACTCCGTCCAAAGCAGCATACAGAGGGCCGGGTTGGTTGGCAATGTGTTTCTGAGGCATTCCTGTGCTGCTCTGGCACCCTGGGGACTTTCTCACTCCCCTGCTCCTTTCTCTGCCTCTGCTGTATCCTGAAGTGTTTTTCTTCCAGCTCAAGTCAAATGGTTGACATTTATAAAGTAAAGATTCTAGGAGGGATACCCTACATAATTCAGGGCCAGCAGTGGATGAAATCCCTTGTGTCTTGGTGGGGGATCTGACGCCCAGCGGTAGAGCAGACAGAACCGGCCCCCAGGAGAAGGCAGGCTTCAGAGGCAATCTTAGATTTCTTCGCAAAGAAGAAATTCTGCTTCCAAGTGGACTGGAAACGTGATTGATTATTGCTATGGGTTGAATTGTGTCCCCTCCTCGCCCGACAAAAAAAGATATGTTGAAGTCTTAACCCTCAGTATCTCAAAATGTGACCTTCTTTAAAAATAGGGTCCTTGCAGGTGTAATTAACTGCGTTAAGATGAAGTCATACCAGAGAAGGATTGGCCCTTAATGCAATATGACCGGTGCCCTTATAAAAGGTGGGAAATTTGTGCACAGACACACAGGGAGAAAGCCACGTGATGATGGACGTAGAGACTGGAGTCATGCTGTCAGAAGCCAAGGAACACGTGGGGCCACCAGAAGCTGGAAGATGCAAGGAAGGATCCTTCCCTCTGCTTCAGAGAAGGCACAGCCCTGCCTACACATTGACTGCAGACTTCTGGCCTCCAGAACTATGAGAGAATAGATTTCTGTTGTTTTAAGCCGCCCGGTTTGTGTTACTTTGTCACGGCAGCCGTAGGAAACTAATGTAAGAGTTAACTGAAAATTAACAAACTCCAAATGCCAACATTACACAAGAGCACTACAAGAAATAAAAAAGCTGTGGGGACAGCGGGGAGACCTGCATGGCTCAGTAGATTAAGCGTCCAACTTCAGCTCAGGTCATGATTTCATGGCTCATGAGTTCGAGTCCCAGGGCTCTGGGCTGACAGCTCAGAGCCTTGAGCCTGTTTTAGATTCTGTGTCTCCCTCGCTCTCTGCTCCTCCCCCACTCACGCTGTGTCTCTCTCTGTCTCTGAAAAATGAATAAACCTTAAAAATAATTTTTAAAAAAATCTGGGGGGTAGGGGGTGTTCATAAGCTAGCGTCACGCTATCCTTGTATTTCTTATTCTAGGGAAATGTTAAGAATATACTACTTTGCCACTTTTCTTCACTGGGCCTATTTACCAATTCAGATGGGAAAATGGACTTTTGCAGTTGTGGGGTCACCTGAGCCTTTGCTCCAAACTCTGGGAACCAAAAAGGACTCGTGTAGAGTCTGAGGGGCTTTGGTTTTCCTAAGAAATAAAACTTGAGCTAAACCGAACCATACAACAGATCAAGTCTGACACGCTTATAGAGAACATGGCTCTCTATCACGGCATAAAATTGCTGAATGACAAACTCAAGCCGTGATTTTTCTCAGTGGATTTTTTCACTTTGTCTTGCAGGTGGGTGATGGGTGACAGTGGCAGAACAGGTTCTACAGAAATGTCTGGCATCCCTTGTTCCCAAGCTTTGAAGCCTCTGCCAAATACATAGAGACGTCACATTTAACATCCTGTTACAAAGGCATAGAATGAGTGGGTGTGAGCTAAGGATTTTGCGCCGGACTGGCACACGGGTAGGCACCCAGAAAATGGGAGCCACTGTTCTTTCTTCATGAAAGATATATAATCTCAATTTTATAAGAGGCAGAATCGTTGCCGAAATTCACCAAACTCTTTAACCGTGCCTATAATCTGCAATTCTACTGCCTGAATAATAAAGTTTTGGTGTATCTTTTTGTTTCAGGGATCAACGAATGGGGATGAAAATGCTATCAATCTGAGCTCCCAATGCTTCAAGGAGACACCTAAAGAAGAGGAGAGTTAAGTTTTTCTGTCCCACTGCCTCCCAGAGGTGGTAGTTGACCAACCCTGCAGAACACAGATGGGAAAGATGTCCCATACTCTTACCCTCTAAGTGGAAGATTGGAAAAGAATATCGAGAGAGGGAAAAGAAGTGGATACATACGAGCTATGGGTGTAAAGGTAAAAACAGAGCAAGGGAGATAGGAAAACTGACAGCTCTATACTCTTCAAAATACATATATATGTATATATATGTATATATATATATATGTATATATATATATAGTTTATATATAGTTTATATATATATAGTTTATATGTATATAGTTTATATATATAGTTTATATGTATATAGTTTATAGTTTATATATATATAGTTTATATATATATATAGTTTATATATATATATAGTTTATATATATATATATAGTTAGTCACTTTTATTTTCAAGTGAAGTGACCTGATATTTTTTCCATTTCACTTTAAATTTTAGGGGCGCCTGGGTGGCTCAGTCAGTTGAGTGACCGACTTCAGCTCAGGTCATGATCTCACAGCTCATGAGTTTGAGCCCCGCATCGGTCTCTGTGCTGACAGCTCAGAGCCCAGAGCCTGCTTCTGATTCTGTGTCTCCCTCTCTTTCTGCCCCTAACCCACTCACATTCTGTCTCTGTCTCTCTCAAAAATAAATAAACATTAAAAAAACCGTGTAATTTTATTGTTGTATACAGAAAGCAACACTAAAAATCTAGGGGACTATAAGTTGACAGTGAGATCACCCGAACGGGTGAAGGAAAGTCTGAAGAGGTTGGCAGACCTAAGGGGTACTGAGCTGGCTGGAACCAAAGGCATCACACCTCAGCTTGATCCCTGTCAGATCTCTGAGTCATCTATGGAATCTTTTTCTTTTTTAATTCATTTTTTAAAAATTTTAACTCCAATACACTTAACCTACAGTGTTATATTAGTTTCAGGTGTAAAATGCAGGCTCCAAGAATTCTCTACGTGACTCTCTGCTCATCTGGGAGGTGTACCCTGAATCCCTTTCACTTATTTCGTCTCTTTTTTCTTTGCTTGTTTTGTTCCTTAAATTCTGCCTGTGAGTGAAGTCATATGGTATTTGTCTTTCTCTGACTGATTATTTCACCTAGCATTTTACTCTCTGGCTCCATCCACGTTATTGCGAGTGGCAAGGTTTCATTCTTTTTTTGGTTGAATAATATTCCCTTATGTATATATGCCACCTCGTCTTTATCCATTCATTTATCAGTGGTCACTTGGGCTGCTTCCGTAATTTGGGACTTGTAAATAATGTTGCTATAAACATAGGGGTGTGTGTAGCCTTTTGAATTAGTGTTTTTGTATTTTTTGCTCAATACCCAGCAATGCAATACTGGATTATTGGGTACCTCTATTTTTTAACATTTTGAGAAATCTCCATACCATTTTCCACAGCGGCTGCACCAGTTTGCATTCCCAACAAGAGTGCAAGAGGGTTCTTTTTTCTCCACATCTTCACCAACACTTGGTTTTTCTTTGTGTTTTTTATTTTATTATTTTTTTAATGTTTATTTTTGAGAGAGAGAGAGAGAGAGAGAGCGAGAGAGCAGGGAAGGGGCAGAGAGAGAGGGAAACACAGAATCTGAAGCAGGCTCCGGGCTCTGAGCTGTCAGCACAGAGCCCAACACGGGGCTCAAACCCACCAACCTCAAGATCGTGACCTGAGTTGCAGTTGGACGCTTAACCGACTGAGCCACCCAGACGCCCCCATATTTTTTTATTTTAGCCATTCTGACAGGTGTGAGGTGATAGCTCACTATAGTTTGGCTTGCATTTCCCTAATGATGAATGATGTTGAGCATATAGAATCTTTTTTTTTTTTAACCTCCAAAGTCTCCAAAGGCAAATTTACCCACACCCACATCTCAAGCCCTGGCCGTCTTCCTTCACCAACACCCCAGCGTCGAGTCCCCATCTTAACTCTTGGACGTGGCTTTCACCATTCACCCAGACGCCAGGCTAAGCATCACCCTCACCCTTCCCCCACCACATTAATTTTGCTTTTCTCTTCTCCAGTACGATCGCTTCTGTCCCAAGTCTGACACCTATCACCTGCAGCATTACAAAATCAGCCTCCTAGCCAGTCTCCCTGCCATGTTCCCTCTGTCCTGCTGGAGAGATGGCTCAAAACCAAGTCAGGCATTCCCTTTCCAGCCGCGGTACTTTTCTTGCCTGCAGAATGAAGACTACGCCCCTCAGATGGCAGCTTCTTTCAGAAGACACCTTAGCTGCTGCTGCTCATGAGATCACACGTGCACACATTCACACCAACACATACTCACTGATTCTCAAGAACCACTCCATGGTCTTGGGCCTGCCGGTTCCTCTGCCTGACACCCTTTCCCCTTTACCTGCCCGAAGTCTCATCTTCCAAGGACCGGTTCACCGTGTGTCCTCTCACTGGCTTCCCTCAGGCCACCCCCTGCCCCCTCCCCTCTAGGAAGGGGGCTCACGGCCCTGCGTGACAGGTAGGCATTGTTCCTCCTGAGGACCCCACGCGGTACCAGACAGAATCAGTGTGTGCGCCTTGGGATGGTGGTGGCCTGGGGTGGATTATGCCACTAAAGAAAGTCCAAGAAACAAGAGAACATCGTTTTCAAGTGACAAGCACGGAAGCAAACAAAATGAATAAGGAAAGAGTCACTGAAATGAGAAGAAAGAAGTATGTGGGACAATGGGCACATACGTTCAGCTCACCAAATGAGACGAGATGGTGTCACGTCCTTCATTGTTTTCAAGTGGCTTGACATGACATTCTGTCCAATTTGACTTTAAGCACTGGAATAGTACAACATATCCTTTAAAAAAAAAAAAAGAGCCATTTATTTCCATATTCACCAGGAACTGGTAATTGGTCCGGTGCTCAGAAAAGAACCTGATTCCCTTGATACGGCCAACAGTTCAACTTCTGAATGAGGATGTGGGTTGAGTAAAAATAAAAACAATGTTTGATACATTTTTTCCTTTTATCTGCAGGAATAAACAGATTAGCTAGACTATAGATTGGAATTTTAAAACTCCCAGGAAACACATTTCCTTAGTTACATATCTAGACAATGAGAAACCCTTGACACTGGGCCACATTCCAAACAGTGATGTTCAGACGCACTGCAAGGAAGTTCAAGGGCATGCTTTGATGACAAAGAGGAATGTGCTGAAGCAGATAGGGGGCGAATTTATAAGATTCTCCTCTTCTGCCCGGAAAGAAATCCATCTGTTCATTTCCCAAGGGCACATCATCTCCAAAAGTCATGCTGGGAATTATGTTCACGTGTCCCTTAGGACAAAGTTAATCAGCAGTGAAATTTATGTCTTATTGAAGAGAGAACAGCAGAAAAGAGACCAAGTGTAAATCCTGAACCCCTAACAAAATATTACAAGAGTTGTCCTTTTAACTTTACAGGCCCTGGCTGGAACTTTTTGCCAAAGGGATGGTGAAGAGGTAGCTGCAAGTAGGATTCTTCGGGGGAAGTCAATCCAAAGTGGGTTGGAAGAACGAGGCCCGCAACAAGCAGGTAATAGCCCCAGTTTGTTCTCATCTCTCTCTATCCATGCCCTGGGCAATCCCTTCCCACACTCACTCTGGCCTTGGCCGTGTGACTTGACAAAAGCGAGCAGAGACTTGCAGAGTACTGGTGCATTAGAGCGGCCCCCTCTTGCTGCCGGAACCCCAGAACCACACACAAAGTGCCGCCGGCAGCCTCCAAGATGCCGAGAGACCCTAAGGCCAGGCCAGGCTGTGTGGACACCTCAGCTGCCCCAGCAGCCCCCAGCCCCCATGTCAGAGGGTAAGGCCAGCAGAAGCGTCACCCAGCCAAGCCACAGAATGAAGAGAAATAGTAAGTTATTGTTGTAAGCCATGGATTCTTGATATACCCTTTATGCAGCCAAGGCCCACTGATTCAGTACTTTCAGGCTTGAAGATAGAAATCATGCTGTACGTAAGTGCGGATTAGTCATAATTCAATTATATGTGAATGGAAAACACATTGTCAGATTCTCTAAAGTCTACAAATGGATTTTAAAGTAGCCAAATCTCTCACCAGGATGTCATTTCTTACCAATGTCCTCCCTTACTTTTACCTGCCTTATCATGCAGTTCAAAATTCAAATACTTTATAGGTCTCCCTTAAGGAACTTCCTCTTCTCCTAACCATTTATAGATAAGAACTCTTGCCTCCAGGAGGTGAGTTTTATTGCCCCCACGATAAGCAATAAGCAACGTTTTACAGGCGATGTGACTAACAAGTGGCACAGCCGGGGCTTCTAAATCCTGTGTCATTGCTTCCCCTGGGAATCTTCCAGCTGACCAATCCCCCAGTCAGCCCCCTCTCAAAGGGATCAGTGCGTGTTCCCCCAGCCAAAGTGGGGGCACCTTTTCCAGTTAATTAAGACTGTTATTTACCACACAGCCAGAAGCCATTCAGAATATCGTGATGAGTATTGTTCATGAATTACATGCACTCTAGTAAAATCAAATGCCCAAGAAATTTTAAATACATTTAAATCAAAACACAAACAACATGTGGCTGGGGTTTGATAATAGCATAGGGCATCAACTGACCATCTTTCTAACGATCATGCAGAAAGATTCCAATTCTGATAGGGTCATTTTCTTTTGATTCACTGCCTTCCTCATTCTACCGACTGTATCTCATGTATCCTCAACAAAGTGCTATTCCCATTTAGAATTTACATTTGTAGTCTCCAATTATATAGCAACATTCTACTTTAGAAATGCTCTATTACATTTTCAGTGACCAAGAAAAAATATTTTTATTATTATTTTTAAATTTTTTTAAAAAACATTCATTTTAGAGAGATCTTGAGCAGGGAGAGGCAGAGACAGAAGGAGACACAGAATCTGAAGCAGGCTCTAGGCTCTGAGCTGTCAACACAGAGCCCAATGTGGGGCTCAAACCTTCGAGCCATGAGATCGTGACCTGAGCCAAAGTCAGACACTTAACCTAGTGAGCCACCCAGGTGCCCTGAGAAAAAATATTTTTAATCAGCTTTAGAGTTCTGTATCAAAATTAGCCTGAAGCAACTTCTAAGATTTTTTATGTAACTCCTTCTGCAAAACTAACTGAATTTTAAAAGTGTCTACGTTTTCAACACTTGCATTTGACTTACAGAATGTCTAACTCAAGTTTAAAGACAAATGGAGCAGGGGCTAAGGATTTGGGTTATCGTTAATGCTACATTGGTTTGTGGACTGGACACACTTTTTTTTAAATGTTTATTTATTTTTGAGAGAGAGAGAGAGAGAGAGTGTGAGCAGGGGAGGGGCAGAGAGAGAAGGAGACACAGAATCCGAAGCAGGCTCCAGGCTCTGAGCTGTCAGCACGGAGCCCGACGCGGGGCTCGAACTCACGAGCTGCAAGATCATGACCCCAACTGAAGTCGGACGCTCAACCGACTGAGCCACCCAGGAGCCCCTAAACACACTTGTTTTAATGCCACTGTCTCATGTGTTGGCTCTTGACCTTATATTCCGTAGCTGGAATTAGAGAGATAGATATACCTAGAGAACTAGATGCACCTAAATGCCGCCTTTTGTTTCGAGTCACTACCACGTCATCACTGTGAGCACACTACTTCCTCTCTGTTACGCTCTGGAGACTTACAGGTTCCCTTCTTTATTATATTTTTGAAATGCTAGGGAAGGAGTATCATGGGGTTCAATCTCTACAATCACCCAGATACAGATGAATCTAGTCTCATTGATGTTAATAAAAAATACTATTTTAAACTGCCTAGTATATGTTACATATATTATGAAGGTTCGTTAACTCATTCATCTTTATAACACTCCGGTTGAGTAGGAGCTAATCGCTCCATTTTATACTTGGAGAAAAAAGTTAAGACCCTGAGAGCCGAATGTGCCCAAAGGCAAACAAAGCATGGCCGAGCCAGGCTTACACTCACGTCTGTTCAGTGTCAGAGCTGGCACTGACTGTCTTCACTCTATAGGTCTGAAAGTCGCTTCTCCTCTCCACACCTCTGAATCCACATCAGGAAAATAAGAAGATTGGAGCCCACCTTCTCATGGCCCTTCCAGCCCCAACAAGTGTTTCTTTGGACACACCATGGTAGGCTCATCCATTTCCCCCTTGTTGGGTTTTGTCCGGGTCAAGAACTGAAGTGTACCTGCTCTGTTGTTAACATCATGTGTTGTTATTGATCCAGGTGAACCAAAAAGCTGATAAAATGCCTGACCGATGGCATCCAACTTCACAGACAACTGACAAGTTTTACAAGTTTAACAGGTTCTGTTTTGAATGGCTTCTACCAAATGGAGGTGGAGGAGAATGTTGGCCTGATGGGAAAATGAACTTTTTCTCAAAAGCTCATGCTCAGAAAT
The DNA here is from genome assembly GCF_022837055.1 of Prionailurus viverrinus. NCBI lineage: Eukaryota > Metazoa > Chordata > Mammalia > Carnivora > Felidae > Prionailurus > Prionailurus viverrinus. Next base: position 26,228,827 of record NC_062564.1, read on the forward strand.
TGTTCTGTGTTACGGCATTCATTTTCTAGCTCCTGGGCTAACCAAATCCCATGCAACCCAGAGGTGAGCAATACACATTTCTGCACCTTTCTCAACGATGTGCATATGAAATCACTATCCACATGTCAGTGATACATAACCTCTCTGTTCCTCATACTCAAGTTGCCTCAGTGAAATTCACCCCATCTCCGTCTGTTGATGTGAAACATAACTGTGAAAAGGAGCAAGATAGGACACAGAACTTTCCAGGGCGGTCTAGAGTGTTTTCTCCTTTTAGCAATGAGTGGCAGAGAACAGAAATACAGACAAGAGAGTTTGCCAAATTTATTAACTTTTACTTTATGCATATAAATTGAATCCTATGGAATGGGGCAACAGTTCCTTTTAAAGCACTATAGCTTTGATATCTTTAGGCTAAAACTTCCCCTTGAATCTAGGGGCGCCTGGGTGCCCCGGTCGGTTGAGCTTCCAACTTCGGCTCAGGTCATGATCTCATGGTTTGTGGGTCTAAGCCCCACGTCGGGCTCTGTGCTGACACTTCGGAGCCTGGAGCTTGCTTCAGATTCTGTGTCTCCTTCTCTCTCTGCCCCTCCCCTGCTCACAGTCTGCCTCTCTGTCTCTCAAAAATGAATAAATGTTAAAAAAAAGATTTAAAAAAAAATTTTTTTTAAACTTCCCCTTTAATTTAAACTTCCTAATTGAAGCTTAATGTCTAGCAGTATACAGTTTTTGCCTGTTACTGGGTTTAAGGGATTTCCCACACGTATTTAGACATAAAATAATATGGTAAACAAAACATTGAGTCATTCATAGACTTGTACTATCTGCTTAGCAACCATAAGAAAGTGTATTCAGAGATCCAGGAAGAAAAGGAGAGAATGTGTTTCTTACTATTTGTAAGCATACAACATTGACTACAGTTACAGCCATGATATTATTAAAAATGACCTTCCAAAAGAAGAAATAATGTAAAAATAGGAAAATGGGATATAAGGTCATCTGTTTACCAATCTACACTATAGTTACCAAATATATTCTGGAAGTTCAAAGTGAAGTTCGAATGTAAATTTTGAGGCTCATGACTGATTTAAGTGTTGAATTTTGCCCTTGCTGTTTGTCACTATGTAAAGAGTGCTTCTATATCATGCATAAACATGAAAAACACTTGGAAATATAGAAAAATAGCACCCAATTTTCTTCCTGAAATAAGTGCATATCATTTCTTGTGTGTGCATTTCTGGGAACAACTAAACGTCACGTCACAATAGAATTCAGCTTTATTTTTCATCTAAGAGTAGGTCTAGTTGTGGCCATTTTAAAAGATGGTGCATTCACAATTATGGAAGAGATGTGTGTGTCAGAAGAATACGCAACTTGACTTTGAAAGTCCGAAAAATGGAGAAACTTAACTGACTGTAAACTTGCAAAAGTTGAGTTTTTCAAATTGGGTTGGGGTGCCTGGGTGGCTCAGTTGGTTGAGCGTCCAACTCTTGGTTTCTGCTTAGGTCATGACCTCATGGTTCATGGGTTCTAGCCTCTTGTTGGGCTTTGTGCTGGCAGTTGGAGCCTGCCTGGGGTCCTTTCTCTCCCTTGCTCTGCCTCTCTCCTGCTTGTGCCCTCTCTCAAAATAAATAAGTAAACTTTTTTAAACTCTAAAAAATAAAATAAATAAAATAAAGTCTACAGAAAGGAAAAATTGAAAATGGATAAAATCTCAAAGAAAATAAAAAGCAATAGTAAATCACACCTCTTCAAGAACAGTTAATATTTTAGTGTATCTCCTTCTACTGTTTTCCAATACACGTATATATCTTTTCAACCTAATTGGTTTCATATTGCAATTTGATTTTATAATGTGTTTATTATAAAGGGTACTACAGTGGACATCCTTATAGCTACATCTTCCCACATCCTTAGTTTATTTCCTTGAAGCAAATACCTAGAATGTTAATTGATAAATCATTGAGACAGCACATATCTAAGTCTTTAAAAAAACAAACTGCAACATCACCTCTGCAAAAATTCACTGTTTACTTTCCCTCCGGTAATGACTTTTTCCCCAACTCTAGCCAAGATTGGGTAGTATTTTTCCCCTTAACATTTCCAGTTCAAGAAGAGAAAACTGGGGACACCTGGGTGGCTCAGTTGGTTAAGCATCTGACTTCAGCTCAGGTCATGGTCTCAAGGTTCTTGAGTTCGAGCCCCACGTCAGGCTCTGTGCCAACAGCTCAGAGCCTGGAGCCTGCTTCAGATTCTGTGTCTCCCTCTCTCTCTCTGCCCCTCTCCTGCTCATTCTCTGTCTCTCTCTCCTTCAAAATAAACATTAAAAAAATTTTTTAAAAAAAGAAGAGAAAACTGGCTTACCCATGTTTGGTTTTGGATTTATGTGAATAAAAGAGTCATTTAATTGATCACTTTTTAATTCTTATTTTATTTTATTTTTTATAGAAAGACAGAAAGTGTGAATGGGGGAGAGGGGCAGAGAGAGAGAATCCTGAGCACTCCACACTCAGCGCAGAGATCGATGCCACAACCATGAGATCATGACCTGGAGTCGAAATCAAGAGTCAGACGCCCAAACGACTGAGCCATTCAGGTGCCCCTAACTGAACACTTTTGACTATACTTATAGGTGTTTATTTACTTCTATGACTGTGCATTTTCTTTGCCCAGTTTTCACAGGGGTATTAAGTGTTCCTATTGACTTGCCATATAGACGTAAAATATCGACTACTCTTCTGCTACAAAAACTGAAAAAAAATGTGTCCAAATTTAGAGGCATTACTAAAGTTAAAATGTTAAGCTTCCATACAGTTAAGTCTGCCAAGCCTTTTCTCTATAATTGCCATCTTTGATGTTTTGCTTAGAAAGCCTTTGCACAGCCTATACATCTAACCCCCTCTCTACTTCCTTCCACTTCTTTCAGAATTCCTTTTTGTATGTAACAATATCGTCCACCTAAACTTGTTTTCCTTGGTTCTCTATGTATTTTGTGATGCAGACATATGTTTTTTTTCTTCTCCCAAAATTCAGGGGTTGCCACAACACAACTGAATTTTCATGCCTTTCTCTATCAGTTGAAATTCCACCTTATCAAATTATAAGTTTATATATAAGTAGGATCTGTGTTTTTACTATATTTTATACTTTATTTAAAAAAATTTTTAATGCTTCTTTATTTTGAGAGAGACATGGAGTGAAAGTGGGTGAGGCGCAGAGAGAGAAGGAGACACAGAATCCAAAGCAGGCTCTAGGCTCCGAGATGTCAGCACAGAGCCCGACGTGGGGCTCGAACTCACAGACTGTGAGATCATGACCTGAGCTAAAGTCAGACACTTAACGGACTGAACCACACAGGCACCCCTTGACTATTTTTATTAATCCGTCTTCATATTCTAGTACTACATTCACACTTGAATTATTAATTAGACCTTTATAGCACATTTAATAGCCAGCATGCATGCACTTTACATTTTGCTCTTTCAGAAATGTCTTAATGTATTTCATTCATGTATATTTCCAAATGAGCTTTGCATTTACCTATTCAGTCTTAGCATGACTTTTTATTGGATTTGCACAGAATCTTTACATGAATTTGGAAAGCATTACTATCATTATAGTTCTCGGTTTTTCCATTTAGGAGTTTGCCATGGTTGTGATGCAGCATAAATTTTTGCACATGCACACACACATGTGTGCACACATACATGAACTTGTAAATAAGAAAATACCCAATCTCAAAATGAAAACTATGTCAAAGACCTACAGGAATCTAGTCCATGGCATGGCAAATATGTTTGCTCTGCAGTAGACAGGAATGGACAGGGTTGAAGAGAAGCAGGCTGTGTAAGATAGCGAATGGCAACTGGGTCCTGGGAACACCCCACCCATACCATGCAGCCTTATCTTTGTAAAGCAGCATCCTAATGCTAAGCCAAGAAAGGTTTGGAGCCCTCAGAAGATAAAACTTAAGCAAGCTCTTTTTCCTATGTGGCATGATACCCCAGAATGCCTTCTGATACATATGAGAGGGATGGAAAATAGATTCATGCTTTTGTTTGTTTTTGTGAGAGAGAGCATGAGTAGGGGAGGGGCAGAGAGAAAGGGAGAGACAGAATCCCAAGCAGACTCCACGCCCAGCAGGGGTGCAAACGTGGGGCTTGATCTTACGACCATGATATCATGACCTGAGCCAAAATCAAAAGTCAGACACTTAACCATCTGAGCCACTCAGGGCCTCCAATTCTTGCTTTAGGTAGGCAGTCACCATACAGAGTGAAATATGATAGATTAGAAGTGATATACCATCATAGGAGCCTTATTCACAAAAGCCAAAATGTGGACACAACCCAAATGTCTATTGACAGGTGACTAGATACACAAAAGGTGGCATACACATACAATGAAATATTAACTCAGCTTTTAAAAAGAAAGAAAACTCTGGAGGCACCTGGGTGACTCCATCAGTTAAGCATCTGTCTCTTTACTTCCACTCTCCTTGTGATCTGGCGGTTCATGAGATCAAGCCCCAAATCAAGCCCTGCTTGGGATTCTCTCTCTCTGCCCCTCCCCCACTCACGCTCACTCACACTCTCTCTGCCCCCCCCCAAATAAATAAATAAAGTTGTAAAAATCAACAAAAAGAAAGAAAATCCTGATGGATGAACCTTGAGGACATTATGCTAAGAGAAATAAGTCAGTTATGAAAAGACAAATAGTGTGGAATTCCTAAGGTGCACAGAGTAGTCAATTCACAGATTTTTTTTTAAGTGATGAATGCTGTAACCTCCATATGTGTTATAGTGTGGGAATTTTATGAAACTTCTTTCATCTATGTAGTACACATTTATTGAGTACCTACTGTGAGCTAGGCAGTATCCTAGGTGCTGAGATACAGCCACGGACAAGTGTAGCGAGGTTCCTAGTGTTTGGATCCTCCAATGCGATGGGAGAAACACAGACTATAAACGGGTCAATACATAATTAATTTGAAAAGTTTTGGTAGTGATAAGTTCCACAAAGAAAACAAATCTGGGTGATGTGATACTGAGCTGACTGGGCACCACTTTAAATTAGACACCAAAAGTTATATATTTTTTACAACTTTGGGCACAAAGGCTAGAAAAATCACTGTCGGGCTAGTTGCCAACAAGGTAAGCTGATGCTAATATCAAAGGGACCCAGTTCAGCTCAGGCTGTTTTAATGCTGTTTTACAATACAGAATGATTATAATTTAATTTTTGATCAGTTATTTTTTATTCTATAACCTACTGAAGTGGATTGGCCGTTGAAAGACTAGTGAGAGTGTTTAGGGCCTTCGTCTGTGGGAGTAAAGTATAAGGACCTTGTATAGGGACTCTGAGGACACCTCTGGGAACCTCTTGGCCTGCTGAAGTCTGTAACGTGACTTCCAAGATAAGGCACTGCGGAAGACTAGGATTTTGTACTAGGTGTTATCTGTGAGCCACTCTGTGAAGGCCGACAGAACACCTAGCCTTAGTCCCTTTAGAATTAATGGCTGGGAACTGACTATTCATCTGGAAACCTAGGGCACTGTAAATAGAGTCTTGTCTTACCATAGGGCCCGTCTTCAGAAAAGAAAGCTATTATAGGGTCTGGGGATCAGCTTACACTGACAGGTACTAATCTTAGCAATAATTCATTCCATGCCACGATTCGTGCTTTGTGTCTCACTCAGCCTTACGGTGAACTTTGGAGCCCACAGAACAAAGAGCTCAGGTCTATAATCAGATACTACACTAAGTGCTATCATTTCTTTCTCTTATTATCATAGAGAGTTACCCCCACAGGGCTCCACTTCATCGTCCTAAATATCTGGAGCTATCCTATATTTCCTTGTTTTCTATGCTGAGGATTAGTAAGCATTCAAGCAACAAACCAGCAAATTTCTTTACGGAGATGCATTGACAACCTGTTTTGGCCAGACAGTCATCTGTAAGAGCAGTCTGTGGATAAGATGTCTAAGAATGCAGGACAGAAGGAGATACAATTGATTTGTGAAGTGGATACGGTAGCCAGGCTCTAAGATGGATTTCAGGGCAGAACAGAACAAGAGGAAAATGACCCCTGCCCTCAAAGAATTTACAACCTAGCTAGACAACCAGGTGATTCAAGTAATGAGGAATTGTGGCAGGTGCTATAATAGAAAAGGGTGTATGGCAGGACCCAATAGGAAAAGTTAACTCAATCCAGGAGACTGAGAAGCCCTCCCAGGAAAAATAGCATTTAAGCAAAGGTCTGAAGGGTACCTTGGGGTTGGGAAAGGGCAGGCAGGACTCTAGGAAAAGAAAACAGAAGAGGCAAAGATCTTGGGACAAAAGGGAACACAATGCTTTGGAAAAGAATGGGGTAAAAATCCAGTTTTGGGGGGTAATGGTGTGAGAAGGAGATAGGGAGAAGGGAGATGGGTAGGAGTGGGTAGCTGGGGCTGCATTGTAGATGGCATTAAAAGCAGTTAATTTAGGCACAAGATTCAGCTTTGAAGGCCGGTGTGGCTAAGAGAAAGGGAGAGAGGAAGCACGGGTGTAGGAAACGAGTTAGAAGCCAGTTTAAGGGAAGATGGGAGAACGTCACAGGCTTAGGTAGAGGCAGTGGGGAAGGCGGAGGAATGGAAGGGCAGGAGACAGATATAGGAGGCAGAACATACCGACTCTGGCCCTCCCAGGTCACACAGCCTGGACTTCATTCAATCCACACAGGAATCTACATGAGAAGGTGAGTCAGATCCCATAAAGTCTTTATGAAGTCTCTTTGCTGTCCTATACAACAAAAAGTTAGGTTCCAAGGTAAAGGCAAACTGTGAAATGCATTCAAAAGAAAAAATATCCTCTCAGAGCTGAAAAGGATTTCAATTGTGGTTTTTGTTTTTTGTTTTCTTTTTGGCTGCACTGGCTTTGTGCCCTATACTTCCCTAAGCCTAAGAACTCCGTGGGGCTTGTAAACACAAATGTCATCACATTACCCAGAGGAGTCCCATTCAGTGGGAATCTGTGTTCTCCCTAAGTGATGGCCCCAGGTGATCTTTAGTTCAGACAAATTAGGGAGCTGCTGGGCCATGGGAGACATGCTGATATTCTCTTGTATGTGGTCTTTATTATTGGACTCCACTTACACAAAACTCTAGAAAATGCAAACCAATCTATAGAGACAGAAAGCAGATCAGTGGTTGTCTGGAAATAGGGGTGGCAGGTGGAGATGCAAGGGAGGAGTACCAAGGGCAGAAAGAAACTTCTGTAGGTAGTGGATAGGTTTGCCATCTTGATTAGGGTGATGGTTTCACAGGTGTGTGTACATGTTGAAATCAAGGCTGGGGCAATATTCTTGCAGGTATTGGGTGTCCTGATTCCAACACCTGTATCTGGAGGGGCAAGGATGCCTTGTTGGTATATCTAGCCGACCCACAAATCTCAGACAGGAATGATTTTACCAGTGAAAGAGTATTAGTAACAGGAACTATGTTCATCATCAAAGTCTCTGATTGGAGACTGGAGACAAACATAGGTAAATAGCTGAAGACAGCTGAAGTGTGTATATTCTGGAGTGTGACTTTGACTCAAGGCTCTCTAATGTCATCTAATCACCGTTAGAGCAACTTAGAAGGTGGGAGCAATCAAACTGTGCATCAAAGGATGAATGGATAAACCAAATGGGGCATATGGATACAGTGCGATATTATTTAGCCATACAAAGGAAGGAAATTCTGGTACGTGCTACGACATGGATGAATCGTAAGGACATTATCCTAAGTGAAATGGGCCAATCATAAATACTATATGATTTCACTCATATGAAGTGTCTCTCGTACTCAAATTCACAGGGACAGAAAGTGGGATGGTGGTTGCCAGGGCTGGAAGCCTGAGGACCGGTGGTGGGATGGGGAGTTTTCGGCCGATGGGTAGAGTTTCAGTGTGGGAAGATGAAAAAGTTCAAGAGATGGTTGGTGGTGAGAGCAACATAACAGTCTGAATGAGCTTAATGCCGACGGGCCGTGTACTTAAAAATGGTTAAGATGGTAAATTCCATGCCATGTGTATTTTACCACAACTTAAAAAATACTTTAAGTTTATTTATTTTGAGAGAGAGAGATCAGAGGGGAGCAAAGAGAGAGGGAGAGAGAGAACCCCACGCAGGCTCCTCGCTGTCAGTGCAGAGCCTGACGAGGGGCTCAATCTCATCAACCAGGAGATCACAACCTGAGCCAAACAAGCATCAGCTGCTTAACCGACAGAGCCATCCAGGTGCCCCTAAAAAAATTTTTTAAGACATGAGACGTGATTCCTTTCCCTGGTATTATCCACTCTAGAATGTTCAAAATTGTTTCAAATCAACACTTAACTTTGATTTTTAGAAGTATGTGGTTTTAATTTTAACCAAGTATAAAGGTAGTGCACTTCCATTGAAAGAAATAGGGGAACTGAGAAAAATATTAAGAAGAATTTTTAGTAAAATGTAAGATCATGACTCTCACACAAATATAAAATGAACAGGTGTCAAAGATGTTGTTTATTATTAGTAAGAGAAGAAGTATGTTACATTGACAGGTAAACAGCTAACATGAATTTACAAATTGGTCAGTATCGACTAGGCAATAATCACTTAGGTTCTACTGACACAAACTTACTTGCATTAGGATCCTGTGGTAGATACAACTGAAAAGTGTGCTAGACAGGACATCCAGTAGCACCCTTCCCTTGTTTGGTCTCTTCAAAATCTTCCACGGGGCTAAAACAACAACAACAACATCATCATCATCATCATCATCATCATCATCATCATCATCATCATCATCATCCTTTGGAAACCCTCATCCCAGGAAAACACTCCCTTTGATTCTTTTGAGTCAAACTTAAACCGGAGCATGAAGCTTTTACGAAGCACACTGAGCAAGTGTTATTAAGCAAATGAAGTGCCTTCCCGGACGCCCTACTCGACCAGACCCTCCGTGCGCACCTGCCGGCGCATCTCCCAAAAGGCAGGGAGCGATGGCGCCGCCCACTCGGCCTCGAGCGCCCGAAAGGCAACGGCTCAAAACTTGGAGCTGACACCGGACCCCGCCGGGAGCGGAGCGGAGCGGGGAGAGGCTGGCTGCGCAGGGCCCTCGGGCGGGAACGGGAGAGACTCTGGCGAACCCAGATCAGCCGCGAACGAGGGCAGCGGCGCGGCCACCGAGCCTGGTGGGGCCGTCCGGGCGGCGCCGCCTCTTCCCTCCCCCGCGCTAGGCCGGCGGGGCCGCGGAGCCGCGCGAGGAGCAGGGGCGGGGCGACCTTTGCTCCGTCCCCGGAGACTGCGGGGCGGGGTGTCGGCGCCGCCCGGAGCCGGCCGCGCGCGAGGTTCCCCTCCGCCTCCCGCTCGCACCCCCTCCGCCCCTCCCACCGGGACCTGCTTGGCCGCGGCGGCCGCCTCCGGGCGTCCGCACCTCGGCCCTCGGTTTCGGTCAGACCCGCCCGCCAGCTGGTTTCGATTGGGGACGGGAGGCCGGAGCGGCCGGGACGCGCGGAGGGAAGCAGAAGCGAGCCGCGGAGTGGGGACGGTCCGGCGCCGGAGACAAAGGGCGCACGGGAAGGAGCCGGGCGCCCGCGCTCACTTCGGGGGCCGGAGCCGGGGGCGCAGGGGCGGCCAAGGAGGCAGGTGCGGGCCCCGGGATGCGGACGCCGGTGGTGATGACGCTGGGCATGGTGCTCGCGCCCTGCGGGCTGCTGCTCAACCTGACGGCCACGCTGGCGCCCGGCTGGAGGCTGGTGAAGGGCTTCCTCAACCAGCCCGTGGACTTGGAGCTGTACCAGGGCCTGTGGGACATATGCCGCGAGCAGACCAGCCGCGAGCGCCAGTGTGGCCAGCCCGACGTGTGGGGCTACTTCGAGGCCGAGCTCGTGCTCGTGGCGCGGGGACTCATGGTCACGTCGCTGGCCGCCACGGCCCTGGGGCTGCTGCTGGCGTCGCTCGGCGTGCGCTGCTGGCAGGAGCGGCCGCGCTTCGCGCTGGCCGGCCTCTCGGGCGTGGTGCTCTTCGCCGCCGGCCTCCTCAGCCTCATCCCGGTCTCCTGGTACAACCACTTCTTGGAGGACCGCACCGTCCTACCCGCCGACGCCAGCCCGGTCACGGTGCACGTCAGCTACAGCCTGGTGCTGGGCTACCTGGGCAGCTGCCTGCTGCTGCTGGGCGGCTTCTCGCTGGCGCTCAGCTTCGCGCCCTGGTGCGAGGAGCGCTGCCGCGGCTGCCGCAAGGCGCCCCCTGGCAGCCCGCGCCGCGGCAGCATCAGCACCGTGCACGTCGACTGGCCAGAGCCCGCGCTCGCGCCCGCCATCAAGTACTACAGCGACGGCCAGCACCTGCCGCGGCCCGCCGACCTCGGCGCCGCCCGCAAGCCCAGGGTCGGCTTCCCCATGCCGCGGCCTCGGCCCAGCGCCTACACCAACCCGGTGGACGTGCTCCGCGGGGAGAGGGCCGACACCCCCGACGCCTCCTTGCCGAGCACCGGGTGCTGCCAAGGCTCGCTGCCCTGCGACTCCGACCTGTAGATGGCGGCCCCCCTACCTGCTCTGGCCAGGCTCTGCCCGGACAGAGGACTCGCTCCACCACGTCCAGCCTTGAACTTGTCTGTTACCTTGTAGCCGGAAACACCTGGCTCAGAGTCTGAACCCGGACACGTTCCTGTAACCGGTTTGGAGGGTGATGTTCCTTTCTTGTGGCCAAACTAGACTCCTTGCACAATTAGTTCAGGGTTTGTTTGGTTTTCTTTTTGTAGAGTTTAGTCTTCCTCTCCGAGGGATCAGGGTCCTCATATGGAGTGACGCGTTTTTCATACTTTAAGCTGAAGGAGATATAGAAAGGGTGCTTTTGTCTCGTGTTGACGTGGGACAATAAAACGTCAAAATCAGCAAACAGAGGCCCCAAAACCCTGTTTTAACACCTGGAAATACCAGTCAACCTTACATCAATATAATTTTTTTTCTGCTGTATATAATTTATTCTTATGCAAATTCTCAAGAGACCAATACACTGGCTATGTTTGAACGAAGCTCTTAAAATAAATGTAGAGCCATGCAAATACCGGCATTTTTTGTGGGTTTCATGGAATAACTTGTTTAACTCATATTTCCATTTCTTCAAGTATGCATAGGATTTGTCTTTATTACTTTTTTTTTTTTTTTTGGTGGTCACTGCAGAGTTTCTGTATTAGAAGCCAGGTGGGATTGAACAGACTAACCTTATATTGCTCTATTCCTTGGCTACCTCACCCTGGACTTAGAGGACCATAAATTAAATATTTGGTACCAAGTGGAACCTGTTAATCACAGCGGATTAAGGAACATGGGCATAGATCTCTTATTTATGAATAAAAGCTGAAAACGAGTTTCAGTATATTCCCTCAAGCTGTTTTGTCTCCAGTACAACCTTTAGGAGTTTAATCATTCATTGCTAACAATTTCCTGGCTGCTTAAGCACTGTTTCTGAAATCTAGCACTCAGATCTTTGCCCCTGTTAGCATAGGATTACTAAAAGGAGCCAACCCCCCCCCCCCCCCCCCACCACACACACACTAAATCCCTGATTGCTTTATTTTCAGGTTTGGGCTGGTTTCTGGGCAAAGCCAGGTCTATTGTTGAAAAAACTAGAAGCACCAGTTTCCGACACAAAGTGAGCCTAGAAATCTTTTCCTCTTGTAACAGCGGTGCCTAAAATCACAGGTAGGCTGCTAAGTGTTCCATGAGGGAGACTAAATCTCCAACAGGGCCGGCTCTCATTTCAAGCTGTTGATTTAAGGGTGCCTTTTACTGAGCCGAATCTCATCTTTAAAACTTACCCTTGGCATCCAATTCAGAGGTAGGAATGTTCAGTTCAGTAGTGAACTGGTAACAGAGAACTGTACCGTAAGTAACTAAACGGCACCTGCTGCTTATTAGCAGTGGAAAGGATAATATAAATTCGCTTCCTTTGCCATTTTGTACCAGAATCACCTGTTTTTTGAGATCAAACCTTAAAGTGCAGGCGTATCATTTGGTGACCTCTTTCAAATGCAAATTCTCATTGAGTAGGTCTGGAGTGAGGCCTGGAACTGATTTCCTAAGGAGCTCCCAGGAGGTGCCAGAGCTGATGGGAGGCCCCCACTTGGGGCTGCAAAGGATTTCGTTGGGACTGTGCCTGGCTCAAATTGCAACCCTTCCCAACTGGCAGCACAGAATCAGACCTTTGAGAGCTTGCCCCCTAGGAGAGCTAGGGCACTTGCTCCAGGGAACGGGGCCCAGATGGAGAAAAGGCAACACTGCTTTCTCAGCTAACACCTCAAAAGGCAGGGATTAAGGGCCTGGGAAATCAGGACCTAGCAGACAACAAACATAAAGATACTGGGTTTCTAGCAAGTATTGAATTCACTGAATCCTGCCTGCATAATAATTCCAAATATTTCTTAGAGAAGCCTGAGTGGAAACAAAACTAGTGTTTTGTATGTTTTCACTTTTCCTCCCTGCCCAATTATTCTCCTGTGGCTTATATTCAAAACAGTTCCCTTCTGGTGATTAAGACTTTGTTTTCAAGAATTAGAGCTCCATTTTTGCCCTAGCACAGAAATGAAACCAAAACTGCTTTTAAAAATGCAAACTGGCTTTTTCTATAAAAATATTCAAGAAAGCCTGGAAAGGCACTCCTGCATCAGGCTGGGATCTGTTTGGAGACACACGGGTCATTCTGTGCCACAGCAGCATAAACGGACAATGGCTTTGACACACAAGACGCTGGACCAGGCTGGAGCCTCAGGAGTGGCTGTTGTGGGCCTGAACTTCTCCGGAACTTCCTATGGACTAGCCAGGCGATCTCCCCGCAGGGAAGACACTAATGGGGAACAGCACAGCCGCTCTGCCTCAAGCCTCCCCCTCCCCCACCATCATGTACCAACACAGCTCGTTCTGAATAATCCCAATCACATACAAAGTATGTGTCCCCAGTTACTGGCTGAAGTCTTCTCAAGATTACTCCAATTATGCCTGGAGGGCGGGGAAACACGTGGAAGTGGAAGAGATACTGTGTTGACAGGCTTCCGGCTCTACCTGTTCTGCAGTGAGGCTCTTCTGGGAGCATGCCCTCACTAAGGAGGGGTGAGGTTTTAGCACACAAGCTGTCGAGCCTTTGTGGAGGCTGTAGGAGGGCCGTCAGCGATGCTTTGCAAACCACCCTCCACTGCACAGATCGTCCAACTGATAGTTTTGGGGATGACTGTCATCTCGTCAGCACCTTTGTGGACACTTTGGAAAACCACCGTTCCAGGCTCTGCGTTTGTGGAACTTACACACTCTAGCAGGAGAGCTGTGTACAAGGAAAATGAATAACAGACCAGAGCCAAGGGCTGGGGGAAAAAAAGAGTGGGATTTTAGGAAAGGCAGCCAGGAAGGGGGTGATGGCTTGACCGGAGAATGGAAGGAAGAGAGAGGGGAACCTTGTTGGCCGAGAGAACAGTGATGGCGCAGCAGTCCAGGCACCAGGGTGGTTTGCTTCTGTCTCACTCTAGAACAATCTGCTAAGGACAGGAAGAAGCAGGAGGTACCTTTGAGCAAGCCTTGGGAAATCCTGCCCTCTCCCTGTTGTCAGGTTAACCGCTTCTCTAGGAGGGAATACAGTCTGGAACAAACGCAGTCTTTTACAGAACGTTGTCCGAATCAAGGGGCACCTGGGAGGTTCCGTCGGTTAAGCGGCTCACTTGGTTTCAGCTCAAATCAAGAACTCATGTTTTGTGAGCTCAAGCCCTGCGTCGGCCTCTGCACTCACAGAATGTGTTCAGAATCGAATACGATTCGGTTTGTGACTAACTGGTGAGAAACATCCTGTTCTGTTGATGTATATAGATAGCCCACAATGCAGCAGGCAGAGAAAGACATTTGAATCTCAGGGCCACATCACATCCCCAGGGTTCTGGATCTTACCCCCATATCTTAAAATGAAGACCTGTCAATCATGTCTTTAAAAGCCTCAGGATGTTCCTTGTGTGTCATCCACTCTTAGCTTAAATGCCATTCATGGCTTGGCCAAGGCCTGTGTTTTTTCATAGTTTTCCCCTGTCCTATCGCACCCTAAATGGCTGCTCTCCCCCATCAGCTTCAAGGTGTCCTATTTGAACACATCATCCACATGTTCAAGTGTGCCGTTTTCTTGGGGTACTTTCCTGTTTCACCTCTAAATTGAAGGTAAGGGCATGGTTTCTATGCATCTTTATAGTCCCAGAATGGGTACTAACACTTGTTCAGGGCCTGTTAGCAATTTATTAAGTTAGGGGCGCCTGGGTGGCTCAGTTGGTTGAGCGTCTCACTTTAGCTCAGGTCATTATCTTGCGGTGCATGAGTTCGAGCCCTGCATTGGGCTCTGTCCTGACAGCTCAGAGCCTGGAGCCTGCTTTGGATTCTGTGTCTCCCTCTCTGTTCCTCCCTTGCTCACAATCTCGCCATCATTATTCCAAATAAAAGCTTGTGTGAGGGGCCAGGGAGGAAAAAACAAAAACAAAAACACAATGTGTGTGCAATTCTCATCCAGTCTTCCCAATGACCTCCACCCACATTCCTCTCTCCCCACACTGCAAGCTGTGAAATGAGCCCCTCCAGTAAATCTCCATTACACAGGACTGAACACAGGAAAACAAGGGCTTTGGTCCAAATCAAGGAAAATACAGACAAGGCGTTTTGGAGTGGGGGTGGGCGTAGGGCCTGGGAGAGGCAGCGCTGACTAGGGGGTTTATTCTCCCGTGTTGGTGTGTGGAGAGGAGGGCTTAAACCTTGAGGTAGACACAGTTCTACAGCACTCTTGTCCCACCAGCCTGCCCAACACGTCTGACAGGGAGGCGGGCACCGCTGGGGGGTTTTGGGGTAACGGTGGGGTTTGGAGCTGATGGCCAGGAAAGAATTCTTGAACATGTCTTTGGTGCAAAAAGGTGATTTTATTAAAGCACGGGGACAGGGCCTGTGACAGAGCTACATGGGGGTTGTGAAGAGTGACTGGTTATATGCTATGGAGTTGGGAGGTAAAGTCAATAGGAAGTTTCTTAGAGGGATTTCCATATGCTAAAGACTCACATTACTGGAGGCCTTGCTATTGTCAAGCTAAGATCAGTTTTTTTTTCCCTCTAGCAAAGCATTATGATTAAGACCTAATAAATGGTATAGTCTGTATTTGCCTCAAGTATTTGTCAATGGGCTGCAGGTTATGAGGAAATTTAACTTAACCTTCCAGTTCCTTCTTGCCTTTTTTCCCCCCATCACTATGGAGGGGAGGGTGATGTTGGGGCTCCAGGAAGCTGAGTCTGTAGGTTTCTGAAGATTAGGCTATGGATAAGATTGCCTTTTTCTTATAATTTACTAAGATATTTGTGAACTGATGGAGACTCAGATCCTGCACGACTGTGATCTCTATCAGGTAACCATTGGCTTTCTTTCCTTTCCTTTGTTCTTGGGCAGGCAGGGGTCCCTGAGGAATATCCCACGTAACCCACCTGGGGGATGGGTGTGCTAGCTTGTGCTTGGCCCTCCGCTTGTCTTATGCTTCCTCATCATAGCCACATTCATAAACCAGCATGAGGTCCAGGCACAGAGCCAGGCAGGGCAGGCCAACTCACCGGTGAGGAGCACCTCTGCCATTCAACATGGCCACCACCGCTCTCCCCCAACCACCTTGGCTTCCAATCGTGCCAGTGCCCCCCAAAGAGCTGCCACTCATCACAGGGCTGAGGGTCCCCGCAGTTTTATTAGAATTTGGGGGGGGGGTGCGGCTGGCATATGCTTCCTAATAACGTAAGGAACCTGCCCTTGCTGGGCTTCCTAATAACGTAAGCAACCTGCCCTTGCTGGACTTTGGCTTTCTTGTCTGTACAACGGGGAAGAATGGATTCGATGTGATCAGAGGGCCTTTCTAAATTTAGTATCTTGAGAGTGAAAGGTAAGAGTTAGGTGCAGTGAAGAGGAGAAAAATAAGTAAACAGTGAAGGTTTAGGAAGCTCATTGACCTGTAAATTGCCTGATGGCAACTAACTCCATGTTCTGGCTCTTGGTTTCTCTTGAATTTCAGAAGGCTTTCAGCAGTTAAAATAGTAGGAACTTGATGGATCCCTCCCATTATCAATGATCCCCCATTTATTTCCTAAAGAGAGTATACAGTGTTTAACTGCTGGCTATAAACATAAAAGGTCAAGTTTTGCATAGGGCTCCTTGACTCTAAAGCATGAACCAGTTAACTTTGGTAAAGCTCCTTGGTCTCTCCAGAAGAGAACCCAAACCTCCCAACAGATTATAGATGCTGAATTCCTATAAGGAAATTCAAATTTTATATCTGCCACGGGGTTTACTACTCCAGCTCTTTACGTGGAGAAAAAATTAAGAAATTAACACCTAATACAGAGACCATCACAAAAGGCAGCTCTTAGAGTTAATATGCCATTGCTCCAAACAGGTAAGATTATGAAACTGATATAATTAAAACCAATTCTGGGTATATGGATGGTTAGGAATTGTTCACCTTATGAATGGGTACTTAACATTTATACTTAAGTCTTTCCGGTGAAAAGGACATTCAGATGTGTCTTGTAAACTCTTAACTATAGGGAAAGCGTAACAGGATGTGTTGAACTAGATTCAAGTGGCATAATACTTAGACACACATTCATAGGGGAACAAAGAGAAAAGACATAACTGAGCCAGGGCAGAAGGTGGAGGGAAGGGGTGCATCCACAGACACACAGATTTGGCTGCAGTCAGCAACCCTTTTCCCCAGGAAGAGGAAACGGAGGTCCTATCTGGGATCTAACCTGGAAGCGAGGCCCGCGGGTTAGAAGGTGCGGCCAGGAGTTGCACTCTAGTGGACAGCTTGCAGAAGTAGGAAGTAGACGGAGCTGGCCAGAACACGAGCTTTGGAAGTCCCATGGAGGCTTGAGGTCCACAGGAGGTGAAGGCGACGGCTGAAGTGTGTCCAGGCAAAGTGTTAATACTGCCACAGGTCATCCGTGCATGGTTTCAAGCCAGATTCTTGTGTAGCATTTTTACTCACTTTTGCACAGAGAGGCAGAGCCTTGCCAATGGCCAACTTGGCAGTGAGATGGTTCTCGGGAGAGGTAGCAAGAGAAATCTAAGATTCCCTCTGTGGATGAGAGAGGTCTTAGGCACTTTGGTGCTGAAATGGTTTTTGCCAAATACAGCTAAGCACCCGATCAACTTAATGCTGCTCTGTGCATCTCCCAGGATCAGGAAGGGCGGAGCCCACAGTGGTTGTTTATTTGGTCAAGTACTTGGGAATTTTTATACTTGACTGCAAAGCACAGTCTGTTTTGTGTACCACACTCACAGTAAGAAGCCCAGGACTTCTCTTTATGCTCGGTGGCCTATACAAACCCATTTTGTAAGAAACTAAACTAAACATGTTCTCAGTCTCTAGTGTGCAGGCATTTTTGTATTTTCATGGGATGTTCGATTGGCCTGAGAGAGGTTCTGTTAGCCCCTTTGTTATCACTGGGGAAACAGTTTCATGATTAAGTGATTTGCCCAAGGTTGCTATTTTAGACAATTTTAGACAATACTGCAGTTACCCGTCTCCCATCACTGATACAGTGCCCTTGATTCCTTACATAAGTG
This sequence comes from Prionailurus viverrinus, assembly GCF_022837055.1. Lineage (NCBI taxonomy): Eukaryota > Metazoa > Chordata > Mammalia > Carnivora > Felidae > Prionailurus > Prionailurus viverrinus. The sequence continues at coordinate 26,246,446 of NC_062564.1, forward strand.
TGAAGGAAGATGTCATCTCAAAGGCAAGCGGAAGTATTAGTGGCCAAAGGGACTTTGGGATCTAAGTAGCATCTATGTGTTTCCCCGGCAGGCAAGAGCTGTTTGAAATGCATCCTGGTCCACACCTCTAACTCTGTGTTGAGAACAGTGTCCACCCACTTTACTTCAGGAAGCCTTAGACAAATCGTCTGGTCGAGTTTCTACATCTGTGAAGTAGATTCACCTGTACAGTTGATTCTTGAGCAAACAGAGGTTGGGGTGCCCTCCCCCGGCAGTAGAGAATCCACATATAACTGGGCTGCCTCAAGACTTAACAGCCTCTTGTTGACCAGAAGCCCTACCCATAACAGTCAATTAACATATTTTGTACATTGTATGTTTTATATGCTGTAACCTGACAAAATAAGCTAGAAAAAAGAGTTACTAAGAAAATCATAAGAGAAAACACCTTCACAATATTGTACTTATTGGAAAAATCTGCACCTAAGTGGACGCATAAGTGCAGTTCAAACCTGTGTTGTTCAAGAGTCAACTGTACTTGGTTTTAGAGTCAAATGAGAGCATTAACGGTTTTTATAAATTTTCAACAAAAGCGAGTGCTAAGTTTGTAGGTATCAGAGAGTGGTAAAGAACTAATACTTGAACGCTTGCTACACTGCAGAAACTTGACCTTTACCTGAAAGGTAAAGATTCGAGAGAGATCATTCCCGTTTGCAAGACTGAGAAACCGGTTCAGAGCAATTAACTACACCTCAAAGTTAGTGACAGAGAGAAGATTCAAATTCAGAACCTCTGACTAGAACTGGGGCCAGGCACGCGGGGATTAGAAAGTTTCTGTGAACAAGCCACGACCTAAATCACTTGGGGCCTGTACTGACGTCCACCCCCGCTGGTGATGAGTCTGCCAACACCCACTAACAAAACCAGATGAACTCTCCCAATTTTAAAGAGCAGTTATTTTAATAAATTACCATTTTAGCACATGCAGTTACAGTAAGTTGCAGATGTTAAAACAGCACACAATACAATGTATAAACCATTTTTATTGAGATGTTCCAGCTCCTGTATTCATCAGGTTAGTCAGTTTGTAAAGTTAACAGTTCCTGTTGGAAAAGAGACTTGAGGTTAGAGAATACCCTATAACTATAGTTGTTTTGTGGCAGGGGTTGGGGGGGACGGGGGTTAAGATTTTATTTGTAAGTAATCTCTGCACCCAACATGGGACTCAAACTCACATCCCCGAGATCAAGAGTCATATGCCCCACTGATTGAGCCAGCCAGGTGTCCCTTAATATATATATATTTTTTAATTAATTATTTTTAAGTAAGTTCTACACCCAATGTGGGGCTTGAACTCATGACCTTGAGATTAGGAGTCACGTGCTTTACTGACTGAGCCAGCCAGGTGCCCAAGAATACTCACTATGTTAAAGCAAAACACAGAGGTGGTCAAACAACAAAGATGTTAGCACAGCTCACAGAGGGATGTAAATTGTAGGGGTAACTCCAGCTAACTCTAATGACATCCCACCCCACCATATGACTGAGCTCCTTATGGAAGTTCACCAAAAGCTGAACGTCTAGGTTACTGTTTCATGCATATTTCACTTCAGTTTGAACTAGAGATTGAACAGAGTCTAAACATAAACAAGGGACTGGACATCCATTTGACACACATAATGGCATCATTCACCAATTACAAAAAGCTCTGTAACTTACCACTGCCTAGTTTTGCCCAGCTCGGATTTTTCAGAAGGGACCTTCTTTCACTGTACCCCCACAATCTGTTTTCCCCAAAGACACTTCCCAGGCATACCTGCTCATCATAGGCTTCATTGACAAAAGTCTCACTATTCATTAGATTTTCCTCTTCTTGGCCATTTTCATTATGGTGGGTCATATTTCTTGATGCTGCTGTACTATTTCTAAAAATCAAAGAAACAGTCATCAGAGTTGTTCCTGGAGATTGAAGCTGGGATCGGGCTATGATTAGAAAGGGCCAACTCATCCCCTATCAAACAAAGGCTATCATTATGGAAATGATGTTCTATTTTGTCTTTTGAATGAATCAAATGATCTAGAATGGGCAATACTTGAGTCAATTATGATTTGTTACCAGGCATTCACTCAATTTCCAAAATAATACATCTTCTCAACTGGGGGAAACTAGGTAATTGGGGTCAATGAGAGATCGGACATAGGTGACTTAAGAAAGCAGATTAATGGAGCACCTGGGTAGCTCAGTGGGTTAAGCATCCAACTTTGGCTCAGGTCATGATCTCACGGCTTGTGGGTTCAAAGCCTGTGGCCCTGCACTGGGCTCTGTGCTGATGGCTCAGAGCCTGGAGCCTGCTTCAGATTCTGTCTCCCTCTCTCTCTGACCCTCCCCCACTCATGCCCTATCTCTCTCAAAAATAAACATTAAAAAATTTTTTTTAAGTAAACATTTTTTTTAAAAAAGCCAATTAATGTGGTAGAAAGACATGAGGTGACCATCAGTATCCCAAAGGTAGAATTTGAGTCTATTTTAACATTAGTAAGCTATTAACCAGTGTTACCTTGGGCAAAGATACACCATTTCTCCTGGCCTTCTCTTCATTGTGTGAACGCTGGACAGAGACATAACTTTTAAAACTTTCCTTCTCTCCATATTTCTTGATACACAGGCTGCTTAATGTCTTGGCCCAGTATGTGTAACCTAATCAGTTTCTTCAGTTTCTATAACTTCCTATACTTAAGCCGATTTCGTCATCCTTTCTACCCTTAGCCAGCAATTTGTTATCCTCATTTGTTTCTTTAATCCTGTGACTCTCTTGCTTTTACGCAAAACTTTTTATTTGCTTTAAATCTTTCTGGAGTTGATTTCACCTCCTGTTAGGGGCTGAGTTGCGTCCTGTCTAAATTCAAATGTTGAAGTCCTAATCCCCAAGCACCCCCAAAGAGGTAATTATGCTAAAGTGAGGTCATTAGTTTCGGCCCCAATGCAATATGACTGGTGTCCTGATAAGAAGAGATTAGGACACAGACATGTAGAGGGAAGACCATGTGAAGACACAGGGAGAAGTCTGCATCCATAATTCAAGGAGAAACCAACTCCACGGACACATGGATCTCACACTTCCAGCCTCCAGAACTGAGAAAGTAAATTTGTTAAGACACCCACTAACTAACACCCAGTTAGTGTGTTAGGCAAACTAACACACCTCTGAATTTGCCTCCAAACAAACATTGGCACTAACTCTGCCTTGTTGGTAAAGAATCTCATCACTTCATCCCTGAGATTATTATGCCACTAATGGCTGTTGAGGGCAGTCTTACCTCCATCAGTGCCTCATACATCCCTTACAATCTCATTTGCCCCAGGTCTGACTCAAAGACGTCGCCTCTGTTGTTTTTCTGTAGGTCATCTAACAGGTGAGGGCTGCTTCATCACCCAAATCCTTTCTCAGAGGACAGGCTTCTAGGATGGAGCCATACCTCTGACCCCATTAATCTTATTTTATAAGCCTTCTTGGGAATAAACTCTCCCGTGAGGACATTAATAACTGCTCACCTTTTTAATTTGTGTTCTCTTCTGAAATAGACAAATGCTCCCAGAGCTACCAGGACAACTGATAAGGCAATGGTTACGCCGAGGGCGATGTGGCCAGGGGCGGGTCCACGTGCTGGCTCTTCACAGAACTCTCCACCATATTCCATCAGACAGCTGCACTTTCTCAGCTCTCCTACCACTGTACAGACTCCCCGCCCATTACAGTAGTCGGTGCTACACGGCAGATGTTTTGCCCTCTGTGAGTCCTTGGGATGAACAGGCTCGCCTTTTCCCTTGGTCTCTGAGGTCTTGCTTTCTCTAGCAGAAATTGGAGGGATGGGTGTTTTTCTGAGAGGATAATTCATCCCTTCTGGCCCCGGATATCTAGCCTTGGGAGACTCAGTAGCTTGGAGAGGTAGCTCAGCTTTTAGGGTCCACCTTTTACCGGCCTCTGCATTTTTCGATGTTGGTGCTGAATGGGTTTTATCTGGATAGGTACCTACAAAAACAGGTAGGAGTGTGGGTATATACACATATGTGTCAGTTGAGAACTATTTCAGAAGAGCAAGAATTCCAGAAGACTTAACCAGAGAAGTCTGAACTTATCATTACCATAACCTTTGGACAGAAAATTAAAAACATACAAAACCCTGCATATGGTAAGGCACTTAAAATGTTTGGTTTCAGGAGCAGCCTATCATACCAATCTATTTATAAATGACGGTGTGCCCATTTTTAGCCAATGTAGACCACCTCCATTACCAAAATGTTTTATTCTATAAGGAATAGTGTGGTGGATCTAAATGGTAAATCTCTAGAAAGATTTTTAAGATGTAAGTTTATCTGTAAACATGATTTTTTTTTGAGCCCAAGTAAACTGTTGGCTTAGCGAGATCTACTAGCTGCAAATATTGGACTGGACTTGGTGGCAGTGGTGGGCGCGAGAGAGTGGGCAACAGGGCGCTTCTCACCAACAGTCTGAAAGTTGGGTTTGTGTTGAAGACGTTTCACCATATTCTCCATCCCTGTTGGCACAAGCATTATTCCACATGAAACTGCTAAAGACCAGACTCCTGGGAGGGAAGACAGCAGCACCTGCTGTCTCTGCCTTAGCTGGTGTTACAGGCGTGTTTCCACTCCTGGGCAGTTTAGGGTCTTTGACAGTTGGGTATATCCAGAGGAAGCCAGTCTAGCTTTATGTGCCTAATACCATCCCCTCCAAAGAAGATTCATGTGAAAGTCAGGGTGAAATACTGATTGAGGAGTAGAGCCAATGCTTTGTCATCAGGACGGGAGACAGGAGAGTGTATGTTAGGTTTCCGGTTTAGTTTTAAACCCAGATGGTGAGGGCGATGCATTTCTCACTCACTGACGTGTGTGCTTGAGTCACTGTAACACAAGGCGTTTTGTAAAACCATTCTCATTCACTAGACCATAGAATCAACTCTGGGAGTCAAAACCTATTAACTTTCCAATTTAAGATGAATTGATTAGGGATAACAACTGGTATTCCATCTAGTCAGCTTTCAGGAAGATGAAGGTTTAAATTGAGCAATAAGAACCCTTGGCTATAAGACTCCTTTTCCAGTTTGTTTTCTTACTAGTTATGACGGGTTTCAGTGCTGAGCCCACTGTTTATTCAATTCTAGAGCTCACATGACTTGAATACCATTGGAGCCAAAGCTATAGATTTGAGGATAGTGACTGCCACAGAATTAAGTATCACAGTCGCTTAGCTGACTGGTCAGGACAACAACTTTCCATGAAGGCCCTATGTGGCAGCAGCATTTCTGTAACGACCATCTACCAGCTAGCATTTAAGAACTAACATGACAACAGTATGTACTAAGATGGCGGCTTTATTTGCATGCTCTTGTATTCCTTAACTCTTTGACATAGAAAAGTGCTTTTTCCACATTAACAGCGGGGAGCTGAACCAAGACAGGTCAAATCGTTTGCCCAACCTCCTCCTCCTGGGCTATGCTCACTATGTGATCAATTTAAATGCACAGAATCAAATCTAGATTGAATGAATGTTCTTTCAGACAACATACAAACTGTCGGACTCCTTGCAGCTACCATAATGCCTGTTCTAAAATTGAATGGGAGGACACATTAGTTTTCCAGAAGGTGTCTATATAATTTGATATCCAATTTCCCATAGAAGTTTTATGTTGTTGTTCAGTTTAAAAGTGCCTGTAAGGGGCGCCTGGGTGGCGCAGTCGGTTAAGCGTCCGACTTCAGCCAGGTCACGATCTCGCGGTCCGTGAGTTCGAGCCCCGCGTCGGGCTCTGGGCTGATGGCTCAGAGCCTGGAGCCTGTTTCCGATTCTGTGTCTCCCTCTCTCTCTGCCCCTCCCCCATTCATGCTCTGTCTCTCTCTGTCCCAAAAATAAATAAACGTTGAAAAAAAAAATTTTTTAAAAATAAATAAATAAAAAAAAATAAAAGTGCCTGTAATAACAAGGCTATGGTCTAGAGGATAAAAGCTTGAGGGATACTACAGAATTAGATATTAAGAATTAGATTGAGATATTAAGAATTATTTTATTAAATATTGAAAGTTGTCATGCATGGTGATGAACAGTGGGGTCCTGGATAGGAATTACTCACAGCCCATTTCATCAGATCCATCCAGACAGTCAGCATGACCATCACAAACTTGCTTCATGGAAATGCACTTCTGACCATCCTGACAGGATTGTGATGGCTCAGAGCACTGGACAGCTTTAATACATCTGCTTATGTTAGCCAAGTAGTACCCACTGGGACATTTACAAGTCGGTCCTTCAGGGTTTGGCAAACAGATATGGCTGCACCCTCCGTTGTCCTTTGAGCAGCTGTTACTACCTGTAGATACCCCCCCCCCAAAAAAAAAACATTGATTTAGATGGTTTCAGAAGGGTCTTCTGCAGACGTTCTACAAACAGACTATCAGAGTTATGGGACCCAGATGTGTTTTTCCAGAGTAGATAGCTTTTTAGTTTAACTCCTTTTGGTCAACCAGGTGCTGAGTGTTTGGTGATTCTTCTTCATGGATAATGATCACTTCAGAAGGCTAAGAGTTCAGACAAGTGAGAAGCTTAAGAAAAATTGCTCTGAACTCTGGCCCATCCAAGACCCCCTTGTGAGTTCTCCTTTTTCCCTCACATCAAGCACCCAACAATAACACTAGAAGGGCCTTAGAAATAAAGCTGTCTTTAGATGAAAACATGAAGGCTGTGGTGTCTATTCTCCCTCTGTAAGATTCTGAGTAGAAGTCAGCCATTTATAGCTGATCATGGTTTTGCAAGGCTTAGATCTTAAGCTTTAACCTCTAGTAAGGTTTTATTTTGAGATATTCCAGGAATAGTAGACTAGGTATGTATATAGTGCAGATAAAACTTGCTTCAGGAGTGACAGGGACCCTTCTGCTGCTTCTCAGACCTAAGCCACAGATTATTATCACTTGGGTGACCATTAATCCACACTGAAGAATTCTGAAAAGGTTCTCTCTGGAAAGCCTTCAGAAGTTTAAGCATGACGAATACCAATTTTAGTCATGTTTAGCTTTCCAAAACAAAGCAATGGGGCAGCAATCACTTAAGACCAAAATACTCAATATACACGGCAGTGGTAGATGTGGTTAACTATTTGAGCTCACATTGTTGGTGTTAATCTCAACTAGGAAAAGACTTTTATCTATTACTATTTTAACTAAGCCCATCATCACTCTACCCAAACACTGGAGGAAAGAAAACATCTGGGCGCCCCCAGGTTGGTATTCCAAGGATTAGTTAACACCACAAGTAGATACAAGTGACAACAAGTAGAATAAAGACCAGTTCCACTGCAGAGATAAAAGACAATTCCCATTATACCACAGATGTAATTCCATCCACAATAGAACCCAAGTATACCAAACCCCAGCCCAATATACTTACCACTGTGTTTTATCTCCTCAATAAGTAACAGGACTAGTTATATACCAGAACTATACTGCATAGAACTTCATAAAGACAAGAGAGTTATGCAGATCCACAAGAATTTGCCAAAGTAATTTAATGGGAAACACAGAGTTATTTCAAGGAGATATTGTGGGATGGAAGATCCCCTTCGTGGGGGAAGCGCAGCAGGCTTCAGTGTTGTCATAATTTTTGCTTACCCTGTTGACTAAGTTTGCTGGAAACTTTTAAATCCACAATCTTCTGGTCTGTTTGGAACCACCGGTTTTCAGAAAGTTCTGCCTTGCTGTACCAAACCTTAGTGATTTGGGCTGAAACAAAAGCCAGTGAAATATCATGAAGAAAAGCAAATTTAATTTTTTTTTTTTTAAGAAAAGCACATTCTACTTCTAAGACAACTTCCTGTGCAAAAGAAATTGCTCAGTATGGAAACTGTCACCCATCTGCATCAACTCCAGTTGAGTAACAAGAGTTTTACCAGAGAGACAGGTGTTTTTCTAAATCTTGTTTCTGGGAAGAAATTTAAGATAAATAAAAACAGTTCTATGCCTTCCTCCAAAATAAAGTCAGGTGTAAATTATGTTGAGCACATTCGTATACATCCTGATATACAAAGACAGAAAATTAGGACATGAGACATTTAAATATAGCCCATGCAAATAATGGGTAATGATTTTAAACACTGTTCTAAAACATTTCTGAAAATGGTTTTCTGCGATAAGCATCACCAGGGGATCTTACAACAGAAAGCAAAGATCTCACTACATACCTAATAAATTAGCATCTCTGGGGTAGGATCTGAAACCTTGTTTTTGCAGTTGTGATGTGGCCAGCCCAAGGGGTCAATGGACCAGCATTTGGAAATTATAAGAGACAGCTTTTAAATAGCGTTTTCCAGTTTTACCAAATCTGGATGCTAGCCAGAAACGACATACTAGAACACTGTGGTTTAGGACAATCGCTTTAAATTCTAGAAATTCCCTGCAAGTACAGAATGTTCTGTAATTCGCTTAGTACGTCCATGCATATTTAGTCAAGTGAGTCATGTACTGTCCTCATTTTACAGGTAAGGTGTTATAGCTACCAAGCAGCACAGCAGTTATACTACCTGGTTCCAACTCCTGGCCCAGTTCTCTCTGTACCATATCACAATGTCCTCTAAGGCAGAGAGCTTTTAATGAAAGCCAGAAATTTCAGGTAGAACAGGATTAAGCCTGTTCGTATATAAAGAATAATATTTTTTTCACATAAAAGCTTCCCCAAGTCATAGAATCTCTGTTACATATACATGTTAGATTAGAGAAGTTGCTTAACTATTCTTCCAGAAGAAAGACCCTACCAAAGATCAATGCTAAGCATTAACAGATTTGCTTTAGAGATCCAGGAGTAAATTCAGATCACAAAGACACCCACCATCATCAACTGTTGTCCAGAACATCATGCCTTGGCCATATGTAAAGAGGTTAAGGCCCTCAATTCCTCTGCGGTCTACTCTGTATCTAGAGCCATCTTGTTGAATACTTTCTATGAGTCCTCTCCCTAGAAAGAGAGGCTTAGTTAATCTCACTTAGCCTAAACAACCATAGTCTATCCTGTAGCTCTTTGGGTCTTGTCCTGCCTCCCCTCCAGGAGGATATGATCTACCATGCATTTTCGGAAGGACAGCTCTCCTTCGTTCACTCCAACAGAGATACGCCACGATTTGCTCGTGCACATTTGTTAAGTTCTTGATTTTATTCCTTCACAAAGGGGCAACTGCATGATTCTGGGGCCTATTACTTTCTACTCAGAATGGGGAATCATTGTGTTTGTTTGGAAGGTGGTACAGGATATATAAACTCAGACCTAAATGCTATTTGAAGGTCTTCATGGCTGAAGACCAGAAAGCAGGACATCACTATTTCACTCTGGCCAAAGAGTCCTTCGGACTCACATTTAGGGCATAGGTTATAATTGCTTACCAGTGTCAGCCCAGTACACTCGGGTCCCCGAATCCGAAAAGGTCAGGCCTGCAGGGACCTGGGATTTCTGCCACAGCACCTTCCTCCTGCTGCCGTCCATGGAGGCACATTCAATGCTGGCCCCACGCCCACCATCCTCCTGGGAACCCAGGTCCACAAAGCACATGACTGCAGAGGGTGGGTGGAGCACAACAGAGGCAGGATGGTAGAGGTTTTCACTGAACAGGACAGTGGGACACTGACCTTCTGAGGAAGCTACATTGATGTGGGGATTCTCACTGTCAATCCAATATATGTTTCCACTCAACCAGTCCACAGCAAAGTCGATCACGGTCCCCTCCACGGATAGGATTTTCCTCCAAGAGAGTTTTCCAGATTCTTTGAGCCTCAGTAGCCTGATATCACCATTATCCAACTCTGAAAGGTAGAGAGCCTTTTCTTGGACTAGGTAGTCCAAGGATGCAAGCTGGTTCACAGTGGCAAAGGGAAGTATCCTATGTTCTGGTAAAGTTGGCTGTCCTAGTAACGCTTCTAGATTTTTCAGATAAATCTGTGGGGAAAAAATTAGGTGGATGGCACCAGCTGAATCTAGTGTCATTCTTCACCTTGATTTTGCATTAACGTCACGCTGCTTGGAACATATGAGAGTTTGAACTTATCTTCTAAAAACCGATAGCAGTTATTTTTCTCCCTTCATGGAGCTTTAAGCACTTAAAAGCCCTTAAATCCATGGGTTTTAAAGAGGTACTCCTTCATTAAATGCCCTCCCCTTTATTTTGTAAATTTTTGAACTATAATTGACCTATGACATTTGTGTAAGTTTAAGGTGTCCAAGGTGTTGATTTGATACATTTATATATGAAAGGCCCTCTCCGTTAAATGAGACTCCACTATTAATATCTTACTGAAACTGAAGTCAATCTTTCACCCCAACATTTTTCATTTTCATCAGCTTCTTTGCGAGAGAGACAAAGAGTATGTGTGTGCACACACACAAGGGGCAGAGAGAGACAGAGAGAATCCCAAGCAGGCTCCATGCTACCAGTGTAGAGCTTCTTGTGGGGCTCGATCTTGTTACAAACTGTGAGATCATGACCTGAGCCGAAATCAAGAATCCGATGCTTAACCAACTGAGCCACTCAGGCACCCCTCAACATTTGTCACTTTAAAGTACCCAAGTTGACAAATCGTCTCTATAGGACAGAAGTTAGAAGTGACTTGTTTGTTGGTACCTCCTATGATTTAAGAAAAGTTCCCTCACAGAATGTACTCCCCCACCCACTCACCCTCCCCCACCAGGCTAGAACCCAGCTGAGCTGCTTGTATTTAGAATTATTCCACACCACCAGTGAGATGTTTGGACAACTAAACGAGATTAATCCCACTCTCAGATCCCTCACCTGTGTTCTGATGTGCTATTTCTTAAGAAGTGGTCTTCATTTCATAGCCTCTTTATTTTGGTCTTTATTTTGGTCATGATAGCTCCCAACACACAGTGAATGCTAGAATTTAAATTGTATTTGAAGAATATCCCAAGGGGGTGGGGGTCGTGCCTGACTGGCTTGGTTGGTAGAGCCTGTGACTCTTGATCTCAGGGTTGTGAGTTTGAGCCCCAGATGAAGTGCAGAGACTAAAGAATAAAAAATTTAGGGGAGCCTGGATGACTCAGTCGGTTAAGCACCCAACTTTGGCTCAGGACATGATCTCGCAGTTCATGAGTTCGAGTCCCACAATGGGGCTCTGTGCTGACAGCTCAGAGCCTGGAGCCTGCTTCGATTCTGTGTCTCCCTCTCTCTCTCCCCCTCCCCTGCTTGTACTCTCTCTCTCTTGCTCTCTCTCAGAAATAAACATACACTAAATAAAAAAAGAAAAAATTAGAAAAAAAAAAAAAAGAACATTCCAAGGGCAAGGGCCCCTACTATGTATAACTTGCAAATTACTCGGTCTGAAATGGACTGCGGCCCAGGCCCAGACACGTAAGGCTGTGGAACAGTACCTGCATGATAACTGTGGGCAACACAAGGAACATAAATGCAGACTCCTCGAGTGGAACGCAGGTGGTGCCATCGTCTGCGAGCAGGAGTCCAACTGGGCAACGACAGCTTCCCTTGGGGCGTGGGCTCAGAAGGCACAAGTGAGAACATCCAGCGTCCAGACAAGGATTGGTAGACTTGGGCTGGAGCACTTCATGCATGATCTGGAAGAAAGCAGCCAGATGTTACTACGCATCACCGAATCCTGACAAATAGCTAATGAGTAAATCTTGCTTGCTAATCATGACAGAAGGATGTCACTAGTTTGCACTTGGGAAGTTCATACATATGGCCTTTTTAGGGAGACTGAGGGGCAAACTTTGAAGAGTACACTGTAGACCTTGAGTCCGTACGGCTGTTCAGAACGCTTGATGAGGACAGCCCTGTCCTTGCCTGTTGTCTTCTTCATGCGTTGTACAGTTCTCGTCTTCATCTCAGACCAGAAGACTTCATCTTCAAACACAGCGACCGAAAAGGGGCTCTTGATTCGAGTTAGCTGCAGCATCTAAAATGGTGGTGATGAGGTTTCTGGGATGAGTTTTATACAAGGCATAAGACATTACATACAGCCTAACACCAAGGGACACTTACAGTAATACCAGTGCCATCTAGATTAGCAGAGCCAATACAGTGAAATTTGTCATCAGACCAGAATATCTTCCAGCTAAACTGGTCAAGCGCTATGCTGGTTGGCGAGCCAAGACCTTGATCGATGAGTACTTTTCTGCTGCTACCATCCATCCCGGCTTGTTCTATTTGAGGTTCTCCTCCAATTTCAGACCAGTACATTAACCTATACAGATGAAAGTCAGCTTTAAAGTATTACCTCACAGAAAATATTCATTCATTCCTTAAAACACTGATCTCTAGCCCAATTATTTCTTTTCCTCAAACTTGGTCTATTCCTTATGTGAAATTGTGAAGTGGTTGGGGCGCCTGGGTGGCTCAGTCGGTTGAGCATCCGGCTTCGGCTCAGGTCACAATCTCACAGTTTGTGGGTTCGAGCCCGCATAGGGTTCTGTGCTGACAGTTCAGAGCCTGGAGCCTCCTTTGGATTCTGTCTCCCTCTCTCTCTGCCCCTCCCCAGCTCACGCTCTGTCTCTCTCTGTCTCTCAAAAATGAACAAATGTTGGAGCGCCTGGGTGGCTCAGTCGATTAAGTGTCCAACTTCAGCTCAGGTCATGATCTCACAGTTTGTGGGTTCAAGCTCCGCGTCGGGCTCTGTGCTGACAGCTCAGAGCCTGGAGCCTGCTTCGGATTCTGTGTCTCCCTCTCTCTCTGCTCCTCCCCCCCTCATGCTCTGTCTCTCCTTCAAAAATAAATAAAAACATTTTAAAAAATTAAAAAAAAATTATGAAGTGGTAAAAGAAAGTTTCCCTTGAAATTTTACAGTGCTTGTTTATTCATTACTTGGAGATAAAATATCATAACAGCTATAGAGGCAGCCAAGGAATACCTTAGTTCTGGGCCTGGAAAACAGCCAGGGAACCTGCCGATCTTCTCTGGGCGAGAAAGTAGGCTAGTTCTATGGGAAGATGTGTGCCTTAGACCTTATTCTTAGTCACAATTGAAGCCATTAGATGCATCAGGAACTATTGCCAATTTCCTGAGGACCATGTTAACAGATTCCTGGTTGAAGGTGTTGAAAGGGTGAGAAAAGCAGAAGGCCCCTGATATGGGTCACCTTTGGATCCTAAGTTTTGCTCTATCTTGTTCTTACATTTGATACACACATGGCCATCCCAGTGAAGGTTTGGCTCTGACAGACACAAAACATGGTCTCTAAGTTCTTCGCCCTTTCCACAGAGAAAGGACTCTGGATGGAAGAACCTAGATTCAAGCCCAACACATAATTATTTCCTCCACTAATACCAAGCACATCAGTATAAATTAAACACTATCCCTAGTTCCATTCTCCTTCCTCCTGCCATTTAAAGCCATAAAATAATATACCTCTGAATGGAGCATTATTTTAGCAGAAGAAAGTGTAGGTGGGCCAGCAAGTGAGCATACCTATATCTCACTTCACTGAAATAAAGGACTTTTACCAGAAACTTTTACGATTACCATGTGTATGGTTGACCCACATCACCATAAGATCTAAAGTCAAGTCAGATAGGTTTTTACTCACTCATTCTGTGTTGGGTGAACACAACCAAGGTAGAACTAAGGAGGAATGACAAACCTAAAGGACCTCACTGGCGTTGTGATCCCCGGACTCACCCGTTTAGGGGATCTAAAGCCAAAGACTGTGGTTGAGTCACGTCATCATCCAGGACAATCGTGTGCTCAGATTTTCCTCTCCAGACAGCAGTCAGCCGAATTGCCAAAATCTGGCCAGCTGTCCCATCCACCCAGTACAGATTCCTTCCGATCCAGTCGACCACTATACAGTCTGACCTTATCCCTGAAGAGAGGAAGCCATTCAACATGTGAATCGAGGTTAAATTACAGCCTTTACTGGGTTTTGGCTCCTAGGCTTCAGGCTTGAATATCATGTTAATTCATTTTCCTACGAGTACCTGCATCCCCATCAGAGCAATCTTTAAAATACTCCCAAGTTCTATTCCTAGAGGAAGACGGCCATTAGAAATAATGGCCTCTGGCTGACAGTTTGGCCCCCACTGTCTTCTGGGGTGACAACGCATCTTTCCATTTCCAGCCAATTAGCAGGCTTTGATCTCTTTTAGTGAAGAAGATTTAATGAAATCAGTGTTTAGAATGTTAATGGCCACTCATTTTATTTTTCACGCTATATGTAATTCACAAGGGCAGCATGAAGTCTGTGCAAAGGGACATACCTTTCACCATGGTCCCTTTCTTCTTGGTGTCCATACTTATCCACTTAATACTTTCCGTACCGACATCCGTCCAGAAGACCTTCTGCCCCACTAAGTCATAGTCAATAGAGAAAATCATCATGTTCTTGTCTACGGTTGCCAGAATATCTTCCTTCAAGCTCCTCAAGCCATAGAGGAGTAGGCTGAACTGAATTGCCACAAGCAGGATTGGTTCGGTACCTGCCAAATTAGAACCGCTTTCAGCACGGCCTTAAGGAGTTTGATTGCTGAACCCAGCATGGGCTAAGGAATAAGAGAACAAAGTCGTCTTTGCCTTCTCACTGCCAGGGCTGGGACACCAGCCAGCTGGTATGTAAGTAGTTCTCCCCTCGATGTTATTAAACTTGAGCTAATACCCACAGTTCAAAGATACTCAGAATAAAGGCATGGCTAGCATAAACTGAAAACAATATTTCTAACTAAGGACTTGTGCATAGTGGGCAGGAACAAAGTGCCTATTGGAACTTTTGACACTCATTCTAACTTCAGGTAAGGCTGACCGGTGGCGACATAAGCCGGAGTTGTGGTTCTGTTATAAGGATGCCTTATCTGTAGACACCTTCAGACTCTAACCCAACCTAAATGGCTACATATAAAAAGGGGGCTTGGGGACCGTGCTAGTCCTGCTCTGCAGACAGAAAGCAGGCAGGGGCATTTAGGACTTGAGAAAGGAGATTTGCACTTGTTATTCCTGGAAAATTTAGAAGCTCAAAGCTCCTGATCCGGGGCTGAGGAGACATCCGGGCTCCAGTTTACCTGCTGCTTTACAGGTATGGCCATCAGGCTCCAGGGAGTAGCCAGGGTGACAGGTGCAGCCATAGGAGCCCTCGGTGTTGACACAGGTCTGACTGCAAGGCTGACCACCTGGCTTCTGGCACTCATCCACGTCCTTGCAGACTTGGCCGCTGCTCTCCAGCTCAAAGCCTCGCTCACAAGCACATACCTGAATGAGTTTCAAAAACATGAAGACTTCCTGAAGACATCGATACATAACATTGAGGAAAAGGCCTCACCTTGCTATTAAAAGCACATGGTGATACACTCAATTTCAACAGCTGAAAACAAAAAAGTTCTTAGAACCAGCTTCATTTAAAATTTTAATGTTTATGTATTCTTGAGCGAGAGAGTGGGAGGGAGAGGGAGAATATGAGCTGGGGAGGGACAGAGAGTGCGGGAATCTCACGCAGGCTCCACACTATCAGTACAGAGCCCAGAGCAGGGCTCGATCTTACCAACTGTGAGAGCGTGACCAGAGCTGAGATCAAGAGTCCGACGCTTAATTAACTGAGTCACCCAGGTGCCCCAGAACCAACTTCATTTTAAATATAGTCATTCTCGGGGCCCCTGGGTGGCTCAGTTGGTTGAGCATCCGACTTCTGCTCAGGTCATGATCTCACGGTTTGTGAGTTTGAGCCCTGCATCAGGCTCTGTGCTGACAGCTCAGAGCCTGGAGCCTGCTTCGGATTCTGTGTCTCCTTCTCTCTCTGCCCCTCCCCAACTTGTGTTCTGTCTCTCTGTCTCTCAAACAATAAGTGTAAAAAAAATTTTTTTTAATATAGTCATTCTCTGTCTTATCAACCTTGCTGCACACCTCACACCCTTGCCACCACCATGGTTCCTGAATCAACAAAGGGGTCCAAGTTCAGTCCATGACACCCCAGAACCCCAGTAGAATCAGTAAGAGGCATGGAGACTTAACTGGCAGACCAGCAGTCTGCCAACAGAGAGAGACATTACTATGATGGGACATCAGAATACCGTTTTCTTCTACTTGCCCATCAGAGTCAGGCAAGTTCATGATGTTCGGCCAACTACTAATGCCAGACCAGTGCACGGGCTGTGGCTCTCCTCAGTTTAAGGGCAGGTCACATCCAAATACACACATGGAAGGGACTTCCTTCAAAACTTCTGGCTCAGTCCCATGTGTCCCCCTGAGCTCACAGCTCGCAGGCAGTGGAGTTTCTGCAGGCTGGGTGCTACGGTTCCAGGAGACACGACATGGGGAAGGAGCTCAACGGGATTCCCTAGGAGCTGGCAAGGACTCAGGGGACATCAGAGGATGGGTCGGGGCGGCTCTGCCACATGAGACTTAGAGCCTCCGGAGCAGTCAGGGACAGCCTGAGTGAGGACGTAGCCCCCTTTCGCTAAACCAAGTCTATGGCTGCTGGAGAAGAGTAGCTGGACAAACTCACAGGCCCGTGCGGGGACTGGTAGCAGGCGTGGGAACACCGCGCTCGGCTGCATGCTGGCCACGCACACTGTCCACCTTCGTCGGAGCCATCGGGACAGTGCTCCTTCCCGTCACACACCAGGCGGAGGTCGAGGCAGGCACGGGAGCCGCACTGGAACTCAGAACTCTGGCACTTCTCAGGGGGGCCTGGAGAGGAGGACTTTCTACTTTTATAGTCTGCCCCCGAACCCCGAACACCCCTCCTACAGCAACGACGTGCCATCAAGACGCCTCCATTCTGGTAAGGGGGTAGATGTCAGTGCCCGCACCGCTTGCTTGTGGAGCTGGCTTCTCACGCCAAGAGGAGGCCGGCAGCCGGCGCCCCTGAGGCCTCCCCCGCTCAACTGGAGCCCCTGCACTTACACCCAGCCTCGTCACTGCCGTCCCCGCAGTCTCTCTGCCCGTCACAGCGCCACGCGTCAGGCACGCACCGCTCCCCGCTGGCACAGGACCACTGCCTGGAGCCACAGCGAAGCTCCTCGGGGTCACAGTCCTGCGGAGACAGTGGCTCCGTCAGCGACACCTGCATTCAGAGCCCAGGAAGCGGTTCTCGGAGGGAGAACAGGCCTGGGTTACGAGGCAACGCTCAGGTCCCCTCTGCAATGAGGCCAGAGAAAGCCCCAAAACTCAGAGAGAAACACTCTCAGTAGCCAGAGTTTAGGTGAGGAGTTCTAGGTAAACTGAACCTGGGTGGAAGTGGGAAGAAAGGTCTTCGTTTAAGAAACCTAAGAATGGGAACACCTGGGTGGCTCAGCCAGTCAAGTGTCCGACTTTAGTTCAAGTCAAGATCTCTTGGTACATGAATCTGAGCTCCTCGTTGGGCTCTGTGCTGACAGCTTGGAGCCTGGAGCGTGCTTCGGATTCTGTGTCTCCCTCTCTCTCTGCCCCTCCCCCACTCATGCTCTGTCTGTCTCTCAAATATAAACATCAAAAAAAATTTTTAAGTAAAAGAAAGAAACATAAGAATGTGCTCTAGAAACTTTCTTTAGATTGTTTTACCATATCAAACCCACACCCTAGCATGTTAAAAGTTATAGCACCAATTTGCACCTAATCTGACTTGGACACTCAGATCTGGGACAAGAGGGGAGGGGACATCTGTACGCCTACTGTAGCCCCGAACCTTCAGATGCATTCTCAGCCCCTCGGGTACCAGCAGCAACATCTTTCACACATTTGACAGATGAGGGAAAAAAACACTCAGGAGTAAGTACTTTCTTAAGGTCCAACACAAGCCGTAGGATTCTAGCCAGGCTGCACCTCACATACAACGTGGCAGCCTCAGTGCCCCTCATGGTGACAGGTGAGCAGAGCTTCTGAGTGAGACACTTAAGCCACAGCCATTAAGACCGAACATTTGAAAACCTACAATAAAAACCTCTTAAACATTTTTGTTTCAACAGGAGATCTTCTCACTTTGGACACTTCAATGTAGTTACAAGTAACTTTCTGAGCAGTAAGGAGGAGAGCCTTCTCTGTTCTTGTATTTTCTCAAGCTTTCTAGAGGGAAGCACATATTCCTGTTGTGAGGAGAAATCTGTTCTTCTAAGTTGCTTTTTTTTTAAATCTTTTTTAATGTTTATTTATTTTTGAGAGAGAGAAAGAGCATTGAGCAGGGGAGGGGCAGTGAGAGAGGGAGACACAGAATGCAAGGCAGGCTCCAGGCTCTGAGCTGTCAGCACAGAGCCCGATGAGGGGCTCAGATTCATGAGCCAAGAGATCTTGACTTGAGCCAAAGTCAGACACTTAACCGACTGAGCCACCCAGGCACCCCTAAGTTTTTTTTTACTGTTTGTTTATTTGGGGTGGGTGAGGGGCAGACAGAAAGTGGTGGGGGGTGGGGGAGAGAGAGAGAGAGAGAGAGAGAGAGAGAGTCAGTCCAAAGCAGGCTGCATGCTGTCAGCACAGAGCCCAACATGGGGCTCAAACTTACTAATGGTGAGATCATGATCTGAGCCAAAATTAAGAGTCTGACACTTAACCGACTGAGCCACACAGGTGACCCGAGGAGTCTGTTTTTTCTGAAGAAGGGTACACTACCTTCTCGTCGGTTCCATCTTCACAGTCTACGTCACGGTCACATAGCCACTCTGCTGACACACACTCTCCACTCCTCCGGCACCTCACCTCCCCTGACGGGCACCGCGGAGGCAAATCAACAGGACAGCCCTCTTCGTCAGAGTGGTCCAGGCAGTCTTGATTGCCATCACAGCGCAGAAAATTAGATATGCACTGGCCGCTCTTGCATCGAAATTCAGGTGTGCTGCATTTTGCATGAACTGGAAAATAGAACTTTAGGTAAGAACTCAGCCAGAGGTGGAAGCAGTTTGATGGCAAAAGAAATGGTCTGAAGACTCTTCAGTCTCCTGCTGTCACCTTGGGAACTAAACCCTGGCCCTCAAAGGTGGTTCGAGCAGTGTTAGGTCAGAAAAGGCCTACTAAGCTTGCCCGGAAAAATCCTGTCTTGGAGAACAAGGGCTAGAGGACAGGGATGGAGACATGTGGAAGGACACTGGGATAGGCTGGGGAGGAAGACTCTCCTGCAGGACCTTAATGTCATCCATGAAAAGAGAAAGTCTCTCACAACATCCAACATACCCTACATGTTCTGTTCATGGGCTCCATTCCTACAGACAGAAGTTGCTTGGTCCAAGAAAAAAGGTCAGATCCCAGGCAAAACCACAAATACGTACTGAAAAGTAAATGATACCTTGGGTTCTTCCTCCTAATGTTCTTCTCATAAGCACGAATACAGTCATATCATCTGGCTACCCAGTCACCTCCACATTTAAATCCATCATGGTACCTCGACCAGCTCCCTCTTCTGCTCACTTCAATTTCTCCAAAATCTCTCTTCTACCCTATTCCCACAAAATGATCAAGGTCTTTGGAATAAGTCATTGGGAAGACTAAAAAGAAAGATCGTGTACCCCACAAAAAAGAGGGGAAAGTGGTAACACCTATAGATGAGGATAGCCCATCACATGAGAAGACCTAGGATCAAAATTAAAATCTTCAAGGAGGGAGATTCTAGCTCAAGAAATGTGCTGTCAAGTAGACTGGTTTCCCACTAATGGGAATCTTGTCCCTCCAACTTGGAACCTTCCGTCCTAGTCTGTTAACTTTGTGGTAAGTACAGTCCATCATTGGTATTTGCAGATTATTTGCACATTCGCCTACTTGCCAAAATTTGTAACACCCTTCCTAAACCTGTGCTCCCACACTTTTTTGGTCATCTAAGGATACACATACACGGGGCACCTGGATGGTTCAGCCGGTTAGATGTCCCGACTCTTGGTTTAGACTCAGGTCACGATCTCACGGTTTCACGGGCTCAAGACCAGCATCGGGCTCTGCACTGACAGCTCAGAGCCTGTTTGGGATTTTCTCTCTCCCTCTTCTCTGCCCCTCCCCCACTCACACGGTCTCTGTTTCTCTCAAAATACGTGAATAAACTTAAAAAAAAAAGATGCACATATACAGCAGCAAAACATTTGTGTTGTTAACGCACATTTCCAGTTGCGATCAAACAAGGCGGCGCTCTGCCTTCTTGTTTTGGTCCTTATACTGGAAACAAGTGTCCTTTCTGCAGTCTGTTTAGGGCCATACTTCCCACATTTTTGTATTTTTGGTGATTTTGCTGTTTAAATAGGCCCCCAAGTATAGTGCAGAAAGGCTGTCTAGCATTCATGAGTGCAAGAAGCCTTACAGAGAAAATATATGTATGAGATAAGCTTTGCTCAGGCATGAGTTAAAATGCTGTTGGCTCTGACTTCAGTGTTAATGAGTCAACAATATATTATCTAGTGGTCTCTAAACAGCAATACTCGTAAAACAAGGTTACACATGGATTGGTTGACAAAAATATTATCGCGATAGATTCTCCGAAACCTCACCCTGCATTTTTTTCTATGAGCAATGATGTGACACCTGCTTATTCAGTGTTTGTGGCAACTTTATAGAATATAACTATCACAGATAAGGAGAATCAACCGTAATGCATTTTCAAACACTCCAAGGGAGCCATATGGCACTTACTACATCCTTGTTCGTCTTTCCTGTCAGAACAGTCTGGGTTGCCATCACACAGCCAGCTCTTAGGGATACAGCGGGTCTTGTTGTCACAACGCAAAGAACAATCTTCAGTGGGCTCCCAGCAGTCCAGCTCATCGGACCCATCAGAGCACTGCTGAGCCCCGTCGCAGTGGTACTTGCCCTCAATGCACTGGTTTCTGTTCAGACACTGGAAGACTCCTAAAATGGAAAGGACCGGAGGCTCTCATCATATACTCAGTCATACTGAAGACTTAAAATTAGATTAACTCGGGGTGCCTGGGTGGCTCAGTCGGTTAAGCGCCAGACTCTCAGTTTCGGCTCCTCTCATGATCTCACGGTTTACGGGTTCGAGCCCGGCATCAGTCTCTGCGCTGACAGCATGGAGCCTGCTTGCGGTTCTCTCTGTCCTCTCTCTGCCCCCCACCCTTGCTCTTGTTCTTTCTCTCTCTCAAAATAAGTAAACATTTCAAAAAATAAATAATATAAAATTAGATGAACTCCCCCTCATCCTGGAGTTTGCATCCTATTTGTGTGAGCTTTAGAGCTTATCTAATCCATGAGCAAGCTTTAGTAAAGTACTCAGGCAAATTATATTAACAAGCTGAACTAAGTTGTTTCATAAGCGCTCATATTGGTTTGGTTACTTTAAACACTTGTTGGGACACTCCAAATCTGTTACAAGTGGTCTATTTAGGTCACTTTATGGCTCAGCCTTTCTAAAGGCAAATCCTGGAACACTTATGCAAATATGAGGAAGCAAGGAAGCACCAGTTAAATTACAGCCAGTAGAACATTTGCCTTCAATGTGATAAAACGGATACTGGTAGAACCCACATTCTGACAGACTCTGACCTTTATTGATGACAATTTATCTAAGAAAGCAAAGTGTGATTAGAATATAAACATGGTACCTCATAGCATGTGCCCGGCCGGAGTGGCGTCATATGCCTGGCACAAAGGACTAGACAGGAGACCGTGACAAACCTGGTCTGTTGCAGAAGTGGGAACAGTTCCCTTCATCCGAGCCATCCTGACAGTCCCGTTTGCCATCGCAGAGGTACTCCTGAGAGACGCATTCCTCCCCGTTCTGACAGGGGACAGAGGATTGGGGGCAAAGCAGAGGGGGCGCCGGAAGAAGGGCGGGGGGGCCGTCTGTGGCTGCCCCTTCCAACTCAGGATCTAGAATAAACAGTTGCTTCAGGAAATCAGTCCCTAAGGTTTCAGCAACAGAGATGTGCTCCCATTGTCCCCCTCCTCCAAAACCACGTGACGGTGGGGTAGTGCCATTTCTCCACCTCATCGGGACAAGCAGGGAGATGGACTCAAAGCCTAGATCCTTAGATTAGATGTGCTGCGTTGGCCCATCGTCTAATGGCTTCGAATTTCGGCAAACTGTTCTCTCCTTTCAGGCCTACCAACTTTTTTTCACTGCCTGATGCCATATGCTAGGAATAAAAAATAAAGTTTCAGCCAGACTTGTTCTGTCTGGCTCCCTGCTACAGCGTCTTGTGATCTGGGACAGGGACCAGCATAATGTGGACACTCCCTTGTTGTGATGTGTCAGTTTCACTTCTAAAAGTTACCAGTTAGTACGTTCGACAACTAGCACAGCAACCTAACAGATCAGTTTGTAGGATAATCAAAGTTGGATTTTTACCAAAACGTTAACCTTTCCTTGGCACACCTTATTCCCTAAGAGATAGGTTCCTATGCCTCATGTTTCTCAGCCTTGAAAACCAGGCTAAACGAACCAATGAGTCAAAAGGTAAGGCAGTTCAGACAGAAGAGGGAGAGGAGAGATCTCTATGGACTGGGCACATCGAGGACAGAATGAGTCTGCCCTCCTTGTTTCTACCCTTCCTTTGGACTTGTGGCCACTCTTGCTGACAAAGCCCCCTGAATCCTGTGATAGGATTTCTTCTTTTTCTGCCGCAAGATCCAGGATCAGATTTTTGGGCTCCAGGCCAAAGGCATAGGTGAAAAGAGAAAGGTAAGCCAGCCTTAAGCAGGGCAATCTGAACTACAGGTACAGCTTCAACAGCAGGAAAGAAGCGCTTCTCCTCGTACCCACAGCCCCAGAGCAGCTTTGCACACGATGCTCCGCAAGATGCTGCTGCCTGGAGGAAGGGGGTTCCTTGGTAAAACCTGTCTGGGAAAGTGGTTTAGAACAAATTAAATGGATCTCTTTATGGCCAGAGGTTTATTATGCATTTGCTCGGGGTCTTGGGTCATTTAGCAAATTTTAAGAAACGTGTCAGCTTCTTACTCTTCCAGGATAGGGAAGTTAGGAGAAGGCCTGCTGACCTGTGGGTCGGGACAACTGCCAATATAAGATTCCTCTGAAAACACACTGACAAGAGGCAGGTAAAGTGGAGTTCAGAGAATGACCCCACACAGGAAGACTCGCCTGAAACCTGCTGATTCTCTGCCAGGATGATCATTTTCCTTACGTCTGGCTCTTTTGACACGGAGAAGGGCTCCGGCATCCTCCTGTTCCACAGCAGTAGAGCTCCTCTGTGCACGGTCACCAGGTAGGGCTCGTGGGCCGCTATAATGCCGTCACTCCAGGCCTTGTTCAAAGCGTATGTTCTATTTTTTAGGAGGCTCAGACTTTGCAACCCTAAGGAAGAGTCAAGTTCTTACCAGCTGACGGAGAACATGCAACCTGTGATGGCAGGGGCAAGGGGGGTCATGGGCACCACTCAACTGAGGTTCAATGACCCCAACTGAAAATAAGTCCAAGGAAAGTGTTCAAAGCTCCAGGAAAGTGAGATCTGCCACGTGGAAGCATCAGGTGTGGTTTTACTGCCTCGCATGCGGTCTGTGAACACACTCAGGCACCAGCTGCTGGAGATGGGTTCTGGGTGAGAGGACCATCAACAGCCGCGAGGCAGAGGCCGTATCTGGTGTCAAGCGTAGCTGAAGCATCTCTGCTCCATTTGCAATGGAAGTTGGGTTCTGTTACTTCCACTCACGGGAACAGAAACAGATTCTGGACAAAAAGCTATTAAGCATATTAGCTCTGAAGCTTACTACCTTTCAAGTCAAGAATCCAGACTTACAAATGGAACCAAGTGTGAGGTAAGTGACACGGGTCCCAGCTTTGCCTACGAGAGTCAGAATCTGAGCCTGGGTCTAGCCAGTTCTAAGAATGGCCAGAATCCTTGTGCTGAGACAAGATTCTCCCGCCACCTCCCGTCCCAAGCTTCTTCCAACTGTACTGCTTGGTGTTGCACTTACCTGACCCTTTGGTAGTCCAGAGGATGCTAGACGAGCCAAGGTCTAAGGCCATATGGGTGTCGGCCGTCCAGGTGCCCATCCAGACTTCCTGTCTGCTTTTGCCATCAAGGGTCATACTTTGCAAATGTTTCCCACTCTCTACCCAGTAGATCACCCTCTTTGGCCAGTTGAGAAGAAGATGCAGTATAATGCTGCCTGTCCTGTAAAGGGTATGTGTGTCTGGGCCAGTAACGTTGGTCTTCTGAATAGCACTTCTGTCACAGGGCAGCCAGTACAAGTCCCCAGTGGATACATCCACATTTGCTGAGCAGACTGTAAGGAGGAGAAGGAACTTCCATTAGAAAGGACACTCAAATACACTCATGCATGGTCTTAAGTTTTGAGTTAAGGATGGACTCAACTAGAAACAATTAGGATGCAAAGACTGGTTCCTAACAAGCCTACATGGCTCATTCATCTGAGTCCCATCATACCTATCCTGGATCCAGCACCTTGTCTGTAGCACCAGCTCATGTGACCCTTACAACCAGCTGCTAAGGGAGAGATTCACCACCTTTCAGGAGTTGGAGATCTACGTGGCAACGCTGACACTTGAATGCAGGTCTGCAACTTTGGATTCACATCCCTCTTCATCGGTTAAGTATGAAAATCAATCGATTACATGTCAAGTGCCTAGGACTGAGATTGCTGCGGGAAAGCAGAGACTGAGTAAAGGGAAACCACAACGGTGGTATCAAAGGTCATTCGTGGGATGGACACATAGGGAGGTGACCCACAGCCAGAAGACACAGACACGATAGGCACCAAGTATATGAAAGCCACAAAGCGTTAGCTTCTAAGCATGACAGCTGGGCACGACCCTACGAAGCACTCCCTGCTCCCATTCCGCTCACCATAGCTGGACAATTGGGTCTAAGCTACATAAAGTTCCTACTACTGGGCTGCAGTATAGCATAAAAGTTAGGAGCAGTATCAGGCTAGCGAGTCAGATTGCCTTGTTTCAAACACGTTCCAAAATAAGGTGCCCGTTAATTTTTGTGCCTCAGTTTCCACAAATGCATGGTAGGGACACTGCTTCTCTCAGTGTTGAGGATTAGAATTAGTATGCATAAAGCTTAGGACAGTGTCCAGTATTTTATTATTTTTTTAAGGTATTTATTTTGGGGAGAGGGCAAGCAGGTGAGGGGCAGAGAGAGGAAGACAGAGGATCGGAAGCGGGCTCTGCACTGACAGGCTGACAGCAGCAAGACAAATGTGGGGCTCGAACCCAAGAACAGTGAGATCATGACCTGAGTTGAAGTCAGACACTCAACCAACCGGACCACGCAGGTGCCCCACTGTGTCGGGTATTTTCTAGCGCTGTGCCGGAGCTAGTTTGCACGAGCCTGTAACGGCCAGTTGTTAAATTCAGGGATGCTGCAAATTTGCTGTCCAGTACGGTCATTATTGAAACTAAATTACGTAAGCCTACTTGTATTTGAAACAAAACTAAAACACTCATCACTTACTTTCCCGCGTTTTGTTACTGCACACCGGCGTTAAGGGACATCACATTGGTAGCTTGAAATCTGGCACCGTGGGAGTATTTTCAAGCAGAGAAATTGGCAAACGCTGCACATCAGGGCTTTGTGTTAGGTTTTGTTTTCTAGTCCAGGGACTGACAAACAACGGCCCTTGGGCGGATTCCAGCCTGCAATCTGTTTTCATAAAATTTGGTGGAGCACACCATGGTCATTCTACAGTACATGTTTTCGGCTGGTTGGGCATTCTACTGTTGTATCTTTTCAGATACAACTGGCCTTTCAGAGGAAGAGGTTGAAAACCCCTGGTCTGGGCTGAAGTAGCGGAGAAAGATGCTAATATTGCAAATTAAACTTACATGTGTCACATCTACAGCCATTACCCTTTAAATACCACAAAAATTGGGAAGATATTTTTCTAGTCCTTGAAAACTATTATCCAATTCCACACATAAGTCCTTTGTGTCAATAAACTAATTCCAATTAGTCTCCATTGCTACACTTTTCACTTGTTTACAGAAACACATAGCAAACAACACTTCAGTAGGACTATATTCACTCAACGATGGCATCGACATCTTTGCCAAATCAGATAGCAATCAAGCATTTATTCACAGTTGGATTGTGTTAAATCCTGATTGAATTGCAACTATAAACTGCTTTTTTTATTTCTGAGTTCTTGAATCTGTAGCCAATCTGAAAATCGTGTGGCTATATGAAATTTACAGTAAAGAATGTCATCTATTTTATTATTTGTAAATAATGTCACATCCTTTATGCCAGCTTTATTAGAAACGTATATAATGTATATATGAACATATCCCCCAACCTCCAGAAAGCTGGTTCTTAATATAATATCCGGTGGTATGCTGGGATATATTTAAGAACTCAATTGTTAGGACTCCTGGGTGGCTCATTCAGTTAAGCGTCCAACTTTGGCTCTGGTCATGATCTCAAGGTTCGTGAGTTCAAGCCCCACGTCAGGCTCTGTGCTGACAGTTCAGAGCCTGGAACCTGCTTCAGATGCTGTGTCTCCCTCTCTCTCTCCCCCTCCCTGCTCACCCACTGTCTCTCAAAAATGAACAAACGTTAAAAAAAAATTTTTTTAAAAGAACTCAAATGTTAACTACCAGGAAGGTTGAGAAACAGACAAGGCATGGAACTGGGGCATGGTACCAGAATGGTGAAGCCAGTACCCACAGGCTTAACGTGTGTTAGTTTTTCCCACTTCCTGGGTGTTAGGGTAGGAGCATATCTTAATATCCCTCACATTTTCTTTTCTTAAGTTTATTTATTTATATTTAGAGGGGGGAGGGAGAGGGGGCAGAGAGAGAGAGAGAGAGAGAGAGAGAATATCCCAAGGAGGCTCTGTGCTGTCGGCACAGAGTCTGACTCAGGGCTCCCAGTCACAAACTGTGAGATCATGACCTGAGCCAAAATCAAGAGTTGGACACTGAACTGACTAAGCTACCCAGGCACCCTTATTCCTCATGTTTTCATGAGGAGAAACTGGCGTAGAATTGTCCCCATGTTCCTTAAGTCTCACTCCAGGAAAGAAGGGACTTAAGGTTGGCCAATTAGCAAGAACAGACTGGCCACACCCGGTTCAGCTTCGGTCTTCTCTGTCGGGCTCTGATGTCTGCACAGAAGATGCGCTCTCTCTGGCATGAGATTCAAGTGGTGCCGTGCAGATTCAAGGTTGAGTGTCCAGTTGCCAGGACCACGGAATGTTCTTTGAGCGATTCTACATAGGTTATTAAAGACACACACTCTTTCCTAAAAGAGGATATTGAAGCCCTCCCATTTTTTTATTAGCAATCTCAACTGTATTTACCAGCTTCGCTTCTCAGTAGGACAGGATTAACACATTCAAGAGAAAATACTGATGTTAGTATACTTTGATGTGAGGATAAGCTGGAAGCTGGGTCGTGAGGAGTCCTGGAGATCTGTAAACAGGCCTTGAGATGTAGTAACCAGCCCTTTCCCTGCTGTGAATGGCCTGCCTGGCTTTGTCAAGCTTTCAGCCATCATACACGAAAAACACACCCCTGTTCTCCAGATACATGTGGGGTTTCCCTACGCCAAGCAATTCTGCAACACGAGAACGTCCTACAATTCAGGGGCGCTTGGGGGTGTCTCAGTCGGTTGAGTGTCCGACTCTCGGTTTCGGCTCAGGTCATGATCTCACAGTTTTGTGGATTCGGGTCCCGCGTCGGGCTCTGCGCTGACAGTGTTGAGGAGCCTGCTTGAGATTCTCTTTCTCTCCCTCTTTCTCTGCCTCTCCCCCACCCACATTCTCTCAAAATATAAATAAACTTAAATTGTAGGACATTCTTAAAAAATGTTTTTAATTCAGTTCTGACACCATCTACCTGCAGTTGGCATCAGACCCTGCAGGGTAAGGGTTCCCTCCCAATACTGCCCCCACTTCTGATGCCAACCATAAGTACAGGTTGTCCCCGGACTCTGAGCCAATGGCCCTAAATCGGGGTTCCCACAACCCCCTCGAATTTGATCATTTGCCAAATGGCTCACAGAACTGAGGGAAACACACTTACTGGTTTAGCGCATACAGGATACAAATGAACAGCCAGGTGAAGACATTCACAGGGCCACATCCGAAGGGCCCACAAGCAGGAGCTTCTGTTCCCATGGACCTGAGGTTTGCCTCCCTTCTGGCACACAGGTGGAGGCTTCATCACATAGACGTGACTGAGCACCGATTCCATTTCCAGCCCCCCCTCCCCTCTCCAGAGAATGGGGAGTAGGGCTGAGAGGTCTAAGTCCCTGGTCATGGCTTGGTCTTTCTGGTTAACAGCCTCCCAGGGTCAGTGATAAGGGTTTTAAAGTTTTTCTGGCCCTAAGTCATGGAAATGGACCTTAAATTCAATTTTGCATTCTTGGCTCATTCAAGCCAAACCTATTCCTCTCGCCCAGGAAACCCCAAAGGACCTAGGAGCTCTGTGTCAGAGCTATCACTCAGGAGGTTACAAAGCTCTGTGCCAGTAATCAGGGTCAGATATGTGTATTTTTTTCCTATTATTTCAGAGCCACCTACCCCAAGGACTCAGTATTCCACACGAGAACCCAGCTCAAGTGAAACTGCCAGTCTCCTAAAATTCCTTGATATAATCATTGTAACACTGAAACCTATTAGCTAAGATTAGCCAGTGGAGCAAAGGTGGCATTTTTAATTAAATGGGAAGAAATTTAAGGCCACAAGTTTCCTCAGACAGCCATCAGCTGTATTGCAAGATCACTGCCCGCTTCACTTTTTCCTGAAAGTTCTCCAGGGCAGGTACCGGAAGTTGCAAGGCACCAGGCACTGTGCTTGCCCTCAGGACTCAGCAGAGTCCACTGCTCTGAAGGACGTCCCGGGAGCACATCTTTCAGGACAGCACTGCTTGTAGTAAAGCTTATTGTTGGTACTTACAGTACGCAGGGAACATCCGGAAATCAAATTACTCACCCTAGAGCTCTAGCCTCAGTTCCTTTTTATAAAGTAGATGTTTGCCGTTAGGCAGAGCACAGGGCCCTAAGCTTGGGGTATAGCACCCAGGAGTGGGAGAGAAGAGAAAATATATATTACCACGGGAAGAAAATATCTTGCTAGTTCTCTCAGAAATCTGCATTGCAAATCACTTCTAAATTAGTGCAAGAAAAAAATCTGCATTGCAAAACTGAAGGATTTGAGGTCTATTTCTGTCCTGCCCAAACTTAAGGCCAGGAAAATAGAATCTCAAAAAACTTACCACTGACCCCAGGATTTGCCAAATCATGGTAGCCTTTTAACAGTCTGCACAGCTCTCCTAAGCATAAGGGTAACTCTGATACTTCATATGTAAGTTAGTTTAAAACCATTCTTTCGGAGGTGCCTGGGGGGCTCAGTTGGTTGAGCGTTGACTTGCTCAGGTCATGATCTCACGATTCGTGGGTTCGAGCCCCACATCGGGCTCTGTGCTGGCAGCTCAGAGACTGGAGGCTGCTTCAGATTCTGTGTCTCCCTCTCTCTCTCTCTCTCTCTCTCTCTCTCTCTCTGCCCCTCCCCTGCTCTCGCTCTGTCTCTCAAAAACAAACACAAAAAATAAAAATAAAAAAATTCTTTGGCATTAAGACGGATTCAGATCAGGAATAGGTACCTTTTTTTTTTTTTTTTTTTTTGGCTCTACTTAATTTTAGAGCCAGAAAATAAAGGGAAAAAGCCAAAGTAGCCACCCAACTTACCTGTACGCTCTGTCCAAATCTCTCGCTTTTCTCCCGAATAGCCAGTTGAGAAGAACAGACGTCCCTGGGCATTTGTCCAGTAGATGAGGTTTCTTTTCCAGTCAATATCCAGTAAATAGATGTTCCTAGGATGCTCTTGAACCAGGGTTCGCTCTATTGCAGTTCCCATAAAACCAACTTTCAACAAGTAGAGACGTTTGCCAGAAGAAAACACCACCTTTAACTCTACCAAGGGAAAGAGGAGATTTACTGTTTGGCCATTTGCTAGGTAAGCCCAAATGCTCCCTTCTTGAGCAATCCCTCCAGCTGAGGTACACCTAGAAAGGGGTCTTATCAAATTCGCTTCTGAGGCACACATACAACCCAAATGCCCTAGCTTCCTTAGAGAAGGGAGCCATTTGGGCAAATGAAGTGCTGATCAGCTTTCCCAAGGCACAAACCCTTTGGATTTTCTGCTGAAAGGTCCACACAGAAGCAGGAGGATTAGGGCTGGGGTGGTGCCCATTTCATTCAGTAATGTCCTTGAATCCTTGCTCGTGGCACTCAAGTCTCAGTAGAAAGAATTTTAAATTCAATTGCCCACTTAAAGAAAAGTTACTTGGGAACTTAACTGGATATATAATGTTCAAGGTACGATTTAAGCTCAAGTCCTGAGTCTGGCACAATAGTGTATTATATACACCACGAGTGCATTCAGTGGCTACCCCTGAGAATTGTGTTCTTTAAAGGTAGTTAGAACGTGAACATACTCATAGCATTTTTTTTAATTTTTTTATTAGTTTTCTTTATTTTTGAGAGGCAGAGAGAGAGAGAGAGATCGCGAGTGGGGGAAGGGCAGGGAGAGAGGGAGACACAGAATCCGAAGCAGGCTCCAGGCTCTGAGCTGTCAGCACAGAGCCCGATGCAGGGCCTGAACTCACGCACCGTGAGATCATAACCTGGAGCTGAAGTCGGATGCTCAACCGATTGAGCCACCCAGGCGCTCCCACCATGTGTTCTTAAAGCCTCAATGTTCTTTAGGAAAAAGTAACTTGGATAGAGGGGTTCAATAGAGCATGTAGCCTTAATATTTCAAAGACAAAAACCAGCAGGAAGACTTTACGTTAACAATATTGACATAGACTCTCTGCTCACAAACAGAAGCCAGAACACATAATAGTTATAAGACTATGGAGGATTACTTTTCTTATACAACTTAAATTTTCTGGTAAAACTGAGTGGTGTAAGCTATGTTTTTCTAGTTTAAAATCAATCAAACCCAAATACCCACGGATGGATGAATGGATAAACCAAATGTAGTACAGATAAAATGGATTGTTATCCAGCCTTAAAAAGAAATTCTGGGGGCACCTGGGTGGCTAAGCGTCTGACTTCAGTTCGGATCATGATCTCGTGGCTCGTGAGTTTGAGCCCTGCATCAGGCTTTGTGCTAACAGCTCCGAGCCTGGAGCCCGCTTGGGATTTTGTGTCTCCCTCTCTCACGCGCTCTCTCTCTCTATCTCTCTCTCTGCCCCTACCCTGCTCACGCTTTCTCCTTCAAAAATAAACAAACACTAAAAAAAATTTTTTTTAAATTCTAACACCTATTACAACATGTATGAACCTCAAAGGTATTATGCTAAGTGAAATAAGCCAGCAACGAAAGGGAAAATACTGTACGATTCCACTTAATGAGGTTCCTCAAGTAGTCAAATTCATATGGACCGAAGGTAGAATGGTCGTCCAGGGGCAGGCAGAGGAGGAGAGGAAGGGGGAGTTATTGTTAAATAGGTACAAAATTTCAGTGTAGGAAGATGAAGACGTTCTGGAAATGGGATGGTGGTGATGGCTGCACAAAAATATGAATGTGCCTAATGCTACTGAACTGTACACTTAGAAGTGGTTAAAATAGGAAGTTCTAGGTTATGGACTTTTAACACAACTGAAAAAACTAATCAAGATCTTTGAGAGCGAAACTTAACCAAAGTAAGGTTGTCAGTGCAAAAGTGATTGATCCCAAAATGGAAGCCACGTTATTTCCAGGCCTACCATGGAATGTGACTCCCAGAGCCAAACCCATTTCACCCAGCAGACTTACCACTACATGTACCAGAAGGTAAAAGAAACATTCCTTCTGGACAAACACACTTATATCCCTTGGGATGGATGGGGGACAGGAGACATAAGTGGCTACAAGAGCCTGGAGCACATTCTGGGTATCTGCCTGTTGTAAAAGAGAAATAGGTTAGATACAATTTCAGAATTCTCCATATACTAGTTCAAAACTGAAGACTCAAGGGAATTAAATTAGTTTTGCCTTAAGAGGAATCCCATTATCCTCGTTTCCTTCTAGGTTAGGCATGCCGACCTTTAAACTCCCACGATCCCCTTTCAGATACTGGCAATTACTTATCCATGTT
Source organism: Prionailurus viverrinus (assembly GCF_022837055.1). NCBI lineage: Eukaryota > Metazoa > Chordata > Mammalia > Carnivora > Felidae > Prionailurus > Prionailurus viverrinus. Next base: position 26,278,424 of record NC_062564.1, read on the forward strand.
GAGCTCAAGCCAATAAAGCTTCAACCACCAGCATCTTCTCCCCCCAGAGTTAAGGCAAAATGCTGCCTAGTTCGCTTATAGGAAGACTCCTTTAGAAGTAAATAGTAGTCTAAGTTCTCTACTTTGCTTAGTCTCTCAGACACAGTAAGAACCATTATCTGAGTTGAATCTGACATATAATTGCTGATTGACAAAAGTTTTTAACTCCTACTCTTCTATAAATGGGATACTGGGCTTTCTTCAACTTTCTATCAAGAGCATAAAACTTTAAGGTCAACGACAATTAACGTGTCTGTGAGTAAGCTATTTTAGCCCTTATGTGAATAGCTTATTACCCCGTTTCATGTATTTCAGACTTCAAGAATCTGGTTACTACATTGGACTTGGACAAAGCACAAGGTACATGCTTGGAAGGAGTTTCCCAGAAAAGGATTTTGTTCATTTTCTCTTATTTAGAAGTCCTATAGAATTCTGGAATAATACCCAGAACATTTTCCCTGCCTAAAAAAGTAGCAAGTTCCAAGAGCAGACCAAGGTAGTAATTTAGGCCATTTCTGTTTAGTGTACATTCTGATGCATTAGCATTTCAAAAGCAAGTCCTTGACATACCCTTGGGCTGCTGGGATTTGTGCAGGACAGAGAAAGCAGATATGGAAGCATTCAGCAGCACCACTCTCTCCTTTGGGGTGTGGGGTGAAGTGCGAAACAGCCGTATTTTATTTGCCCAGAAGAAAGAGTTCTCAAATACAGCTAGTCCTATTGGATTGTCACCTTCCAAGAAGATCTCAGGAAAGGTGTGCCTCCCACTGCCGTCCACGTTTACCGTCTCTATGGACTAAAGGGTTAGAGTCATGAGAGCAGTGTACCGTTAGCAAGAGATGCCGAGGTCAGTGCACCTCTTTCATGCACACTGATTAACATCTTCATGAGCTATCAACTTGACAGAGATGAAATCATCTTAGGATTCACGGAAGGTAATGCCAAACCCAGTGGTGCAACTGCATCTTGCACAAACCGGGTCACAGATAAGTTACAATAGTTACTTGTACAACACATTGTCTGCATCCAAACGTTGTGCCAAGTTCTTTCCCTACATTTTCCAATTGTCTTTTGAAGAAAAACATTTTAGCTGTTTTCAGAGAGGGCAACGGGAGCCCAAAGAGGTGCCATAAATTGCCAAAATCACAGCTGATGTGGTAGGCTTAAAAATATGATTCCCCAGGGCACCTGGCTGGCTCTGTTGGTACAGCATGAAACTCTTGATCTCAGGATTGGGCGACACACTGGGTGTTGAGATTACTTTAAAAAAAAAAATTGATGTCTTTAAAAAAAATGACTCCTAAGCCTATGCTTTTGGCTACTGTGTCATATTGGTCTGTCAGTTTGATGCTTCCAAAAATGAGATTACACAAACTGTAATATTAAGACCTCGAAATAGGAATATAAGTAAGTACTAAGTACTTAACTATGTTATTTCAAGGAGGTGGTCTGCCATCTTAAAAGGTTTTACATCCTAGGCATGACATAGAATATGCCCTATACTACCAGTGCCAGGTTTGACTGTAGTATTTAAGAAAGTCACAATAGGGGCACCTGGGTGGCTCAGTTGGTTAAGTGACTCTTGATTTCAGCTCAGATCGTGATCTCACGGTCATGGGACCAAGCCCTGCATCAGACACCACACTGAGCATAGAGCCTGCTTGGGATTCTCTCCCCCACTCTCTCTGCCCCTCCCCATTCCCTCTCTCTCTTTTCAATAAACCTAAGAAAAAAAAAAAAAAAAGGAAGTCACGCCAAGTCTCCCAACCTATGTTGATATCGTCAGACTCTACCTAAAGACACTGTGCAATCCTAGCTTGCTTCTCTCCGTTTTCACAGCCAGAAATATTTCACAGTGTTGATGCAAGACCAAAGAGAACTTCGCAGTTACCCACAGTCATACCAAGACCCAGGTTTAACGGTTTATCTTCTCTCCCGGACCTATTTCCAGTACCTCTTTATAGTCACTGATCCAGTAGAGCCTGCCGGTCACGTGGTCGAGTGTCAGTCCTACAGGCTCCTCCATGTTTACAGCTGCGAGCACCTTCCTATCTGAGCCATCCATCCCTGCAGTCTCAATAGTTCTCATGCCTTTCTCACCACGATTTACCCAATACAAGGACCTGAGAAAAGTAAAAGGGGCAAGATGTTAACAGTCCCCTCCACTGAACAGCCAGGTCCCCTTAGCTCTCTTGTACAGGTCCCAGATCACCACACTGCTAAGAATGCAGGAGATTTCTGCCCTCAGACTCAATAGACTGAAAAGTTGGGCCTCATAACATTCGATTTAGGCTTTAAACTCAAGATTTATTTTTTTTTTTTTTGGAGCAAATAGGTTGAAAAAGTTGAAGTGTTCTCTTATCAACTTAAACTTCTAAGATAACCAATGATTTGGGATATAGTCTCAAAGAAACACTACTTACTTCTTTGTGGGAAACACGATGAGCTGCTCTGGCACCAGATCCTTTTCCAAGATTTTGACGTAGCCTCTGCCATCACTTAAACCAGCACAGATGACCCTTGCGAAGCTGCTCGCCCAATACAACTGTCCCGTGAACCAGTCCAAAGAGACACTGTTCACCGTTTTAAGTTCTGGGGATACAGGAGACAGTGTTCTGTTCCCACAGATTTGGACCGAACTTGTCTACATGTTCTGATTTCAAGCTGCACAATGAGGCAAACAGGACACAGGGAAGGAGGGCCAGAGATGTGCTATGTCCAATATGCAGTGTGCAGCAGGGAAAGAGAAAGATCTTAGCAGAAACATAACCAAGAAATCGAAGAGACTGCAAGCTCAGTTTGGGGCACTATCTATTACGGAAGTCTCAGGTGCATTGTTAGGAACTGTACGCCTTAACCGCTCGCAGAGGATTTCTGGGCACCCGGGACAATGCTAAGCACTTCCGCACATGTACCAACTCTGGTTTAACCCCCACACTTACCCAATCAAGCAAGTGCTATTCCCTTCATCTTACAGACGGTGGTTCAAAGGAGTTAGCAACTTGCTCAAAGTCACATACCTAGTAATAGAGTGGAGACAAACCTTGGCCTGAGCCCACATCCCCAAACTTTCTGGACTACTTAATAGTGACTTCATTCTCCAGGTAGACTCTACCAAAGCTCCCATGGAGCCAAATTAGATAGTCTTATCTCAAATTGGGACTGTATAAATCTCATGATTCCCAAGGAAGTCACAGAAGATGTCCAGATGAGTAACACAGGCTGCTTATACTCTGTTGATGTAGCTTTAAGAAGCTATAGGGTTCTTCACGTCAAGAAATATACCTGGATAGAGAAGAACCGAGTTTGGCTTCCCAAGGACAAACACATTTAAGATTCCATCCACCCAAAAGTACATGCTTCTCTCAAGATCATATGCAACGGAAGTAGGCCTCGATTTTATAGGTACAAGAGGTTCGTAGATGCCTGTTCTTCGATCCAGGACACCAAGTTCTCGATCTGCTGCTATAAGAATTTTAACAGCATCATCTGTAATAGAATTGGAAAAGGAGTAGTGACACATCCTTTGAAACTTTCTTTCATGCCATTCTCTTTAACCAAAGAAGCTGTCCCTGCTGAAATGCACTTACCCTGAAGTCTGGACTCAGGAGTGTCCAGAGGAGATCTAGGGGACCACCTTAAGTCTTAATTCCTCCTCTAAACTCCAACACATTCAAACTAATCTTTGGAACTCTTGGCCCATTTGATTTCAGATTCAGCCCTTCCCCCAACCCTAAACGGACGTCCTCTCTATGCCTCATACACAGAAGCCAAATAAATGAACTGTCCCATCCTTAAAGAAACACAGGCCCAGTTAAGATTTTATCAGTGGGGTCTCTGGAGCCCCTAGGTGTATAGCCTAGAGAATACGTCATTTTAAAGACACTTAATAGCAACTCAAACTCAAATTGGCCAAGGAATGTTGTCATAGCAGCTTCTTTATGGAAAGAATAAAGTCTTCTCTAATACTAGACCCTAAAGGGAATCACCCATAGTATTTCTATCTATAATTACTGCTAAGGGCACAGCAAGAGCTAGGCTTTACTTAGGGTCTCAGAGCTCACCTGTAACTCGGCAACTGGTACCATTGTAGAGCTGGTGACCTTGAATACATTCACAGGAGTAAGAGCCTGGTGTGTTGTGACACAGCTGGCCACAAGGACTGTAGGCCTTGGAGCACTCATCTAGATCTAATGATAGACAGTCGTAAGTCAGAGATGACCAAGGAGCAATCCCTTGAGTATTTTTGTTCCTTTGAGCTACTTTTCAGACGCTCACTGGACATGTATTATGTGGAAACCACTGCACTGGGTGCTGGGACAGACAGTCCCTGCTCTGTTGAACTGCCATCCACATAAGTGTAATTCAGCAGAAACATCAATATAGAGACCCCAGAAGATGGATCTAGGTTGCCCTAACAACGTTCTTTGGGGTGTTGCTGATTCAGAATGAATGGTAAGATGTGGAAAAACAAAGACTTGTGCACTGCTGGTGGAAAAAATCAAATGGGCCACCCCTGTGGAAAATAGTTGGATGGTTCCTCAAGTTAAACAGACTTGACCACATGATACAACGATTCCACTTCTGACATATACCCAAGAGTATTGAAAGCAGGGATTCAGACATCTGCACACCAATGTCCGTAGCATTGTCCACAATCGCCAAAAGGTAGAAACCGTGGAAGTGTCCATCAACAGATGGATAAACAAAATGAGACATATACACACAATGAAATATTATTTGGACTTAAGATTTTGGGGGGCCTGAGTGGCTCAGTTAAGTGCCTGACTCTTGGTTTTAGCTCATGTCATGATCTCACCATTTGTGAGATCAGGCCCCACATCGGGCTCTGCATGGACAGCACAGAGCCTGCTTGGGATTCTCTCTCTCCCCTACACTCTTTCTCGCTCTCTACCCCTCCCCCACTCATGTTCGCTCTCAAAATAAACTTAAAAAAAAAGAGAGAGATTCTGACACATGCTAGGACATGGATGAACCTTAACAACACGCTAAGTGAAATAAGCCAGACACACAAGGACATTTACCACATGATCGTATTTAGATGCAGGACTAGAACAGGCCAATTCATAGAGACAGGAAGTCGATAGAGGTTTCCAGGGATTGGGGACAGAGTTATTATGTCACAGGTATGGAGAGTTGCTGTTGGGAGGATGACAAAGTTCTGGAGATGGACAGTGGTGATGTTTGCACATGCTGAGGCCACTGGAGTATATATTTAATGATTAAGATGGTGTATTTTATATCATATCCGTCATCCTGCAATAAAAACTTTGAAGATGAGCCAAATGAACGCTGACCTGCACAGCTTTGAGCGTCCGGCTGTAATTGCCACCCGGCTCCACACGAACACTGGACTCCCCAGTATGTGTCCCTGCACTGCCCCTCACAGCCCCCGTTGGCCAGAGAGCAGTTTTTACCTGGTAGAGACAGGGAAGCGGTCAGGACGGCTTAACACGGTGCAGATCAAACATTTCATAAACCGTTGTGTTACAAACCCCCACACTTTGTAAGGGCCATATGACTGTTTTGACCCTGCTCCCTGACCTAGGAATGTGGAGGCTTTGGGAAAAGACCAGAAGACAGGGAAAGTTAGGAATCTTGGAGCAGGGGAAAGGAATTTTTAGGTGGACAGTCCGGACAATTTCAAATGTTGGCATATTGTTCCACCCACAGAGCGGCCAGCAACCTCTTCCTTAATTTCTCCAGAAATGTGGGTGGTCAGGACCCTTGCCTCAGGAAGCTTTATAGCAATTTATTAATTGCAGTGAATTATCTACACAGGACCAGAAGCCTGTGCTTTGTCCCACTGTTTATGCTTTTACGATCTTACTTGTTCCTTTAGTAGAAAGCTGCTTTCACAGCCTTTAGCAGCACTAAAGGGGCTTCATTATACACATCTAATACCAGATTTGAGGAGGAAATAAGACAGATGACAAAGTGCCTGGAGTCAGGTGCCCCCTCTCCCTCCACAACAACTTGAATCAACAGTGATTTTTATAGTGAGAACTGCAAGGTATTAAAGTTTGAGAGGCGCCTGAATAGCTCAGTCGGTTAAGCATCTGACTTCAGGTCACGATCTCACAGTTCATGAGTCTGAGCCCCACATCAGGTTCTCTGCTGTCCGTGTAGAACCCGTTTTGATCCTCTGTCCCCCTCTCCTTGCCCCTGCCCCGCTCTTGCTCTTTCAAAAACAAGTAGACATTCAAAAAAAAAAAAAAGTTTGAGTTGCTTCCCTCAGTTCTTTCCATCCTCACCAGGAAACAGTCTTCCTAAGTCTTTCTTCAGTTAAATCCTTAGAGAATTCACCATATGGTCCTGAACACACGATGTGCTTCTCAGTAGCAAAGTATGTGTTACTCCAGAATTTTAGGAGCCATGTGGCTTGGGGTATTTAGCTAGTCTATTTCCCTAAAGCCACAACAGGAGAAGAACTCTCAAAGTTTCATGGCACAAGTAACATTGGCTCAAACTCAGGAGACCAAAACCAAGGCTTGGAACCTGTCACCTGGGATGGAGCCATCACTGAAGGATTAACAGGTGTTTTAGTCCACGCATTCCCAGAGTGTAGACCCTTATGACTACCAAGCAGCACTGGCTTACTTGGTCCAGTTCTCCCCACCCCTGCATCGGGCCAACCCAGCAACGGGGTCCTCACCGCATGTGGCGGGCTCATCGGTACCATCTGCGCAGTCTGCTTCCCCGTCACACATCAGGGATTCCAGGATGCATTTCCCTTCGTCACACCTCACAGTGCCTTCTGGACAGGAAGCTGTGGAGGCAGGAAAGCATTCTTTTCTGACAGCACTTGGGGGAAGGGGTGATAGAAACACTTATTACAGAAAGGTGGCCGCAGTATTTCTAGAACCCAAAGCAAGTCTAGGTAGGAAAAGACGTTGTGTCATTTGAAGCAGGGTTTTCAGGGAACTGGGACTTAAGACTTGATAACAAGGATGTTATGCCACTTGGGCACTGGACTGAAAGAATATTGAATTTGAATTCAATTAGCATTAAGTAGTTCCAATTGAAATGGTGTTACAGTGAGTTAACACGCGCCCTAAAGGAAGACTCTTCTTAAGCCAGTTTAAACATTACAAAAATGTTAGAATCTGAATATATTCAATACTGCAGATTTAATTCTGGAAAGATTGAAGTAGGATTGGGATTTACTGAGAATTTGGAGTTTCTACCACATTGTTGGGGGCGGGGGGGGAGGGTGTAGAGAAAAGGAACGTAATACTCATCAAGTGCTTCGTAAGGCAGGGCAGTGGGGGGGAATCCTCTTTTAATGAGAAATTTTCCTCTCCCGTCTTCACTACACCAGGACGGGAGGCACCTGTTAGGAGACTGCCTTCATAAGCCGGTGCTTGGGTGTTCTGTGCATTGGCCACGTTGAGTAGTGGAAACATTCGAGGCAACGCTCAGAGCGGCCACCACAGAGCTATTATTTGAGCACTGCTTTAGGTTTCCATGGATAACTAAATCTCGGTTATTGCTAGGAAACATCCTGTTTTTAGATATAGGATGGAAGTCTCAGTCACAGGAATGAAACGCAGCTTGCAGAAAGCGGCCCACATAGTACAGCCTTCCCCCTTACACGAAAGGCCAAGGCCGGGGAGGTGGGCGGGGCGGGGGACTCACCACAGGCTTCCTCATCGGAGGAGTCACCGCAGTCATTGACGCCGTTGCACTTCCAGCTATCCATGACACACACCTTGTTCCTGCACTGCCACTGCCCGGCCAGGCAATGGATCGGGGAGCACGGTGCTTCGTCAAGCCCGTCGCCGCAGTCCTTATGCATGTCACAGAGCTCCCAAGCATCACGGCACCGAGAATTTCCCGGACACTGGATTTTTCGGCCAGGACATGCTGTTGGTATCTCTGTCAAAGGCAGGAGTGGGCTCAGGGGGGCAGCGCCCCTGAACTTGCTTGTTCATTCAGGTTTATTCAGGTATTTATGGTCTGTAAGCAGACCATAGGTATTGCTTGTTTATTCAGGTATTTATGGTCTGCTCGTGGATTTGGTCTATAGAAAACCCAGAACTGAAAGGGATGGTAGCGATTAACGGTGTGGCCCCAACTTTGTATACTCAAGTTCATCCCAGAGGAGCTTAAAAAGGCAACGGAGGCAAGAATCTTTTAGGTAATTTTGCAAAAATGCAGAAGTGGATAAAACGTCCCCTCTAATAACAGAGACCATATCTGGAGTGAGCCCATGTGGCATAAGGCTGTTTAGTGACTTGTGTGTTACGCTCAATTCTGTGGGGGTTCCTCGATGCCGCAGACACAGAGAATACGTGTGAAGATACACGAAGTTGTACGTACCACAGTTAACCTCATCGGAGCCATCCAAGCAGTCTCCGGTACCGTCACAGAGCCAGCTAATAGAAATACATTTCCCGTCATCACACTGCCAGGCCTGAGGATGTCCACCGCATACTTCCTCTGCAGGCCAGGGGCGGTATCCGGGGGGGCAGAAAGGAAGAGGGGTTTGTCAGACCACACGCAGCTTTTAAATTTGGGTTTCATATTAAGTCTTGTCATTGGCAAAAGAATAATTAATTCCTGATTCGCCACTGAGTCAATCCTGAACTTGCCTGTCCTTTTCAGGTTATCCTTAAGAACACATTGTATCCCGGCCTCAGGGGTAATCACCTAGCAGCCCGATAAAGCTTATGCTCCCCAACATGCTTCTAGAACACAGTTGTCCGGTAAAACCTGTTGTGACTACAGAAGAGTGTTTTGGACCTATACTCCCCAAAATGGTAGTCACCAGTCTCCTGTAGCTGTGGAGCAACTGTAATGTGACTTGTATGATAAAGGAACTGTATTTATTTAAATAAATTTAAATCTCCACATGTGGCGGACACCTGGGTGGCTCAGTCAGTTAAGCATCCGACTCTTGATTTTGGCTCAGGTCCTGATCTTGTAGTTCGTGAGTTCAAGCCCTGCATCGGGCTCCACACTGACAGTGTGGAACCTGCTTGGGATTCTCTCTCTCTCTCTCTCTCTCTCTCTCTCTCTCTCTCTCTCTCCCTCTCCCTTTTCCCCTCCTGCACTCACTCACTCTCTCATGCTCTCTCTCGCTCTCAAAATAAACAAACTTAAAAAAAATCTTCACATGTGGCTAATGGCCACGGTAGTGGACAGTACAGTTTTACAAGTTTGCTTCTTCAAATGCCTTTGGTGTTTGAGACTATATCAAGAACTCAGACAACCTGGAGACTGTTAGTTTGGGGTTTAATTAGATCTTCAAATACTTCGAAGTATGCCTTTGGGCAAGTAAACCTGGAGAAGTGGGGTGAAGTATATGGGGGAGCAGAGCACAAGGCATTGATGCAAGTATGAAATTTAATTCTAACCTGCCCTATGACAGGTTTTCACACCAAAGGTTTCACATTAAATTAGTTACAGTAAGTGACCAGTCCAGGAATGTGCATGTGGGGTACAGAAAAGGAATACAGCACTCTCCAAGTTCTTTGCGGGGGGTGGGGGGGAGTTCCTCTTTTAATGAGGGATTTTTTCCCTCCATATTTACCGCCCAAGGATGAGAGGCATCTGTTAAGAGGCTCTCCTCATCTATAGGTGTTCAGGTGTCCCTTCTGGGGCTGGGAGCACTCTTAGCACGGAGCCGTTTGAGCTTTATTTCAGGAAGACATTTACCAAGTAGCTAACTTAGCTTCTATTGGTTTTGTAGTTTTCTTTATACTCAATTTGTAAAGATATCTTTTAGTTGAACAAAATCCCTAAGCAAAGCTGAACTAACTTACTGTATATATTTACAAGTAATTGTGTGCGCTGAGGTCTGCCAAGGTTTCCTATACAGGAATCTGTATGATTGCAGTTTCAGGAACTGCCACATGCTTCAGCCAGAATTTAAGGCGAGAAGCCAGACTTTTGCTGGTTTTTCTATCCCAACCAGCCCTCCACACTCATTTCGATAATAATGCTACCAACACCTACATCCCTAGGTTTACCGACTGAAAGCCTGCAACAATCCAGAAGGCCCAACATTTCCGGATACCACCTAAGAGGGAAAACCACCAAACCTGGCACCATCAGCCAGGCACACAGCCTGAGGGGCCATCTAGGAGTCCAGACACAGGGAGGCCGCTCACCACACTGCTCATCAGTTCCGTCGGGGCACTCTCGCTCTCCGTTGCAGAGCCAGGCCACGGGAATGCACCTTTCCCCACAAGCAGCTTGCCTAGTCATGTTGCACCTCACTTGGTCTGCGTTGGATGAAAAAAAGCAAATCCGTGAGAGTTCCTGGCTATGTTGGCTACAAGGGAGCACCTTTTTGTGGTAAGCTGCCGTCAAGAGGTCATTCAGAAGGCCTTCCGTCAACTCATACTCAGGAAGACACTTGGGGGGATTCAGTATCATAAAATCGCATATGACTTCTGCAGTCGTTACTACATTGGAAATAGTTCTTCAGGTGGTATAAAGTTGGGGAACTGCCATCGCCTGTCCCCATTAGAATAAGGGGCTGGCGTGCACTCTGCTCAAAGAGACACAGGCACTGCTTTCGCTCTGGTTCCGTCTTAAACACTCAGTATGAATAGTTGCACATTTAGAAGTCCAAGCTCAAAGACGGCACTCTAGTTTACTTTTAAGCATGTGCAGACACATCTGAAAATTAGATTAGCATTGTGGGCCCCTACATACCATCTTGATAAGAATGCCTCTCATAGGCCAGTTATAAGCATCTGTTAAGTCTTCAGTTATTTGCAGGAGATTGATTTACACTCTCAGTTTTGTTCAAGTTATGAACTTGTGTTTGTCAACCTTGAATGATTAATGGTCAAAAATCAGCCTGTTATAGAATGTGGTCCCCAGAGGGAGGCTCCAGGAAGGCCTGATTGTACTTAGTTTATTATGCTGTCATAACTTTGAAAAAGAAAGAGCCAGCCTTTGGTTCCTAGAAAAGATGAGCCACATGGCCCATACTAGAAGACTCTGCAAGATGCACTGAAAACCCTGTGCAGTCCTACTCCCTGGGACAATTTCAATATGGAACGGAAAGTGGTGCAAAGTTGTGTAATGGAAGTTGACAACAGAAGGTCGTTGTGTAGACCACAGCTTCTTTGCTAAGGGACCATTTCATAGTCTTACTTGTATCCCTCTAACATAGCGATTTTAGCATAGCTACTCAAGGTATGTTTTTTTTTTTTTTAAAGCTGGCTTGCAAAAAATATTTTAATGAAATATTTAGAAAGTATTGGTTACTAATGGGTAGCTAACAACTTTGCCGATGACTCACATACCATCCAGGCAATCTTACTTAGCTTAACCCAAACCACTGAGAGCAAGTGATGTTACCAACCGCTAATATGGGAGCACAGACTCAGCTGTCAGACTACACAGGTTGGCATTTCAGTGAAACCGCTTACTAACAATAGGACCTTGGGAGAGTCACTTCCTCTCTTTGGATCTCGGTTTTCGGGTCTATAGAAGGAGACTACTAAATAAGTGATCAGAAGAGGAAGAGTCAGAGATGAAACGACCACAAAGCCACTTGGCACAGTATACCCACCATATAAATCTTCATAAAGTGTTAACTCTTTTGCTGCCTCTTCCAGCAGATCCTTCCAGAAGGATCCCAGTTAGGGGTTCAGTCAGCCCTCAGAGACTCATACTGCCAGGTGAGTCACACCTTGAACAATACGGTGCTCTGGTGCTTCTCAGTTTTGAGACCATGTGTGCATCGAGATTCTACACATCTACAGATGCATCTCAAAACATTACTTTTCACTTACATAGACGCTTGCTGTGAATGAATACGACACTTATTAATATTTTTACTTCTATATTAATTTTAGGGTAGCTTTCTCATAGTCTGTCAATACACAAAGTACAATGATCCCATGCTATTCTAAAACGGACATCCTAAAGAGGTCTTCATGCCAGAGGGCCTTGGTAACCACTGCTTGGTTAAAAACCCAAGTAACTTAAAACGTTCTCCAGGAGTGGTACAAAAAGACCACCCAGAGCAAAGGCTTCTCATCCCTGCAGAGATGCTCTGCCAGGTTAGGCAAAAATCTTGTGGGTGAGAATCCCTCCTGGAAGACAGAGAACTCAGTTAAGTGGTACCTCCTCCAAACTAGTTAACAGCACCTTGACCAGGAGTCTGCACGAGTTAAAATGACCAGCCTTCAATCTATGAGGGCCAGTAACCAGGACCTGTCAAGAGATCAGCATGCCCGCAGGCTGGGTGGTTTGACAAACGCTGAGCACCTCCTACACCTGGCTAGGCCACCAACCAGTCGCCCAGCCAGCTACCATCTGGGAACTGTGGGTGTCTCAGTCACCCTGGGACACGGATTCAGCTCTCCTCTGCCTTGGGGTCTGCCTAAACCCGAGAGGTATCAACAAGTGCTGCAGGAAGTCGCTTCCTAACTGCACCTCCGGCCCAAGCCCCGTCCCCCCACTCCACCCCTGCCCCCGGAGGGGGGGGGGGTGCTGCTGTTTCCGGAGGGACTTACCTCTTCCCCAGGCCCCGGGCCTCCACCAGGCTAAATCTGCTGCCTGGGGAACCCTGAGCGAGGGTCCCATCAGAGACCAGGGCTGCAAAGCGGATCCCACTTGGCCACGACAAGGCAGGGGGGGGGGGGGGGGATTGGAGGGGGGGAGAAGAAGGTGCGCCCTGCACTCAGTGTGCAGAGAGCTCGCTCCCACAGGCTTGGGGTGGGATGAAGGAAAGACGCCGGGTTTGACCGCTGTGCCCACCTCCTCTTCCACCCACTGGGCAGGCGGGGAAGGAGGAAAGGGCAGAGAAGCAGGGGGCCCCCGCACTCAGCCGGCGGCCCCTCCAGAAGGCCGGACTTCACCCTCCTCTGTGGAAGGTCACTGCAGAAGCGGGGGGGGGGGGGTGCTTCGCGCACACCAGCGAGGGTGCCCCAAGCTCTCCTCCCGCCCCTACAGCGCCTCGCAGCCCGCCACCCCTGCACGCTGCCGTCCCTTCCAGGACGCCCTGCCGCGCGACCCCACTCACCGGTCCCGGAGCCCGCGAGGCCGCCCAGCGCGGCCAGCACCGGCGGCAGGAGCACAAGGAGCGCCCGGAGCCCCATGGCGGGGAGGGGACAGGGCTCCTCGGGGCCGGAGTCGCGCTCGCCGGAGGAGACCGCTGGCGGGAGGAGCGCAGGCTGCGCCCGGGGCGGGCTTTCTTCCGCTCGCGCCGTTCATTGGGGATGACGGCGGCGGGGGCGTGAGGAGCACCGCCGCGGCCGGCCCCCGAAGAGGCGCTGCCCTGGACCGAGCCCGGCTGCGGGCGGGACGGCGCCCGCCTCCCCGCGGGGTCTCCCCTCGGGCAGCAGGACAGCGGCCACTCCGCTACCTCGGGTCCTGGCCTCCGCCACGCTCGGGGGCCAAGTGGGACTGCTCAGCCGCGCTTAACTACGGGGTTCGAGAACTCTTATGGGCACAGGAATCACCTAGAAATCTTACTCGGCAGACTCTGATCCCGGAGGTGTGGGGCGGGGGCCTGAGAGCCTCTAACAGAATGATCCTCAGGTGACGCCTTGGCTGCTGGTCCTCAGACCTCACTTTGAAACAGCAAACTGAGGACAGCACGGCGGCCGCGGGGCTCAGGAGCCCTTCTCTGCTAGGACTCCCTCCTCTCTGCCTCCTGTCTTCCCAGCGCCCCCAGCCAGAGCCGGGCCCTCCTGCGAGGGGTCTGTATGACAGCGCGGAGGGGTGGGTCGTCTTGGCCGGCGGTCAGAGTCACAGCACAAAAGCCCCGAGAAACATCATACCGCTTTCCGTGTGTGTCCCCCGCAGGAGTGGAATTACTTTCCTAAACAATGGGACGGGGACGTGGATCTGGTGGCTCCAAGCCAGAGTCCAACATAATCTCTGTAGGGTCATAGACTTACAGGACTGGGAGAATTCGGAGGTCGTTTTATCCAAATGCTGCCATCGGGGGTGAGATGATGGATAAAAAAAAAAAAAAAAAAAGAGAGAGAGAGCTGGTGACACATTAGCAAAGCCATAGAGCACCCTCCCTTCCCCTTACTAAGCTGTGGCATTCCTTCTTTCCAGTACACCAGGGGATGTGAGTGTCAGATTCTTGGAGAGAACACGCCAGCGGAGTTAGAATTTAGAATGTAAAGCCGGCAAGGAACATTTATAGCGTTGGGAAGGGCAAGGCAGCAATAAAACACCAGGGGAAAAAAAAAAATAGAAACAGAAAACTGAATTGCAAAGTGCCTTCTTAGATTTTATTTGCAACACAGTACTCCAACAGCTTTCTTTTAAATCATACCTCTCTTCATGTTCACTGCTGGCCCCATCAAATCACACTTGGAAGATATCAGAATGCCATATGCTCTGAAGTTTTCTTTAAATTCGTTGGGTGCTCTGATTGCATAAGCCGCTTAAAAGGACCCTTCCGCGCTTAACAAAAACCTCTTAAGATATCATAATGATTTCTGCTGAAATGTTGTTGCTTTGGAACCAGATTCTATCGGATGCTTAATGGCATTCGGAGACACAATAGAGCAGCTCAGAGTTTTAAGAATATAGACGCGTTTTCCTCCCAGAGAGGCACCGAAGCCGGTGGTCAGAAGCTGGAATTGCAGTGTGGTAGACCTGGGTTCGAATCTCAGCTAAATGAGGCTATACGTGGATGTAAATGGCAGCTGTATTGTTAGGCAACAGTCAACGTGGGCTCTTAATAACCCATACAGGCTGAGAAAGCCATAGACATGGGTGACAGAAGTAAGAATTTCAGTAGCATTTATATTTGGCTTTAAATCCTTGTATTCTGACTCATTCTTGCTTGGTGACATGTGTGGTCCCACGGTCCTCTGTCTCTCCCCACATTTCACGTCTTCAATCTGTTCTGTCAGCCTGTGGGTGAGCAGAATGATGCCCCCTCCCACACACACACCACCTGAAAAGGGTAAATTTCAATTCCCAGAACCTGTAAATTGTGATTTACTGTTGTTTTGGTTGCAGGATATGAAGAAAATCTGGCCTCACACAGATATGTGTTGCCTGCAAAAGAAGTAACAGTCTTTTCAAAGGATATCTAAATGTAGACGTTCTTCTCTGGGTTGTTGTTTTTTTTTTTAATGTTTATTTTTTATTTTTGAAAGAGAGAAGGAGAGAGAGAATCCCAAGCAGGCTCCACGCTGACAGCAGGGAGCTCGTTGATGGGGCTTGAACTCATGAACTGTAAGATCATGACCTGAGCTGAAGTCGGACGCTCAACCGAGCCACCCAGGCGCCCCAATATTCTTCTTTGATATTGTAATTTTCTTCCTCCTACAAAATATAGGTCCTGGCTCTCAGTACCTCAGAATATGACCTTATTTGGAAATAGGGTCTATGCAGATTTACTCAAGTCCAGGTGAGGGCATTAGAGTGGGCCCTAATCCAATATGACTGGAATCCTCATAAGAGAGAACTGTGGACACAGACATTAGAGAAGAAGACGGTGTGAAGAGACACAGGGAGAAGGCCATGTGATGATGGCAGTAGAAATAGGAATTATGCTACTCAAGCCAAGGAGCTCCTGAAGCTACCAGAAGCTGGAAGAGGAATGGACCTTTCTGCTACAGCTTTCGGAGGGAGCATGGACCCCTTGATCGCAAACTCCTGGACTCCAGAACTGTGAGGCAATAAATCTCTGTTCTTCCAAGCAACCCAGTTGCTGGTAGTTTGCTATGTCAGCCCTAGGAAATTGGTGTAGATACGAAGACCAAAATGGTCTTAAGAATGGCCATTTCTTAAAGGGTAATTGCAGTGTGGAATCTGAAACCATGTGAGTGACTGTTTCATACTGTTCTTATTAAAATCCACCAGCCTATTTTATACTTTGAATGGATCTTTCACCCATGCATGACTTTGTAACATCGTGCACTAATCATTTGGAAAATATGGGCTCATTAAGTTATGCTGATAGTCCAAATGTTAACAGTTCCTATCATACAGTAGTTTAAAACTCACATTTGTCACGGCGCCTGGGTGGCTCAGTCAGTTGAGCGTCCGACTTCGGCTCAGGTCATGATCTCGAAGTCCGTGAGTGCAAGCCCCATGTCGGGCTCTGTGCTGACAGCTCAGAGCCTGGAGCCTGTTTCGGATTCTGTGTCTCCCTCTCCCTCTGCCCCTCCCCTGCTCGTGCTCTGTGTCTCTCTCAAAAATAAAATAAACATTAAAAAAAATCACATTTGTTAATATCACTACTGATATCATCTGGAAAGATTTTGACTATTGAGAAGATAGTAAGCTCCTGTTGGTGGACTCACGTTTTCAAATATTGTAATTCTCCCTTGAAAGCTCAAATTATATCATTGGCGACAAATACAGTCAGTTGTTTTCCTTGAAGTGACACAAATGCACCATTCGTTTCTGAGGAACATGTTGCCAAGTACCCAAGTCTGAATAAATAGATGTTTATCATCACAAAATGGCGTTTAGCGAGAAGCGTGACTGGTTACGCTTGCAACTCAGGCAACTGCATAGGTGCTTGCCTCTTCTAAGTCAGGTGGGCAGCAGAAGGGCCTCGTGCAAACTTGCCATTTAGTAACAGAATATTTAAAAGCCATAGACTACAAGGCTAAAATAATAAAATTAATAATTTTTACTGCACAAAGTACATTTTTAAGTTTTTTTTTTTAAGGCATATTTTTAAACTACAAGTATGTGGCAATGAAGAATAACTGACTACTAGTATGGTTTGGTGCCACCACCCTGATTCATGGTAAGGAGCCAGGGGGTTTACCACCACTGGTTTTTGTTTGTCTATTTACCCTCAGGGCAAATGTCAACAAAACAAAAAAAGCAAATATTCTTTTAAAAATAGTTTTGACCTCGGAGGCCCACTGGTATCCATAGACCATCTTAGAAAGGAAAGGTCTTGTATCCACCATATGTAAAGAGCTTTTACAACTCAATAATAAGAAGCAAAATGACCAGATTTTTTAACTGGTCAAATGTTTGAACAGTCACCTCACAAAAGTAGATATATGGCTGGCCGATAATACCTAAGGAGATTTCTCTCTCTTTTTTTTTTCTTATAGAGATTTGTATACTTGAAATTGTCAGAGGAATACAAATGAGAACAAATTAGGTAGACCCAGCTTTACAAGCTAAAATTTAAAAACAACAACTTGATAATACCAAGTCAGGATGCGGAGCAACCAGAACTTTCTTTCATTGCTGGGAAGTGTGTAAAATACAACAACCGGTTTAGGAAAACCATTTGGCAGTTTCTTATAAAATTAAACATCTACTTAATATATGACCCACTGATCCCTCACCTAGCTGTTTAACAAAGAGAAGTGAAAACATGTGTTCGTACAAAGACTTTTACATGAATTTTATAGCAGCTTTATTTCCTCTAGCCCCAAGTTATACTAATGCAGATATTTATCAACAGTGCATCGACAGTGTGTGAAGTATGTCCACACAGTGGAAAACCATTCAGCAACAAAAAAGAACAAACTACTGGTAGGTCCAACAACACGGATAATTCTCAAACCATTGTATTAAGGAAAAAAGACTGGCGCAGAAGAGTACATATTGTTTGATTCCATTTATATGAAGGTCTGGAGCAGGAAAACTAAGCAATAGAATTCAGACCACTGGTTGACTGGGGCTGGTGACAGGGACTGAAAAGGCATAAAAGGAAACTTTTGGAGGTGATCATGTGTGGGACGGCCATTCTACAGGTGTGTTCATTTGTTAGACCTCATTAGACCGTCCTCTTAAAATGAGGACATTTTATTGTAAACTATAGCTCAATAGATGCTTTTTTTTTCTTTTTAAGTGTTAAGCTCAGGCATTTCTTTTTTTTTTTTTTTTACTGAGATCTAGTTTGCTTTTAAAGGAAAACTAATTTAGGAGCTATTAAAACTATTACTGATCAAAGAAAAATATGGAAATAGCTCCAATTTATCTTATGAAGTTTGTGTAATTTTAACACTTCACAACAGACATATTGCATATGAAAGTGGAGGTTAAAAGTCTAAACACATTAAGGTAAATTATATCAAGCAGTTCAAAAAACATAATCCTGAATAACAAGTACAGTTTATTTTGGTAAGGCAAAGTTCATGTATCATTAGGAAATCTTTAATATAATTAATTACCTCAACAATTAAAGGATTAATATTATATTATCCATATGATTTGGAAATATATGCTCAAAACCTTCGGTGAAATTCAGCAGCCATTCCTACAAGACAGGAAAGCAATGTACAATAAAACATATCATAAAAGAAAGAAAAAATTTTGTATACCAATGCTGCTATATCCAGAAAACTTAATCACTAAGTTAAACTAAAATTAGTAAGAAAATTTGCTAACATGGGTGGAAAAATACAACATTGTCTTCTCTTTAGGAAAGCAAAAAAGCAACTGAAATGTAAATATAAAAAAAATTTTAATAATAAAATCTATAAAATACTTAGAATAAAAAAGGCGTAGGACATATGTTGGATTATACAAACTTACCAGATTTTATTAATATTAAATACAATATATAGTAGGGGTTGCTGGGTGGCTCAGTTGGTTAAGCATCTGACTTCGGCTCACGTCACAATCTCAAGGTTCTACGTGTCACATTTGAGATACTAAGAGAAGCCCGGATAGCTGATAAAACAGTATTTCTAGGTGTGTCCGTGAGGATGTTTCTGGAAGAGACTCACATTTGAAACGGTAGACTGAGTAAAGACCACCCTCGTCAATGTGGCCTGACATTGTCCAATCCATGGAGGACTCGGATAAGAACAAAAATATAGAGGAAGTTGTTAATTCTCTTCCTTCCACATATCTATATCAATATCTCCATTTGTACATCCTATTGGTTCTGTTTCTTTGGAGAACCTTGACTAATCCATCAGTGTCATAAAACGAATGGATGTCATCCTGAAGTTGAACCTTATACATGAAACTGAAATCTGGACTTCAGCTCCTGGGCCTCTAGAGTTCTATCGGGTAATTTTTTGGCATCTTCAAGATTCTGCCTAGAAAAATCTTATATTTTTATGCATACCTTACCAGGAGATTTGCATTTATGGTTATACCCCCAAATTTCAACCCATGTAAAGAAAACAAGACAGAAGAATTATGTGATATAATTTGCAATGCTGAACTCTTACAATTGGGATCTATTCTGCAGTCATTCTGAAACTTCATATTTTCACTGGTTTTTTTTTTTTTTTTGAAATTCAACATGTAGTGACAATGAACCAATATCTTAGTAACCAGTGTCTTGCATACAGGAGATACACAATAAATATTGAATCACGTTGAGCAGCTATTAATGATTGCTCTGCTGTTAAGGTTTTTTTTCTTATTTTTGACTTTCTAAATGAATGCCTCAGACTTCTGATCAGATCTAGAAAATAAAGGTTGTTTTATGAAAGGTAACGTGCTTTATGAATTTAGTTGGCTAATATTAATACTGCACTTGTTCTCAGCTCTGATTGATTTGAAGAAAAGAACTGTTAAGAAATGAAACGCAGTTCCCCATGCAGTAAGCTCCATAATTTGATGAGGCATCAAGCACTGAAGATTCAAAATAATGTAAGAGGTATGTCCTACAATTTACAGCAGTGGTAACAGACCCGCAAACCAACGATTATAATACAGTATGATAAATGCAATAGAGGAACACACAGGTATGTCTTAGACACAAAGAGGAGACAGGGGTTGGCCAGGGATAGACACAATCAGGGCAGGCTTCAGAGAGGTCATGATGTTGAGTTAATTTTTTTTTAATGTTTATTTATTTTTGAGAGAGAGAGAGAGAGAGAGAGACAGAGACAGAGAGCAAGGGCTAATGGGGGAGGGGCAGAGAAAGAGGGAGACACAGAATCCAAAGCAGGCTCTAGGCTCTGAGCTGTCAGCACAGAGCCTGATGCGGGGCTCAAACCTACGAGCCATGAGATCATGACCTGAACCGAAGTCAGATGCTTAACTGACTGAGCTACCCAGGCACCATAATATTGAGCTAATTTTTAAAAGACGTGCTATCTGTGTGTAGGACATTCCAGCCAGACAGAGTAGACCATATGAAGGTGCCAAGGTGTGTTCTAAGAAATTCCCGTTAATCCAGAGTTGCTGGAGTGAAGGCTTCTCCCGAGGCAGTGGCTGGCTAGGAAGCTGGACAGATAGGCAGGTCCCAATCATGAGGTGCCTGGTGAGCTATGCTGAAGAAAGTTCTGGGGAACTTTTGGACATCCAAGTAGGCGTATGAAGATTCAAACTAGGCCCAGGCTGAGCCATCAAGAGGTAAAGAGGATATCGGGCTGGGTGTAAGGGACCTGTAGGTATGGCCCTTCTAGGAGTTCTAACTAGTTGGAGCAGTAGTGGTTCAGCAATGGGAAGTAAGAAATCAGACACATCCTGCTCCCCTCTCACTAACCCCAGGAGTAGGGTACAGCCGCCATAGACAGAATCTGCCAGGAAAGGAATGGTCTGGAGGCAAGGATGGGCAACAACCTTTATTTCAAAATCCGTTGGCCATAGGTTCTTCAGTAACATTCATGTTCATAATTAGGATCTCAAAGAACCTTTTGAATTCTCCAAGATATATAGAAATGTAGTGACAAGGCAAAGGACTTGGAGTGAGCAGACCTGAATATTACTATAAAGCAACATTTTGTTGATTTTTTTTTTTGTGCCACTGACGACCTGAGCCCCTTCTTAAGAGCACCTGAATCTCCTTGTAGAGAATCACGTCATCCCTGCTGTGGGGGCATCTTGGTAGGAGCCCAGCCCCTGCCTCCCACTAATTCCTGGTGTCAGATTCATTCTCTGTCCTCCCCAGTGAGGGAGCTGGCATGTAACCCAAACTTGGCTGATTCATCTCCCGTGGGACTTTGAATTTGGAGCCAGCAACATTCCCAATCTCGAGGGAAAGCATTTAGGCTTTCTCCATTATATAAGATGTTCGCTATGGGGTTTTTTTTTATAGATGCCCTTTAACAGGTTGAGAAAGTTCCTTCTATTCCTGTTTTGTTCAGTATTTTTTTTTTATCATGAAAGTGAGTTGAATTTTGTCAAGTGCTTTTTTTTAAGTCTATCGAGATGATCATGTGGTTTTTATCCTATTTTCTACTAATATGATATATCATATTGATCTATTTTTAGATGTTAAACCAATGGTTTGGGTTGATCTCAGCCCATTAGCAGGGATGCTATCAGGTAGGAACGCCTGGGACACTCACCTGGGCCTGTTCTATGCCCTGCAGCCCCCCACAGACACTTCCAGATGAATGCTGTGCCTGGATTGGTCCTTGTGGTTCTTATTATGATTACAATGGGGTAAATTGCTACAAGGCTTTATGCCAATGATTGATATTAAAATTTATTTGGTGTCACATGTATTTTATTTTCTAACTGCGAGATTTGCTAATTTACGTATGTTTAAGCCTAGTGAATCGGCATCCGTGAGCTGATTCACCAATACCTTATTTTTTGCCAAGCTGGGTAGCAGAGAACTGTGTGGGTGTCCATGCGTGTCTCAAACACTTAAAAGGAATAAATGTTGAATGATGATGTGCCAAGAGATATTATTCTGGAAAGATTTCATGAAAGAGGTGGAATTTAAGCAGCCATTTGAAAGAAAAAAAGAAACACACTACAGAGGATCATTTATGTAGCAAGTGAGATCTATGTTAATTTCCCTAACTGTTGATTTGGCGCTTTTGCAAGCTGAACCGCTTTGGAAGCACCCATCTGTCTGAGTCTAAATACCAGAGAATCACCTTTCCCGAAGAACCTCCCTCGCTGGTGTCCATCTGGGCCATCTGAGTAACAGATTGCTAATACAACCTGGTTTGACAGGAGCTATTTTGAAAATGGCTGTGCTTGTCTCATCCAAGGTGACGACCTACTTCTCCACCAATGACTGTAACCATGTTTCTTGGGTTCTTCACCCCTTGCCCAAATTTGTGTCATTTATTATTTCAATTTAAAATGTTGCACTTTTCCAGGGCACCTGGGTAGCTCAGTCGGTGGAGCGGCTGACTCTTGATTTCGGCTCAGGCCATGATCCCAGCAGGGTCATGGGACTGAGCCCCACGAGCCTGCTTAAGAGTCTTTCTCACCCCTCTATCCCTCTCCCCCATTCACTTTCTTTCCTTCTGTCTCTAAAAAAGGTAAAAATAAAACAATAAAACGTTGCATTTTCCATTTCTCGAGAGTCATTATAATGTTATCGTCACTGGTAAAAATGAGTCATCTTAACTCCTTTTGCTGTGTCTCTCCAAAGAGCATATCCCGGGGACTCAACCTGGAGACACAGGGTGTCAAAGATCTTGAAGTTACAGAGAAGGAGAAAATAGTAAGTACCTTACTGGCATTTCATTTATAGCATTATTAGTCTTTATTTTAAAAATAGTGGCAAATGACAGCATGAAATCATCACAAGCAGGGACCACAAAAGGTACAGATATAGCAGGACTTCAGAGCCGCAGTCGAATATTTGGGGGCAGTGTCTATTCCAGTATGTTCTGTTTACATATTAAGTTTCTAACAAGAAAAGCATTCGTTAGTGAATTTCCTCTGTACCGTACTAACAGTTTCCTTGTTGGTTCAATCAGGTGTTCACCAGGTCAAGTAAGTCCTCCTATTCTACCTGCTTGTCCCTCTCACATCGCGCCCCCCCCTCCGTATGCCCCCTGTCCATACCCCGGCTCCAGCCCCTGGCCCTCTCACATGCCCTTCTCAGCGGCTTGTGCTCAATGTCTGTGCTCAGCACCAGCGTGCTGGAAGCCGGTTACGTCTCTGCAGCAGGCTGCTCTCCGACGTGGCCCTGAGCAGTCTGGTGTTCCACGCAATTACAAACAGATCTTTGTGTATCAGAGATTTTCTTTCTCTGTTTCTTTTTACCAAATATTGCAAGAGCATGACTAAGAGAAAGCTAAAGCGATTTGATTTCGCTAGACTTTTGAAAAGTGTGGCTTGAGATTTCATTTACTGGATTTTTTTTCTTCCCTGCTCCCTCCCTTTCTTTCCTTCTTTCCTTTTTTATCTTTTGTGGTGGTGGTGGTTTTTGTTATCTTGATTTGGTTCTGGTTTAGGTTTGTCCTGGCAACATTTGAAGATCACACTCATTTGTTGATAGAACAACAATAAAATTTACTGCCCAGGAAGATCTGGGCAGTGAACTGGGGAAAGAAAGCAGCGGTCTAGAGATGAAGGGATTGAATTCTTCCCTTGGCCATGCTACGGATTCGCTCTATGACATGTATTAAGCTTTGGAGCCCCTCTGGACTTCGTGTACAAAATCAGATGGTGGAAACTGATTCTCTTCCAGATCTTTCTTGACTGCAGCATTCTATGAATTGAAAACCAGATTGTCACAAACATCTAAAAACACTCCCGCAAACCTGTAAGAAAGGGATTTTGAGAAAAATGGCAGGTTAACTGTACATTTCCAGACCCTCCAATCTCCCACCTCCTCGCTAAGGCCGCCCAACAACTGAGAAAATTATGACGTGACAGCAGGTGTCCACGGCTGGGGCATCATCTTTTTAATGCTTTAAAATACAGACAGATCGTGCTCACTTCGGCAGCACATATCCTAAAATTGGACCGACACAGAGAAGATTAGAGTGGCCCCTGCACAAGGATGACACACAAGTTTGTGAAGCCTTTCATATTTTTTACGTATATACAATGGAATACTGCTCAGCGATGAAAAATAACGAAATCTTGTCATTTGCAACAACGTGGATGGGACTAGAGTGTATTCTGCTAAGCAAATTAAGTCAGAGGAAGACAGATATCATATGATTTCACTCCTATATGGAATTTGAGAAACAAAACAGATGAACATAGGGGAAGGGAAGGAGAAGTAAGATAAACACAGAGAGGAAGGCAAACCATAAGAGACTTAAATACAGAGAACAAACTGAGGGTTGCTGGGGGTGGGAGGTGGGTTAAATGGGTGATGGGCATTAAGGAGGGCACTTGTTGGGATGAGTACTGGGTGTCATATGTAAGAGATAAATCACTGGGTTCTACTCCTGAAGCCAATACCACACTGTACGTTAACTAACTTGCATATAAAATAAAATAAAATAAAATAAAATAAAATAAAATAAAATAAAATAAAGACAGGGATCTTCCCACCACAAAAACAGCAAAGTCCCCCCTCCACTGTCAGACTAATTCGCCAACTCATTCACCATTTCCTGCCAGTTCACCACTTGCCATGGTTTTTAACAGCCTGACTTTGGTCCTGCCCACGAGCGGGCAGGAAGTGAGGCAGGGCGGGCAGGCTGCCTAAGAACAGGTGGTTTCTTTTGAAGTAGAACCAGCAGACAAGACCGGGGAAAATTTTAATAAGTACATAAAAATAACTTTGGAGATGTAATTGGAGCCAAAAGAAGACTTTCAGAAGTTCAAATTCTGATTTACAAATTTAAATGTATTTAAATATATTTTTATTTTGGAGAGAGAGCCAGAGAGGGGCAGAGAGAGAGGGAGACAGAGAATCCTAAGCAGGTTCCCTGCTTTCCATCCAATCTCTGCGCAAAGTGTGAGAGAGGGAGGCAGAGATTGGATGCGGGGCTGGATCGGAAGACCCTGAGGTCATGACCTAAAGTGAAATCAAGAGTCAGACACTCAACCAACTGAGCCACCCGGGTGCCCCTGATTTACAAACTTAGAAATTCAGCAGACATGGGGCATCCAGGTGGCTCAGTTAAGCATCCAACTCCTGATTCAGCTCAGGTCATGATCTCAGGTCCGGGGGTTCGAGCCCCACATGTGGCTCTGAGCTGACAGTGGAGCTTGCTTAGGATTTTCTCTCTCTCCCTCTCTCTTTTTCCCTTCCCTACTCATACTCTGTCTGTTTCTCTCTCTCTCTCTCTCTCTCTCTCTCTCAAAATAAATAAATAAACATGAAAAAAGTATATAAACAGCAGACATGAGAAGTACAGTGGTCAATGCTGAGAGCTGAACTGGGATTTGGGGAGAAGAAAGGGAAAAAGTAGCTGAGTACATTGAGCAAAATACAAAGTAACAGAAAATATGAATGAAGAGATAAGAATGAACCTGGCCTAGAGATTTATTATGTGAATAATAGAGTTTCCGAGGGAGAAAAAGCACTGGATGGAGAAAAAGTAATGCTTGTATAAGCATATAAGAAAACTTCCCTAAGCCAGAGAGAGACTATTTTCTGTTACAAGGTGCTCGCCAATTCCCAGGCAAAATGAGAACAGACATATATCTGGCCATACATCATTGAAATCTCTGAACCCTGAGAATGGAGAAAACACATTTCAGACAGACAAAACGGTACTTGCATAAAAAGAGAATCTAGGCTAGCACCAAATGTCTCATTTGCAGGCTTGGAGTAGAAAAGGGCTGTGATCTGGGAACTGTGCACAGAGGCATACATTCAGATGTGAGGGCAAAAGAGGGGTATTTTGGGTTGTTCAAGAATTCAGAAATATATCGCCCTCATTCCATTACCAAGGAAACTACACGACACTCCAATAAAAGGAAAAATTAATTCAATTCTAAGACTTCACAACGGGGGGGGGGGGGGGGGAAGTAAAAATACCAAAAAATTGTGACAAGCATACATATACCTACAAAATGTATAATTTAAATTGATAAGGCATAATGCAAATGAGTACAAACAATATATATTTTGTTGTGCCCTCTCTCTCTCTTCCTTCCTTCTTTTTTCTTCAAGCATGTATTTATATCAATATGAACTGATAGACTCTTACTTTACCCTTTTTGTTATAATCCAACACTACTTTAAAAAAATCTTCTTGCTCAAATTGTTCTTACGTGTGTACAGGAAGGAAGGAGGGAGGGAGGAAGGGAGAAAGGAAGGAAGGGAGAACCAAGAAAGAATCCAAGTACCTTTCAGTAACACAGTATTTGCCTATATTGCCTCATTTGGGGGCATTGGTGGGGGGTCAACAATTGAAAATAAATCTTGAGGGGCACCTGGGTGGCTTAGTCAGTTAAGCCTCCAATTTAGGCTCAGGTCATGATCTCACGGTCTGTGAGTTCCAGCCCCACATCGGGCTCTGTGCCGACAGCTCGGAGCCTGGAGCCTGCTTCGGATTCTGTGTCTCCCTCTCTCTCTGACCCTCCCCCACTCACGCTCTGTCTCTCACTCCTTCACAAATAAATAAACATTGAAAAATAAATTAATTAAAAAAAGAAAAGAAATCCTGAACGCTTTTTAGCGATTTGCTTACTTTAGCAGCATGGACAAAGTAATTCTGAAACTACTGTAGCTGTATGGGAACTGAGGAAATGACTACACCTGCTGATATTGTTGGAAGTCTAGTTCTCACGGTGGAGGAAGGACACACAAATCTGACTCCCGCTGCCAAATCTGAGATGATTCAAGCATCAAAATAATTAAGTACGGTACTGAATTACAAGCCATTGAAAACCTAGGGATTAATCAGTCTGTGCCCATAGATTAGGTAGATAGATAGATAGATAGATAGATAGATTAGATAGATAGAATTAGGGCTCTCCTTCCAGCTAAATGTCAAGTGCTCACTGGTAAATGTGTAGGGCGTGATAGAGCTGGAAAAATCGCTACTTTGCGAACAGCATGAGGAATGACTGGATCGGGCAAGAATCACCAGTGGATGATAAATCTAGGGGGGAGTTTCGATCGGCAGCAGGAGGGCTGCATGACAATAAGGTATATCACTCCAGACTGCTTATTAGTTGCAAGGGAGAGAAAGGAAAACCATAATGATAGAGTGGAGAATCAGTCAACAGCCTGCGTAGGTGATCAAAATTCACATCAGCAGTGGAGGGCAGGTAGATGTTGTGTGAGGGCACACAAGGTAAACTGAGGAAGACACAGCTCACTTGTTGGGAATGAGATGAGGGCGCGTGACCTGAATCAATCATGACTGAATAATCAGAAAAGCACAGAACAACATGATAACAATAGAAACAACATCATATATTTTTAAATGTCAGGGGAAACTGTACTCTTATAAAACGTGACTCTCTTCCAAAGAAGACACCCAGATGGCCAACAGACACATGAAAAGATGCTGAACATCACTCGTCGTCAAGGAAATACAAATCAAAACCACAGTGAGGTGTCACCTCACACCTGTCAGAATGGTTAAAACCAAAAACACAAGAAACAAGTGTTGGCTAGGATGTGGAGCAAAGGAAACCTTCGTGCCCTGTTGGTGGGAATGCAAACCAGTGCAGCCACTGTGGAAAACAGTATGGAGGATTCCTCAAAAAATTAAAAATAGAATTACAATATGATCCTGTAATCCATTATTGGGTGTTTACCCAAAGAAAATGAAAACACGAATCCCAAAAGACATATGCACCCCTATGTTTACTGCAGAATTATTTACAATAGCCAAGGCATGGAAGCTCCCAAGTGCCCATCTGTAAGTAAATGGATAAGGAAGAGGCTATATATATATACACACACACACATATACACACACACACACACACACACACACATATATATATACACATACATACATATAGGAATATTACTCAGCCATGAAAAAGAATGACATCTTGCCATTTGCAACAACAGGGATGGACCTAGAAGGTATATAGTTGAGTGAAATAAGTCAGAAAGAGAAAGATAAATATCATAAAATTTCACACATGTGTGGAATTTAAGAAGTAAAACAAATGAACAAAGGTAAAACAACATAAACAAAAAAACCCCAGACTCAAATACAAAGAACAAACTGGTCGTTACCAGAGGGGAGGTGGGGGGGGGGGGATGGATAAAATAGGTGAAGGGAATTAAGAGCACATTTGTCATGATGAGCACTGAGTAATGTATACAATTGTTGAAATTGATATAACCCTGAACATTAATTACCCTTCAATTTAAAAAATGTGAATGCCATAAAATACCAAGTAAGGCTGTAGAGATTTCCAGACCAAAGGAGGCTAAAGAGGCACAACCAAAAGTGACACTTAGCCTTAGACATGGCCTTTCCCTGGAGGGTGGGACTGCCATAAAAAGCATTATTAGGTCAACGGACAAAAATATTAACTCTACATTAAATTAAATTATTATAACAAAATGTCTGAAATTATAATTATACTATGGAAATTGTAAGAAAATATCACTCTTCTTAGGAAGTACACACAAAGTGTTTAGGGATAAGAGTAGCTATTCGGGGGGGGCACTGGGTAGCTCAGTTAAGCGTCTGACTTTGGCTCAGGTCGTGATCTCACAGTTCATGAGTTTGAGCCCCACATCAGGCTCTGTGCTGACAGCTCGGAGCCTGGAGCCTGCTTTGGATTCTGTGACTCCCTCTCTCTCTGCCCCTCCCACACTTGCACTCTGTCTCTCTCTGACTCTCAAAAATAAATAAATGTAAAAATAATTTTTTAAAAGTAGATATAAGGGTATATATGTAACTTACCCTGAAAAGATATAATTACATCTCTGTGTGTGTGTGTGTGTGTGTGTGTGTATAGAAAGTAAATAGAGGTTAGAGGAAATTGGGGTCAAATGTTAATAGGTAAGTCTGACAAAGAGCATTGT
This sequence comes from Prionailurus viverrinus, assembly GCF_022837055.1. Lineage (NCBI taxonomy): Eukaryota > Metazoa > Chordata > Mammalia > Carnivora > Felidae > Prionailurus > Prionailurus viverrinus. The sequence continues at coordinate 26,306,976 of NC_062564.1, forward strand.
AGATGTCCTTTGTACTAGTTTTGTTTTTCTAATCGTATAATTGCTTTAAAAAAAAAAGCGTAAAGAATCCACAACGACGAATTCTAATTTTATCAACAAGATATAAGGGTCAGGAATGGGAGAATGAATACATAAGAAAGCAAAAGTATTCCTAATGTCCCAGTTAGGTTGGTAGGGAGGACAAGAATGCTGTTAAACCTTTAGAGGGTCAAGGGGACTCTGTGATTCCAGCACACTGATGGAGATTTCCAACTTTAAGGAGGAGGCAAAACACAAGAGCTATACAGTAAAAGTGTATCGCTTGAGACAAAGCAGGGCGGGGAAAAGAACTTAAAAAATGAATGTCTTGATTACCCCAGATGAAATGTGAAAAGAGGAAAAGCATGAACAACAATATATTTAATAAATGGTTAAATATAAAGTAAGAAGGAAGGTAAGAAATCATACTATCAGAATGGATGTGAAGGGGTTGAAATCCAGTATCAGATGATAGGACTCTCAGACTGGGTTAAGAAATAATATCAAGCCATATGCTCTTTACAAAACACATATTTTAAATTCTTCCTGGAAAGTTTGAAAATTAAGGGACAGGTAAATATAAATCAGGCATATGCAAACCAAATAGTATCCAGCGAAAGGAAATTCAAAAGCAATCATTTTGATATTGGCTGTAGGAGAGCCACACGGGTTTGCAAACGATGAGGGATCATTTTAACCCTCTCCATCTTCTGTCTACACTTTGGAAGGATGGCATTGTTTCCTTAGCAACCCACTTGAAAGGGAGAGCTTGCTCCGCCATGAATAACATCAATGATGGCTGTCACAGGCCATAATTTGGAAGCTCTCTCTTTAAATGTCGAACTTAACCTAATGAGGTCCTATTCCTGAAGACATTCGGATGTTTTTTTTTTTAACAGAAAGAAATACAAATGCCTGATTTAGGGGGAGTTTGTACTAGTGAAGTCATATCTTCATTCACGCTGAAGAACAGATAAGATGGCGTCAAATGATGGTGAATCCACTAACATTACGGATGCTAAAAACTTCCAGGTATTCTTTGTTAAGTCGCTACAAAGTGAGTAATGGACCCCCTACCGGACAGTCCCAGGAAAGGCTTTGTGGACGAACGTCTTTCTCCACGCCTGAGTTTCTGCTGCCACCTACAGTCCAGTCTGGGCACAGCACTTTGCCCTTCGTGCTATTTTTCACAGTTGCCACAAGATCCCTTAAACATTGTATTTGCTGACTCTTGCACAATGGGTATGGTCTGTATCCAGGCCAGGACCTGCAGACATACATCTACATGTCAGGGAGAAAAATGATACAATTAATTCGTACCAGGAACAGCTTCCCTTGCGAGGCCCTGAGATGATCTCTGAGTCACACATGCCAGCATTAACATTCTCACCCAGGAAATTCCACTTCGTCAACGCTCACCCCTGCTTCTCCCCTCCTGGATTAGCCGGAGGTTGAGATGAGGACCCACCCAGCCCGCACTGTCACTCCAGTGGAAATAAGAATGATAATATTCACAAGAAACACCAGCATTTCTTTCATGCTTCCTGTGTGCCAAGGCACCTTGCCTGTGTATGACCCCATTTATTCTTCATGATACAATAAGAGAGTCATTCTTATCTCCCCCCCCCCCTTTTTATGAACGAGGAAACAACTCAAGGCTCAGAAAAATCAAGTTGCTTGTCCAAACAACTAATAGAACTAACAAGTGGTAAGCCCCAGGTTTAAACCCAAATCTGTGGTTCGAAGTCAACAATTCTCAGGGTTCCTGGGTGGCTCAGTCGGTTAAGCGTCCGACTCTTGATTTTGGCTCAGGTTATGATCTCAGGGTCTTGAATTCGAGGCCCACGTTGAGCTCTGTGCTGGCAGCGTGGAGCCTGCTTGGGATCCTCTCTCTCTCCTCTCTCTGCCCCTCCCCGCCTCTCTCTCTCTCTCTCTCAAAATAAATAAATAAACTTTAAAAACATCTTTACACTATGACATGCTTGATTTGCTCAAGCATACGGGAAGATCACCCCCACAGGTATCTTTTGGGAGTGCCCCATTCCCAAAAACTCTAGAGCAACTGAGCACATGAAATTGCTAAGTTCTTGAAAAGTCACATGAGTAAAATGGCCATATTAGGTGAGCACGCTAGCTTCAGTGAGCTGTTCACCTGGTAAAAGAGATTGCCGCACCTCCCTTCCTTCCTCCCTTCCTTCCTCCCTTCCTTCCTCCCTTCCTTCCTTCCTTCCTCCCCCCATTCATTCATGTCAACAGCTCCCTGGAGCTGTGTGGGCCACATAAACAAACCAAACTACGATACAATGTAGTAGTTTCACCAAGAGGGGTGCTCGGGGCACATGGGGCACAGTATGATGTACTCATCATCTGCCCACATTCATCTCGAGTCAATTACTGCTTTTCCTTCTTCACATACCTTCTTCATGAAAACTGAGACTTCCTCAAACTACAAACAATGTGTCCAAGGATGAGGCAAACCTTTCTTTTCATTGCTATTGGTTTCAGTTTACATTTTTCTTAACTTTTTCCACTTAAATTCTCTAACTTGAAATGTGTTCATTTGATCACATCACACATCATCAAGGGAATTTTCAGGGCAGGTTTTCCTTTGCTTGGCTTTACCCTATCTTCTCCCTCCCCTGTGCTCCTCAGGACGGTCCCCATTTGTCAGGGTAACACATATTACAAATATTACATTTCTGCTCTGTGTTTATATATTCATGTGTGGACATATAAATACCTATGCATTGGGGGAGAAGAAAAGCCAAGAAAAAAAAAAAGCTTTTTTCTGTGCATATCTATAACATGTTCAAAGCTATTGTTTGGTTGTTACCTTTCACCCGTTCAGTATCCATACACTCTTTCAGCTGGAAGGTTCCAGAACCCACCTGATTCAACTCCTGCCTGATGAGTGACTCTACCTCAGATTATTCTCCCCTTAAAGATCTTCCAGACCAAAGGCTCAGTTGTGACCCCAGGCAGATGAAAAAATATTTCTGTTTTGTCTTCTGGGGGCAGATACAATGTTCTCTTACATGTAAGTAACACCTTTCCCCACTTGATTTAAAACCATTTTACAGAGTATGTATTTGTTAGATACTCTGTTTCTCAAATCCTTAAAAGTTATGTGAGAAAACAAAACCTGCCCTAAAGGAGTAAGTACTGATACCAGGGGGAATTTAAGGAATGGTAAGAAAACAGACTCTAAAGTCTCACCAAGTGCTCTCAAGCCCCAGGCCGGCAGCCGCAGGCTGTGTGGCATTGGGCAAGCCAGTTCCCCTCTCTGCGCCTCTGTGCAAACATTACAAACTTTTTGTTTTAATTATTGAGATGATATATGCAAAGCATTTAGCAAAAGCCAAGACTTTGGCATTAGTGATAGATTTTTTTAATTAATTAATTAATTTATTTATTGGGTGGGGGTTGGTAGAATTGTACTTTAATGTGTCTCTGTTCACTAGCAGAACAGGAATTTTCCAATGGTACTTATATTTTCCTGAAGGAAATGATTTATTTGTTTATTAAAGTTATAATTCTGTAAGCCACATAAGATTCCAAGATTAAAAAGTCCTAAGGATATACCACACATTGATAAACTATAGGTTTATTTAATTTATTTTTTCTAATTTTATTTTTTATTTTTTAAAACTTACATCCAAATTAGTTAGCATATAGTGCAACAATGATTTCAGGAGTAGATTCCTTAGTGCCCCTTACCCATTTGCCCATCCCCCCTCCTACAACCTCTCCAGTAACCCTCTGTTCTCCGCATTTATGAGTCTCTTCTGTTTTGTCCCCCTGCCTATTTTATATTATTTTTGTTTTCTTTCCCTTATGATCATCTGTTTTGTCTCTTAAAGTCCTCATATGAATGAACTCATATGATTTTTGCCTTTCTCTGACTAATTTCACTTAGCATAATACCCTCTAGTTCCATCCACATAGTTGCAAATGGCAAGATTTCGTTCTTTTTGATTGCCAAGTAATACTCCATTGTATATATACACCACATCTTCTTTATCCATTCATCCATCAATGGACATTTGGGCTCTTTCCATTCTTTGGCTGTTGTTGATAGTGCTGCTATAAACATGGGGGTGCATGTGTCCCTTCAAAACCGCACATCTGTATCCTGTGGATAAATGCTTAGTAGTGCAATTGCTGGGTCGAAATGCTTAGTAGTGCAATTGCTGGGTCGTAGGGTAGTTCTATTTTTAGTTTTTTGAGGAACCTCCATACTGTTTTCCAGAGTGGCTGCCCCAGCTTGCATTCCCACCAACAATGCAAAAGAGATCCTTTTTCTCCGCATCCTCACCAACATCTGTTGTTGTCTGAGTTGTTCATGTTAGCCATTCTGACAGGGGTAAGGTGATATCTCATGGTGGTTTTGATTTGTATTTCCCTAATGATGAGTGATGTTGAGCATTTTTTCATGTGTCAGTTGGCCATCTGGATGTCTTCTTTAGAGTAGTGTCTATTCATGTCTTTTGCCCATTTCTTCACTGGATTATTGGTTTTTTGGGTGTTGAGTTTGATGAGTTCTTTATAGATTTTGGATACTAACCCTTTATCTGATGTCATTTGCAAATATCTCCTCCCATTCTGTCGGTTGCCTTTTAGTTTTGCTGATTGTTTCCTTCGCTGTGCAGAAGCTTTTTATTTTGATGAGGTCCCAGTAGTTCATTTTTGCTTTTGTTTCCCTTGCCTCCAGAGATGTGTTGAGTAAGAAGTTGCTGTGGCCAAGATCAAAGAGGTTTTTGCCTGCTTTCTCCTTGAGGATTTTGATGGCTTCCTGTCTTACATTGAGGTCTTTCATCCATTTTGAGTTTATTTTTGTGTATAGGGTAAGCAAGTGGTCCAGGTTCATTCTTCGGCATGTTGTTGTCCAGTTGTCCCAGAACCACTTGCTGAAGAGACTGTCTTTATTCCATTGGATATTCTTTCCTGTTTGGTCAAAGATTAGTTGGCCATAGGTTTGTGGGTCCATTTCTGGGTTCTCTATTCTGTTCCATTGATCTGAGTGTCTGTTCTTTTGCCAGTACCATACTGTCTTGATGATTCTTTGTAGTATAGCTTTAAGTCCAGGATTGTGATGCCTCCTGCTTTGGTTTTCTTTTTCAAGATTGCTTTGGCTATTTGGGGTCTTTTCTGGTTCCATACGAATTTTAGGATTATTTGTTCTAGCTCTGTGAAGAATGCTGGTGTTATTTTGATAGGGATCGCGTTGAGTATGTAGATTGCTTTGGGTAGTACCGACATTTTAACAATATTTGTTCTTCCTATGCAGGAGCATGGAATCATTTTCCATTTTTTTGTGTCTTCTTCAATTACTTTCATAAGCTTTCTATAGTTTTCAGTGTATAGATTTTTCACCTCTTTGGTTAGATTTATTCCTAGGTATTTTAAGTTTTTTTTTGTGCAACTGTGAATGGGATTGATTCCTTGATTTCTCTTTGTCGTTTCATTGTTGGTGTATAGGAATGCAACTGATTTCTGTGCGTTGATTTTATATCCTGCAACTTTGCTGAATTCATGAATCAATTCTAGCAGTTTTTTGGTAGAATCTTTTGGGTTTTCCTTATAGAGTATCATGTCATCTGCTAAGAGTCAAAGTGTGACCTCCTCCTGGCCAATTTGGATGCCTTTTATTTCTTTGTGTTGTCTGATTGCAGAGGCTAAGACTTCCAATACTGTTGAATAACAGTGGTGAGAGTGGACATCCCTGTCTCGTTCCTGACCTTAGGGGGAAAGCTCTCTGTTTTTCCCCGTTGAAGATGATATTAGCGCTGGGTCGTTCATATATGGCTTTTATGATCTCGAGGTATGCTCCTTCTATCCCTACTTTCTTCAGGGTTTTTATCAAGAAAGGGTGCTGTATTTTGTCAAATGCTTTCTCTGCATCTGTTGAGAGGATCATGTGGTTTTTTTCCTTTATTTTATGATGAATCACATTAATTATTTTGCAGATATTGAACCAGCCCTGCATCCCAGGTGTAAATCCCACTTGGTCGTGGTGAATAATTTTTTTAATGTATTGTTGGATCTGGTTGGCAAATATCTTGTTGAGGATTTTTGCATCCATGTTCATCAGGGAAATTGGTCTATCGTTCTCCTTTTTAGTGGGATCTCTGTCTGGTTTTGGAATCAAGGTAATGCTGGCTTCATAGAAAGAGTTTGGAAGTTTTCCTTATGTTTCTATTTTTTGGTACAGTTTCAAGAGAATAGGTGTTAACTCTTTCTTAAATGTTTGGTAGAATTCCCCTGGAAAGCCATCTGGCCCTGGACTCTAGTTTTTTGGCAGATTTTTGATTACTAATTCGATTTCCTTACTGGTTATGGGTCTGTTCAAATTTTCTATTTCTTCCTGTTTCAGTTTTGGTAGTGTATATGTTTCCAGGAATTTGTCCATTTCTTCCAGATTACCCATTTTATTGGCATATAATTGCTCATAATATTCTCTTATTATTGTTTTTATTTCTGCTGTGTTGGTTGTGATCTCTCCTCTTTCATTCTTGATTTTATTTCTTTGGGTCCTTTCCTTTTTCTTTTTGATTAAACTGGCTAGTGGTTTATTAATTTTGTTAATTCTTTCAAAGAACCAGCTTCTGGTTTCATTGATCTGTTCTGGGGTTTTTTTTGTTTTTTATTTTTTATTTATTTTTTTTTGTTTGTTTGCTTGTTTGTTTGTTTTGCTTTCGATAGCATTAATTTCTGCTCTAATCCTTATCATTTCCTGTCTTCTGCTGGTTTGGGGTTTTATTTGCTGTTCTTCTTCCGGCTCCTTAAGGCATAAGGTTAGGTTGTGTATCCGAGATCTTTCTTCCTTCTTTAGGAAGGCCTGGGTTGCTATATATTTTCCTCTTATGACCGCCTTTGCTGCATCCCAGAGGTTTTGTGTTGTGGTGTTATCATTTTCATTGACTTTCATATACTTTTTATTTTCCTCTTTAATTGCTTGGTTAGCCCATTCATTCTTTAGTAGGATGTGCTTCAGTCTCCAAGTATTTGTTACCTTTCCAAATTTTTTCTTTTGGTTGATTTCGAGTTTCATAGCGTTGTGGTCTGAAAATATGCACGGTATGATCTCAATCTTTTTGAACTTGCTGAGGGCTGATTTGTGTCCTAGTATATGGTCTATTCTGGAGAACGTTCCATGTGCACTGGAGAAGAATGTATATTCTTCTGCTTTAGGATGAAATGTTCTGAATATATCTGTGAAGTCCATCTGGTCCAGTGTGTCATTCAAAGCCATTGTTTCTTTGTTGATTTTTTGATTAGATGATCTGTCCGTTGCTGTGAATGGGGTGTTGAAGTCTCCTACTATTATGGTATTACGATTGATGAGTTTCTTTATGTTTGTGATTAATTGATTTATATATTTGGGTGCTTCCACATTTGGCGCATAAATGTTTACAATTGTTAGGTCTTGGTGGATAGACCCTTGATTATGATATAATGCCCTTCTGCATCTCTTGATACAGCCTTTATTTTAAAGTCTAGATTGTCTGATGTAAGTATGGCTACTCCAGCTTTCCTCTGTTGACCATTAGCATGATAGATGGTTCTCCATCCCTTTATTTTCAATCTGAAGGTGTCTTTAGGTCTAAAGTGGATCTCTTGTAAACAGCATATAGATGCATCTTGTTTTCTTATCCATTCTCTTACCCCATGTCTTTTGATTGTACCATTGAGTCCATTGACATTTAGAGTGAGTAATGAAAGATATGAATTTATTGCCATTATGATGCTTGTAGAGTTGGAGTTCTGGTGGTGTTCTCTGGTCCTTTCTAATCTTTGTTGTTTTTGGTATTTATATATGTATATTCATCTTTTCTCCCCTCAGAGAGTCCCCCTTAAAATTTATTGCAGGGCTGGTGTAGTAGTCACAACCTCCTTTAATTTTTGTTTTTCTGGGAAACTTTTTATCTCTCCTATTTTGAATGACAGGCTTGCTGGATAAAGAATTCTTGGCTGCATATTTTTCTGATTCAGCACATTGAATATATCCTGCCACTCCTTTCTGGCCTGCCAAGTTTCTGTGGATAGGTCTTGCTGCAAACCTGATCTGTCTTCCCTTGTAGGTTAAGGACTTTTTTTTTCCCCTGCTGCTTTCATGATTCTCTCCTTGCCTGAGTATTTTGTGAATTTGACTATGATATATATGCCTTGTTGATGGTCGGTTTTTGTTGAATCTAATGGGGGTCCTCTGTGCTTCCTGGATTTTGATGTCTGTGTCTTTCCCCATGTTAGGAAAGTTTTCTGCTATGATTTGCTCGTATAACCCTTCTATCCCTATTTCTCTCTCTTCTTCTTCTGGGACCTCTATGATTCTGATGTTGTTCCTTTTTAGAGTCACTGATTTCTCTTAGTCTTAAATCGTGCTTTTTTGCCTTAATCTCCCTCTTTTTTTCTGCTTCATTATTCTCTATAAGTTTGTCCTCTATTTCACTGATTCTTTGTTCTGCCTAATCCATCCGTGCTGCCGCAGCATATATCTGTGATTGCAGCTCAGGTATAGCATTTTTTATTTCATTATGGCTATCTTTTTTACTTCTTTTGTCTCTGCAGAAAGGGATTCTAATCTATTTTTGACTCCAGCTAGTATTCTTGTCGTGATTTTAAATTCTGGTTCAGACATCTTGCTTGTATCTGTGTTGGTTAAATCCCTGGCTGTCGTTTCTTCATGCTCTTTCTTTTGGGGTGAATTGCTTTGTTTTGTCATTTTGAAGGGAGAAAGGAATTAATGAGGTAGAAAAATTGAAATTAATTTTTTAACGTTTATTTATTATTGAGAGACAGAGAGACACACAGTGTGAGCAGGGCAGGGGGCAGAGAGAGGAGGAGACACAATTGGAAGCAGGCTCCAGGCTCTGAGCTGTCGGCACAGAGCCCGACATGGGGCTTGAACTCACAAACTGTGAGATCATGACCTGAGCTGAAGCTTGTCGCCTAACCAACTGAGCCACCCAGGTGCCCCGAAAAATTGAAATAAAAAAAAATTGAAATTAAAAAAATTGAAGTTAAAAAATATTAAAATTAAGAATTAAAAACACACCCACACACAAAAACTCAATAGATGATGCTATAATTTAGGTATGTTTTGGTCTGGGTGTTGAAAGTGGTTTGACAGATTAGAGGGGAAAAAGGGGGGGGGAAGGATATTGTTTGAGAATTTGAAAAAATGAATACACTGAAGTAGACTAAAATGAGATGATGGGTAAAATAGAATTTGAAAAAATATACACAAAAGTAAAGAATATAGTAGAGAAAAATTAAAGACAAATATTTTGAATGAAAAGTAAAAAAAATATGATTTTTTTCTTTTTCTGTATTTAAGGAAAAAGAAAAGAAATGAAAAAGAAAAAAAAGAAATCGTTTGAAAATTTGAAAAAGTGAATACACTGTAGTAGACTAAAATAAAATGATGGAAGTAAAATAGAATTTGAAAAAATTTACACAAAAGTAAAAAATATAGTGATAAAAATTAAAGAAAACTATTTTTAATAAAAATTGAAAATAAAAATGAATTTTTTCTTTCTGTATTTAAGAAAAAGAAAAGTGTAAAAGAGAAATTTTTTTACTAACAGATTGAAGTAGGACTGAAATTGCTTGGTTTTCCCCTAGAAGCAGGTGGGGAGACTTGTGTTCTTGAAGAGGGAAGTTGGCCCAGTTGGGCGGGGCTCAGTGTAATGGCTCCGCTCTCCACTAGATGGCGCTGCTAGCCTAACTGGGCTGGAGTGTTTCCATGCTCGTAGGTGCGTAGGTGCGTAGGTGCGTAGGTGCGTAGGTGCGTAGGTGCATATGCGCGTATGCGCATGCGCGGGAGCGGTGGAAAATGGCACCACCCAGCTACTCAGTCTGTTCTCCGGGATCAGCATTCGCGCACCCATCCTCAGTCTTCAGCTTTCATCTGCTCCCCGCTTTTCCACTCTCCGTGACCAGGCCCCAGGCAGTAGCTCTCTCCCGAGTTTTGCCTCAGATGCGGCTGTTTTCCCCGGCCCCTTACTTCCGAAGGACTGCGGCTTTGACCCGTTCGTTCCGCCCCTCTGCGGGAGGGTCTCACCGAGCAATGGCCGAATGAGCAATGGCCAAATATCGGCTGCACCCAGGAACACTTGCTGGACCCTGCTGCTGCCGGTGCCCCGAGACTGGCCAGGTGCCAGCCCGTCCCAGAAAAAGTTCGTGAGACAGTGTAGCTGCAGCGTTTCAGGGATGATGGAAAATCACAACACACACCTGGCACCAGGCTTCACCCTTAAAGACCTTGTTCCAGCACCAGCGAATGTGGCCGCCTTCCGGGGTCTGCTGGGACCCGGTGGCTTCAACGGTCTTTACCAAGTGTCCTTCCAGCAGTGGAACCGCTTTTCCTCGTGTGGCCCGAGAACCTCCCGGACCCCACTCTGTTCCTGGGGATTCGCCCTTCCCACCAGAGCACCGCCAGGTATGGAACTTCAGAGTTGCAGCCTTTGCCCTCCCCTTGTTTACAGTCTTAATGGAATTTAAACCCTCTTCTTTCTCCTTTCTCCCTTTTTAGCTTAGTCCCTGCGGCTGTTTCCAATTTTCTATGTTTTCTCCAGCTGCTTTTGGGAAGGGGTGCTTTTCCTGTATTCCCTCCCCACCACCCCCCCCCCCGTCTCTGTCCACTCTCTGCTTGCAAAAGCACCTCCCTTCCTGCTCCTTCTCTCTCCCCAAGTTCACCCCCCTGCGCCGCATACCTGCTAAATTTTGTGGTTCAGGTTGTGCAGATTGTTGTGTTAATCCTCCAATCGGTTTTCTAGGTGTGTCTATAGGTTTATTTTTATTTTCATTTTTTCCTAAATATGGAATACTTTATTTTCTTTAATTTTTTAGTTTTTAATTTTTTTAAAATTTAAATCCAAGTCAGTTAACATATGGTGTAATAATAATTTCAGGAATAAAATTTAGTGATGCATCTATTACATATAACACCCAGTGCTCATTCTACAAAGCGCCCTCCTTAATGCCCAGCACCCCTTTAGCCCTTCTCCCCCACCCAACACCCCTCCAGAAGCCCTCAGTTTGTTCTCTTGTACTTAAGAGTCTCTTATGGTTTGCCTCCCTCTCTGTTTTTATCTTATTTTTCCTTCCCTTCCCTTTATTCATCTGTTGAGTTTCTCAAATTCACATACGAGTGAAATCACATGCTATTTGTCTTTCTCTGACTGATTTCGCTGAGAACACCCTCTAGTTCCATGCATGTTGTTGCAAATGGCAAGATTTCATTCTTTTTGATCATCGAGTAATACTCCATTGTATATACACACCACATCTTCTTTATCCATTCATCAATGGACATTTGGGCTCTTTCCATACTTGGGCTGTTGTCAGTAGTGCTGCTATAAACATGGGGGTGCATGTGCCCCTTTGAATCAGCATGCCTGTACCCTTTGGATAAATACCTAGTAGTGCAATTTCTGGGTCATAGGGTAGTTCTATTTTTAATTTTTTGAGGAACCTCCATACTGTTTTCCAGAGCGGCTGCACCAGTTTGCTTTCCCACCAGAAGTGAAAAAGGGTCCCCCTTTCTCCGTATCCTCGCCAACATCTGTTGTCGCCTGAGTTGTTCATGTTAGCCATTCTGACGGGTGTGAGGTGGTATCTCATTGTGGTTTTGATTTGTATTTCCCTGATGACGAGTGATGTGGAGCAGTTTTTCATGTGTCGGTTGGCCATCTGGATGCCTTCTTTGGAGAAGTGTCTGTTCATGTCTTTTGCCCACTTCTTCACTGAATTATTGGTTTTTTGGGTGTGGAGTTTGATAAGTTTTTTATAGATCTTGGATAGTAACCCTTTATGCCATTTGCAAATATCTTGTCCCATTCTGTAGTGATAGATTTTAGAAGAATACTGCTGACCCAATTTTCTACCCCAGAAGAGATGATCCCCTTAGCTAGACAGAAGCAGAATGGAGGCAAACATGAAAATGTTGCACAGTGACCCAGAGAATGAGGTTCTAGGTCCGCCTCCCACATCCCCACCTGACCTGTGGGGCATGGGATAACAAAACCTCCAGAGGAGCTAACAGCAGAAGTTGCCTGTATCTTTCCTCCTGGATGGATCCTGGGAAACAGCAGGACCCCGGGATTCCTTCCCCCAGATGAGGAGAGGCTGCAGCCAGCATGCAGTCACCGTGAGGGCAGCTGAGACAGCTCCCCTGGGGTCCCCCTGCCCCATGGTGGCACTGATGGGCATCACAGTGGCCCAGAGAGGCCTTGAGGCAGAGAAAGACTGAAGTAAGATCAGCTGCAGATCTTTCCATGGGAAACCAGATGGATATGGCTATGTTCCAGGCGCTGGGAAGCACAGAAGTTCAGAGCCCAGTCGCAGTGAGACTCAGCAGAAGGTGCTAATGTGGACACCAGCACTGCCACCTTGACTCTGGTCCCAGAGTCAGGGCCTCTGGTCTGCAGGCTCCCGGCCTGGTCCCCATGCTCCCGGTCTGCCCCTCACAGTGTACCCCCAGTAAATCCCTTGCTCACAGAATCCTATTTTGGTGTCTACTCCTCAGAGGAGCCCAGCTAAACAAGAGTCCTGACCCCACCATCCCCAAGGGCCAAAAAGGACTTAGATAGCTTCGTGAAGAACTCAGTCTTGGGGACCAATAGGAAATAGATTCGGCTGGGTTTAGGGTCAGAGAATGAGCTCTCAGACCCGCATGACCAGCGGAGCAAGTATGGCCTGGGCTCTGATTCGGCTGCTCAAGTCAGGGTCCGACTGCTGACCGGGTTAAAGAGGCCGGGCTTTCTGGAACCATCAGCAGGGAGCTTGTTGAAGGGCTTTTGTCCCGAGGACAGAGGACAAAGGAGCCGACAGCAGCTCAGGAGTTTTGCTCTTCAGGCTTTAGCTGTTATTGTGGGATGCAAAACCTGATCTACCATCAGACGAATTCCACGCTTTAGCAAGGACTTGAGGAAAGGTATCTCATCGCCGCACAAGCCAAGGCTGATCCTAGAAACACAAAAGACTTGGTGTAATTGCTGCAGAAATACCCAACTTGAAAAATCATCTGTATTATAAAAAGGATGCAAGGTTTGGGGCACCTGGGTGACTCAGTCGGTTGAGTGTCCGACTTTGGTTCAAGTCATGATTTCACAGTAGCTCATGAGTTCGAGCCCCGCGTCGGGCTCTGTGCTGACAGCCCAGAGTCTGGAGCCTGTTTCAGATTCTGTCTCCCTCTCTCTCTGCCCCTCCCCTGCTCAAGCTCTGTCTCTGTCTCAGAAATAAATAAACATTAAATTTTTTTTAAAAAAGGGGGGGTTATCCAGCCATGAGTGGTGGCATCATTGCAAACTTTCATTTCAATAGCCAGGAAACGCTAGGCTAGTTATATCTGCTAGTGCTGGATATTATGTCGTTGAAAAAGATTTCTAAACAAATGTGTCTTTCTTGTGACATGAGACTTTTCAGTGTCATCCATTACATGAATAATTGCTGTTGACAGTTTATACTGACAGGTGTTTGAACACTTGTCGGTTGGTAAGATGTTCGTTTATTTTATTGCCTCTTTTTCTTGTATCTCATGACTAAAATATCTGTAGCTCTGAGTGTAAATAGTAATTGAGCAGGAACCGCTTCCTGATGTAGAGCCGCGGAATCAGCATCTTTCCCTCTGATGCTCACCTGTACTGGAAATAAACAGGATTGAGGAAATAAAGTCCAGCATCACAGTCAGGCTTAGATTGGTATCTGAATAAGTTATCAAGAAACCCTAAGAATAGCTGCAAGTTTTTTTTAGAGATGATAATCAAGGTCCCTCCGATGGGTGGAATGAGATGCCAGATTAAAAACAGGAGTAAGTGAAAGTCTGCAAGTTGAGCCAGGAGCCACCCCACCTGACCCCTTTCTCTGCCATGCTCCGTAACATCGGCTCCCAGACTTGCACCCTCCTGGCAGGAAATGGGGGACATGCATCCTCCTCAGGGAGGTGTGAACATTGAGATGTCACCCAGTAAAGCAGTACAGCAGTGAGGTCCCTTTCCAGCCAAGCTGCAGTAAAGCCCACCAGACACCAAGCTCAGAAGACACACAACTTCTAACCAGCTCAGACATATGCCCCTCTCATTAATGGCCAGGCACCACTTGCCAGGTATTTGAGGAAAAGAACTAAAACAAATGTAAAAGTAAAGTGAAAAAGACCAAAACAAACAAATGGAAACCAGAAATTTAGAAGAAACAGAGAAGAAGAAACAGTGTTTAGAAGAAAACAGTGTGTGTGAAACAGGTTCTACTTACATAAATGGGGTAGAAAAAAGCTTAGGGTGGAAAGCCACCACAGCGGGGAAGTGCCCGAGGTTAGCGAGATATTGTAATGGGCTCACGAGTGACTTGTTATATCACCTGCAGGAAATTACTTTCCACTGGCGCTGATACCCTATTGAACTCTGATCACAAACTCCACTTGCCCCCTAGACCCTTTGCTTCTTACACATTCAAGTTGATCATTACTGTCTGATTGTTTTCTTCCTGTTCATGTGTGTAGATCTTGTTTTCCTCATGTTCGCCACATGGGTACTATCTTGTGAGCTCAATAAATAAGGAGACAAGGGGCGCCTGGGGGCTCAGTTGGTTAAGCGTCTGACTTCCGCTCAGGTCATGATCTTGCGGTTCATGGGTTTGAGCCTTGCGTCCAGCTCTGTGCTAACAGCTCAGAGCCTGGAGTCTGCTTCAGATTCTATGTCTCCCTCTCTCTCTGCCCTTCCCCTACTCATGCTCTGTCTCTCTCTGTCCCAAAAATAAATATAAATACATACAAACATACATACATACATACATACAGAGATGAAACCCCTGTTCAAGGCTCTTTTCTCCTTACGGATATTAGACTCTCTCATATTCAATTCTGCATCTGCTCTCTTGCTGGATAAGAGAGAACTCTAGACTCAGAGTCTAAAAAAAATTCCATGGAAATGAATATGCTCAGAGAAATAAGTCAATGTGGCATCTATGAAACAGGGTGAATATAAATCTTTGAAAAGCACAAAGAACAAGAAAAGCCTTGGAAATTAAAAATCTGATAGCCAATATTTTTAAAGAATTGGTAAACATGTCAAAAATAAATCTCTCAGATGGTTCTTTTAAAAGACAAGAGGAGGTTAGAAGTAAATGAATCAGAGGATCATCACAAGAGGCGCAATGGCCAAATAATCAGAATTCCACGAGGGAAGGGAGAAAATAGTGCAGAGAGTGTTGTCAAAGACAAACGGAAGAAAACTTCCCCATGCTAAAGACAGTTCTCCAGATTCTAGACCCATCGAGTGCCTATGACTATAAAGACTCACAACATATGACACATAGTCCATCAACTTCAGAAAGGGAGATGAAAAGAAAAATCTAAACATTTCTAGAACTATATACAATAAAAAACAGGAATCCAGATGGTGTCAGACTTCTGAATGGCAACCCTGACAGTAAGAAAATAATGGAACAAAGACTTTAAAATTCTAAATGAAAGGGGGTACCTGGGTGGCTCAGTCAGTTAAGTGTCCAACTCTTGATTTTGGCTCAGGTCATGATCTCACGGTTTGAGAGTTCAAGCCCCACGTCAGGCTCTGTACTGATGGTGTGGAGCCAACTTGGGATTCTGTCTCTCTCCCTCTCTCTCTGCCTCTTTCTTTCTCTCTCTCTCAAAATCA
Organism: Prionailurus viverrinus; assembly: GCF_022837055.1. Lineage (NCBI taxonomy): Eukaryota > Metazoa > Chordata > Mammalia > Carnivora > Felidae > Prionailurus > Prionailurus viverrinus. Next base: position 26,322,647 of record NC_062564.1, read on the forward strand.
ATAGCTAAACCTAAAAAAAAATTCTGAATGAAAGTGATTCTTTCAATGCAGAAATCAAGACCCAGCCAAACAATCAAGTTTGAGGCTAAAGGCACCTTCTGTGTTACCTCAGGGAAGTGTCTTAATTTCTGCTCTTCGAGGGTTCCCACCTACCAAAACAATGGAGAAGTGACATCTGCCTTGCCCAACTCACAGCGTCCTTGTGAAGCCATGAAATCGAAGGAGTTGATTCCATCCATGGGGTACTCATTCTTCTGTAAATCATAAATTCTGGGCCAGTGTCTAATCATGTTTGGATCCTCTAAATTACCCAGGCTGGTGACTTATACATAGTAGATATGAGTAAAGAACAAATGAATGAGATCTGTAGAAATACTTTCTAAATGTTGAAACATGGGGCACTATATAATGATAATAATAATAACAAGATAGAAACTTAATATATATAATACTATATTGGAGAAAGGATGGCATAACCATGAAATAGAATATTGTGTATTCATGTGACCTGGGAGAATGTTCATGCTATAATGCTGTAGTGTTAGAGGACAGTTACAGGTCTGTAGGATGTGACATCTTATACACACATACACACACACATGTACACAGCCATACCCCTGCTGTATGTCCCAATTTAATTAACCCAAAAGAAAGAAATTAGCAGAAATGTGGTTACTCCCTGAGGGAGCAGATAAGAGGTCTTGAGAGGTTTGTCCTGGCCCTTGACTTCCAGCTGAAAGGACTGGCGTCACTCTGTCCAGGCGACTCTGTGAGGGTTGAGAAAATAACTAAGTCTTTGCAGAATCCCTTCCGTCTCATACAGAGGTTAGCATCACCAATCTGTCATAAATACGCACTGGTAATCTATGTGCTTCCATTTGAAGAAATACGTATCAACATTGATCTTCCCTTGTTCCTGACCCTGGCTCCATAGCCACAAGGCTGCATCCCGTTCCAGGCCGCAGGTAGAGGCCGTCCCTAGAGGGCCCTCGGTAACGGCTCTGCCTGCTTCTCTCCGTTGGTTGCCCCAGGAGGCCTATGTGCTCACCATCTGCCCCTGCTCTGATTCCATCCGTTCCCCGGCTGGTTCTCAAACGGTGTGGACTTGAGACCACCATCACACATCCATATAGTCCACGGTCTCAGATAGTCAGTCAAAACTATGGAAGAATAGACTAGAAGAAAATAGGATAAAGTTTTCACGGGGACTGCCTTTGAGTCGTGGAAATTCCAGATAAGTTTTTCTTGTGGTTCCTTCATTTTGTGCTCTTCTGATTTGGCTCTATTGCTTTTTCAGTACTGGCTGAAGGCTCTGCAGCCCACAGGCATCAGGCAGAGCAGAGGAAGCCCTTGGCACTGTGGCTCTCGCACACTGCTGGGCACAATCAGAAATCATTTGTCCTGTAATCATGACTTTCACTGTCCACAAAGCAAGCTATTTTTTTTTTTAATGTGCTATGCAAAGATGTTGAATATCTTACCAAATACAATGGGGCATAATTGTTTCTATGAAGTTTTGGTCAGTTAGGACTTTAAGTCCCTGCGAGATAATAGAAAACATATATTGGTCTCTGCCCCTGGTTTCTGGTACAAAGGTCCTGAAACCCTCGTGACTTCCCGGATGAAGGGAGTGTCTTTGTTCTAATGGCTCCTGGCTGGGGGCTGGTCACCAGAAAGATGGAGCCCTGATTAGATGCTTGGGATTGTCAGCCCCGCCCCCCATTCTCTTGAGGAAGGAGAGGGGCTGGAAGATCAGTGAGTGATTAATTATGCTTGTGCGATGAAGTTTCCGTAAACATCCCAGAAGTATGAGTTGCAAGGAACTTCCAGGTCGGTAAACACATCCACCTACTGGGAGGGTGACCCCAACTCCATGGAGACAGGGGTTCTTGCGCCCGGGACCCTTCGAGAGGCCATTCTATGTATCTCTTCATTTGGGCGTCCGTCTGTGTCCTTAATCATATCCCTCAGTAACCTGGTGAGCAGAAGCAAGCGTTTCCCTGAGTTCTGGGCACTGCTTTGGCAAATTAATCGGACCTGAGAAGGGGGTCATGGGAACCTCCAATTTGTAGCTAAGTTAGACAGAAGTTGCGAGTATGGGGGCCTGCTCCCCGTGATTGGCGTCTGACGGAGGAGGCAGTCAGCATTAGCCTCTGGGGTCTGACACTGTTTCCTGGCAGACGGTGTTAGAACTGAGTTAAATCGTCGGGTGCCCAGCTGGTGTGTGCTTCGTGTGGGGGGAAAGGACCCACACATTTGGTGACCAGAAGTGAAGCGCTCCATGTGGGAAGTAAAGGAGGCACACTGGGGTGCGGGGGGAGAACCAGAGGCTTTTTTTAAAGCGTTCAGCTTCTATTACGGTACCGGTTAATACCATTTTCCAGTAAAATCCGATGTGCCTCGCATCTTTTCAGCTTATGGTGAGGCATAATTCTGAGAAACGGTGGGGCAGTACGATCCCATCTGCTAGCATGTACTGCCCTCTTGGGTGCATGTTTCAAACCAAAAGGAGTTCAGAAATTGAAAAAATAAGGACATGGCCTTCACAAAGCAGAGGAAGGAGTGTGAGAAGAACTGAAAACCTAACAAACTATTTAAAATCAGAATTTTTAGGGGCGCCTGGGTGGCTCAGTCGGTTAAGCGTCCGACTTCGGCTCAGGTCATGACCTCATGGTCCGTGTGCCCCACATCGGGCTCTGTGCTGACAGCTCAGAGCCTGGAGCCTGTTTCAGATTCTGTGTCTCCCTCTTTCTCTGACCCTCCCCTGTTTGTGCTGTCTCTGTCTCAAAAATAAATAAATGTTAAAAAATTAAAAAAATAAATAAAATCAGAATTTTTAAAAGTTTATTTACTTAGCATGAGCAGGGGAGGGGCAGAGAGAGAGAGAGAGAGAGAGAGAGAGAGAGAGAGAGAGAGAGAATCCCAAGCAGGCTCCTGGATATAGTGAGAAGGCTTCGAGCCCCATCAAGCATATGTTCACTTGCTGCAATAAATCCAAAGAAGCTTCATGAGAAAAATTCCCATAGCACCGCTCCTCAATTTCCAGTGCCCACAAATCCACGATAAAAACATGAATGCTATTCTCAGGATATGGACAATTGATGCTTTTTCAACCATTTGTTTATGACGTGAATGAGAATAAAAGCAGCTAGGGGTGCCTGGGTGGCTCAGTCTGTTAAGTGTTCGACTTCAGCTCAGGTTCATCTCACAGTTTGTGGGTTTGAGCTCCACATCGGGCTCTGTGCTGACAGCTCGGAGCCTGGAGCCTGCTTCAGATTCTGTGTCTCCCTCTCTCTCCACCCCTCCCCTGCCCACACTCTGTCTCTCTCTGTCTCTCTCTCTCTCAAAAATAAACATTAAAAAACGTTTTTTTTTAAAGAATAAAAGCTATTAGAAAGCTTTGCTATTTTTTGATGATCTGTACTATGCAGTATAAAAACAAAATGCTTATGCAAATAAATGCAGCTTTTCAACACATGCCCCACTCACCCTCAGGCTGTAGCCAAGCCCCCTCACATAGAGAGACTCTATGGCAGCGTGCATCATTCAAAGAGTGACCTCAAGGGGTGCCTGGGTGGGTCAGTCAGTCAAGCGTCTGACTTTTGATTTCTGCTCAGTTCATGATCCCAGGGTTGTGAGATCCGGCCCCACATCAGGCTCTGTGCTGGGTGGGGAACTTTCTCTCTCTCTCCTTCTCTCTGCCCCTACCCTGCTCGCTCTCTCTCTCTCAAAAATGAAGAATGACGTCAAACTTTTACTTGTAAAACAGAATTGGTAAAAAAACTACACACCTTGCACATGGTTAAGCTGATATAGAGACTTCTTCATCACACTTAAATCACTACAAAAGATGTCATTTCTGATGTATTTGTAAATGCTGACATTTAGAAACAAAACTATCCGTCCTTCTAATATATTCAACAGAATCCAAACAGTCTAGAGATTTAATAACCACCACGATCCATTTTAAATATGCATGAGCTCCTTTCACAGTAAGACATTTGACATTATTTCTTTTCCTCCTTGTCTCCATTTCATTTCTACCAGAATCGTCTCCTCTGGCAACACTTTTTTAAGCTCGGAACTCTTTTTTTCCAGCCATGCTTCATATTTCTTGGCCACAAAGACATATGTATCTCAATAGAAATTTGAATTTTTTTTTGTTTGTTTCCAATCATCATAGAACTCTATTACAATTTTCTTCCTTGGGATTGATTACCTTTACAACTAGTGGTACATAATTTTAATCAAAGCAACATCTTTCAGGATCTTTCAAATTGTGATAAATATTCAGCATAAGAAGTGAAGACGCATTAGAAGTACATCATTTCATTACGTGAATGGGGCTCTTTTATTGCTAACTTCCTGTAAAAAAAAAAAAAAAAAAAAGACTGAAACGAAGAGAAAGGTCATTGACATAAGTAAATAAGTGGAAATAGTAGCTGTGTTGTTACATCCACCTCTTAAAATTCCTCTGCAACGATACACCAGGAACTGCACCCTCATCGATCATATCTTCATTTCCAATCTTCTGTCAGCTGACAAATCAGCTCTTTCATTCTGCTCCTGACTTGCAAAAGCACTTGTTACCCTGACATTAAAGTCCAGCAGACACCAATATATAAAACTGTTCTTTTGCTAGTTACCGCAGAGGCTTTTGCGCTGCAGGGCAGAATGGGCTTGGGGGTGGGCGGGGTGTGGAAGCAGAGCGGGTGGGAAGGGCACGGCGTGTTGGGAAGAGGCGCCCCCTGGTGGCGTCACACCTTTAATTTTAGACAAAGGGAAGGATTTTAGCACAAAGGGAAGCCACTTATCTGTAAACAAGTGTCTGAAGACGTCTTGCAAGAAACTCTTGTAAAGTTCCCGTGCAAGCTCAGAGCTATCTATACCTCTGTTTTGAAGACTACTGATTCGGAACCCTGGTGCTAGAGGATCTTGCTAAGAGTACAGGCTGCTAAGAGAAGCGCTAGTTAGGCAAGGTGCAGAAAGGGCTTGGCAACGTCCCCTTCCCTCCCTAGGGTCTATCCGTCTCCAAATAAGCTTCCTGGATCACCTGCCTCCGATATGGCCTGGGCGTTTATTTATTATGTTTAATGTAAGGATTTCTAGACTCCGCTCCAGGTCAACTGAACTGGAGTCTTTAGGAAGAGAGACCTAGGAAGCTGTTTTTATTTAAGGAGCGAGCCCTGTGTTTCTTAAGCACAGTAAAGCGGGAGAAATATTCTCTCGGCAATCTATTATTTCGCATCTTGCTGAAGCATCAGAGGGTATATCCTTAGCTATATCTTTTGCCTACGGCCGCCTTTACTGAATTTCATCCTATGTCTTAGGATTTGCATAAGTCACACTATTACGTCAGTTTATTACATTGTCATAGTGCACATTGAAGTCTCTATCACCCAGTCTCCTACATTATAAGCCTCATTAAGGAATGTAATTCAGAAAGCAGTGCTTAGAAATATAGTTATTTCCCTTGCTGGTCTGGTATGAGATGCAACACATTGCAATGAAAATGTGCTGACCCTGTTTTTTTCTTTTTGCCCTAACTACCTGAAGCTCATAAGTTAATTTAAAGTTTAATCACACCAACTCCGTTGAACTTCATAATTAAAAAAAGGGATATTCTTTTTTTATTGATCCTGAATTTTTACATCATTTTTTTTTTTCTAAGTCAGTGTCTGGGGGCATCTGGGTGGCTCAGTCCATTGAGTGACTGACTCTTGATTTTGGCTCAGGTCATGATCTCACAGTTTGTGGGATTGAGCCCCAAGTCGGGCTCTGCACTGCTAGTATGGAGCCTGCTTAGGATTCTCTGTCGCCCTCTCTCTCTGTGCCTCTACTGCTCACACTCTCTCTCTCTCAAAATAAATAAATAATAAAACTTTGAAAAAGTCATTGTATATGTTTTTGTAATAAACTATATTCAAACCTAAATCTAAGTATTTTTTAAGGGACGCTTGGGTGGCTTAGTTGAGCATCTGACTTCAGCTCAGGTCATGATCTCCCAGTTGCTGGGTCCAAGCACCCCCTCCATCGGGCTCTGTGCTGACAGTACAGAACCTACGTGGGATTCCCTCCCTCTGCTCTTCTGCTGCTGTCTCTCTCTCAAAAGTAAATAAATAAACATTAAAAAAATAAATATTTTTAAGCACTATTTATTTAAGTAATCTCTACACCCCACATGAGGCTCGAACTCACAACCCTGAGATCAAGATCGCACGCTTTTCCAACTGAGCCAGCCAGACGCCCCTCAAATGTAAATATTTGACAAGACTTTCTGCAAGTAACTTAGGCCAAAGGTTTGATTATTTCCTTTCTATATTTTATTACTTTATTTATATTTATTACTTTATTTTATATTTTATTTTATTTTAAAGTTATTACTTTTTTGTTTGTTAGAATAATATAGGTTAATTGTACGTAATTTTGGAAAGCCCAATCAAAGTATAAAGAAGAATCAATCCACAATCTTATCATTCGGAAATAGTCACAGTTAATATTTTCTTGCTTTTCTTTCTTTCTTTTTTTTCTGTACATATAGACAGGTTTTTTGGGGGGTGGGGGGTTGGTTTTGTTTTTACAAAATTGGAATCATACCATACGCTGTGAAGCCTGATTTTTTTTTTAACATGATTGTATCTATCAAAAAGCACTTAACCGTGTCATTAAGTACTCTTGAGAAACATAACCTGATATTTATCTCTTTTTCCGGATCTATCAAAATACATATATATCCTCTGGTTTCTTCTGCTCTATCAATACTGTGATAAGCATATGATAACGCACATCTGATGCTCACCTGTGATTACTTTGAGATAAACTCCTAGAAGTAAAATTACTAGATTAATAGGTAGGAACATTTAAGTCTTTTGTGATGTTGCACCAATTCACTTCCTAGAAATGCTCCCTGAAATTTGTTTAATTCCCCAAACTCCACAGCAATAAAACCCATCAATTCTCCTTCAACAAACTTCCTTTATCCACTCCTACTGCCCTAGTTCAGGTCCTGCCATCTCTCACCGGGGCTGTCAGGAGCCCCTCCTGCCCATGGGTCCATCTCTGATTCTTCTCTTCCCATCTCCCCTCCCCTCTCCTCTGCCTCCTCCTCGTCCTCCTTTTTTAATTGGGAAGCTTTTTCTTTTTTAGTATCTTGTTTCCCTTTTGCCCAAATTAGTTTTTCCCCCTCTTTTATGAGTGAAAAGTTGTTCATTCCATGAAACAGAGCTTTCCAGAAGTGGCAAGACTAGTGAGCAACATTCTTCATCTCTTGTTAAAAACGTCCAAGTCCTTCTCTTTATCAGGTGAGGAGTTTGGATGCCCTGTGTGCGTAGGTGGAGAAGAAGCCCACATTTGGCACCCAAAGCCCACACAGCTTGGACAGATAACTCTTGACTTGTGGATCTGGCTCTCTTACTTCTTTGCTTAAAAACATTGAAAGGTTACCTAATGTTTGATTACCACCTGGATGAAGTCCACGTTTCCTGCACAGCAATCAAGACCATCAAGATCTGTCCCCCGCCTACTTTCTAGCGTCATCGCTCATTACTTGTGCCTCATCAACATGCTGTTCTGACTCCAGCCAACATGCGCTGTGGGTCTGCTGAAAATTCCCCCAGTCTGTGATCTCATCCCTCCGTTCGCCTTTCCCTATATTCTCTGTCGGGATTTGACACAGACTTCAACGTCAGTTTTCACGCTCCTCCGGGAAGCCCGCCCCAACCCTCTGCTTCGAACCTTCTGCTCTTGTCGTTAGCAACCACAGATCCTGCTTTGCCCAGTGCTCCCACATCCTTGCTTTGCCTCCACCACAAGCCTGGTGAGTCCTCAGGGCAGGGTCTGTGTCTTCTCTACATCCACCTCTCCCAGCCGAGGGGCTGGCACATGTTTATGCTCAAGAGATGTTTGCTGTATTGATGAATTAATACTAAGTGGAAAATACAAACATGAAGAAGATGGAAAGAATGGTTGGGACACCCCTTCCCCAAATAAGGTTGGAGCTTAACTGCATACACTAAAGAGATCCACGATGGGATGGTCACGACCAAAAGGTAGCCTCCGATCATCTCTATCTGATGACATATGTTTTCTATTATATTAAAATCATGGGACACCTGGGTGACTCAGTCAGCTAAGCATCTGATTTTGGCTCAGGTCATGATCTCACAGTCTGTGGGTTCAAGCCCCACATGGGGCTCTGTGCTGACAGCTCAGAGCCTAGAGACTGCTTCAGATTCTGTGTGTGTGTGTGTGTGTGTGTGTGTGTGTGTGTCTGCCCCTCTCCCGCTCACACTCTGTCTCTCTCCAAAATAAATAAATAAAAATTTAAAATAAAATAAAATAATGTACTGAGACAAGGTCCTTGATGGAAATAGCAGGATAATGGGATGAAGGATAGGGCCGTGCCTTTAGTTTTTGGAACCGTGAGCTAGCAAAATGGAATGTGTGAACACCTATTTGCTGAGGACCCTGTAATCCTTCTAGAAAATAGTGACAAGAACTTTGGGGTGTTTGTCAAAACATTAACTATTCTGATTAATATTTCTAAGCCAAGCCTGGCGATACTCTCCACTACTCCACCGGCAATCTCAGTGAAGGACAAAAAACCTGGTAATTTGTTAGTCAAGTGCCCTTCAGCCCAACGTCTGAGAATTTATCTTAAAGGCCTTCGTGTAGGATATTGTAAGCTAAGAGAGTCAAGTTACCCATTGGAAGTCTAATTAATGGCTGAAAATGCTGGTGGGTAAGGAAAGTCAGTCAGGAAGAGCCCAGAGTGCAAAGAATGCAAGACAGCACGGGGGAAAATAGCAATTGCGCATTGTAACCACCAGGTGGCGGAGCAGAACTCCAAAAATCTCAGCGGTAGAAGGCAAACCCATTCCTTGGCTGTTCTCCCCAAAGAAAAGAAAGTCTCGGAAACGGAAATTTGTCTGGGGGAGTGCTCAGAGTCAGACACCATTGAGACTGTAACCCAATACCTTACTTTCATCCTTCTTCCAATTTTACACTAAAAAGGAGTTCCTTAAAATATATTATCTGATAGAACGGATTCTTGAAAGCCAATTGCTAAATTCTAAAATGAGAATTAGATTTTATAAATTTACAATTAACTACATTGTATTTAAGCTAAGGTAATAAACACTCAACATTTTTACTGTTTCCTAATTCTTTTATTGCATGTTACTATTTTCTGTGCCCTTGAGGTTATATACATCTATTGTAGCTCTAGGATACAAACACTATCTAATGGGGTGCACGTCTACATGATATAAATACTATATAATGGGTGCTACTTCATGTCTTTTCCCAACTCCGTGTTCAGTGACATCAGGCTGGTCATTGGAAATTGGCCACTTGGAAATTGGCCCAGGAAATTGGCAAATGCTACAGACCAGCTCTTCAGAGGGCCGGTTGTTAAACATTAGCCAGATACCGGTGTGCAAGGAAAAGGGGAAATGACACATAAATTGTGCCTGGAGGCAGAGGGAAAGGAATTTGGCATTCCAATCTGCCTCTGATAATAATTCAGACACAGCAAAATGCAGTAGCTAAAAACTTGTATTCTGTAGTCAGGATTCAGGCTTTGAATCTGTTCTCTGCCACTTATTAGCAGTATACCTTCAGCTCTCGACTCTCAGTGTCTATTTATGTATAATAGTACCTAATTCATAAGGTCATTGTAAGGATTCCATGAATTTGTATGTATAGAAGCCACCTTAATTAGCTGCAGGTACTGACTGGCTCTTGCTATTGCTAAAAGGTGATGATGAATTAACACCCACGACAAAATTAATGACCCAAACAACAGAAACACACTTGAATTGTAAAATCCTAAGGCTTGCTACATTTTTACATTTTATTTCCCATCATGATTTAAATTCATTTTCTGGAAAGAGACTAAACACAATGCCAAATTTCAGTACAGAAAAATACATGTGTCCTATCATACCTTCCCTTATTTCGGAAGTAAAATTTAAACGTCCAGGGTTTAGTTGTACAGGCTTTTATCCTGATTTCTTAAATATTTTGTAAATATCAGAAACTCAGTTGGGTTTTCCCAGAGAGCATGCCATTTAACCCAAGAGTGTATTTTAAATTGTTGGAGTCAAACAGAGAGGTTACTCAGAAATTGGGGTCATAGAAACTCCATGTCAAATTCCTCTAACGAGGGGTTAAGAATTTTTCTCCATGTTTGAATGGCCGCAGCCTCTGAGAATAAATTTAGGGAATACTCTCTCCTAATGACAGAAAGGAATGAGAAGAATTTAGAACAATTAGACATGTGATTCTCTTTCCAAAATTACAAACTAAATAAAAGACCCAGCTTTGCGATATGAAGAGCTTGATCAGTTAGGACTGGATTTTTGAGTGATATAAAATTTAGGATGTCTGCTTGCATATTAGCTGCGAAAGCCCTTTCCAGAAGTTGTGGCGAATGTGGGAGTGCCACCTGCCCTCTGAGATCCTGAAGTCTTAACGCTTTGCTGCAGAGGAAAACTCAGTGACCCACCAGAGTCACCTCCCAGTTGCAGACACCGGAAAGCTGTTACGTAAATGGGTCAGAAACTGTCAAATCGATTGCCTAATCCAGACTTTAAAACCCGGATTGCAGAGCCCTCTACTCACACCTGTCCCTCACACCTGACACTTAGCTAACACTAGTTAGCTAATCAAACTAGTATTTACTGGCTCTCTGTTATTTATGCCCAACGTTGTGAGAAACGCTGCTTTGAGGTTTATTTTTAAAACTGTAACTAAGGGAAAAAGAATACTTTTCCAAGACACACAAAAATTAAGAGGGCATGTTCTGCAAATCTGTAATAAATAACAATTCGTGCTAAAAAAAAAAAATCAATGACACTTTAACCATGTGGACATAGTCCAAGTTCATCACTCTGGGACCCGTAGGCCACCAGAAAATGACAGGGTATTTCTGCACCAGAGTATGCGCGTTGCCATTCTCGGAATTCCTTCTGTTACATGATATACTCGTGGCCTCAGGGGACAAACATGTGACATTCTAAGTCATTTGAGACTACAGCTGTCTTACTGTCACCGTCCCATTCAGAACTATTTTGGCACGACCACAGCTGCTGGGAGGGCCCAGATGGGTGTAACCATGTACGAGGAGAGTAGTGATCTGGCCAAGACAGCTGAACTGACAAGGTGCCATGATGACATCAACAGTCACAGCCCTTGATCGCGCTTTTTAAATTTTCAAATATACATTATGTTCCAAAAATAGATATATGCCCATGATTGAATATGTTCAAAATATAAAAGCATAAAGGAGATTGATTTTCTTTTCTTTCCCCCAGCTTTATTGAGATATAGTTGACATACAACATCATGTAATTTTAAGGTGTACAACATGATGATCTGACACAAGTATAGACTGTAAAATGTTTACCACACTTAGGTTTGTTAGCACACCATTCATCTCACACAATTGCCTTTGTTGTTGTTATTATGGTGAGAACATACAAGATCTACTGTCTTAGCAATTTTCAAGTGTACCGTGGACTATCGCTAAGTATAGTAACCATGCTCTACATTCCACGGCCAGAACTTACTTACCTTATAAGCAGAGGCTCTTCAAGATTTTCTTCCTGGACATTTTTGAGGAGTACAGGCCAGTTAGCTCATAAGAGAGTTTGGAGTTTATCGATGTTTCTTCATAATTAGATCCACACTTACTTCAGCAGGAATGCCACAGAAGTGAGACAGTGTTTGTTCTCAGGACATCAGATCGGAGGCACGTGTGCAGGGTTAACATATTACTGGAGATGTCAATTTTGATATGCCAGTTAAGGATGGGGTCTGCCAACATGTTACTGTAAAGGGTACTATTTTACCCTTTGTAATTAAAAACTGTCTTGTGGAGAGATGACTTTTAATACCATGTAAATATCCTGCTAACCTTGCATTTCTTTTACTTGCTATTGTTACCATCCTGGCGGATTGTTGCCGGAATCGATTATCATTATGGTGCTTATAAATGTTGATAATTCTCTAATTCCGTCGCTATTCACTTATTAATTTACATTCTACTATAAGGAAATGCTTTTCCTCCTCCTCCTTTATTCACTTATTTATTCAGGATCAGTACTCATGGATTCTCATTTTAATCTTTATTTATTTTGATGCTTATACTGTCTCAGACTTGGTCATTGGGAGCCCCTCAGTCTGGCTGCCATGTCTTCTTGACATGTGCCCAACATCCTTTGAGTATGTCCTCGCTTATCTGCACAGTAAGAAGGTCCAGCCCTAGAATCAGCCAGTTTGCGAAGTATTCTAGGTCCTGTTAGTGGAGAATGACATTTAAAACCCAGATACGGGCACTGAATGTGTTTGTTGCTCCTAAGGTGTCATTGTTGACAGACATCTTGGCAAACAGGAATATGTTTGGGTCCTGAGATTCATGTTCGTTTCCAAATCTGTATATTTAATAACCGTGTTTATGTTAACACCTCCAAATCCAATACAACTTTACAGGGTACATTCTAGCCTTCTCCCTTCATGTATTTGTAACTTTATTCCCTGATGGTGAAAAACCTGGATCCCATTATTTGTTCAACCTAAGAGCCTCCATAACATAGTTTCAGAATTGCTAACATATACCACTCTGGGCAGGGGAGGGGGATGGTGGCGGGGACTCCTAACTAGTCAGTAGTTTTCGTCTTTAGCCTGCGGGTATAAAATCAAATCACTGTCTTTAAAAATTACTTAATTGATTTCCTATGCTCCCTTTTTGTAGGGTTGTTATTTATTTTATTTTATTTTTAATGTTTCATTTATTTATTTTGAGAGAGAGAGAGGGAGAGAGAATGAGTGGGGGAGGATCAGAGTGAGAGAGAGAGAGAGAGAGAGGATCCCAAGCAGGCCCTGTGCTGTCAGCGCGGAGCCAGATGTGGGGCTCAAACTCACAAACTGTAAGATCATGACCTGAACTGATATCAAGAGACAGACGTTTAATGGACTCAGCCACCCAGGCGCCCCGGGTTATCACTTATTTCAAATAGCATTAGGATTATTTATGTCTGCTCACATTCTATTTGCAACTTTTATCCCATAGCCAAATTGACCTATTTATCAATGTGCTTATTTATTTCCTCTTTGAGTATGTGAAGAATAAACATGGTTCTAAAAGTCAAAACTATACAAAAAGCTTACTCAAAAGTGTCACTCTCCTCATCCGTTCTACCCTATTTCACCCATCTACCCTGAAAGGTAACCAATCTCATTTATTTCCGGTCTATCCTTCCATTGAATCATAGGATTTTTTAATCTTTTTATTATTTTTAAAATTATTTTTCTTATTTATTTATCTTTGCACCAATAAACAGATAAAATGAATATTTTCTTATTTCTCCACGTCTTTGTTACACAAAAGGTAGTAAAATATAGATACTCCTTTGCGCACAGCTTTTTCATTTAATAGCATATTCCGAAAATTACTCTGCAATCAGTCCATTGTGAGATCTTCATTCTTTTTTTTTCTTTTCTTTTCTTTTTTACAGCTCTATTGTGTGCATATATCATGGTATATTCAACCCCTCTTGTATGCAGGCACTTGGGTTGTTTCCAATATTTTAAACAATGCTGTAGTGCCTAACCTTGTGCATATGTATTTTAATTTTGCTGGAGTTCATCTGGAGGATAAATTCTTTTTAAGTGTATTTTACTTTATTTTTAAAATTTGTTTTAAGTTTATTTATTTTGAGAAAGAAAGAGAGAGAGTGGGGCGGGGGGGTGGGCAAGCAGAGAGAGGGAGGGAGAGAGAGAAACCCAAGCAGGCTGTGAGCTGTCAGCACAGAGCACGACAGGGGGCTGGAACCCACAAACCGTATAAAGTCATGGCCTAAGCAGAAACCAAGAGTTTGTGGCTTAACTGACTGAGGCACCCAGGTGCCACTGCAGGATAAATTCTTAGAAATGGAATTGCTGGGTCAAAAGGTAATTTTAAATAGATAATGTAGTTACTAGATATTGCCAGAAACCCCTCCAAGGCACTGTATGGGTTTCCTATTCCCACCTGCAGTGCATGAGCTTGCCTATTTCCCACAGCGTCTTGAATTGAGTTTGTTGTCATACTTCTTAATTTTCGCCAATCCGGTAGGTGAGAAATGGCATTTCAGTGAAGTTGTAATTTGAATTTCCCTAATTACGAGTGGAGTTGAATATTTTTCACGTGTTTAGGCTGTTTGGGATTTTTTTAAATTAATGATCTTTTGCCTTTTTTCCTATCTAGTTTTTGGTCTTCTTTCCCTTAATTTTAAACAGTTCTTAATATATTGGGGGACATTATTCCTTAATCTGTGATAAATGTTGCAAATATTTTCTCCCAGTTTATCGGGTATATTTTGATTTTGTTCATTGTTTTTGGCAAAAGATTTTATTTTTATCAAAAGATTTTTTTCATATTTTTAAATTTTTTCCTTTGAGTCTTAGAAAACCTTTCCTTATATACATAGTATAATAGATTTCACTCCTGCTTTCTTCTAAATTTTTTATTTAAGGTTTATTTATTTTTGAGAGAGAAAGAGAGAGAGAGAGACAGAGTGCGAGTGGGGAAGTGGCAGAGAGAAAGGGAGACACAGAATCTGAAACAGGCTCCAGGCCCTGAGCTGTCAGCACAGAGCCCGACGCAGAGTTTGAACCCACGATCAGTAAGGTCATGACCTGAGCCAAAGTCAAAGGCATAACCAACTGAGCCACCCAGGCACCCCTCTCCTTCTTTCTTCTAGTACTTCATATGATTTGATTTTTTAAAAATTCAGATAATAGATTTTGTGCCCTTTTAAAAAAGCTAACATTATATATGAAGACTTTCTTGTGTTGATAAAAATTATTTGAAAATCTAGATTTAAAATGCTGCATTTTCGGGGCGCCTGGGTGGCGCAGTCGGTTAAGCGTCCGACTTCAGCCAGGTCACGATCTCGCGGTCTGTGAGTTCGAGCCCCGCGTCAGGCTCTGGGCTGATGGCTCAGAGCCTGGAGCCTGTTTCCGATTCTGTGTCTCCCTCTCTCTCTGCCCCTCCCCGTTCATGCTCTGTCTCTC
This sequence comes from Prionailurus viverrinus, assembly GCF_022837055.1. Lineage (NCBI taxonomy): Eukaryota > Metazoa > Chordata > Mammalia > Carnivora > Felidae > Prionailurus > Prionailurus viverrinus. Next base: position 26,337,704 of record NC_062564.1, read on the forward strand.
TCTGTCCCAAAAATAAATAAAAAAACGTTGAAAAAAAAATAAATAAAATGCTGCATTTTCTTTGAGGGATTGATTATAATTGCTTGATTCATCTTTTATTGTTGGACAGATAGGTAGCTTCTACTTTTTTGATAATCTAAGTAATGCTATAATATACTATATATATATACAATATCTAATATACTATATATATAAAATATATAATAAAAATAATTTTTATCTTTATATATATCCTTATATATAAATCTTTGAACATGTCTATAATTATTTCCTTAGAATAAATGTCTAGAAAAATATAATGGACGATGTTATGTCAGTTGGCAGGTGACTCAATAAATAAATGATGGTAAACCCACCCCATGGGATACTACTCAGCAATTAAAAGGAACAAGTTACATGCATGCAACAACATGGATAAATCTCACCATCGTTATGCTGAATGAAAAAATAGAGGCCAAAAGAAAAAAAAAGATGATGTAATGTATTATGTAATTTATGTAAAATTCTTGAAAATGTAATTAATCTATAGTGACAGCAAGCACAGCAATGGTTCCTTGTGGATGGAAGTGAAAAGCGCACTAGGCTATAAAGAAATAGATTATAACAGGTTATAAAGGGAATAGATATTACATAGAAACATTTGGGGGACATTTTCTCAAATGATGATAGTTTCATGAGTGTATGTGTATGTCAAACTTATCAAATTATGTCCTTTAAATATGTGCAGTTTATTGTATGCTAATTATACCTCCTTAAAATTGTAAACAGGGAAGATATCAGGTCAAGTAGACCAGGAGAAAAAAGATAGGTACTTCAAAGGCCCTTAATACTTACTTAACTGCCAATTCCCTGCCATCTTCTGCTTTACAGAGTAGATGTGTATAACCACCTCTCCATAGTCATTAACAGCAACTTTGCACCTTTAAAAATCTTTGTTTTTTACAAATACCAAAACAATCTAAGTTTGTTCTAAAGTGCATTGCATTAATAATGCAGTTCAACATTTTCACATGTATGCCTGTGACTTGTATTTCTTCTTTTATGAATTGTATAGATTCTTGACCATTTTGTTAAATTTTAATTTTTAAGTAGGCACACATGAGCGGGGGAGGGGCAGCGAGAGGGAGAGAGGGAATTTCAAGCTGACAGTGCAAAGCCCAACATGGGGCTCGATCTCACAAACTGTGAGGTTATGACCTGAACTGAAATCAAGAGTCAGACATTCAACTGACTGAGCCACCCAGATGCCCCAAGATTTCTTTTCATAATATGCCGTATCTTCATTCATGTATGTTGCAAATATTTCTTTAAATTTGTCTTTTACTTTCTTATTTTGTCTAAGATATTTTTAGATGGAAAGAGTCTTTAAAAGATGCATGTAATCAAATGTGGTGATTTCCTTCATGGCCCTTATTAGAAAATCGAACCATATTCTGAAGTCAATTCACTCTATTTTCCTAAAGTGTTTAATTTCAATTTTTACACTTAATGTCCTCATTTCCCTCTGGAATTTACTCAGGTGTATGCTAAGAAAAAAAAATATCTAGCTTTCCCCCCCCCCTCACGAGTAGTATAACATATTTCTTAAGATCATTTTGGTGATATTTCTAAAGAATAAATGGCCATTAAAAAAACCCACGATTTCTATTCATACTGTCCCAGTTGTCCTATCGGTAAAATAGGTTTAGTAATTTTCACCTCATCATTGTTTTACATGTAGAGAACATTAGCTTATGTCTTACTTATGGAGCTGGTCAGTTCTCACATACATGATAAGCATTTTGATTTTTTTTAATGTTTTATTTATTTTTGAGACAGCACGAGCAGGGAAGGGGCAGAGAGAGAGGGAGACACAGAATCTGAAGCAGGCTTCAGGCTCTGAGCTGTCAGCACAGAGCCTGATGCGGGTCTCAAACCCACAAGCTGTGAGAACATGACCTAAGCCAAAGTCAGACACTTAACCAACTGAGCCACCCAGGTGCCCCTCTATGAATCCTTTTAACGAGATAGTTGTCCTGGTACATTTAAACTCTGACACAGCTGAACAAATACAATATTCGTGGGTGGAAACAATTAAGCTTATGCCATTTCTGTTTGGCTTTTAGTCTGTATATAGCTGAACTTCTATCCAGGGAACAGTGATCTTTTTGACTTTCATCCAGAAAGTGCTTTGTAAGTAGACTACTATTTTAATACTGTAGGAAATCTTTATAACACTTTATGATCACAGGCATGGATAAACTGTTGGCTACATTATGCACTTATAAAGCAGTCACAAAATAGAGACATTGCATCCTTAGCAAGGATTCCACTTAACGTGGCCAGCTTTATTAGCATTTCCAGCCTTGTGGATATTGTTGTTTTTTCTTCCCTCCCAGGAAAACATACACAAACATTTGGAAGAGTCTCTGCAGAGCCTCACCATGCTAATATCACCAGTGAAGCCTTTTTGAAGGGCTTGTATTTTGGTGGTCTGTCTCACCAGGGGTGCAGTCAGTTTCCTTGTGTGTCTACCGGTATGTCTAACTCCGTTGGATCTGCTATAACAAAATAGCACAGACTAGAGGCTTAGACGTCCCAGATAAAAGCGCTGGTAGATTCGTTGTCTGATAAAAGCCTTGTTATGTCCAGAATTCGGGATCCCCAAAGACCACCAGGGAGCCGAGTCCGATGCAATAGCAAAGAGCCTTTATTCGAGCTAGCTCGAGCTCAATTCCCTACCTGCACCTACGCAGCGGTGAGATACTGGAGAGAGAGAGCGAGTTTCAAAAGCACAAAGATTTTATAGGGGTCTAGGGGCAGTTGGTAAGGTAATGACTGTGGCCTCAGCCAATTGGCTGGGGAAGGGTCGTGGCCTCCGCTGATTGGCTGGGGAAGGGTCTGAGTCCTGTTAGGCAGGTCGCAGGGTGTGTTTTGATCAGGAAGTTTGAACAGGTGAGCTGGAGCTTACTCAAGGGGAGGAGGCGTGGTCTGAGGTTTCTGCAATTTTCCCGGAAAGGGGCCATGTCGGAGACATAGTCATTCAAGGTGGAGGACACAGAACAAGATGGAATCGGCCCGAGTAGGTCCGCTCTTTTAGCCTGCTTCCTGGTCCTTAGATGGCCATCTTGCTGAGCCTTCGCAGGACAGAGGGGCAAGGGAGCTCTCTGAGGACTTTTTTATAAGGGCACAATCCCATACAGGAGGGCTCTACCCTCATAGCCTAATCACCTCTCTAAGACCCCACCACCTAATACTATCACAGAGGGGGTTAGATTTCAACATATGAATTTTGGGGGAGAACAAACATTCAGTCTGTGGCATGGCCTCGGAAACGTTTTAACAATATGGATTCCTTTTTATTTTAAGGCCAATTGGTAGCCACCTCCAGGGTGGGGGCCCGTCCATTTGGGAGAGGGTGGGACTTCAGATTTCTTTGGTGTGTACAGAAAGTTTTAAGAGGAGGTAGAAGAGAAGTGGAGTTGGGAGAATTCTGTCCCAGAAAGGAGCAGGGAAAGAGTTCATGGCTGTCGCAGGGCCTCAAAGAGGAGGAATGGTGACCGAGAGACCTACCTCTTAAGGCTTCAGGGATCCTGTGGACTGATTGCAAATCCTGCCTTGTGGGCCAATCCTCCCCCCACCTCCTCCCCCACTTTCACACCATTCAGCAGAAACACACCATCTGATGGAGACAACTGGGGGTGGGGGGTAGGCTCCTCTCTCTCTCTCCATCAGTTATAATACAATGGTTCTCCAAAGATGGGACCCAGGCCAGCAACACCAGCCTAAGTTGGGATATGCCGACTGAATCAGAAAGCCTTCCGGTGGAGCCCAGCAGTCTAGGTAGAAGAAGCCCTCCAGGAGATTCTGAGCTTACTAAATTTGAAGGACCGGCTTGCTCTTCTGTAATTGTATGTTAACTCATCTCTATTCTCAAGACAGAAAGTGCTTTAGGGGCAGAGACAAATGTTTTTACCAATGCCTTTAAAGTACAGAATAGCAAATATGTTTGTTGAAAGAATGAATAAAGCAAAGGGTCTCCTGCACAGTCTTAACTATTTAATAACTGCTTGGTAAATACTTTTGACAGCATCAGACTCAAGGTGGATCTCTAAAGAAGCACAGCCCATGAATGGCTGAGAAAAATCCCTCCCCTACTGGAGAAATAAAAGACATCTAGCTGTGAAAATAAACATTTCTCTAGAAGCCATCTAGGACTCATTTAAGTAAATGTCCTTTTTTTTTTCTAATGGGAAATGGAATGCAGTTTCATTGCCAAACAATTAGAAAATGCAAAGAAAGTATAAAAAGAAAATACGAATGTATCTCTTACTCCACCTCCTTCTGAGTCTTTTCTATGTACCATTATACTTATCCCCCAATTATAATATTAAAAATAAAAATAAAAATAAATCTTTTCTTTATACTGGAATGCAACACATGCTTACTCAGAAATATTGGAAAATACAGAACAGCATCACAGAGAAAATCACGTCACCAATAATTCCATCATTCAAAAATGTGAATACCCTGGGGGATCTCCCTCCAGACTCTGTGTGTGTCTTTATGTATGAATTTTAAAACCTGTATATGTTCTATAACCTTCTCCTCTGTGATTAGCACCAGCTTTTCATATGTGATTACCTCCTGTGGCATGTAGTGTACAAAGCACATCCAGGATTAGACGACCTTCCGGGAAAGCCCCTGTGCTAGATGTGGCCCAAAGGCCCAAGGCTTGAATCTGCTCTCTGATTTTCCTTAGCACCACTCTGACTTTTTAAAGGATGAGTTAATGTAATGGGCAAAATGCTGGAAGCTTCTTAGAGTCCCAGGCTTTCACTGAATGAGAAGTCTGTTCCAAGAAAAAGTGTGATCACCTGGGCTTTCCTGGACGATGGGGTTGTGTTGGCATCATTCAGCTCTCTTCTGGCGCTTGGGTAACGCTTAGGATTTCAGAACCAAGCAGTCATCCATAAATGCTCATCTTGCTGTGTTTCTTCCTTTTGTCTTCAAGATAATCATTTGAAAATAGGTAGTTGCCCCCACCCACCCATCCTGGAACTCTCCACTAGACCCATCTATATGGGCTGGGACCCTTGGGATCCTCACCAAAAGAAGTGAGTTCTGTGGCTTTGATCTTCTCATTATCAGTGTATCTGTGGGGGGTAAAAGTGTGGTGGTGATGAATGGGGAGACAAGGCAATCTCAGATAAGGGTGGTGGTCATCTATGGGACACTCACTGATGTTTTGTAATACTGTAATTTCAACGCAAAGGTATTGTGGGTAACTTGCAAAGCAAAGTGTAAAAGAGGAAAGACAATCACCTGTCCTCCCAAATCTCATGTAATCCCTCTTGGCATTTTGTCTTTCAGCTTTTTGTCTGTGCATTTATCTTAATGAGCATTGAAAAACTATTTTCTGTAAAACTTGCAACCTCATTTTTTTTCACTGAAAATTATAGCAAAAATTTTTGTATGTTATTATAAAACATTCAGAACATATTTTTAATGCCATTTCCCATCATATACTCTCCTGAATCCTTTCCCCATGGTTACTTTAAAATTTTCAAGTTTATTTTAAAGTTTGTTTGTTTATTTTGAGGAGCGAGAAAGCTCATGTGAGTGGAGGAGGGGCAGAGGCAGAGGGAGAGAGAGACTCTCAAGCAGCCTCCACACTGTCAGCATGGAGCCCAACTCTGGGCTTGATCCCATGAACCATGAGATCATGACTGAGCTGAAACCAAGAATCGGACGCTTAACTGATTGAGCCAGTCAGATGCCCCTTAAATTGTCATTAAAAAAAAAATCACCTGGTGCTCATCATACAAGTGTACCCCTTAATCCCCATCACCTATTTCATCAATCCTTCCACCCACCTCCCCTCTGGTAACCACCATTTTGTTCTCTGTAGTTAAGAGTCTGTTTCTTGATTCGTCTTTCTTTTTTCCCCTTTGCTCATTTGTTTGTTTCTTAAATTCCACATATGAGTGAAATCATATGGTATTTGTCTTTCTCTGACTTATTTCACTTACCATTATTATATTCTTGAGCTCCATCCATGTCTTTGCAAATGACAAGATTTCATTCATTTGATGGCTGAATAATATTCCTGTGTGTGTGTGTGTGTGTGTGTGTGTGTGTGTGTGTGTGTGTATGGGTGGTGTGTATAAAACATCTACTTTATCTGTTCATCAGTCAATGGAGATTTGGGCTGCTTCCATAATTTGGCTGTTGTAAATAATGCTGCTTTAAACATAGGGGTACATGTTACCCTTTGAATTAGTGTTTTTGTTTCTTTGGGTGAATATCCAGTAGTCTGATTGCTGGATCATGGTGCAGTTCTATTTTTTTTTTTTTTTTTTTGAGGAACTTCCACACTGTTTTTCACAGTGGCTACACCAGTTTGCATTTTTACCAACAGTGCAAGAGGGTTCCTGTTTCTCTATATCCTCACCAACGCTTGTTTCTTGTGTTGCTGATGTTAGCCATTCTGACAGGTGCGAAATGATATCTCATTGTGGTTTTGATTTGCATTTCCCTGTTGAGCATCTTTTCATGTGTCTGTTGCCCATATGCAAGTCTTATTTGGAGAAATGTCTGTTCATGTCTTCTTCCCATTTTTAATTGGGTTACTTGTTTTTTGGGTGTTGAGTTTTATAAGTTCTTTATATATTTTGGATACTAACTCTTTATTGGATATGCTATTTGCAAATTTCTTCTTCCATTCCATAGATTACCTTTCAGTTTTGTTTCCTTTGCTGTACAGATACTTTTTATTTTGATGTAGTCTCAGTAGTTTATATTTGCTTTTGTTAGCCTTGCCTCAGGGGACCCATCTAGAAAAAAGTTGCTATGGTCAATGTCAGAGAAGTTACTGATGGTACTCTCTTCTAGAATTTTTATGGTTTCATGTCTCACATTTAGGTCTTTAATCCATGTTGAATTTATTTTTGTATATGGCATAAGAAAGTGGTCCAGTTTCATTCTTTTGCATGTTGCCGTTCAGTTTTCCTAACATGTTTTGTTGAAGAGATTATCTTTTTCCCATTACATATTCTTTCCTGCTTTGTCAAAGATTAATTGGCCATATAATCGTGGGTTTATTTATGGATTTTCTATTCTGTTCTATTGGTCTATGTGTCTATTTTTGTGACAGTACCATACTGTTTTGAGCACTACAGCTTTGTAATATAACTTGAAGTCTGAAATTGTGATACCTTCAGCTTCGTTTTTCGTTTTCAAAATTGCTTTGGCTATTCAGGGTCTTTCGTGGTTCATCTACATTTTTGGACTGTTTGTTTTAGCTTTATGGAAAATGCTGTTGGTATTTTGAAAGGAATTGCATTAAATCTGTAAACTGCTTTGGGTAGTACAGACATTTTAACAACATTTGTTCTTCCAACCCATGAACATGGAATGTCTTCCCATTTTTTGTGTCTTACTCAATTTCTCTCATCAGTGCTTCCTAGTTTTCAGAGTACATCTTTCACCTCTTTCGGTTCAGTGTATTCCTAGGTTTCTTATTATTTTGGGTGCAGTTGTAAATGGGATTGTTTTTGTAATTTCCTTTTCTGCTGCTTCATTATTGGTGTAATGAAATACAACAGAACTCTGTCAACTGATTTTGTATGCTTCAACCTTACTGAATTCGCTTATCAGTTCTAGCAGTTTTTGGGTGGAGTCTTTCAGGCTTTCCTATATAGAGCATTATGTCACCTGAAAACCGTGAAAATTTTACTTCTTCTTTACTGATTTGGATGACTGTTGCTTTAAATTTTTGCTAAACATTCTTACACATGTAGCTTTGTCCATATTTCTGTGAAGTTGGGATAGATTCCTGAGAGTGGGATGAAATTTAGACATTGATGGCTTTGATAGCTATTCCTCATTGTTTTCCAGAATGGTCCAACTTCCACTGTCATGGCCTCAGTGTATGAGCACAAAAGAGGCAAACACAAAAGGTGCACTGTGTGGGAATGTTCACAGCACCAGGTGGCACAAGATGTCAAATCTAAGGTGGATTTACTGACATGGGCCCTCTTAGCATCTTTATTTTACAATCCTAACAATGCAACACAAGTCTGTTTTATTTTTATTTATTTGTTTTTTAATGTTTATTTTTGAGAGAGAGAAAGAGCACGAGTGGAGGAAGGGCAAAGAGAGAGAGGGAGGCCCAGAATCTGAAGCAGGATCCAGGCTCTGAGCTGTCAGCACAGAGCCCGATGTGGGGCCTGAACCCTCAAGCTGTGAGATCATGACCTGAGCCAAAGTCAGATGCTTAACTGACTAAGCCACACAGGCACTCCTGTTTTTTTTTTTTTTAAGTTTGTTTATTAATTTTGAGAGAGAGAGTCAGAGAAAGAGGGAGGGAGGGGCAAAGAGAGAAGGAGAGAGAGAATTCCAAGCAGGCTCTGTTCGCACTGTCAGCACAGAGCCTCATGTGGGGCTTGATCTCACGACCCTAAGATCACGACCTTAGCCATAATCAAGATTCAGAAGCATAACCAACTGAGCTACCCAGGCACCCTGACACAAGTCTGTTTTAGATTTCATCTGGGGAGTTTGGCCTCAGAAATGCCTCACATTATAGCCTGGTCAGTCCCTTTTCAAAAACATGGGTTTCAAGAACAACATGCTAGAGGTGTCCCTGGGTCTAAACATTTCTAGTGCAGCTAGATGTACTGTTTTTCTTTAGCTATGTTGAAGTTTTACAAGAGATCACGCTTGCACAGAAAACGTATCACTCATCCAACCTCTCCACTTAAGAACTTGAACATTTAGTTCTTTTCACTTGAATTTAAAAATAACACTATGATAAATTCCTCAAAGGCCAGTGACCACATGAATTGGTTCAGTAACTGTTAGACCCTGCTGCTGAGGAGACAGAAGTCCTAGAGGCTGGTTCTTTAATATCATGCATGGGTAAGAGGAAACGTGTCACAGCCCAGCCAAATCCCACTGTAGGAGAGACGCAGACTTAGTCATAAGGAGACCCAGGTCAGGACATGTGTGTGGTTCAATATAATTAGAACAATGACCCAAATGGGGTCATCAAGGTCATCATGTGGGACAATAGTGTAATGACCTGGTATAGATATAACTCAAACTGTGAAAGGGACCTTAAGCAATTATTGAGTATACCGATGAGCAATCTCATGAAGTCAGAGATGTGTCCAAGATCCCATGGCTAGTTAGTGGCTCTCTGGGTCTTTAACTAGGTCTTCTGATTGCAAGCTAAGTGCACTTTCTGGCCCTACATTGGCTGCATCTCTGGCCCATGTCCATTGTGTCTTGGCAATGTCAGTGGGGCCTGGCAGAACGGATTGAGAGAGGAGCCCGGACTCGTGAGAAGACATCCCTTATTATTTGTGTTGCTGCCACCTGCAAATAGTTACTGAAATTTTCTGGTGCAGCCCGGAAGCTGACAGTCATCCACTTATCTTCATCTGTGTCTCTCAGGATGAAATAAAATGCACTTAAGAATTCATTCCTCTAGCCCCTTATTTATAGCAAGCCCCCTATGCATGAAGGAATAGCTCCAACTCGAGATTCTTTTCCGATGAGATACAAACCAGTCTGCATTGAGACATGTAGTCAGGGGACTGTAATTTCCTGACCTCAACATCATTAAACCTCAGCAAGGCCATCACATTAGCTCGTTTTCGTGTAATTGTGTAAACACGGGTTTGCCAGTTCAAAGCACTCGGAAATATTTCACCATGCCTTCTTCAGAGCTAGGCGATAGTGACCACGTGCCAAAACTAAAAAAAAAATAACAAGCTTGTCTGAGCTAGTGATGATTTGGATTTGTAGGAAGGCAGCTGGACAAGTCTTCAGATACATGCCACCATTTTGTGACCATATGCTTGGATGTAGAAGCTGGGAATGAGGGAAAAGGGTGAATGCCCTCCTTTCTCCCTCCTTAGTTCCTCGTAGGTTGAATTTGATTCAGTTGAACTAATATGCATTGAAGGGATCTCGTGTGGAAGGTTCAGTCATAGGCCCTAGGGGAGGAGGACTCTGGCCTATTTCCTGATCTCAAGGAGTTCAAGTTCCTGAAGATGAGATGGGCATATAAACAACTTTAACTCCAGGCAGAATGGCAGGAGTGCCATGATGGCTACAGAAGCGCTATGTAGTACCAGAAAGAAGGAGATGAATTTTGCTTGAGAGATGCCAGAAGCAAGGGGTAGCATTTAGTAGGTGAAGGGAATTCTGTGACGAGAACCCACTCTGAACACGGGTAGTCCAAGCACATGGCCAGGGGAGTGCAAGTGCAGGGCATGGGGTTGGGGGTAAGGAATTCAGTGTGAGTCGTGAACGTTACTCTGACCACAAGAAAAACGGGTCTCTGCAGAGGCCCAGTCTGCCTCAAGTAGTGCTGAATCTCCAGCGTGCCAAACGGCACTTAGTGTGTAATGAGTGGCTGGTAACGGAAAGAGGTCCTGCTCCAGCCGGGTATTTTTGGTGCACACGCAGAGATCCATTCAAGTTACCTCTAGCAATGGGTGGTTCATTTTGATAACATAGTTGGACTGGAACGATGGAGGCAACTCTAGGGACCAGGGGCTGTCTGCAGACTCACTCACAGCAGGTGTGGTCTCTGGAATGCTTTCCTGCATTGGTCAGCTCTCCTCTCTTCCAGCCGGCTTCTTCTGCTTCAGCCAAGTCTCTGCTCCATCTTTACTGCGGTATGGAAGTGGTCACAATCGCCACTCTGATCCCTCTTTCCACGTCATGACATTCCCCCTCCTCCTGTTGTTGGTTGGCTTGGTCCCTGCGTGTCTAATGCTAAGAGCAGGAAACGTGCTTGCCCGGACGATTTTTGCATACATGGCCACCAGATGCCCATGCCTACTTCAACCAGCCGTGCTGGACTGGCAGAGGGCTAGCACGAGCTGTGGGCAAAGTGTCTCCCTTAGAATTGGGTGCGGTTGCTCTGATAGTCTTAAGCACACCTGTGGCAGAAATAGAGCTGAGTTAGGGTTATGCCAATTGACCAAGGAATCTGAACTGTATTCAGTAGGCGCCATGTTGTGGAAGGCTTTTATTGGGGCATAGCCTGCTGGCTCCCTATCTTTTCACATCCTCAGACTCTACCCTGATGCTGGCCAGCAGTCTAACAACTCTTTGCCCTAAAATATTTTCCTTTATTTCACTTGAAAACCTCATCACTCCATTCTCAATTTGGCTCCATCACTCCCTTTGTTCTCTAAATCGTTCTCATGGAATCCTTGGCCCTCAGCAGATTGCCCCCTATGAGTGGGCCCCATCTAATCAGTTGAAGGTCAGAGGAGAACAAAAGGTTCACCCTCCCCTGAGTAAGAGAGAATTCTCTTGCCAGATGGCCTTCACACGGAGACATCAGTTCTACAGATTTTGGACTTGGCAGCCTCCAGAATCGTGGGAGCCTATTTCGTATCGTTAATCCCTTTCCAATACGTGTTACTGGCTCTGTTTCCCTGGATACCCTGACTGCTACAATGGGCCCTAAGAGAAACCCATTACCCTATTAGTAGTCATTCCCTACTCTCCTCCATCCAGCCCCAAGCAACCACAATATATACTTGTACTGGATATTTCATATAAATGGAATCATACAATGTGCAATCTCCTAGGATTGGCTTTTTTAACATTCCTCCAAGTGATAGCATGCATTGGCACTTAATTTCCTTGTATTGCCAAATAGTGTTTCAATTCTGTGGATAAACCACATTTTAGTCATCCATTCATCAGTAGATGTCTATTTGGATTGTTTCTACTTTTTGGCTCTGATGAATTGTTCTGCCATAAACATTTGTTGACAAGTTTTTGGATGGACGTGTGCTTTTATTTCTCTTTGGTATAAACTTGGAGCACAGGAGTAGAATTGCCCAGTCATAGGTAACTGTATGTTTGAAATTCTGAAACACTGCCAAACCATTTGCCTAAGTGTCTTCACCGTTTTACCAGCAATGTAGAGAGTTCCAATTTCTCCACATCCTTGTCTACACTTATTACTTTCTTTTTTTGTAGCCATCACAGTGGGAGCAAAGTGGTATCTCACCGAGGTTTGGCCTTGCATTTCCCTCAGAGCTGATGACTTTGAGTATCTTATGTGCTTATTGACCACTTGTATATATTCTTTGGAGAAAGGTCCATTCAAATCCTCTGCCCATTTTAAAATTGGGTTATCGTTTTCCTTTGTCTTTAAAAGAATTTTTTTTAAACATCTATTTATTGTTGAGAGAGAGTACAAGCAGGGGAGGGGCAGAGAGAGAGGGAGACACAGAATCGGAAGCAGGTCCCAGGCTCTGAGCTGTCAGCACAGAGCCCCACGCGGGTGTTGAACTCACAAACCATGAGATCGTGACCGGAGCTGAAGTCAGACACTTAACTGACTGAGCTGCCCAGGCACACCTGCTTTATATAATATTTTTAAAGAAGCTGAGGGAAGAAAGAAGAGGAAGTATATACCATAACATTTGTTATAATAACTTTCTTATTTACCTTTTGGTAAATTTCATTCCTTTCTTCCTTTCGATTTCAATTACCATGTGATGTCAATTCCTTACTCCATTGCAGTTTAGTTCCGCTTGCTTCCTTTGTGCTTATATTGTTGAATATATTACTTTCGTGTACATTCTCTTATATACATATTGTTTTGTCCGATTATTTTAAATCAGTTAAGAGAAGAAAGAAAGCATACGCAATCATACAGTTTTTACCATCACCTACGTAGTTTCCTTTACTGGGGCTCTTTGATATCCCTGCTCAGATTTCCTCCCTAGTTTTTATCTTTTAGCCCAGCAACATAGGGGCTGCCCCTGGTTCTGCATAAGTCCCTTGCTGGTCAAAAGTTGTGCTTTAGCCCCCTCCAGCCATTAGATGTCCACCCTGTACTTTTGGACGTGTGTGCGTAGCTTGTAGGTTGCTATCACACTTCAGGGAATTTACATTTTGGGCTCCACGTTCAGCCAGGGACTAGTAGCAAGGAGTTCCTCTCTGATCACTCCTGAGAGAGCTCAGTCTTGGACTTGCACAGTTTTCTCGGTTCCCAGGAATAAGTGTGGTTTTAGTTGCAAGCCTGCCTTTGTAGGAGTAGCCCCTTAGCCAGAGTAGCTCATTGAGTCGGTGTTTGCTCAGAGGTTATGTTGGAGCCCCTTGAGCCGGTGAGGCTTCTGCCCTGTGGTGATGGGGCTGTGAGTGCCTGGAGGATGCTTTGGAGTCTACCCCATGTCCTGATCTGATGACTCCTGAGTGGGTACAGCGTAGAGCACCCCAGAATTGACTGTGATCCCAGGAGGTCTCTTCTTGGCTCTTTCCCTGGTTCCATTAGCTGCTCTGTTTCCCTTGGATCCTGGAGCTACTGGCCTCCAAGATATCCCCTGGTTTTGCCAACATCCTGAGACATGCCTTTCCCCGGGCCCTGTTCCAAATAAAGTCGGTCTTCTTGGGCAGAGCTGTGGGGGCTTTCATCCTTATGGCCTGCCTTTACTCTGGACAAACCCCTGCGAGTCTGCACTGAGGGTGGGATCCACTTTTTCTGACCATGTCACCCCCGCTCTTCAAGTCGGCACTGAGAGAGGAGGAAGCTGCTTCTCTCCTGGGGGTGAGGAGGGGCAGGGACCACTGAGGCCTCAGGATCCTTTTCTGCCCTGCCTGCGGTAGAGCTTCGCCTGCAAGCAGGAGGTGGCCCTCGTCCTCCCGGCTCCTCTTGCCTGGAACAGAGCTTCTGGAACAGAGGGCTGAGGAGGATGAGAAATGCAGGTAGCCTGCCTCTCCCAAGGAGAAACCGCAGCCCCCAATGGGGAGTTGAGGGGAGAGAGAATCTCCATCTTCTGGGCCACATCTGCCCAAAGTAGAGGGCCTAGGGTACCACTTCTGGAACATGGAGCTGTGGGGGCGTGGGGTGTGGTCAGGAAGGTCATGGCTTGAAGGTCACAGACCCTGGCTGATTTTGTATTTAGTAGACTTTCTTGAATGGATATTTCTCCATTTGCTGTATGTCCTTAGGATGATTTTTGGGGATTTTAAATGACTGTGTTTTTTTGTTTGTTTTTGTTTTGTTTTGTTTTTTAAACAATTCTCCCTATTTTGTTTTGCTGGGGAGAATTTACACTGAGCTCCTTACCCTGTCATTCTGGAAGTCTTGCTCACCCACCATCCTGGCATACTCTCTGGAGTAGGAAAGAAAAGAGTGAACGGATCACTGGTTTGCCAGGCATTAATTACACGTATCCCTCAGCACACACTGGGCATGTGGCCTGTACCCAACTTAATTTCATGCCATGATTTGGTTCCTCAAGTACTGACTATAATATAAATCCAAGGGATGTGTTCTGTTCTACGGATCCCAGATCGGTTATGGAGATTCTGCTTTTGTTTCTGATGAGTGAAAACGGGATTCCTTTTTCAGTCTGGCTTCAGTAAAATATCCAGAGAGAAAAAATGTTATATCTATAAGGGTCTTCTGCAAAAACGAATTCAAGTTTTCACACATCTAACCAACTTTCTCATTCAAATTTCAGTTGTGTCCCTATGAAAACTCTAGCTGCACTGAAACATTCCAGATGCAGCAAAACTTACTTTCAGCTTCAAATTGAAGAAATACCAGTTTTCTAGCAAAACACTACCCTGCCTCCTACGAACATAAAAGGCAGCAAAGAAGCAATCACACCTGCGCCCGATAGCACTGGCACCACACGCCCCATACCCTGGAAAACCGGGTCCCCGAGGGCATCTGCCGACGACTCGGGAAGGGCCTCCTTCCACACTCACACGTGGAGAAACGCTGCATGGAGGTGTGTTCCCCTCTGGGCCACTCACAGATTGCAGTGGCATCCAAGAGCTTCTCAGAGGCCTGTGGCAAAAACTGTGCTGCTTTATTTAATGCGGCATTTCTCACACTTACTAAAAGCTCAGGACTCCTTTACAGAGGAGCACGAGTTAGCATCTCAGGAGATACAACAGTTTCATGGAGCCGTTTGAGAAAACTCTCAATTAATCTCAGAGTCAGAATGGAATCATTTCATTCAAAGATATTTCTCGTATATGCACATGAAAAACGCACTGCTTCCCTTGAGCTGAAATATTCAAATAGGGTTTCTGCTGCCAGGTGAATTTTCTTACGCCTTCTAACCCAGGTAACTTCCAAGGCTCCTCTGCTCAATAAAACCTCTTCCAGCAACTCTGTGTCCCCTCCCTACTCGGTGCAAGAGAGTCAAGTTCTAGGAGGTGAGGCCCTTCCTTGTTGCCAGGACCACTGGGCGCCAGAGGCGTGGACAAGGGAAACCCTGGGCTTTTGAATCCAACGCTTGAGCAGCCGCACCGTGTAGTCAAAGCAAACCTGGAATCGACTTCAAAAAGCTCACAAACAGCCTTGAGAGGTTATGAGCTGGGTGATAAATCATGTGCAGTAGCTGTCACCACTGACACCTGCTGATCGGTGACCTGCTCAGCAAGTTTAAAGAACTCTGAGTTTCTTGGTTAAAAAAAAATAATCTAAAACTAGGCTCCAAATGAGGACTTCTGCTCCTTGTATGCTCTTCAACAGGAGAGGGAGCACTAGGGAGGACTCCACGGGCCTGGACACACTGCCGGGGCAGACCTATCTGCAGGGAGCACACGGCCTGCTTCGCTATCCTTTAGAAAATTCTGGGGGTGCCTGGGTGGCTCGGTTAAGCATCCGACCTTGGCACAGGTCATGACCTCGCGGTCAGTGGGTTCGAGCCCTGAGTCAGGCTCTGTGCGGACAGCTCAGAGCCTGGAGCCTTCTTTGGATTCTGTGTCTCCCTGTCTCTCTGCTCCTCCCCTGCTCGTGCTCTGTTTCTCTCTCTCTCTCTCAAAACAAATCAACATTAAAAAAGAAAATTCTGATGGCCACAGCATGGTTTCAGCTCTTCTGCAGAGGCACTTGGGGCCCCTGGAGGCGTCACCTGCTTTCTCAGGAAGCACCGGGTCAAGGGGCCTTTCTGCCCTGGGCCTCAGGGAGGGTTTTCCTGCTCCCGGTCCCTCCCGGAGGGTGTTGCTTTTGCGAGTAGCACCCACATTCTTTTTTCCCCTTATCAACTTTTTTTTTTCTTTTTCCATAGGGAGAATAAAGCCTCGGACCCAGTACCTGCAGGTCCTGTGAGTACAGACCCCTCTTGGCGCCCGGGCCAATATTTACAAGGTGGTGGCAAAGAGTTCTGCTAAGAACCCTTGAAAAAAAAGCTCAGGGAAAGGGGATTTGCCAACCATGTCACAGACTCAGAAGTTTAAGAGTATTGCAGATCACTGAAAAGGGGTCTGATTGAAGTGACAGCTGGTATTCAAGAATTGAATCTCTAGTCTGGAGAGGCAGGGTTTTAACCAGGGACCCTTCAGTCTTCCTTGTGGGGACTCCACCCGCCCCCCCCCCCCCCCCCGCCAGGGCTGGCATCATCCATCTCCCACAGCTCAGAAGTGACCTACGAACTAAAACTACGAATCGTATTTCTATAATTGAAAGTAAAGAAATCAAAAACAAAAATAACTAAACTCTGGAAATATAATTGCTTAACCATTTCTTTGTATTTTTATTGAACTTTCTTCAAATTTTTTTTTTTTTTTAATTTCTGCCCAGTCACGACAATTAAGTGGAAACCACAATGACAATTTACAAACTGTGGCATGAAAAAGAACACACACCCCATCAGGAGTTATACCAAACCCTTTCCTTTTTATTCATTCAAAAGAGTCCAACGCACAAATGTCAAATATGAGCACTGTCATTTTTTTTCTTGGAAGGGGGAAAAACATTTATTCTGGCAGCACTTTTACAATTCCAGGAAGCGGTTTTGATACCATTGGTTGCAAGAATAGAAACCATAACAGACTTGAAGGGCGTTTGTTTGCCAGGCGAGGGCTACTTGGTCTGGAAAGACTCCCCCTTGTGCTTTGTGAACTGCCCGTCCACCTCGGCTGGCCGAGCCTTCCCAGGTATAGAAAGAGAAAACGGAATTTCCTGCACAGACACTGAAAATTCCAGTAGAGCAGAGTGTTTTCTGTATCTCCAACCCTCCCCCCCCCACCCTGAAGCAAGTTCTCAAGCTTTTCTGGAGCTTCTTTTGGTCACATGACCCTCAATCATGACGACCTTTATGCCGAAACACATGTGACACCAAGATTTCTTCTTACACTGCTTCTCTAGGGTTCAGATGACAGCACAAAACATCACTTGTCAAAAAATAGCAGATATTAAGAATGTGGGCATTTATGTTCATAATTATGATAAACACCTTGCAGGGTATGTCACCCAAAGGAGCATTTTTTTTTTTTCCACTTAATATGGTCCCCTGGGGAGTTAGCCCGAAGTCACATCCTTAAGTGTCCTTGCAAAAAAAGACTGGTCAAAGTCAGTTAATTTGACAGTTTAGGAACTGTCTCGTGCCAATTACAAAACTCCTATGCCCAACAATTCAATGGTCCATAAAGCAATTAAATGTTACCATTCAGTTTACACACACGCACGCACGCACACAGAGAACTGTGACCAAAGGATTAAGCAGGTAATCTCGTGAATGTGTTCTAAAAGAAAACGAAATCTCAAGATTGAGGTGTCGTATTCAAGTATCAAAAAATGAAGAAATAGTCTGATCCCATTTGATTTTATGATCATGACAAATCATACTTGTTTCATTGAGGTTCTGGAGTTAGTGAAGTCAACTCCTGGGGCACAAAATCTACAAAACTCAACTTAAGATTTTTCACAATGCAGCTGCTTTGCTTGTTTCTTTTAAAAAATATGTTGAGACTTTGTATAGTGGCATTCCAAGAGTCAATACTTTATAAAAGAAGTAAAAGAATAATACCAGCTGACTCACTTTTCATGCCTTACACTGGTGAGAAAACAGTTTGTCTTACACATTTTTCCATCAACACAGAGGAGGCAGCTGTAAACAGAGTCCTTTATACTCTTCAAAGAACGTGTTACTATTGCAGCAGATACTGTTTGGCCCCAATTAGGAGTAGACGAGAGCAATTTGCTTTGCTTTTCACGTTTTAACTTGGTGGAGATTTTAAAACAATGGTTTTACTAGTTCTTGGCAGCAGACCATCCAATCAGAGGCTCTGTATTTATAAATAACCAATGCGGGACTATGCTCTCCAGTTAGGGAGCTCACTATCTCAAGGTCTGACCGCCAGATGTGAAGGGCTTTCAAAGTGCTCTGCTAAATTTCACAGACTCTGTTCTAGAGAGAGAGAGAGAGAAGTACTCATTAGCAAAGCTCTTTGCACCATTCACAACTGACTCCTGATTATCTTAAGCTATTGAAAGACTCAGATTTTCCATGGACTCCTTGACCCCTCTGTCCCCCTCCCCTGAAGAATCCTACCACCAGGCTTCCACGACCCCTCTGTCCTCTGCCCCTGAAGAATCCATTAGCGTATCATCTAGTGACAACGTAATGTCAACAGGAAGCTGGGAGCAAGGAACATTCTGCCCAGCAGCACTGGAAA
The DNA here is from genome assembly GCF_022837055.1 of Prionailurus viverrinus. Taxonomy (NCBI): domain Eukaryota; kingdom Metazoa; phylum Chordata; class Mammalia; order Carnivora; family Felidae; genus Prionailurus; species Prionailurus viverrinus. Next base: position 26,356,145 of record NC_062564.1, read on the forward strand.
TGTGGGCAAAGAAAAACAAGAATCCCACCAGCTTGCCCAAGGAACAGGCTTGCAGGCAGGGACGTTTATTTAAAAGAAGGGGAGGAGACACTGCCTGAAATACAGGTAAGGTTCTTGCTGATTATCACAACCTCTGCGAACCAGCACTTAATCCATGGGCAGACAGATGGGTTTTTTAAAATCTCAGAAGAACTAAAGATGAAAGAATGAACAGAAAGGCCTTTTGCTAAAATAAGAAACCAGCCCCATCTTGGCACAGTCCTCATGCAGAATATTGCACCCAGTGTTAACTAACGCTAGAAGCTTCGAACTGTATAAATTTAAATGTATTTGCATATTATAAAAATAAAGATAAACATATACATATTTTACACTAGTTACGGAACAGCAATGAACGGTCAGTCGATCCTTCTTTCACATTTAACAGAACTGAAATCTGAGTGCTCAAAACACGGCCACCTGTACTGCAACTATGGCTTATATGTGCACAGAAAACAAAATCCCTGAGAAGCCATTCGACTTTTTTTTTTTTCTTTTCTTCAAGTAGCGCTCTCCTTGGAGGATCACAGTTCTGAGGTTCAGGTTGTAAAACATTTGCTCCATGTTCTTCCCCCCCCCCACCCCCGTCCTCCCCGCCCCTCCCCCACCTCATCTACAGGCCAGGTGCGCTCCCTCCTCTGCAAGCACCCTGGACAGTTATTACTCAAGTTCACGGAACGCGCGTGGGAGTGTGGAGGGTTTGCCGGGTACGAATGATGGTCCAGGTGAGTTCTGATGCTCTTTTCTCCACGGAAATTCCATAGCCATAGAAGTCATTGGTTTCTGTGCTTTTCACCAACGTTCTTCCTATACGGGTAGAGGAGAAGAAAGCACAGACATGACAAAAGGTGACAGAGAAGGATATTCTCAATTCTAAGAACAGGAAGCAAAACTATGAATCGGGGTTTTTTTTTTTTTTGCAGTAGTAAAATTTTCATTTTTACTTCTAGAATTCCTTATAAAAATGTGAGTGTCAGGCAACTAAGGATCCTACAAAGAAAAGCATCTTTTCACTAGAAAGCTGGTCGGACACTTCTGGTTGTGACATTAAGTTTACGCATAATGAGGAACTATACGAATTAGTAATAACCACCTAAGCCATCGTAATTTCACAGCTGAATGAGATTTATAATCAAGAACCCCAAACACTAACCACAGCACTGAGTCCTTTCAGGAAACACACACACACACACGCACGCACGCGCAAGCTAAATAGCCCTCTAGGGATAGGAATATATACTGAAAAGTGAGAACTTTTAGGATGTCTAACTGGCCTTAAAAGGCATGATTTCACTTGCAATGTTACATACAGGCAAGGCTGTCAAACTAAAAGCTGGAGTTGGATGAATATAAAATAAACTCCTGTATCGCCACCTAATTAGAGTGGCATTCAATTCAGACAAAATGATTAGAGAGAAAGAGGTCAAAGGTCCTCATCCCTTATGTCACCTTTCCTATAATGACATGCAGTCCCTCCATCCCCCCCCCATCTCTCAATGGTGCTTGATTTCACAGAAACTTTGTAAAATATTAGTAACATTACCAAAAAAACGCACCTTCCATTTACTAACAACTTACTACACATCAGGAATCACACCCACTCACCGCAGTGCATTACTGGATTAATCCTCAACTCATAACACGCCTATGGGGTAAGCTCCATCCTACTCTACGTTCACCAAGAAGGAAACGAAGGTTCCCAGAGGTTAAATAACTTCTGGAGGGAACACACCAGGGTGCGAGAGAGCCAGCCTTTAGCAAGGGTTACTTGACTCCACAGCGTGCTTGACAGCTAAAAGCCAGGTTGGGATGTTCGGAGCCCTGGGGATAGCTTCATGTTTCTATGGCACTCAGCCACGAAGACTTTTTGAAGGCCTATTCATATTTAGCAAACTTCCCAGTAGAGAAAGTTTTGATAACTGCCTCAAATTCGAGTAATAAGAAAATAAATCTAACGTAAAGAGGAGAGGGCAGTGTGAAAACTCTCATCTCCACCACACAGTTAACTTCGGTGGTTCGAGTTCTGGGTTTGTGAGAGGGATGCAAATGTTTTCCTCACGGAACCCAACAAGCCTTCGGAAATGCAGACAGTTGTGTCTGGCTGTCTGTTCCCCTGAGCCACACGTAAGACAGAAGCACAAGGATGTCGAAGCAAGGGCACCCAGAGCCTATAATCAACAGGAAGCCACTTGAGGCTTTTAAACACAGAAGTGGCGAGGGTCCGACGTTGAAAGATAATATTGGTTCGTAGGGGGAAAAAAAAGACATTAGAGGGACGGAGGCCAGTTGAGACTCAGTCACAGGTATCTTGGCAGGGACAGGTGCATCTAGAGGAAAGGAAGGGCCAAAGGGACGGTTGTGTGGCCAGATTTACTCGTGTCAAGATACACTGATAAGACGGGAGAACAGGTCTCGGGAAGGCTGTGTGTCTGCAGCCGCAGCCCCTGGCTCGGCGGACGGGAGCGAAGCAATGCCACTCCCCGAGGCGGGAAGCAGACCGACGAGGAGCGTTGAGGGGCAAGACAGTAACTCACACCAGTGAAGCCTAGAGCCCGCGGGACACCCAAGGGAGCTGCCGTGGGGCGCTGGGGGAAAGGACAGCATGGGGGCTCAGACCCAGAATCCTCTCGGGGTTCTGCACCTGCTCTTCCTGGAATACAGCACACACAGTCCAGGTATTTAGAAGCTCAGGCTGAAACTGAGGCTCTACCATGTTGTATTAATCAATTAATCAGGTCTTTTATTTTCTGTATTGGGATTCTTCGACATCCGGGCCCTCGCTGCCCCTGGAGGCCCCCCCCCTCCCCCCGCACTAGCAGATTCCTAGAGACCCTAAACAACACCGATGTGAGCGCACTTCTCGGTACCCACCCGCTATCCAGAGCCCACACCTCTCAGCCACCGCCTTTATCAGGCTCCGACACTGCGGGCCACCCTCTATCTGCCCCCCTCACTCCAGGGCCACGTGCCAGGCAACCAGGGACCCTCCCTGTGCCCCGTGGCCCACCCGAGCCGCTCAGGCCCATGGAGCCCAGCCAGCACCCGCCCTCGGCAAACTCACTCTCACTCTTGGGCACAGTCCCCTCTCTGTGCCTCGTTTCCGTCCCCCCCCGACCCCCCATGGCACAGCATACACCCTCCTCTAGGGCTGTGTGAGTCCTAAGCTGTCTTTTTCAGTGGCAGTCACTTCCTGATCTGTTGGCCTTACCGTATGTGCAAGGCTCTGTTACGATACTACATTCTAAGACAAATGCGTAAGTAAGAGCTTGTGTGAACACAGCACTGAACTGGGAGCCACGGTGTGGGTTTCAGGCTGAGGCGCGTCACTCGGTGACTGTCGGCACGTGGCCTGGTCTGGAGTCCAGAGACCCCTGGCCTATGTGCCTTACAGGGCGGTGCGGGGCCAGTGAGTTGGGGGTTTTGTTCATCTGGCACTGCAGGTGTTTGTGATTATAATATGAAAGAAATGATACCGCTCATCCCCACTTTCCCCCCTGAGGATGGGGCCAGGACACTCCAGGTGGCCTTGTAAATGGATCTTCCGGGGTTACTTGGCAAGGCAGGCCAGCCCCCCTGCCACCACCTGTCCAGCACAAACGTGCACCCTCCCTGGGCAGGCACCTCAGTTAATAAACTAAATGTTGGGGCGCCTGGGTGGCTCAGTCGGTTGAGCGCCCCACTTCGGCTCAGGTCATGATCTCACCGTTCGTGGGTTCGGGCCCCGCGTCGGGCTCTGTGTGGACAGCTCGGAGCCTGGAGCCTGCTTCGGATTCTGTGTCTCCCTCGCTCTCTGCCCCTCCCCCACTTGCACTTTCTCTCTCTCAAAAATAAACATTAAAAATTTTTTTTAAATAAGTAAATGTTGCTAGGCAAGTCGGTGAGCACATTTTATTCTAGTATCTATATCTGCCTTTGAAGTTTTTTTATGATTACCTTGATATGCCACCCATGGTGCACACCATTAATATTCCTAGTGGAAAAAGCAGCAACTGAGTTTATTGAGCGCTGTTTGCTCTGTGGAAGGAATGATGCTACCTGGCCTCCCCAGCAATGGCCTCTCTAAATGCTCACGACAACCCCACAAGACAACCGCTTCTGGGATCCGCTACTGACAGAGCTCTACAGCCATGGCACCAACAAATGGCAAAGATTCACACTCGGGCGGTGTAACTCCAGCGCCCAAACTGCCTTGAGAAAATAAAGGCAAACACTACTTTTAAGAAGCTATTTGCTGTGTCCATCCGCTCGAGCTTTTCGTGATGTTACATTCGGCATATTACATTTTTTTAAACGACTTTTTTGGGGGCGCCTGGGTGGCTGAGGCGGCTGAGCACCCAACTCTTGATTTCGGTTCAGGTGATGATCCCAGGGTCATGGGATCGAGCCCCGCATCAGGCTCCCCAAGAGCCTGGAACCTCCTTAGGATTCTCTCTCTCTCTCCCTCTGCCCCTACCCCGCTCGCGCATGCATGCTCTTTCTCTGTCTCTAAAAATAAAAATAATAAAGGTAATCTTAAAAATAAAATGCCTTCTTTCTTCCAGCAAGGAACTGAGATTACTAACATACGCAATATCATAATAAGTTAGGCCAAAGAATCAAGCAGTTTCCTGATTCTTAATTCTCAATGTTGTCTTGATTCTGAATAAGCAAAAGATTTGTAACCTTAAAATGCCCTGCTCTATGTATGAAGAGATCTCTTCATCCCAAAGCCCACCCCACCCCCGTTTTCCCCTAAACTCTCAAGTCCTTAGGAAGTCCCTAATCCAAGAAACCCTCTCTGCTTCCCGGAGACTTACCCTTAAAACTTGGTGCTCCTAAAGTCACAGATTGGGTACAGTAAAAATGATGACATAAGGGAAAGAAGCACTATCTTTTCCACTTAATTTTCCAAGAAAGTATGGAGATACCTAAGCAGAGAGGGAACAAATTCTAGTATCAGTGTGGCTGATGGGGCACTAAATAATCAAGATACACTATTCCCCCTTGCCTGTGAAAGGAGCGAGGCAATGAGGGGTCTCACTCCTTACAAAAAACAAAGCAAATCAACACAAATAAGCATGATACACCCCACAGGCCACCTCCACATTCCGCTTCCTTTCCTTCTGAAATACCACACCATCCCCACCCTCCGTGTTTCACAATCCTGTGGTCACTGAAAAATCCCCCATCGTTCTAAAGCCAAGTTTGTGCTGCTCCGTTGCTCTTGTAAAAAGAAATTATCAGGTCCATACTAACGAACCTGAGTGTAATTAAACCTACTTTGCCTGTTTATCTGATGAGATAAAGGCGACAGTGTCTTCATGCTACTTTTTATAAAGGGCTATTCCAATTGGTCTTAAATATCCCTGTGTGGTAACAATGTAACTGCCAAATTCTCATGCGAAGCAATCACTGTATCCTTGGGACTACTTACAAACGTATGTATACAATAACCCAAGTGTAAGAGGTAGTTCTGAGATGCAGTGTCTCAGCCCTTTTTATCATTAGTCGCACTTTCTGGAAAAGGAGAAAGCTTAGCTTGACAACTTTCAAACTGGCCCATATTTTCCAATTCTGTAACACATGACCTGCCCAAATCAGAATCTGCTTCCCTTTTCATTGCCACCATTCCACATGGAGGGCAGACAGACACGGAACCACCACAAGAGAAACGGCAACTGTCGGGAAATAAAAATGATATATTCCCATGTCCTGTATGTTCCAGGGTCTGTCCATTAGGAAACCACATGGAAGAATGTGGGCTGCATTTCAGTATGCCTTCAGGTAACACATTTCTAGATGCTAACCTATTGGGTCCTGTCTTTTAAATGACAATCAGTAGAGGGGCGGCTGGGCAGCTCAGTTGGTTAAGCATCCGACTTTGGCTCAGGTCATGATCTCGCGGTTTGGGAGTTCGAGCCCATGCGGGGCTCTGTGCTGACAGCTCAGAGCCTGGAGCCTGCTTGGGATTCTGTGTCTCCCTCTCTCTCTGCCCCTCCCCTGCTCATGTCCTGTCTGTCTGTCTCTCTCTCTCTCTCTCAAAAATAAATAAACATTAGGGGCGCCTGGGTGGCTTGGTCGGTTAAGCATCCGACTTCGGCTCAGGTCATGATCTCACAATCCGTGAGTTCGAGCCCCACGTCAGGCTCTGTGCTGACAGCTCAGAGCCTGGAGCCTGTTTCAGATTCTGTGTCTCCCTCTCTCTCTGCCCCTCCCCTGTTCATGCTCTGTCTCTCTCTGTCTCAAAAATAAATAAACGTTAAAAAAATTAAAAAAAAACATTAAAAGAACTTATTTAATGAAAAGCAGTAGATAAATTGGGTTATCTAGCAGTTTATCTGAGTATATACTTGATGGGGGCTGGGTTCCTCTAAACCTCTTTGGAAATGAGAAAGAGGAACATCGTACAGGGTACCTAAAATTAAAAGCAAACAGTGAGCTGCCATTCGCTTAAAGAAGTTCACACTTCCCTTCTGAACTGGAATTTTAAGTGTCTCAATGTACAGAGCAGCAGGACAAAGACAGGAATTCACAGATAAAGTTTTCAAAAATAAATTAAAACAATGAATCTACTTTCTCCTTACTTTTCCCACTGAAAGTAGGACTCTGCCTTTAACGACTCATAATGTCCAAGACTCAGCATCCCTTTAATGCCTAGGGGTCAGTCCGGCCGACCAGAATTTCTGGCGGAAAGGGATGGGAAGTGACAGACGGGGTGATTAGCGAGGTGGTGAGAAGCTCTCACAATGTATCATATATCACATCACCACGATGAACACTTTAGCCATCGTACGATTTTATTTGTCGCTTATACTTCACTGAAGCTGAAGGGAAAAGGTGAACGGTTGCCGGGGGTTAAGGAGGAGGCGGGGACCGAGGAATAAATAAAGAGAAGGAGGAAGAGGACCTTTAGGGCAACGGAAATACTGCCTTTCATACTACAATGGCGGACATAGAAACCCATGGAACGTGCAGCACCAAGAGTGGACCCTGAAGTAAACTGTGGACCTTGAATGACAATGAAGTAAACTGTGGGACCTTGGGCCCATCTAGTACCACAAATGTGCCGCTCTGGTGGAGGGAAGCTGTGCAGAGTGGGGCAGGAGGGATGTGGGATCTCTCTGTACCTTCTGCTCAATTTTGTTGTGAACCCAAAGCTTCTCTACAAAATAAGTTTGTGTTTTAAAACATTGCCTCCTATACTAAAAGAAGGAAGGAAGGGAGGGAGGGAGGGAGGGAGGGAGGAAGGAAGGAAGGAAGGAAGAAAGAAAGAAAGAAAGAAAGAAAGAAAGAAAGAAAAAGAGAAAAAAGGTCTGAAGGAGGCAGGTCTCCCTGCAAGCAGCCCCACTTCTCTGCTGTCCAATAAATGGGGGGCTGGCATTGGGGGTGGGGGTGCTAGTCAATTCACTGCCTTTAGACTGAACGAGGCCAAGAAAAACACGTGATGAGAATTTCTTTGAAACTCACAAATCTGCTTAATACCAACACACTAAGCAGCAAAGCCACTCTGAAAGCGGCACGAAAAAATTTCTTGCCTGCCCGGAACTATATGTGTTATATTAGACACCAGAGGGCACAGGTTTCTTTAGGAGTGATGAACATATTCTAAAATTCGATAGTGGTGATGGCTGTGAACCACATAATAAATGTCAATAATCACTGAATTATTTAAAAAGTGTATCAGACAGAATCCACATCCTTAAGGAGGTCAGAAGTTTTCAGAGTGACCTAGCAAATGTGTCACTAGGTGAGTCTTCACCTCATCTCAAAAGCAAATATCCTTGAAAATCAGCCCAGAAGAGCCAGAGTATGGAGAGGACTCACATTTCTATCTGATAATCAGCAAAGACAAGAAGCCACTCAGCTCCTCAGTATCCCCCTGGAGGGAGAGGTACAGTAGAGGCATTTCTTTCATGCGACCTTTTCCTAATGGAAAGCTGGTAGGGACCCCAGCCACCAATCACCAAAACAATGGATGAAAGTAAACTGTCTTTAAAAAAAAAAAATCACTACTTACTCTTTATTCTCTGTCTCTCCCCATAGGGAAATAAAACACAGAAAAATTTTTAAATGAGAAATAGAAAAACTTGGAATTTATAAGGAAGATCCAGTTAAATAACAGTCATCGATGGTTTTTCTTTATAAAGCGCATGGCAGCACCATTATTTTACACATGGTCAAAGGCAGGCAGTTAAATGACAAGTCTCTGATTTGACCTGTAAAGGAGAGGAGTAAGCTGGTTAAAGAGCTTGGACTGTCTTTTCAAAAAACCACCATGAGGTCTAGATCAATGACACAGGAATAGGGTGACAATTCTTGTACGCCTTGAAGAGTTTACTGGCTGGCCTGCTGTCCTGGAATAATTACTAAGAGCCCTCCTGTCAACCTCAATCCTTTCCTGATTTGAACAATAAGTTACTGATCCATGTAGCACACGGATCAGCTTTGCCTTGGTGCTGACAATCGGTTGCTGACCAGAGACAGGCTCTATAGACAAAGATAAGAGCCCACTGGCCAGGGAGCCCACGCTTAGAGTCATGGAGGGGGCCCCAGAGATCAGAAAGTCCAGCATACACACATTAGAATCATCAGGGGGACTATCGTTTTTTCCAAAGACTAGTGCCTGGCCCTTCCCTCTGGAAATTCACATACATATGCCCGATGAAGAAAGATGGATCTCAACCACCCACCTGCATTTTAATGGGATGATAGAGAAGTAAAAGATCACTCTACTATGCCTTGCTAAAAAGTTAACCGGCCTAGAGTTGCAAAGCCAGTGCAGTGGTCCAGACTCCTAATTTCTACTGCCTGTTGGCACCCCCAAGTTTAATCGTCAGGTTCAGACCCAAGCTGTGACTACATAATAACCACCACCTGTGACGGCTTTCCTCCTCAGTCCCCCAAATCTCCTGCTTTCAATACACAGTCATTGACATAAATCAGACCTCCACTGGGCAGGGCCGGACCTGAGTGTCTGTTTGTTTTCATGGATATTCCTTCATTTAGAATGGAGACTTACACTCCAAACCCGCTGTCCATTGTATGAGGCTTTAAAACAAAACAAAACAAAAAATCCATTTTGAAATAAAACTATTCACATAGCTAGGTCAAAAGCAGTTCAGTCCCTAAAGGTATTCTCTCCAGCATCTAGATGTCTGAGGCTACGTGGCTCTGATTACCCCAGACCTTAAAGCTGCTTATTCAATTTAAGTATAATAACGTGTGAGAGACGAGGAGGTGATAGCGTTTTTTTTTTTTTTTTTTTTCCAGGCTGGTATAAATGTCTTTCTGTGGCAGCACAACGAGAAGCCCATGGGAAAGCACCGATAAAGCTGGCTGGCTGCCACTGTGGTTTCTTGTGCAAACTGATACTTTAACTTCTGCCTCTATCTCGCCTATTAAACGCCACGCGGCTATGGCGAAACAAGAGGTTAACGTCTGTGCTTGCTCAGGAAAACCTACGCCAGTGCAACGGTTTCCCTCACCCCCTGCTACTTCTGTAAGCCCCCCTCATCCTCTCCCCACTGTGTTTCTGAAATAAAGGGGCCAACGTCCACCAAAGAACAATCTCATTTGTGTTTGATATATTCATACAACAGACAGGGACAAGGGGTGCTCTGGTTAGTATGAAGCTACTATGTAATCGTAAGAAGTGCTTCACAATTTCCCAATGTCCTACGGGCCCCGTGCGTGAGGAGTTAGTCCATGTGTGTGTTAGCTAAAATAGCATTCTGAATACACAGCATTAGATAAGAGTTTCCCGTGGGTGTTTGGTGACATCTTCCAGCAGAGATGAATTAGGGATGTTCTAATGAGTCACTTGGTTTGGACAAAGCACCCTTCTACTGCAGCCGCTAAGGAATGAGCACCCACTGAACACCTCGCTCTGCGGACAACACGCAAAAGTCAGGCAAACGGACACTTCCGGGCTGAGGCCTGAGCTCCTACTGCGCGGGGCTCTTGTGGAACCCACCCCATAACGAGTGTCTCAAGGTGAGGTGGACAGGCCACCATTTTCAGATGCAAACTGCAGAACCTCCCTATAAAAAGCTCGTCTGTGAAAACAAAATTCTATGGGGTCAGCTCGGAAGAAAAACTCAAGCTTGCCGCATGAATGCTTTGCCCTACCAGCCACATCGCTGCTGTCTCCCAGAGCATCTCCAAGAAGGCTGCCCTGCTCCTTTGCAAGATTTGCAGCGGAAAGGGATTTTATCACACTTTAAAAGTGGCCTGTGGTTCTTAACACTACAAAAAGAACTAAACAAAAACCCAAAACAGGAGGAGTTCGATCTGTAATGCCAAGTCAACTACCTAAAAGTTCACGTGTGTACATTCTCTGTGTTTCAGGCCATTTGGGGGACGGTGGGGGCAATCTGCACAACCATGATTATCAAGGGCTGAGAATCAGAGACCTACAGAAAAAAATTGTCTACCACGGATTTGCTGTAGGCTTTTCTTACTTAGTGGGTGCTCACTTTCCATAAAAAAAAAAATGTTCTTTTTGGATGTATATACCTGCAAATCTACTAAAAACCAGCTACACACCTTAAATGAGTGAACTGTATTGCCTATGACAGCTCGATAAAGCTGTTAAAAAATGCTTTTTTTTCAAATGCTCTCACTTTTAATCAGCAAAAGTAAAAAAAAAAAATCATAAACAAGAAAAAATAAAAATTCCTAGTTTGCTACATAAGCCATGGTGCCTGTGTCACCCAGATACCTAGGTCTGCCTTGGGAGAGCATCCAAAGTTTGCTGGAAGGCACTTTCACTCGGCCCTTTGTATCACACCTACCAGAGCAGGATGGGGAGTGAGCGACCGGGGCTACCGTGTTTGGAACTCACTTGGAACAGGGGCTGATCACAGTCGGTGTAGGTGGATAAACCAAGGCAACATTCACTCGCTCGCTGCCGTTCTTCGGGCAAATGATCTCGGCCACTCCTTCTGGTCTGGGCTGACTCAGCAACTCCCCTGCAGGAGGAGAGAGAAAATGCATTAATGAGATGTGCCTTCATAATGGGACCATTCCACAGAGGAATGCAGCACCCGGGGACTGCGGAAGCCGGGAGGAGGGCAGGTAGTGAGTTGTCTACAGACAAGGGACTCAAGAGAACAGATATGCGCCCGGAATCGCAAACCGGCCCTGCTCCCTGCCCGCTGCCTACATTCTCATCTGCATCACCATGGAGAACGTTCTAATGGCTGTGGCGAAGAGGCCATCCTTCCAGACAAAGACAGCATCTGCCGCTATTTTCCTCACCTTCCTTTTCATGGACTGACTCCGGAGGTCTTTATCTAGATGTTGTGGCAAATTGAGTGCGGATCCCTAGGGCCCGGAGAAGCTGCCAAGGAGGTGTTCATAATTAGCATTTGGGGCAGATGGGATTCGGACAGACCGTAGCAGCCCTTCAACAAAGCCCTGCAGAAATGATCTCAACACGCAGCCGACCAAAGGTGTTATCTAGGTAAACAGCCCAGCTTCACACTGGCAAGAGGATATCCTGGGTAGGTCTGTGTGGGGATTTGAAAGCACCAGCATAAGACTATGTTATGACTAATGGGGTCTAGTAAAAACAGACAGTTAACTTAATGCATTACCACAACACCCAGAGGAAATCTGCGTCCTCTGCACGCCCGGATCTCATCTCTCTCCAACTAGACCGTTAAATCCCAAAGAGCGGTGAGGACTTCCATTCCTTACTTTCCCCTCCACCTCGTCTACTTACCGGCAGCACCCTGCCCTCTCTCTGTTCTCATGGCTGGCACTGTGCTGTCGCTCAGAGAAAATTCAGTAACTAGCTTCTAGCTGAGGACAGCACTTGCTACTGCCTAAATCCCCCTACATAAACCTAGAAAGTAAACAGACCAAACCAAGGACACAAAACGTTTGCCGACTGGGGAAAGATGCTACTGAAAATAAACATCAGCCCTTTGGCAGCCATCACTTAGTAGAACTGATTTGAAAATTCTGAGGGCCCCAGGGGCACCTGGGTGGCTCTGTCAGTTAAGCCTCCCACTTCAGCTCAGGTCGTGATCTCACAGTTCGTGAGTTCGAGCCCCGCATCAGGCTCTGTGCTGACGGCTCAGAGCCTGGAGCCTGCTTCAGATTCTGTGTCTCCCCCTCTCTCTGCCCCTCCCCTGCTCACGCTCTCTCTCTGTCCCTCAAAAATGAACAAAGCATTAAAAAAAAAATTCTCTCCCTCCTCCCCCTGCCGCTCCCCGGCTTGCATGCACTCTCCCTCCACCTCTCTCGAGAAATAAAAATAAATTTAAAATTAAAAAAAATTCTAATGAACCCAAAGTTAAGCCAACAAGGGATGATTACAAAGTCCTTGGCGTCAAAATACTCTATTTTGAAATGCCTCACCTTCAGCGGAACTCTCACACTGGTGAGGCACGCCCACGTGCCAGCAGTGAACCGAGAGCTTTAAATGTACCTCTCATTTCGTCTGTGCGATGTCTCTAGGAGGGTCATCCTCACTTTACAAACGAGGTCAGGGAGGTTATGTGGCGTACCCCGAGTCAAGGGCAGGCGAGTGGCAGGCTTGGAATGTGACCTTGGGAAGCCATCTCTGGGATGCTTACTCTTTGCCACGACCGTCCAAGACCTCCCAAAGCGGGAACTGCTTCTTTGCGCCAGAACACGTCTCTTCTAAAGGAGCAATCTAAAAACACTCTTCTTACATAATGAACTAAGCGTTGACATATTTGCAGTTTTGCGATAAGACATTCGTTTCCTGCTTCGAGCATTTTTCCGTGGCTTTGGACAATATGAACTGAATGTAATTTGAAGTTCCTTAGCCAAACTACTATAAACACCCAACGACTGCAAAAGGTAATTTCACATGATTAGCTTGTACCACGGACACATGGGTATCAGAGCCATACTCTGACACCAACTAAGGAAAGGTTCCAAAACATAAAAATGCAAGTTAAAAATGTAAACACTAAAATGCTACCAAGGCCATAACACGAACCAAAGTGGTGTAGCACGTTAGAGCTGGACGGAAAGTTGGAAGTCATTTGGTCCAAACGCGACCTTCTAAGTCAGAAACCCTCTGAGTCTGGCGGGTCTGTTCCAAGTGCCACGGAGAGCTGTGCATCCCCGGGGAGACAGGACGAGGTCTGCGACCCTGGTTCTAAGCCCCCTGTCGCCTGCTTCCTTACCTGACATTTCTACTCTGTGCTTTCTGTCCCCAGGATCACCCCCAAGGCCTGGACACACTCAGCTTCCGTGGTTTCCCCTGGGAACGCTCTCCTGGTGGGCAGAATGCCCACAGGCCTCCTGCAGCCGCCCGAGCGCGCGGGATCGCAGCTGGTTTTGGGGGAGCGGACCCGTTTGCCAGGGTTGCAATTATTTGCAGTAGACCGTTAAGCACCCGTTATGAATTTTTATTAAACTGACAGCTTTAGTGCCCCCTACCCCAGATTCCCAGTATCCTACCGAGCCAGGTTTCGTGGAGGCCCTACCCCCAGCAGCACTGCCAGCCGCAGGGGGGGCATGAAAGCTGCAGGCGAGGAGAAGCCTCTCAGGTGTGAAAACTCCACTCGAGGCTGCAGAAAACCGAGCAGCCAAGCTAAACCGTTCACAACCTCCCGAAGGTCCCCGCCCTCCAACAGTCTCCTGCAAGGTGCCGGGATTCTTAGGACGGAAAGAATGTGCCCTGTCGTTAGATTCAGAAAATGAGGAAAACAGCCTTTTCCTCTCAAAAAACATGATCACAAATACAAAAGTGGTTCATAATATGTGTTATCTACTAAAACAGAAGCTGGTCATCTCAAGTTTCTTGCACACAAACTTGATTTTCAAGCTAAAATATTAGCCAGCGCGCCTGCGTGGCTCAGTCAGTTAAGCGTCCGGCTTCGGCTCAGGTCATGATCTCGCAGTTCGTGAGTTCGAGCCCCGAGTCGGGCTCTGTGCTGACAGCTCGGAACCTGGAGCCTGCTTTGGATTCTGTGTCTCTCCCTCTCTCTCTCTCTGCCTGTCCCCCGTTCATGTATTGTCCCTGTCTCACAAAAAATAAATAAACATTAGAAAAAGCAACAGCCACTCAGTATCTAAATAGGGAGATCTTACTGTGTGTGAGGAGACACAGGGGATACCGGAGTCTAAGTCAAGGCCTTTCATATGGAGGGTCCCAGCATCTGAGAAAGTCACATGTGCATAAAAGGAACTGTAGTCCTGTATGTTAGGGCCCCCCGAGGAAAGTTATGAAATGTTAGAAGGACAACAAGAAGGACAGAAGAATACTGATTTGCAGGACTCCAAAAGACCTCCAAGAGCAGAGAACACGGTCTCAGAAGACCCATCACATCGATTATCCCGGACTCCACGTTACCAGCATGCTGTTATATACTTCAAGGTAAATGACATACAGCAACCACAGAAGAAAAAATGGTGATCGCAGTAGCAGCTAACATTTATCGAGCACTTATTATGCGCTTAGGCTGTCATTGTATCGTGTCACTTAGTCCTCATGACAACACTATGAAGTACCTACAATCCTGTCCTCATTATATACAGAGGTGGCGAGGGAGGCTCAGAGCGGTTAGGTATTCGCCAACAAGGAGGAAGTGGCAAAGTGGAAATTTGGACCCAGGACTATCTGACTTCACTCTTAACCACCACGTAATACTGTCCCGAGGCAAGGACATCGTGATGATTAAATTAGATAACACAGAAAGTGTTAAATGTTGTGTCCGGCATCCGGTAAGTTCTTGACACTATGACGTACTGATGAGATTTTTTTGAAAAGCTTACTTTTCCAACTATATAAAGAATTCATGCGAATATGTGATCGTACCCACATTCTCTACAGTAAAGCCGTACGCCAGCCAGGATTAGACCGTAAATGATTTACCTGCAAAATACCACATCACCAGAAATTTGAAAACTTCAAATGAAAAACTGTTAGATCTATGACACGTCTGTTATCACTAGCAAAAGCCAGTAAAAAAGATAAATCCCAAAGCTGGTGGAAGCTGGGAAAAAAAAAAAAAAAGCTACATTTACAGAAAATGTGCTGGTGGTGAAGTAAGGATAAATACACACGTGACCTGTTATATTTCCATTTTCAGGAACTTGCTTCCAGGAAGTAGGCCTTTCTCTCTGACAAAAATTATACAATGATTGCTCATAGCAACACTATTTATAAAACAGTGAAAACCTGGTAACCCTCTCAAAAGTCCAACACTGGGGAAATGATTAAAAACTCCGACACACCAGTGAGACGGGATTCTCTGTAGTCGTTACAAATTATGAGACTGACATTTCTGTGCGTCGGTGTCCACTTAGAGCTACATTCTAATTAGAAACATCAACTGACCAAGAACACAGATGAATTCAGAGGGAAAGCGGTCCCTCGAGATTTAAGTGGTCCTGGGGTTATTTATTTACTTATTTTATGTTCGAGTCAGTAAGAAAACGAGGCGAAAGCATGCCGCACACCGAAGGGGAATGCCAGTTTCGAAAGCTAGTGCTTTCTCTACGGTTGGAGATGGTCCGTTCACGTGCGGCACACAATGCAGTCAGTCTTCCTGAAAAAGCAGAACTTTGGCCCGAAGAACAGAACACTGCATTCACTGAAGCTGTTTTAGGCCACTGCCCAGTCTCCTTGTGCCCGTTAAAGTTATGAAAAACTGTCCTTAATTACTCCGGCTCAAGATTTCCGGCATTAAAAAGCTGCCACATCAACCGTTTTCCCCCCTGTGGAAGAACAGAAGGCTAAGTTTTATTATGGTTTTTTCTTTTAAAAAAAGAAAATCAACAGAAGTGGAAGGAACTTTTTCATCTTTTCTGCAAAGCATCAGAATTCTCAAGCATTGAGCACTTTACACAGAATACGACAAATGTGTCATACTGATGAGTCAAATCGCAATATTAAAAGGCCCTTACATTTCTTTTTAGTGCAAATAAAAGCCACTTCCCTGATCCAGAATGAAGATCTAAATTACGAACATCCCTCAAAACAGCCAAAGTGGTCTAGACAGTAAAAGAAACAAGTATATAGGTTCTATTAGGTAAGGAACAATCTAGATGTCTTCGGGACCTCTTCCGCTCTAATATTCTAAAATTCACCCCCTTGCTCTCCCCACCCCAAAGTCTACTGTTGTACTTCAATTAAATATGACTCTGGATGTAGCTATGTTGAGATCCGTGAATACTGTTTCCCACATCTCCCCTGGGCAAAGGCAGCGTCCTCTGAAACCAGTGAGCAGGAAGTCCCCCACTTTCCAAGCCCATCGAGGTATCAGCCAGCAAAGACCAGAGAAGTACACCCTGGTTACTTCATGTGGAAGAGGAAGGCCGGATAGAGATAATAGGACACCCTGTCTTAAGACAAAATAAAGCCCAGAAAGTATATACACGGCAGAAGTAAACATCCGACGTTAAAACGCTCAATTTAAAAACACGCCACCGTACACACCTAAGGGTGTGAGAAAAGGCAGAAGAGACCCCCTGATATCTGCTGGTTCCAACATAACCATCTGTACACTTGGCTGCCATTTCAGAGGAGGACCCCCCCATGCCCGCACCCCCCCCCCCCCCACAGGACCACGGCTGGGTGGCTCCTGGTTGGCCACCACTCAGAAGAAATGAAATAAAGAGATCAGGTTGTAAGTTTTGGTAATCTCAACTTTAAAAGAAATTCCCTTTTGTTAAGTAGCTTTGGTCTCAGCCCTTTGATTGTGAATTATAACTTTTTAGGGGGAGAGAAAGTGACATGCAGGAGGGAGTGGGGCACGTCTTTGTAAAGAGCAGAGACAGAGCTGGGCCAGAAGTGTGCCCATCACTGGGAATCACCTTTCTCAGGATAGGGAATAGTGCAGACCCCCGGAGGGGTTGCCCCAGGCCAGACCCGCCCACTCTTAGGGACCTAGCCTCCAGGGCGAGGACAAAATTGCCTGGGAAGCTGTCTGGAGGTGGGCGGAGCATGCTGTCAAACTCACTGGATGGGGCACTGGCTGGAGTCCTTGGACAGTTACTACCATGGGTGTGGCCGAATTTATGGGAATACCAGCTGGGACACCGTCAAGACTCTCTGGAAGGTGCCCAGGGAGCTGCTACTGAACTTGCCAGGAAACCAGCTGGGGTACCCGGAGACTCGACAGGAATCTTCCCGCTGGGTCACTGGAAGTCAGCTGGGATGCCTACAGATACTGTCCAGCACTCGGCCACACGTACTTATAGAGAGTTCCGGGACTCAGACTGGTCCCCTAAACTTCAGGGATGCTGCTTTCTTCCTGTGAGCAGAGTCTGCTTTTGGCTCAATTAGTTCCTCTTGGAAATGAGTCCACGATAGGACCGCTTAATAGCCGGATGCATCCTAAGGCACGCATTCCAAAGGCAGCTGCAAAAACTCACACCATCAGAAATTATGAACTTCTTGTAGAATTGTATTTTCATTTTCACTATACAGCCCTTCAATTCTTCAAATTGTAGGCATCTACTGAGTTCTGGGCGATTTAGCAATGTAAAGACATTGCCGTCTCCAGCCATTTGTTGCATTCCCAAGACCAGTTTTGACTCTGAAAGCTGAGACTTCTTCAAAAAAAGAAAAAAGAAAACCGCCCACATGCCCTTCTGTGCCGTTAGGCTTTGGGGACAGTTTACAAAGTCTTATCCGTAAGAGTACACTCTCTAAGCCAAACAGAAGCAGGCCAACTGGGGTCATGGAGATGCCCTTGAACTAGAGGTGCGACTCAGGACCTATTGTTAGTGAGTCGTCATGGCCTGCTCTCAGGCTGCACTAGACAAATTCAGTGTCAACATTTGGCCTCAACTTCCTCCCAACGTCCTCCAAGGTGGTGGCTGGCAGTGGTGACAGTTACAGGCAAGAGGAAAAACAAAGGTCACGCGCTTGATTCCTTCTATGACTCACACAACGATTCTCACCTGTGAAGTCCTCAGACTCTCCTGATGAGTAGTGGAAGCCAAGCCAAGGGGAACCCGCCCCACTGGGCACAGATGACGGACACCTTTCATATTCCTTTTATGGAAGATGCTCCACCTGGAGTGAACGAGCTCGGCTTCTCCTTGTTTAGCCCAGTTCCTAAGAGAGGATGACTGTCCTCATAGTAATGTCTGCTTACTAATCACATAAAGCTTTGTTTGCTTGGTTGGTTGAGGGACACACGAAAGTGACTGAATACCTCAGGCGTGCTAGGCCGAGAAGAGTTGCATCCCGCCCCTCCCTGGTGGATAATGACTCAGGTCTCTTCTAGATCAGAAGAGTTGTGACCTAAGAGCACAGCGCCCCTTTCCAGAGCATTCGACCAGAGTTCAACCGAGGGAAAACTGCCAACACAATTTCTTTTCAAAGCGCCACCTGAGTTTTGTCACTTCCTTCACATTACAATTCCTACTTCCTTTTCTTCATGTCTGTTTACCTTTTTTGGTTTTTTATTCGCACACATCCAATCCTTGGTACCATACTCTCTTACCACTGCCTCACGCTTGGCTCGCTCAAGTCCCCTTTCCTACAGCACCCTATCTCCATCACCGCCAGTGGAGTAAGAGCCCCATCCCCTCCCCCCTCAGGCCGCTCCTCTATCTAGACTCCCCACCTGCTGAAAAGCTTCAGGGTCTCTGAATCGCCAGAGTTGCCTTCCCCGGGCGTTCATCACAGCACTGGGACAAGATACCAGGCTGAAACTTCATGAGGCTTCCACCTTTAAGTGTGAGGTTCCAACAGACACCACATAAATATTCCTGGGAGCCGCACTGAACATCCAGGACAGCAGGTGAACCTGGCTGGGGCGGCATTTATTAACATGGACGAGAAATGATTCCAGGGAAGGTGC
This sequence comes from Prionailurus viverrinus, assembly GCF_022837055.1. Lineage (NCBI taxonomy): Eukaryota > Metazoa > Chordata > Mammalia > Carnivora > Felidae > Prionailurus > Prionailurus viverrinus. The sequence goes on from NC_062564.1 coordinate 26,374,966, forward strand.
AGTAAGTTCAGGAGCCTACCAGGAAGGCCTTTGTATCGAAAAGAGTGAACACTAGCAAAAGAAATGATTATATCAAAGTTCTTCACCCTTTCTGATCTCAAAGTCTCCATCAGTCCCACATTAGCCCAGATAACACACAAATTGCAATGACACCAAAACAAGGTCTCTTACCTTCAGATTATATACAAGATTTCTCTTGAATGTCTAAAAATAAACCACCATTCATCCTAGAAACATAGAACTATGAGGCACTACTTGAACCTTAGATGAGGTGGTTTTCTGACAGGAAAGCATTTCGTACCAATGGCAAGCACATTTTATTTTATTATTTGTTGTAAAGTTTATTTATTTTGAGAGAGAGAGAGAGAGAGGGCACGCACACGCATGGGCGTAAGCTGGCGAGGGGCAGGGAGAGAGGGGGAGAGAGAATCCCAAGCAGGCTCCCTGCTGTCAGCACAGAGCCTGATGCAAGGCTCTATCTCACAAAGCGTGAGATCATGACTTGAGCCAGAACCAAGAGTTGGATGCTCGACCGAATGAGCCACCCAGGCGCCCCAATGTCAGCACATTTTAAAAACTCACCACCCAGGGGCGCCTGGGTGGCACAGTCGGTTAAGCGTCCGACTTCAGCCAGGTCACGATCTCGCGGTCCGTGAGTTCGAGCCCCGCGTCAGGCTCTGGGCTGATGGCTCAGAGCCTGGAGCCTGTTTCCGATTCTGTGTCTCCCTCTCTCTCTGCCCCCCCCCCCCACCGTTCATGCTCTGTCTCTCTCTGTCCCCAAAATAAATAAACGTTGAAAAAAAAAATTAAAAAAAAAAACAACAACTCTCCACCCATAAGAAGTACCAAGGGCTGGTCCAATGAGTGCCAACAAATTCGTGCGAGTAAATCAATAATGTGAGAAGGTAAAGCTTCCAGAGTTGAAGTGACTCACAGAGGCCAGCTAAGGCCCTCCACAACACTACTCTCGTAGCAGCAACAACAAACGCAAAGCAAATGAACCCACTACATACGTAACGAATATCCCACCAGAGTTATGATCTGAAGTTAACTGGTTGGCTTCTGGCTCGGCAGAAACGGCCCCCGGAAAATGCTCATGTGGACTTAACACTATCCTGTCCTCAGTGACCCTTAGAAGGTCGGCCAGGGTCTAACCCAAACCAAAGCTGGCCGGGGGCAGAAAGATGCACTGCCCCTTCCCCTTCTGTCACTGACTCAACAACTTGCCTCTCAGACGCACGGGCCTGTCACTTGGCTCCATTTTCATTGCTAAGGGTTTATAGAAATACAAATCCACCCAAGAAAGGAAAAATATTTCCCTTTTTCCTGCTCTGGATAAAGTTCCAACAGACTTGGCTAAGGATTAGACATCCTTCACAGATCAAAGTGTGGGGGGGGGGGGGGAAGGTGGCGGGGGAAGAAGCTGAGCCCGAACCCAGCTCGGCCTTCCCACTCTCAAAATGCAAGTGAGGATTATAAAAAGCCCCCGCCGCTGGACTGAAGTGCTTTCAAAAGGTTACTCTTTATTTGGAGAGCCTGTCACCTACTTCTTACTGGAAACGGTTCCAGGCTCGGAGAAGTTCACGCAGACACATGGAAGCGTTCTGACTAAAACTGTCTCTCTCCAACCGTAGCTTTCCATCCAACTGAAAATGGGAGGAACTTTTATGGCCTGACCTGAACTTTAATTTTTTTTAATATCTATTTATGTTTTGAGAGAGAAAGAGAGACAGAGTGTGAGCGGGGGAGGGGCAGAGAGAGAGGGAGACACAGAATCCGAAGCAGGCTCCAGGCACAGAGCCTGATGCGGGGGCTCGAACTCATGAACCACGAGATCATGATCTGAGCTGAAGCCGGACGCTTGACCGACTGAGTGGCCCAGGCGCCCCTACCTGGCCTGAAATTTAAAACACTGGCCCAACAGCCTTATCAAAATCGACCTGATTCGGAAATACTAGGCTGATCAGAAGTCGTACATTTGCCGGTCTCCTAACAGGGAAGATGAGAAGATTTCTGCAAATACATTTTTCTCGGAGGGAAAAGGAGTGACTGTCAGGCTAGGTGCGGGGAGCCGAGGAGCCCCTGCAGGGGCCTGGGAGACCAGAGAAGCCCACAAACTTAAGGCTGGAAGGAACCCTGAGACGGTCCAGCTTGTTTCTTCTGCACACGGTGGGGATCTCCCACCCGCATAAACAAACACCATAGGAGAGCCTACTGTAGCTGGGGTCCTCATTCAACATGAGCTTTGCTTTACCTACTCCCCCTGCCCGAGTCTCATTCCCAGGAGATGCAGACTGGACCTGGGGCCACTGTAAACAAGCAACGAGCATCCATGATGATCTGGGAAGTATGGCACCAACAATGGAAACCCAGAACTGGTTGGCCTAGCCTCTCAAAAGGGGTCATTAAGAACAAGAATGAACTCCTTATATTTCAATGGCATCTCGTCTTGAAACAGATGTAGCTGGCTTCCAAACTGAAGCCTAAATACAGTTAGACAAAGAAAAGAACGCAATCCTGACGCCATTAAAGCCCATTAGAAAGTGTCGCATTGCCAAACAGGACTAGCTTCACCTGAGGAAAGGGTAGCGCCTTGAAGGAACCAATTCGTGGAGCAGCTCGATCTGTGCGGAGCCCATCACTTGATGAGGCCACTTGCCTTGCCATGGCCTCCATTTCCCCTGTCTTGAGTTTTCACTGATACATCGGACCAAGATGCAACTACCTATGAAGCACTGTCACCTGGATGCTGACATGTCCACAATCAAACTTGACTCCACTGGCCCCATGTAAGCACCACAAGTGCGGGGACTTCCCTTGCTCACTGTTGGATCCCAAGCAACCAGAACAGTGCCCGGCACACAGCAGGCCCTCGGTACATGGTGAACAACTGAATCAGCCAATTGCTGAATCCACAGATTGAGGGCATATCCAAGGCAGCCTCTCCAGGTCCCTCAGGTCTGTGGTTCCAAATCTGACACTGGTCAGCACACAGTCAGGCCGTTAGGGCTAAAGTGTGCACCCTCTTCTTCCAAAGGGTACCCAGATGCCCAGCGAGGGCAGGTTTCCTAACCTCCCGCACGATGCTGCCGGGTGCGACAACCAGAAGTGCTGTGGGAAGTCAGCCTGCTTCTCTGTCGTACTTGTTTCTGTCATCTTTTTCAAATTGAAGAGAAAGCCATCACAAAGTCAAAATCCACTTGGGGAGATTCTAATGCCAACGTCTTAAAATATTTTCTAAACTTTAAGGATTGCATCGTTCAGAGACTCTTTAGGGAAACCTGTAAGTGTAGCTAAAAATGCCCTCTGCTGAACTGTAGCTGAAAATGGGTTATTTTGAGAGTAGTAGGGGTGAGGGGGGGGGGCAGGGGAAAGCAGAGGTACCACAAATTATTTAATGCTCCAGATGTGGGGAAGGGGAGACTACAGCTGCAATAATATCTCAGCGTCTCCCCCTGGGTGGTTCAGTCGGTTAAGTGTCCGGCTTCGGCTCAGGTCATGATCTCACGGTTTGTGAGTTCAAGCCCCGTATCAGGCTCTGTGCTGCCAGCTCGGAGCCTGGAGCCTGCTTTGGACTCTATATCTCCCTCTCTCTAATGTTCCTCCCACACTCACTCTCTCTCTCTCTCTCTCTCTCTCTCTCTCAAAAATAAAGATTAAAAAAAAATAAAATTTAACTTAAAGATCTCAGCGCCTCCCTTCTGTCCCTGGGCTTGTGGTTTCCTCACACCTGTGCGCTGATCAGCACCCCGTGGGGTTCTCCACATCGCTGGAGTTCTCCCTCTTCTCCAGTCTTCTATCCTGCAAACTCTAGTTACCTCGGTCTCCTTAACGCAGGGAATCCGCCAGGCCGCCTCAGTGTCGCTCCCTGCACTGCAGCTGAGGGTACTCAGCTGGGGCAGCTATGGGGCTCACTTCCTTGGTTTCCCATCTCTCAGGATCCTTGTCCTTTGTTGCCTAATGTTCAGGGTCTTGAAAGTCACCATTTTATATATTTTGTTGGTTTGTTTTGTTTTGTTTTCAGGTGCGAGGGTCAATACAGTCTCTGCTACTGCGGTGAGCAGATAAGACCTCATGGTGTATCCACAGGATGGAATACTAGTCAGCAAGAAAAAGGAAGGAACCCATGTACGTATGCTACATGGATGAATCCACAAGTACCTGCTGTGTCAGTGAAGCCAGAACAAACGCGAGCACATATTGTACGACTCCGCGAAATAAAACTCTAGAAAATGCAAGCTAAACTATAGTGATAGAGATCGTGGTTGCCTGGGGTGAGGTGGGGGACAGTAAGAGACTGGGTGAGAAGAGGAAAGAGGAAATGTTTGAGGGAAACAGACTTGCTCGTTATCTTGATTGTGGTGATGATTTTATGGGTATCTACATATCAAAACTTACCGAACTATACGCTTTCAAATTATGCATTTTACTCTATGCCAGTTATATCCCAACTATATCTCAATTAAAAACAAACAAAATTAGGGGTGCCTGGGTGGCTCAGTCGGGTAAGTGTTCGACTTCAGCTCAAGTCATGATCTCACGGTTCCTGGGTTTGAGCCCCACGTCAGGTTCTGTGCTGACAGCTTGGATTCTGTGTGTCCCCCTCTCTCTGTCCCTCCCCCACTCATGCTCTGTCTCTCTCTCTCTCTCTTAAAAACATTATAAAATGTCTTTAGCGGTGCCTGGGTAGCTCAGTCAGTTAAGCGTCTGACTTTGGCTCAGGTCATGATCTCACAGCTTGTGAGTTTGAGCCCCACATTGGGCTCTGAGATGACAGCTTGGAGCCTGGGGCCTGCTTCAGATTCTCTCTCTGCCCCTTCCCCAGCTCACACTCTGTCTCTCTGTCTCAAAAATAAATAAACATTAAAAAAAAGTCTTTCAAACAAACAAACAAACAAACAAACAAAATAAAGCCAAACCCTACAATTAATCAAAAACCTAAGCTATCACCAAGAAACTCCGATTGGTGTGAGGGCATGAGTATCCTACCCAAGAAAATGAAGTGCTTGACAGAGTCTGGGGAGGACAAATTTCATTCACCATATCCCATTAGTTTCATGCTGAAGAATCAAGGATCTCAGATCAAATGCATAGAAGGCAGAAATGCCATATACGCAAGTATCTTTTGGCCAAGATTCTTTTTCCAGCTTGTATTTACGATTATTTCCCTGGTGCCTCACTGTACTATTTGTAAGAGAAAAAAGTACATTGTTAGATGAATTCAAGCTGAAGCTCTACTCAATCCTGTAGGAAGTTCTAATATTAAAAATACTAGATACTAGGGGCACTTGGGTGGCTCAGTTGGTTAAGCATCCGACTTCGGCTCAGATCATGATCTTGCAGTCTGTGAGTTCGAGTCCCGCGTCAGGCTCTGTGCTGACAGCTCAGAGCCTGAAGCTTGCTTCAGAATCCCTGTTTCCCTCTCTCTCTCTGCCTTTCCCCTGCTTGCACTCTGTCTCTCTCTCTCTCTCTCAAAAATAAATAAAAAACATGGGGCACTTGGGTGGCTCAGTTGGTTGAGCGACCGACTTTGGCTCAGGTCATGATCTCACAGCTTGTGGGTTCGAGCCCTGCGTTGGGCTCTGTGCTAACGGCTTGGAGCCTGGGGGCTGCTTCAGATTCTGTGTCTCTCTCTCTGCCCCTACCCCACTCACATTCTCTCAAAAATCAATAAACATTAAAAAATTTTTTTAATAAATAAAAAACATTAAAAATAAAAAAAAACTAGATACTATCTAATATCTAATAATAATTGGTAGGTGATGTTACCTACAAATGACCATTAAATTAGTAGGACAAAGTAGTTAAAGATCATTGATAGTTTTAAACTTCCAAGAAGTAGCAATAACATGGAAAGCACCGAGGACGGCTTCTACAGGACACACGTGCTAGAGCTGGAATATAAAGTAAGTCAAGGGGTAATATACCCACACACCTCTAATCACCTAGAGACATGGAAACTTGCTTTCTTTCTTCTCCTCTTCCTCTTCTGGAAATTACTCTCTGCCTATTGCAAGATTAAGAGTACTGGGGCGCATGCATGGCTCAGTCGGCTGAGCATCCGACTCTTGATTTTGGCTCAAGTCACGATCTCACGATTTGTGAGTCTGAGCCCTGCATCAGGCCCTGCGCTCATAGTGTGGAGCCTGCCTGGGATTCTCTCTCCCTCCCTCTGCCCCTCTCCTGCTCATGCTCTCTCCCTCTCTCTCAAATTAAATGAAGAAACTTAAAGTATTATTACATACAAGTGAGACGTACACTTTAGTTCCTCCAACACTATTCCACCAAACTTCTAGAAGAAGACAAGGCTAAGGGGGAGGACACTGGCTCCTTTCAGTCTTGAAGCACAGAGTAATCCAGTGACGGACTCACAAAATTAGCTCAAAAGAGCACCACCTTCTCTCCACTTAGACTGGAAATTACACCTGGAAAAGTGACCATAATAATCTCTATCATCTATGATAAAATTTGCCCTGCTTTTTATGGGAGGAAAAATCTCCTTTATTTCTTGGGCTGAGAAATTATACCAAATTATACCCAAACTCTTTAATTGAAGCCACATTTGTATCAGAGGTTACCAGCCTAATAAAGCCATTTGAAACAAAAAAGCATAGGCAGTTGACAACCTACAAACATTTGACTTTCAAAAACACATGGCCCCATGCCTCTTAGCAGTGATGCTTTTAACAATTCCGCCTAAGCAAGCCTCCTCTCGACCTGTGTCCTTGGCCCCAGCCTCTCAGCCTCCTTGTAGCCATGATCCTGAAGCTCATCCCAGTCCACAGATGTGGGAGGTCTTACCTTTTCCTATCTTTGTCCTCACTGTGGCTCTAGCCCATATCTATCCATACAGCCTCACCCATACTTTCCACTATGGACCCAGAGTGCCAAGACCTATGGCCACCAATGCTCTTCCATAACTTTGTAGGTTAGATGGGCTTCGTGGTCTAGCCAAAGCCAAACCAGTATTCGGAGTATCGCCCCTTCAGGGCCATGCCTTTCCCTTTAGAGTCAGCAGACAAAAAAGAATTTTTGGAACACAGCCCTTAGTAGGTTAAGGACAATCCACATAATCCAACAGCAAACTTTGTCCTCTCCCCCCACAGACCCCTATTAAAAGGGATTCCTGAGGCACAAGCAGTATCACACATTCACAGGTCAACCACAGGTGACATCAGTCTTCTATATCTAGTTCATTGCTTAATGCATCCCCAGATTTTCTCCAACACAAGAGCGACAGAGATTGCTAATTTTTCCAAGAGAGAGGGGAGAAGGATCAAAATGGGATGAATACTCTGGCAAAGTCTGAAGGCCACTTGTCCACCGTGTGACCCTGGGGAAGTTATCTAGCCTCTCTGAGCCTCATCGTATCATCTGTGAACTATGGATAATAAATGCCAAACATACACCTCAAGAATTAAATTGACCTAACCCTATTCTCGGCACATCGTAGCAGCTCACTAAATGTTCATTTCTTCCTCGTATCCTTGCCAGTCTGAAACATAAAAACCAAGGCTGATGCAAAAATAACTTCTGAAAAGAGATGTGTTTACTGATGAGCAATTGAAAAGGCCTGACTTTTCTATCCCTGTCCCTGAAGTCCCTGTTGCTACCATTATCTTATATCCCGCCTCCCAGGCAGCACATGTCTGCTAAAGAGCACCTAGCACTTTTGCACATTTCTAAAAGGAGAGTAAATTTGTGCCTCTTCTTTGGAGAGAAATCTCCAGAGTACCCCCCCAGGTACTTTTTCTGTGGCTATCATTCGACAAATGTCAAAGGACAGAGTCGCAAGGACTTCTTCGGTATCGTTTCTAATGTAAAAGACTGAAACAACTCAAATGGTTGTTGAAGCCTGGTTAGATAAATGCAGCTTACATCAGTAATATAAAAAAGAGAACCAGACAGCTCCTGACATATCAATACATCCAGAGAGAATTTTTAACTTAAAAAAAAAACAAAAAGACCTAAAGCAGTGCTTCTATTCTGCTACCATTGAGGGGGACGGGTAGACTTCTCCCTTCTCCTGTTTATACATGCAAGCATATATTGGTGAAAACAGAGAGCATCTCTGCAATGATACCCAGAAATCCTGCTTGTCTCCAGCGGGGGCAATGGATGGCCATGGACAAGAGAGAAGACTTTCTTTTCCCCATACAGTCTTTGGCACCTTTTGAAAGGTGCCTACCACTCACATAGACTATCTGTTAAACATAAAACTTAAGTGGCGCCTGACTGGCTCAGTTGGTACAAGCTGATCGACTCTTGATCTCCGGGTTGTGAGTTTGAGCCCCGTGTTGGGCGTAGATATTACTCTAAAATATATTTAATTTTTTTCTAATGTTTATTTATTTTTGAGACAGAGAGAGACAGAGCATGAATGGGGGAGGGGCAGAGAGAGAGGGAGACACAGAATCGGAAGCAGGCCCCAGTCTCTGAGCCATCAGCCCAGGGCCCGACGCGGGGCTCGAACTCACGAACCGTGACATCATGACCTGAGCCGAAGTCGGACGCTCAACCGACTGAGCCACCCAGGCGCCCCTCTAAAATATATTTAAAGTGATATTTATATTAAATATTTAAAATAAAAAAAATAAACTTAAAACAATCTATACCAGTATAATTGTTTCCCCTTTTCTCTCTAGAATGGCTTTCTTGTTTTTTAAAAAAGATTTCTTTATTTTTATTTTTATTTTTTTTAACATTTATTTATTTTGAGACAGAGAGAGACAGAACATGAGCAGGGGAGGGTCAGAGAGAGAGGGAGACCCAGAATCCGAAACAGGCTCCAGGCTCTGAGCTGTCAGCCCAGAGCCTGACGCGGGGCTCGAACTCACGGACCGCGAGATCGTGACCTGAGCCGAAGTCGGATGCTCAACCGACTGAGGCACCCAGGCGCCCCTAAAAAAGATTTCTTTACATTTATGTTTTAATTATAAAAAAGTTAACATGTGCTGGTTTTAATAATTAACATAAAATGTGTAAAGGAAAAGGTTATAATCACTTTCCTCCCTTTACTCCTTCCCAAGTATCCAGGTTGCCTTCCTTACCTCTCTCCCTGCTCGGCTCGAACGTAGCGATAATGCATATTTACACACCCGGGATGTTTTGGTTGATTTCTATCAGGCAGAATCTTACCATATGTACAAGTGCAACATTCTTTTCTTTCATCCGACTGCATATTATCTGACAGTTGTGCCAGGATGGGAACTATATTTGCTCCCAGTTTCTTGATTCATCTAGTGTCAACGTCTTTCTCTTCCTCGGCCCTCGGCCCTCTCCTGCCCGCACTCACACAATTTTATATAAATGGACTCAGGTCACAAAATAATTTTTAATGGGGTCTCTTTGTTTAGTTGCTTTCTGCCACCGCTCCCCCCCCCCAACCCATTTCCTAGACAGTCTCCTGCGCCCTTGGAGGGTGAGTCTGCGTGCCCACATTGCCACCCTGAAGTACCCCCCCAAGCCCTCTCCCTCTCTTTCTGGGACCGGCTCCTGCTCTCGGGGCATCTCAGAGTCAGGCGTGCCCTGCGGCCAACTGCAGCCAGCTGGCCAGTCCGCGAAACGTGGGGTCTGGCCAAGTATGAAGTGTGCCACTTCCCTGGAGGTGCCATGTGCACCATGCTATTAAATGATCTAAAGGGAGAAGCCACTGGAAGCTTTTCACAAACCCAAATCACACATTTAAGAGAAAATAGCACAAGTGACAGTGAAGAGCTCTCCAGCAAGCAGAGGCTTCTAGCTCCAGCGTCCTTCCCTACCCCTCTTCCTTTAAAAGCCAGCAGAGACGAGGGAGCAGAGAGCGGGAAGGGAAGGGTATCTGGGTCTCCCCGCTGAGGTCTGAGCGGCTCCCTGCCTGGCCTGGCCTGACCTCGGGGCGACGGGCAGCAGCTGCGGGCTGGAGCCAGAACGAAAGGCTGGGGATTAGCAGCTTCTGTGCGGAGTTTACAGGGCCTCAGAGGCCCTGTGGCAGGAGGTCCGAGAACGAGGAGGGAGTGGAAACGCAGGGTCACTTGCCACTAGGCCCATTTCCACCCTCCATTTCTCGGTTCTTAGGTTTCATCGCGGCAAATTTCACGGAGTGCAAGGCAGTGCTCACGATCTTTGTTCAGCTAGGAGGATGGTGCCCAGATGATCCCCTCCCTCCCAGCTATGCTCCAGGTCTTCTGTCCGTAGCCGATCTTTACTGACGCCAGGGGCTGTGAAAACACCAGCCGGTCTCCACTGATGAACCAAAGTCCGATCTCTGCCAGCATTTCACAGGTTCTTTAAGGGAGGTGGGGGGTGCTTTTTAAAATCCCTACAACCAGCTCGTGGTGTTAAAATCTCACTCTGGTGTTTCTACAAGGACTTGACCTGGATCAAAGAAATCCTCCTCAGACCCCAAGCGTGTGACGATGTTAGTAGGTACCATGCAGGGTCTCCAGCAAGGTTTTTCTAAAATCCTATTGATGCCAAGTCTACTAACAGACCCAGGAGGCTTAATAGTGACTTCTAAACGTGTGCAAAAGCCAGCTGGGTCTACTTGGCATCAGAGCACGTTGACTTATCGGGAATGCGCGGGTTAGCTCCAGAAGAGCCCAGGAGGAGGACGAGGAGGACGGTGGTGGGGCGCTGACTGTGGAGGCCGGCTCCCAGCTGGACTACCCCCTCGCAGTAGGTCCCTTGGAAATGCCTTTGAGGACACTGAGCCTGAGTTTCCACATGCCCCTGCGAGACGACACAGCACGCCTCATAAGGCTGCTGTGAGGACTGAATGAGATCATACCCATGGGTGTCTAGCACGGGGCTGGCTGCATTTCCTGGGGGCTCCCGAGGCCCCCCAGGCCCCTGGCCCCAGACCAGGGCTGGCCACAGGCAGCCAGTCCTGAAGTATGGTAGCAACTCGCAGCCTGGCGACCAACGCTGAAGTAGGTAGATCGGATGGCTCCGTGGGGAACTGGGAATTGGGGTGACAGAATTAGGGACTAAAGTGGAGCGAGGCTGGGGCAGTCATCTGCATCTGGGCAAGCTGCAGAGGAAGCTGGTCTGAGGGGAGAAAAAAATGGGGCAAGTCCTTATGGAGACAGAGGGACAGAAGATGGGACGGAAACCGAGCCGGGAGACGGGGGGGGGGGGGGGGGGGGGGGGGAGGGGCAAGGTGGGGCCAGGGGACCAAGTCAGGGCAATGGAGATGGGAGCCAGTGATGGACAAAGAGGACATGGGTGTCATGAGACAGAGGATGTGGGACTCAGAGAGAGACGGGGGCAAAGGGACAGAGCGACACGGACCGGTCCCAAGCTCCAAATCACGTAAGGAAAGCCTGGACTCTGTTTCCTTTCTTTGGATTGTGAGGATGGCTCTATTCTTCACATAATCATGTTCTTCTTCCCTTAAGTTAACTCATGAGCTCTGACTAGAACATAATAATTAATAAACGGCTTTTACTGAGCATAACCATTTCTTTAGTAACTATAAGCTATTATTTGCAACTAATTACATAGCTCTAATAAGTTACTATAAGAACAGCTTTCGAAGCCTCGGCGTTACGAGCAACGAGGTATTTCTCTGTGTCTAGGAAAATGCTTTGCAAAAGCCAGGGAGCATTGCAGCTGGAAAGGAAAGGGCGAGGGCTGGGCACGGAGACGTGGGTTCTAATCCCAGGGCTGCACTAACTCCCTGCAAGTTCCTGACAATCCCTGACTCTTCGGGGGCCCCAGTCCTTTAGCTGCAAAAGGAAGAGGCTGAACTGGTTTATCCCCAGGGTCTGTTCAGCTTAAAATAGTGTGTTCCAGCTTAAAAATACTGTGAAAATATATTTTCTACTGAATTTTCTAGGTTTCTCAAGTTAGACTCCTCGCAAATTGAGCATGAAGTAGAACAATCTGTTAAATAGGCCAAATAAACACGGCCTGGGCTCCCCCAGCCACCCTCTCACTGCTTCCCTACTCCGTGCCCGTCATGCTTGGTTACAAGGTACCGCATCCCACCGGTAGCGAGAAGGGTGCTGACCGCGAGCTCAGTCTCACGCTCAGCACGGGGAGCAGCCAGGGCTCCGAAAAAGAGAAATGATATGGCCAGGAAAGCCCTCTACTCCGAGATGCATCTGTCTCCCTGGGCTTCAAAGGACTCAGCCACCCTGTGTATAATGTACGAGTTCAAGTGCTCATATGAAAGGTCTGTTACTCCTCTCTATCGTGGCAAATCTCCCTGGTGTGAAAAAAACCAATGGTAAACCGCACAAAAAAGGGTGAAATTTAGTTTTCTATAGAAAGAAAAGTGCTTCTCATTCCCCATTTAGCAGGAAACAACAATACCTTCCAGGAGCTTGCAGTTCCGTGCATTTAGCCAGACCTAAATACTTCCATCTGTACAGCTCTCTGCTCGGACACCAGCCCATCCGCGACGTCCACCTGCTGAGCAGCGAGGCCGCCCCCTCCCACGCATGCCGTATACTTTCTCAGAAGAAACAGGTAAGCAGACAGGCAAACCTCACAAACGAGGGCTCCCTCTCCAGGGGCTCAGCAGGCTCCAGAACGCAGAGGCCAACCTCTGCGCCCCTCAGTCAACTGACGTCTGTGGGAAATGCAGGCCTGGCTCCCTCCTAACCAGGGGCAGGAGCGTCCCTGCAGTCATCGCCCACTGGGACGGGCAAAATGGGCCCCAGAAAAGTTCAAGCCTCCCATAAACTGGACCACTGCAGGCCATTTCAGAGCCCTGGCCGAGGCCGAGCTCTGGCTTGGACAGAGTGCTAAGCTGGAGTCGCGCAAACCCCAAAAGCGGCGGGTTTCAAGTACAAAGGATCCCCCCTACCATCACACACACACACACACACACACACACACACACACACACACACACACACCCTTTCCTGCTCCATCAGAAGGGGAATATAATTCTTGCCGATATGTATTTTAAGGCAACTCATAGAATACAGGATCCCACTCCCAAGTCTCACCAGCTGCCCAGATGCAGATCGTCTCTAAGAGGCAAGCCTGTTTGTGGTCCAGATGGATTTAGCAATCAGAGGCCAAATCATCCATCAGTCCTGACTTTCAAGGAAAGAAAACAGATCAGAGAACCGGCAAGCATGCCGGAGACAGGGCTCCAAGGAGCCTGGGAATGAGGCGTTCGCAGCAAAGACGTCCTGGAGAAAGGCCCGTCAGGGATCTGCCCTAGCCCACATTCAGTATTTCCACGTTCCCAGGCTAGACTCTCTGGGGACCAGCTTTCACCGGGGAAAGGAAGGCAGGGGGTAGCCGAGCCTAGTGCCGTCTCAACTATCCTGGAGATTCTGCAAAACACAGAAGTCGATCTCCGCGAAAGTTTGAAGGGATAGAAGAATGTGTAAGTTTGCCAGCCTGCCAGAACAAAGTATCACAGGCTTGGCAGCTTAAAGAGCAGAAACGCATTTTCTCACAATGCTGGAGGCTGAAGTCTGACACGAAGAATCATCGGGACTGGTTTCTTCTGAGGCTTCTCTCCTGGGCTTGCAGATGGCCCTCTCCTCCCTGCATCCTCACGGGGTCTTCCCTCTCAGTGCGTCTGGGTCCTAATCTCCTCTCTTCATGAGGACACCAGTCACATTGGGTTAGGCCCTCCCTCATGACCTCATTTAATTTTAATCCCTCTTTAAAGACCCTATCTCTAAAGGGTGCTGTGGTGCTGGCAGCTAGGACTTCCACATTGGGGGGGGGGGGGGTGTCACATTCAGCCCATAACACAGACTAAATAAGAACCTCTTCAAAATGCCAGGTTTCTTTTGTGACCAAAGAGGTGGACTCTTAATCTCTTTCTTCAGTTCCTGGAGACTGTATAAATTATAACCTGTACATGACTTGAGGAGGCTCCAACCTAGAGAGAGTCCAAGATACCAACTGACTGGACAGCTGTCCCCAAGGGGTTCTGATAATGGACTGATGTCAGCTTCCTATCGACTTCCTTCCCTTACATTTAGCACATATTCATTGTTAAAACAAACAAACAAGTAAACAAAAGAAAGAAAAGAAAAGTCCTGGGCCTTGACCCTGACCCAGGCACCTGCTGGTGGCGGGATGCCACCAGCTCCCGGAGTCCCAGCCGGAAGGAAGCCGCTGGCGGTGGGAACGCATGGAGTTTGTGACGTTTGTGCCAGTCCCCACCCCACCCCCCTGAGCCCAGCTGTCTGAAGAGGCCCTGGGAGCCCCTGCCATGCGGTCCATCCTGGTGGCAGGCGAGGACGACATCCACTGGGTAAGTAAGGACATGGGACTGAAGGACCCCAAGAGCTGCACAGCTATATGGAGAGGATCCGGGCCAGCTCCTGACCCCTCCCCAGCCCTCCCGGCCCAGCATCATCGGCCACCAGCCCTGGGCAGCCTCCTGCTCACACTCTGGTGCCCATGGATCCAAGTCCCCTGCCCATGGTCTCTTGAAAGGACGCCTATCCAGGCCCCCTCTGTCCTGCCCCCTATTGTAGACCAGGCTCATGAAGAAGGGCTTATGCCCCTTATTTATGGGAACTGTTTCATCCTAATGTTGGGTACAGAATTCAAGGAAACCCGCCCCCTCAAAAAAAATCCCCAGTGGGAAATAATATAAAGTGAAAAATAAATGTCCCTCTTCCTCCTGATTGCCGGTCGGTTCCACAGAGGTAACGACAGACGACCCCCCACTTCCAATGGTGTGAAAGTGATATGCATCTGGTTGGAGACCATACTTGGAAGTTTGAATTTGGAACTTTCCCCAGACTGGTGGCATGCAGTGTGACCCTTTCTGGGGACGCTGGGCCATGGCAGTGAGCGGCAGCTCCCAGTCAGCCGCGCGATCACAGAGTAAACAACCGATACGCTTGAACAACCATTCTGTACCCACACATCCACTCTGTTTTTCACTTTTAGTAGTCAACTGCACAAGCTATCCAGCACCTGATTATAAAACAGGCATTGGGTTAGATGATTCTGCCCCACGGGAGGCTAATGTAAGTGTTCTGAGCACGTTTAAGCTGTCATGTTCGGTAAGTTAATGTATTAAATGCATTTTCAGCTTATGATATGGTTTATTGGGACATACGATGGGTCTGTCAGGACATAACCCCATTGTAAATCGAGGAAGGCTGCACTGTTATCCACTTCTCAAGTGCCTTCCAGAAATACCGTATGCAAACACAGACTTTGTGTGTGCGACACAGAGCTCCACTTGTAGCTATCTACCCAATATTCCTTCCCTTCTTCTTCCATATTCACAGAATCCTGCATAACACGGGAGGAGAAAACGTGCACCCCGCTAAAATTCTTGCCTTCACAGATTCCCTTAAAGGTCTAGGGAGCCAGGGGACACTTCTAACCAGCGAAACGTAAGCAGAAGTCTGCTGAGTATTTCTGGAAACACTCTGGCTTTTAACAGGGGCTATCCCTTCCTCCTACTTTTCTCCCGATGCCTTTTTCCTACCTGGAAATCCAGATGTGAGGCTTGGTAGGGCACAGCCATCTGGCTAGGACTAAGGGGAAGGAAAATATGAGGACAGAGGCCCACACAATTAGGAACACAGCGAAGAATGACAGAGCACGCCTAAGGCACGGGTGGTGTAGTTGGGACCCTGTACAACTGCCGACGTTTGCAGGCTTCTTGTTGTGCGAGAGAAACACGCCCACTGGGGCTTTTTATTATTTGTAGCTAATACCTTCCTGACCGACATACATCTTTTCTAGAAAGCATGTATGATATCAGATTGTACACACTGATTTTTTTTTTCACTTAATATCTGGACTCTTTCACAATCAAGACATTGAGCGGTGCAACATTTTTAATCACTGTATAGCACTTCACTGCATGCCTCCTGACGGACACACAATTTGCTTTCATTTTTTTCCTATTCCACACACTGTTACAACAAATATCCATGTAGCTACTTTTGCACACTCACTGGAAAATATTTACAGGGTCAGAAGCAGAATTCCCGAGTCTAAAGATAATGACCTTTTAAATTCTGACAGGTATTGTACAAATGATCTTTAAAAATACTCATCAACGATATGTCTGCCTGTTTCCCTGTATCATTGCTGTACTGAGTATTACTAAACTTCCTCATGGGCATCTGATAGGTAGAAACATGAGATCTCGTGATTTTATTATTTTTTTTATTAAAAAAAAATTTTTTTTCAACGTTTATTTATTTTTGGGACAGAGAGAGAGCATGAACGGGAGAGGGGCAGAGAGAGAGGGAGACACAGAATCGGAAACAGGCTCCAGGCTCTGAGCCATCAGCCCAGAGCCTGACGCGGGGCTCGAACTCACGGACCGCGAGATCGTGACCTGGCTGAAGTCGGACGCTTAACCAACTGCGCCACCCAGGCGCCCCTAGATCTCGTGATTTTAAACTGAGCTTCTAAACAGAGTAAGGATTAGTATGTTTTAATATGCTTACTTCTGTCAATTTCAGTTCAACCTCCTCATTGTCCATCTTTTCGTTATTGATTTTTAAGAATTCTTTCCATGTGAAAAGAATTAGCTCTCTGACATACATGCCAGTTATTTTCCCAAGGACATTATTTGTCATTTGACTTCATTTATGGAATTCTTGCCAAACAGAACCTTTTAACATTCACATGAAATTTTCCTTTTTGGAAAGTCGGTCTTTTCCTTTATAGCTTCTGTGTTCTGTGACCTGCTTAGTGGGGGAAAAGTCTTCAGTCTCTACTCCAAGATATATTGAATATGTACTCATGTTTTTGTTTCTTTTTTTTTTTAATGTTTATTTATTTTGAGAGAGAAAGAGAGAGCAAGCAGGGGAGGGGCAGGAAGAGGGAGAGACAGAATTCCAAGCAGGCTCTGCACTGTCAGCCCAGAGCCTGACATGGGGCTTAAACTCCCAAACCATGAGATCACGACCTGAGCTGAAGTTGGACGCTTAACCAACTGAGCCACCCAGGCACCCCTCATGTTCCTTCTAATAGCCTTTATGACTTTGTTACTAAAGTGTAAATCTTTGAGCTATCTGTAACGTATGTTTACATGTCTTATCTAAAGAATGAGGCAGGACTCCAGCTTTCTCTTTTTCCAATAGGTATCCAGCTGTCCTTAACACCATGCAGTGATAGTTTGCTTCCCCCACTGTTCAGAAATGCCACCTTGCTCACACCTAGAGGCACAGTGCAAAGCAGGCGACGGCTGATAGGACTCAGACACAGGTCCTGCCCTCATGGGCCTCTCAATAATGCTCGTGAAAATATACTACCAGGGAGCACATACATCATTCAGTTAGCTAATAACCAAAAGAATGAATCAACAGGATGAAACCAGAGATGAAAAACAAACAAACAAACTCAAAAGGCTAGACCAACAGGATACGTATAGTATGATAAGGGCTATTAGGAATATAGTCAGAGCCTATAATTAGATGCATGAAATTAAAAGCATCAAATACAGAATGGGAAGCAAACACGGAAGCAAAGACATGTCGAGTCCCCTTTGGAATTTTGTGAGTAGCTTTGATTCATGGTTGTTAAAAAATTAAAGTGATTGCAGATGACCTTCAAAGAAGCAGGTCTGTATCTTAGGCCATCTTAATAGAAAGAAGGTAATGGCCTAGGCCCCATTCTATATTGCTCAGGTATTCTACATTAATTGAAGCACTTAAGTCTGTTCTGGACACTACCCTTCCAGGAGAATATTGACTAGATCATTTCCATGAGGAAGAAAGCAAACAGTAAAGAAAGACATTTAAAACAGTATCACATGAAGAAGGAACTACTTAAGATGTCCACTGCCCACTAAACCGTGAAACTCTGGGCTGGGAGGCAAGGCCCATGCCTTCTTTATCTGTACCCTCAAAGCTGAGCAAAGTCTCTAGAAATAATTGGCCTGTAATAACCAGCTGTTGAACAAAAGCGAAGAATGTAGGGGAAAGAATTTGTTCTTTGGCTTTCTGAGGCAGATCCATCATGGCCCCAGGGGCCAAGACCTAGCTGCTTGCTCCTAGTTCAGTCCTTCCTCATCTTTCCTTTGGACTGTCAAAGACAGGTTGAGAGTGTTCCCTGCCCCCATGTCAATGGGTTCTCCCATTTTTCAGCTAGCATTTCTTTTCCGTCGCCTCTGCAAAGCTCCTCTCTCTGGCTGAAATATCTCACCTCTGTCCCTCCAGAACCCCTTCCCCATGTTTAGCTCACTCCAACTCAACCCACACAACTGGCTGCACCTTCACCCCGAGTCCTTGCCCGACACCCTGATCCTGACAGAATCAACCACTCCCTCCTTTGTGCGACTTCAGCACCGTATCCATGATCTTCACTGAGTCTATCACACTGGACTACTGGCCATTCATGGACATTCCCATTTCTACAGTAGAAGGGAGCTCTTCAAAAAAGGAGACCATGTCTTTTTATCTCTGTATTTGCAGTGCCTGGCACATTGGCAGTACCTACGGATGACTTCAAGGTACACCAGGAGGTATAGGAAGACAGATTTCAGATCAATATATATATATTATATATATTATATATTGATGAGATATATATAAGATGAGAACATATGGCCTACACAAGGACTTACGCTTGAATGCTTATATGGCCTTTTCATAACAGCCAAATATATATATATATATATATATATATATATATATATATATAAAGAAACTGGAACAGAATTATCCACAAATGGAACAGACTGCCTCTGTGAGGTTACCCTCACAGGTGTCTAGAGGCCAGATGGTCTGGTGGCAAGGCCATGGAGAAGATTCTTGCTGTCCAACTTGAGCAGAGCTCCTCGACTTTTAGTACACACATTTGTGCATGCCGGATTCAGTAGGTTTGGGGTACGGCCTGAGATTCTGCATTTCTAATGAGTTCCCAGGTGACCAAAGCTGCTGGTCCAAGGACCATGCTCTGAAGAACAGGGAGCTATGTGACCTCTACTTCTCTCCAATCCTGAGATGTGTTCATGGACTCTGATCTGAGAGGCAGACCCACAGCCTCTGGCCCGTGGAGCCATTAACTAAGTTAATAACTTATAGTTACATGGTAGAAACACCAAGCTAAAATTTAGGCCGAAGCAGGGAAAAATCATAAAAGCTCCTAAAATAGAGTCCAGTTGTGCATCAAGATTTTCCTGACGCATTTCCACAAAAAGGGCACAAAGTTATTATTAAGTGTCAGGTACTGTTTTCATTAAGCCCTTTGGTTTTCAGTATTATTTCTGCTTGGCTATTTTAAAACTTGAATCACAGCACAGTGTACAAGTTAAAGAGAAAATGGTTTATGATCCGTGTAAAATTATAGGTTATTAGATTCAAATGGGACATTGGTGAGGACTATCCTCACCAATCTTCTCATTTGACAGGCAAGGAAACTGAGTCCCAAGGTCATCAAAGCTGGCACTGAAACAAGATCACTTGTCCTTTATGATCAGTACTTTCTGATAAAAAGTATACTTTCTTTGTTTTTAAAGTCAGCCTAGGGGGCACCTGGGCGGCTCAGTCTGTTAGGCATTTGACCTCAGCTCTGGTCATGATCTCACGGTTTATGAGTTTGAGCCCTGCATTGGGCTCGCTGCTATCAGCACAGAGCCCACTTTGGATCCTCTGTCCCTCTCCGTCTGCCCCTCCCCAATTCATGCTCTCTCTCTCTCAAAAATAAATAAGACGCTAAAAAAAAAAAAAAAGTCAGCCTAATACCCAAATATTCAGTTTTTAGTAGTTACTGAAAATACATTTGAGAAAAAATGGTTGGATAAAAGAAATCGAACTTAAAAACACAACCTTCTCCATCACAGTGCCTGATTTCAAAATTTATCATAAAGCTACAATGGTCAAGATAATGTGAACAGATATACCAATGGGACAGAACAAGAGTTCAGAAACAGACAAACATTCATAGTCAACCGATTTTTGACAAAGGGTCTAGTTAATTCAAAAGGGAAAGCACAGTTTTTCCAACAAATTATGCTGAAACAACTGGGTATCTGTATGGAAAAAAACCTCAACCCCGATCTCATGGCATGCACGAAACATAACCTGAAATGGAACATACACTCACATGTGAAAGTCAATGCTATAACATTAAAATATTTTATTTCTTTCTAGTGGTAAATTTAGGTGAAAATTTTCTTAATCCTGAGCAAGCAAAACGAAAAAAAAATTACTCATCAGAAAAAAAAATTGATAAGGTGAAATTTTATAATATTGCTCTTCAAAGGACACAAGGGTAAGGAAATGAAAAGGCAAGCCACCAACTGTGGCAAAAGACTTGCCTCCACACTATGTTAGAACTCTTGTCACTCAATAATAAGACAAGCAACCCAATGAAAACATAGGCAAAGACGTGAACAGATCCTTCACACACACACACACACACACCTGCAAATAAGCATATGCAAAGATATGCACCATTAGTCATCAGGGAAATAAATGCAAGTTGAAGTCATACTAAGATACACAACATAGCCGGTAGTAGAATGGCTAAAATTTAAAAAATTCACAATACCAAGTATTGATGAGAACGGAAGCAAATGCACTTTTCATGCACTGTTAGTAGGAGTATAATGGTAAGATCACTTTGGAAAAGTTTGACAGTTTCTGATAAAGTCAGACATGGGTCATTATGTGACCCAATACTTCTAATCTTGGAAAGATGAGAGCATATGGCCTATACAAGGACTTACACTTGAATGCTTATATGGCCTTTTCATAACAGCCAAAAAATGGAAAAACCCAAATGCCCCCCGCCCCCCCCCCCATCAAGTGAATGGATATACTGTGGTAGTTCCTAAAGTGGAACAGCACTCAGAGAGATAAAATAAAGAAGGGACAAACTACTAACACATCTAACAACACGAATAAATCCCAAAAACTGAGTAAAAGAAGCTAGATCTGTGGTTCTCAAACGGTGTGCTAAGTCAACCCAGGGCACCACAGCGAACTCACAGTTGGCCATTGGATGTTTCAAATTTATGACAGAAGCAGTGCAACAACTGAATACCATGCAATTCCATCCTACTGAGTTCTCTCGACTTAATGGAACTGTCAGTTACTCCTTTTGGCTCACCATGAAAAAAATTATCCTCAAAGGGTCTTATGAACTAAGAAAGTCTAGTAATCTCTGAGCCACACACAAGAGAGTACATTCCATTTATACGAATTCTAGAACAGGCAATCCTAATACAGGGACAGAAAGCAGATCAATGGTTGTCTGGGGTGTGGTGAGGGAGAGGGTTGAGGCACCTTTTGGGGAGGTGGAAATGTTCCCTATCTTGATGGAGACGATGCTTGCATATCAAAACTCATGGAATTTGTCATGTACTTAAAAGAGGTATATTTTTACTGTATGCAAATTACACTGCAAAAAAGTTCATTTTAAAATAAAATGCCCTCAAAAAGTTAAAAACACACATTCACAAAAATAACCTCTCTCAGGGGCCTTGATTGCCTTCCCAGGATGGTAAGTGCTCAGCGCAGGGGCTGTGACGTCACCCTGGCAGCCAGTCACCCTCAGTACCTGGCCAAGCACCACCTCACGCTTGGGAAACATTTGTTCATTAATCTCTTGATTTTCCTCACAATGAAGATGTTTCCACAAGGAAATCAAACCGAAACTGAAACTTGCTGTGCAATTATCTTTTTATGAGAATCAATTTTTATTTCAGCAATTTAATTTTTAGCATTTATAAATATTTATAAAGCTTTTCTCTCTTACTCCCTCTGGATTCTAGTCACTGAGTAAGGCTTCAAATTAAAATTAAAATCTCTAAGAATTCCTGGGGCCCCAGTAATATCGTATAGAGGGTCAACATGTGGAGACGGCTCTCATTAACCACGTGTTCAGATTAAACTTTGCATGGCCCCCTGAGAGAACAGGTATCAGCAGAAGAGGGCCCGCTGCCTGCTCTTATAAATAAAGTTTTATCGCCAGTCCTTTACATATTATCCATGGCTTCTTTCCAAGATGGTAAACTGCTTTCCGACCGCTACAAGAGTAGAATTGGGTAGTTGCCAGAGACTGTATGGCTTACAAAGCTAAAAATATTCTACTTACCCTTTACATAAAAGTTTGCTGAACCCTGATCTAGGATTATCTGACCTAAAACATCATATACTAGGCAAGACAGGAGAAAACCAAACACGGAAAGCAAAGATTTCTTTGCAAACACAACCAAGCAATGACATATAGGCTGTGATCGAGAAGTTTCTTATTTTAAATGCAAATTTCGGGCTCTACACTTTTTAGAAAAAGTACCTAGCTCTCCATTTTAAGCACTTTCTGGGTGATGGATCCATATATCCATGAACTTGAGGTCTTAAGGGCCTTTTTTTTTAATATTTAACATTTTTCAGTGTTTTTTATTTTATTACACAAAAATAGCCATTTACAGTTAGTTAATCCAGAAAATTCAGTCACACACAGTGTCTTGAATTCAAACAGAGGTCTAGTGGGTTGGCATTTCCATTAAGTACAATCCTGGAAAATGTCAAGTCGAACAACAGGATATTGAAGCATATTGATGACTGTATTCTGAATTATTTAGTGTGATCTGATGAAATACTTAGTATATTTCATTTTGATTCTTTAGATACTCTTTATTTTTGTTTTGGGTAACATCTCTGTCCTGGGGACATTATTCATTACCAATCACTGGCAAGGTATCATAAAAACAAACAAAAAAACCCATTAATTTAGGAGACAGCAATGAAGTGGAGATAGCTCTCTTTTGCCCCCCCTCTGCCTTACATGGGTCTGAAAAATCTGATTCCTTCTTCCTCTCTGAATTTCATCATTTTTCTGTAAGTGAACCAACCTTTCTTCTTTCCTCTTTTCTGTCCACAGTAATAGTCATCTCATTGTTTATTTTAAACTGGCTCTTTACATGTGTGTGAACCTCACTTTCTCTTTTAATACAGAAACCAAAACATAGTTCCATGGAAAAACATTTTAGGTATTTTTGTAAAAGTTTAACTGTGTTAGGGAAAGTAATGGGGAAATAGTGATCCTGTGACTGTGACAAAACATAACTAAGTTCCATGTCTACAAATACTCATTTAGCAATATGAACTATGGTCATATGTAATCAGCAGCTAGATGTTCATGTCAGTGTAGTTTTTAAATGATGATATAAATGTTCTGCCAAGGTGGACAAGCTCTTCTTGAAACAGACGGCCAAATACATTATCCTACTAGGCTTTTAGGACAAAAGGTTTTTAAAAGCAATGAGGCAATGCTTGATTTACTCCAAAGAAGATATATAAATAGCCAATAAGCACATGAAAAGACGCTCAACATCACTGATCATTAGAGAAACGCAAATCAAAAAACCACATTGAGATACCACCTTGTACCCATTGTGATGGCTACTATCAAAAAACCCCCCAGAAAATAATAAGTGTTAAGGAGGATATACACTGTTCATGGGAATGTAAGTACAGTATAGCTGCTATGGAAAATGGTACGGCGGTTCCTTTAATAATTAAACACAGAATTAATAGATGGTCTGGCAATATACCCCAAATACCCAAAAGAATTGAAAGCAGGGTCTCCAAGTGATATTTCTATACCCACAGTCATAGCAGCATTATTCACAATAGCTAAAACAGAGAAGCAACTCAACCGTCCACCGAGAGTAACGATAAGCAAAATGAGGTGTTCACATACACTGGAATACTACGCAGTCTTACAGAGAAAGGAAAATCTGATACATGCTGCAACAGGCATGAACCTCGAGGACGTTATACGAAATGAAATAAATTTGCCGGGTAAATACTGTATGATTCCCTTTATATGAGGTACCTAGAGAAATCAAATTCATACAGACAGGGAGTTGAATGGTGGCTGCCTGGGGGCTGGAGAGCAGGGAGAATAGGGAGTTGTTATTTAACGGGTACAGTTTTGCAAGATGAAGAAGTTCCACAGATGCATGGTAGTGATGGCTGTACCATAATACGAATGTGCACTTAAAAATGGCTAAGTTTATAAATATTATGTTATCGGGGCGCCTGGGTGGCGCAGTCGGTTAAGCGTCCGACTTCAGCCAGGTCACGATCTCGCGGTCCGTGAGTTCGAGCCCCGCGTCAGGCTCTGGGCTGATGGCTCGGAGGCTGGAGCCTGTTTCCGATTCTGTGTCTCCCTCTCTCTCTGCCCCTGCCCCGTTCATGCTCTGTCTCTCTCTGTCCCAAAAATAAATAAATGTTGAAAAAATATATATAAATATTATGTTATGTGTATTTTACCACAACAAAAAATGGGGAAAAAAACTAATGCGGGAATGGACTTGCCTCCATAATATATAAAGAACCCTTAGAATTCAATAAGAACACAAACAACAATAGAAAATATGCAAAGGTTTTTTTTTTTAATGTTCATTTATTTTTGACAGAGAGAGAGAGAGAGAGACAGAGCATGAGGGGAGAGGGGCAGAGATAGAGGGAGACACAGAATCTGAAGCAGGCTCCAGGCTCTGAGTTGTCAGCACAGAGCCCGACACGGGGCTCGAACTCACGGACCGTGAGATCATGATCTGAGCTGAAGTCGGACGCTCAACCGACTGAGCTACCCAGGTGCCCCCAAAAATATGCAAAAGGTTTTAGTGGATACTTCACAAGAGAAGACATGTGAATAGCCAATAACATAAAAAGATGTTCAACACTAGTCATCAGGAAAATGCAAATTAAAATCACATGGGGGCGCCTGGGTGGCTCAGTCGGTTGAGCGTCCGACTTCAGCTCGGGTCATGATCTCACAGTCTGTGAGTTCGAGCCTCGCGTCGGGCTCTGTGCTGACAGCTCAGAGCCCGGGGCCTGTTCCAGATTCTGTGTCTCCCTCTCTCTCTAACCCTCCCCTGTTCATGCTCTGTCTCTCTCTGTCTCAAAAATAAATAAACGTAAAAAAAAAAAATTAAAAAAAAACAAAATCACATGTCCACTAGAATGGCTAAAAATAAAGATAATACCCCAATGTAGCTGGCACGCTCATATATTACTTGTAGGGAAATAAAATTGTGCAACCACTTTGGAAACAAGTTTGACAATTTCTTATAATAAGGTAAACACATACTATGTGACCTAGCGATTCCACTCCTAGGTGCTTACCCAACAGAAATGAAAACCTATGTCCAGGGTGCCTGGGTGGCTCAGTCGGTTGAGCCTCTGGCTTCGGCTCAGGTCATGATCTCGCAGTCTGTGAGTTCGAGCCCCCTATCGGGCTCTGTGCTGACAACTCAGAGCCTGGAGCCTGCCTCGGATTCTGTGTCTCTGCCTCTTTCTGCCCCTCCCATGCTCATGCTCTGTCTCTCTCTGTCTCTCGCTAATAAATAAATGTTAAAAAAACAAAAACAAAACACGTCCACAGCACACAGACTTGTATATGAATGCTCACAACAGCTTTACTCATAATAACCCAAACGTGAGAACAAAGTCAATGTCTATCAGCAGGTGACTGAATAAACTCACCGTAGTAGAGTCCTAAATGGAATGCACTCAGCACTGAAAGGACAAACTGCTGACATATGCCACAACATGGATGAAGCTCAGAAACATTACACTGAGTAAAAAGGCCAGGTAAAAGACAATCCTTTGTGATTCCATTTATATGAAACTTCAGAAAATGCAAACCTACTGTATAAGTAACAGAGAGCACACTGGTGGTAGGTGAGACTAACAAGAAACAACTGACTGGAAAGGGGCAGAAAGGAATGTTTAGGAGTCTGTATAATCTTGCGTGTAGCAGTGATGATACATGTGTATGCATTTGCCACAATTCATCGAACAGTAAGTTAATTAATTAATATATTTTAATGGTTACTTATTTTTGAGAGAGAGAGAGAGAGAGAGAGAGAGCGGGGGAGGGCCAGAGAGAGGGAGACACAGAATCTGAAGCAGGCTCCAGGCTCTGAGCTGTCAGCACAGAGCCCGATGCCAGGGTTCAACCTCACGAACCGTGAGATCATGACTTGAGCCAAAGTCGGACGCTTAACTGACAGAGCCACCCAGGTGCCCCGCGAACAGTAAATTTAAAATGATGCATTTTATTTTATGTAAGTTACACATAAAGAAATTGTTTGTTTAGTTATCTTATTGGGCTTTCAAATAAAAATAAATTTAAAAACCAAAGCAAAACAAAAAAAACAAAAAAAAACAAAGCAAAGCAAAAAGTCTGTCTTTATTCCCTCCATACCCTACTCTTTCTGACAAACCTCACACACAAAATTCCATATAATATTCTCAACGTTCTCTTTTCCCTTCCTGAGTATCCATCATTTCATCATTTTAGGGATCTTCTCTTTCTGTGGCTTAACACAACAAAAGTTAAGCAAAGAAATACATTACGATACACACAGGACTTGTTTGAGGCTTAACTGCATGCATGTTAAAGAGAGACGTTAACTCAGTTACACGCTGCTACTTTAAAAGATAAATGCTACTGGGGCGCCTGGGTGGCGCAGTCGGTTAAGCGTCCGACTTCAGCCAGGTCACGATCTCGCGGTCCGTGAGTTCGAGCCCCGCGTCGGGCTCTGGGCTGATGGCTCAGAGCCTGGAGCCTGTTTCCGATTCTGTGTCTCCCTCTCTCTCTGCCCCTCCCCCATTCATGCTCTGTCTCTCTCTGTCCCAAAAATAAATAAACGTTGAAAAAAAAAAAATAAGAGATAAATGCTACTAAGAAATGAGAATATTGACAAAGTAAAGCACGGAATTTTATGAGATCAATAAACTCATTTCCTACAGGAGCTACTTGTTCTGGACAGTAATTACTGTTCCAGTTTTTCTTTTCAAGAAAATCAAGCCCGGAGAAAGAGAAAATAAAATGAAATAAGGATTTTAAGTTTAGAAGATTTGATGCAAAAATTAACCAAGAAAGAGAAAAGTAAATACAATTATTTCTTCTCATGCCTCATTCGACATGAGTAATTTAAAGATAACATTATCGTTCAGCTTGTGAAGAAAAGGTGGTATCTATGTAAAAGCCCTGTCAAACTGTAAAGTGCTGTACATTTAAAAGCTATTATCATAAAGATGAGGGGCGCCTGGGTGGCGCAGTCGGTTGAGCGTCCGACTTCAGCCAGGTCACGATCTCGCGGTCCATGAGTTCGAGCCCCGCGTCGGGCTCTGGGCTGATGGCTCAGAGCCTGGAGCCTGTTTCCGATTCTGTGTCTCCCTCTCTCTCTGCCCCTCCCCCGTTCATGCTCTGTCTCTCTCTGTCCCAAAAATAAATAAACGCTGGAAAAAAAAAAAAAAAAAAGAGTGAGATTGTCCCTTTTTTAAAAAAATTTTATTAAAAAAATTTTTTTAACGTTTATTTATTTTTGAGAGACAGACAGAGACAGAGCATGAGCAGAGGAGGAAGAGACAGAGAGGGAGACACAGAATCCAAAGCAGACTCCGGGCTCTGAGCTGTCAGCACAGAGCCCGAAAGGGGGGCTTGAACCCACGAACTGTGAGATCATGACCTGAGCCAAAGTCAGATGTTTAACAGACTGAGCCACCCAGCCGACCCTTTGTTTTTGATTTATTAAAGTCTGTTTTATTTCTTCTGAGAGAGAGAGGGAGCATGAGTGGGGGAGGGGCAAAGAGAGAGGAAGAGAAAATCCCAAGCAGGCTCCACACTGCCAGTGTGGAGCCCAACGGGGGGCTCGAACTCACGAAACCGTGAGATCACGACCTGAGCCGAAACCAAGAGTCGGACACTTAACTGACTGAGCCACCCAGGTGCCCTCAGACTGTCCCTTTTAATATGGTGTGGTAGTCAGGGTTCTCCAGAGAAACATGACCAATAATGGGGACGGGGAAGAGGAGGTTATATATAAAAAATGAGATTTTAATTATGGAGGCTGAGAATTCTCATGATCTGCTGTCTGCAAAATGGAGACCCCAGGAAAGCTGGTGGTGCGGCTCAAAGGCCTGAGAGCTGAGAGCCAATGGTATGGGTTCTAATCCACCTCTGAAGGTCTGAGGATGAGGATCACCCAGGGCAGGAGAAGACTGATGTCCTAGAGCTCAACAGTCAGGCAGAGAGCAAATACCCATTTTCTCCACCTTTTTGTTCTATGCAGGATGTGGATGGAAGGGGTTATGTCTACCCACATTAGGGAAGGCCACCTGCTTTACTCAGTTCACCAAGTCAAATGCTAATCTCTTCTAGAAACCCCCTCAAGAACACACCCAGAGGTTATGTTTAATCTGATATCTGGACATCCCTTGGCCCAGTCGAGTAGACACATAAAATTAGCCGTCACACATGGTATCAGAGAGAACACCGAACTAGAAATCACATATCCTAGTTCTGGTCCCACCTCTCCAGATTATGAGCTAAGGGACCTTGGACAAGTAATCCCTTGCGTTGAGCCTCAGTTTCCTTATGCTGACCCAATCTATGCCCTCCTCATGTGACAAGCTTGCTCTGCAAATCTGATGACTGCATATGAACAAACTCTTAAGACCATTGAGACTTTCTCAATCTGAGGTAATATTATTTTTTCTTATCAGTTTGGTTCAGACAATTTAACACATTATTGATTACACATATTGATGGAATAGTCTCAAGATACACTTGTAACATGAGCCCACAGAATAACTATCACCTCGTTGAATCCAACTGTTTCTAGGAAATAAATGACAGTAGAAGATCCAGGATCTTCAATGTCTTGACCTGATCTGTCCCAGATGAGTATTTCCAGAGTTTTGATATCGACTCAAAATGAGCATAATAATTGGAGGGGGAAAAAGGTTTGGCAGAGACCCATCAGCGTCTGGATGCATTCTAGTATATGATTCGTTCTAGTACACGGAAAAGAGAACTTACAAATTTGGACACCGTAACTCAATGTTTGCAAAAGATTGTTATCCGTCAAAACTGTCCCAATGCCCCTGTTATTAGGGAAACTCCAGGGATGTAACAAGATGGCTTATTACCATCTGCACTACCCTGTCCAAATCTCAAGGACTAGGCAGCCACGAAATCACCAGTCACAACACCACCACTGGACATATCACACTCCACACGAGAGCAGTGTCCTCCAGCTGCTTTAAGACATAATCTTTTTGAGTGGATGATCATTTCTCCTCGAGGGACAATTCCATGAGTTGGATGCTACTGGTACTTAGAACCCCTGCTTCCGAAATCCCACATCGCTGCCTTTCTACCGTAATTCTATCTGCCCGGCAGTCTACCTTAGTGATACGCCTTCCTTTGTGTTACAAGTGTGTTCCTAAAAAGATGGTATAAAAGGTAACACTTAAAAAATTCCTAAAGGAACTTATTGTTTATACATATCCTGTTATAAATCCTTTTGTGAAATAATCCTTTTTTTTTTTTTTTAATTCAAGTTAGTTATCATACAGTGTAATTTTGGCTTCAGGAATAGAACCCAGTGATTCATCTCTTACATATGACACCCAGTGCTCATCTTGAAAAGTGCCCTCCTTAAAGCCCATCACCCATTTAACACATCCCCCCTCCTCCAGTAACCCTCAGTTTTTTCTTTGTATAAAATAATCCACTTCTTACACAAAAGTATATTCTCCCATTGGGTTGGTTTTAATCAAGATTACATTGTGTGTAACCTAGACATTAACAGCTTAATTATATGTAATATTTTAAATATCTTCATTTAATCCTAAATAACTAAAAAAATAATAATAAAATGAAGGACAATTACAAAGCAAAGCTCTCTAATAAACATCAAACTATATATGCAATATCTTTTAAAAAAAATTTTTTTTAATGTTTATTTATTTTTGAGAGGGACAGAGACAGAATGCAAGTGGGTTAGGAGCAGAGAGAGAGGGAGACACAGAATCCGAAACAGGCTCTAGGCTCCGAGCTGTCAGCACAGAGCCTGACGCGGGGCTCGAACTCGTGAGCCGTGAGATCGTGACCTGTGCCGAAGTCGGCCGCTCAACCGACTGAGCCACCCAGGCGCCCTATATGCAATCTCCTTAAGGATACTTGCTAAAAATACTGATGGGAGACCATATGAATAAATTTCTTTCTGTTGTTTTACGGGAATGAAACCAGCACATATAAAACACTACCTCCCCTGGGGCACCTGGGTGGCTCAGTTGGTTAAGCATCTGACTTCAGCTCAGGTCATGATCTCACCGTTCCTGAAACCAAGCCCCGCATCGGGCTCAGCACTGACAGTGTGGAGCCTGCTTGGGATTCTCTCTCCCTCTCCCTCTGCCCCTTCCCCACTTGTACGCACTCTCTCAAAATAAGTAAACTTCAAAAATAAAACAAAAAACCCCAACTCCCTTCCCACAGGCAAGTCCACTTAATGCGAGAAGCACTGTGAGCTGGAGGAGACCTCGTCAACAGTCAACCAGAGGACCCTGATTTTAGAAATGACAACACTAAGGCCCAAACGGTTTGAGGACCTCACTCTAAGCTACAGACACTGAACAAGAATACGAAGCCCCCTATTCCCTGTTCTTCGCTGCGCCACAAAGTCTCCCTGACCTCAATTATACCACACCACCCTGTATTTGCTATGTGTTGAACATACCAAAAAAAAAAAAAAAAAAGGCTCTGATCTTACTACTCGAATCCCAGAATATGTCACCCCTTATGTTGCTGCATAATTTTGGGAAATACGCCATCCCATTTTGGCAACTTTATGTAAGATTTCCTGAGTTTAAAGAAAGGGGGGTATGTGTTCCGTCTTGGTACTAGAAATAAAAATGCCTCCTCAGTCTCAGCAAGGCAGGCAGTTAAAAATAATCAGGGCCTGATTCTACGGTGAAAGAAAGCAACGTGAGAGGTTGGGTGTAAACAGGCTTTTCCTTTTTAATAACCTGATCTAAGTAATGGACTGGAGGTTGGTTATCTTTTTAAAAAAATTTTTTTAACGTTTATTTATTTTTGAGAGACAAAGCATGAGCACAGGAGGGGCAGAGCGAGAGGGAGACACAGAATCGGAAGCAGGTTCCAGGCTCTGAGCCGTCAGCACAGAGCCCGACGCGGGGCTCAAACTCAGGAACCACGAGATGGTGACCTAAGCCGAAGTCGCCCAGGTGCCTGCCCCATCGACTGGAGGTTTTAAAGGGAAGCCCTGGGAAGAACCAGCCCTCTGTACTGTGTGGAGAGACTGGAATTTCAGAGAACTGATTTAGACGCTACACTACCTCATGACACAGTATGTCATTCACCTTTAAAACGACTTGCGAAGACCGGACAAACCCTTACCATACAGCACGCCCACAAGTGTGGTCTGGACCAGCGGTACCTGGAGTAGCTGGGGGCTGGGGACAAATGCGGCGCCTCGGGCCTCGCCCCAGACCTCCTGGATAAGCATCATGCATTTGAACGCGATGCCCACCTGATGTGTATCATGTTCAAGGCGGAGGGGCACGGCCTAACTCCTGGTCACCATCTGCACTGTCTCAGAGAAATCCCGCGATGCTGCCTCGAATCTCTTCCCAACTGGCACTTCGAGACACACGGATACACATGACATTCCATATTGTCTCTCAGTTTTCTCTCGTGTTCTGGCAACCTTCACTCACAGACTGGTATGGCTTTAACCAATATGAAAACAAGGAAGCAGGCATCTGGTGTGCATGCAAGAAAGTGAGAGAGGGGTCCGAGACAGAGAGGGAGGGAGGGAGGGAGGGAGGGAGGGGGAGAGAGAGAGAGAGAGAGAGAGAGAGAGAGAGAGAGGTGGATGCCCAAGGCCAGGAACAGGAAGGGCAGGGAGGAGAGGGCACAGCACAGTCACTTCTCCCCCACACTTCACCCTGTGCCCCCGTCCCCACAAACACTAGGCAATTCAGCCACATCCTACAGGCTGGAAGACAAAAGACTGGCACTAATCTTAAATTTAGCTTTTACACTAATGTCAGTGATAACAAACCAAAAGTGGAAAGACGGAAACTGGAGAATTATCTTTTTTATCATTTTCTGGGGGCGGAGTTATTTGCTTAAAAAGACAACATATAAATAGCAGAAACATATTTTATAAACGACGGCAGGGTCAATTTAATAGAATTAAATGTCGACTCTTCTCTGAGACTCTGACCGTATGGGTGTCACGTTGAAAGACATGGAGTCACAGATTCTCATCATTTAGAAGAGCGTGAGAGAGGGGCGCCTGGGTGGCTCAGTCAGTTGAGAGTCCGACTTCGGCTCAGGTCATGATCTTGCCATTCCCGAGTTCGAGCCTCGCATTGGGCTCTATGCTGACATCTCAGAGCCTGGAGCCTGTTTCAGGCTCTGTGTCTCCCTCGCTCTCTCTCTACCCCTCTCCTGCTCATGCTCTGTCTCTCTCCCTCTCTCTCAAAAATAAACATTAAAAAAAAATTTTTTTTTTTAAAAAGAAGAGTGTGAGAGATGGGAGGAGGAGGATCCTGATTACAGTGTCGGCCCTTCCACGATCGAAGGGGAGACAGTCGGGCAGAGCGTCGGTCTGCCATCAGGGTAGTCATTCAGGGAAATGAGCGAAATCAAACTAGACAGGCCCCGAAAGTGCCTCTGTTTCAGCCCTAAAACTGATAAGATTCTAAGTCATCTAATCACAGTCCCAACGTTCCTACTTTTTGTAAAAATGGAAACAATAACCCACAGATGTGCTTACCAGATGCAGACTTCAAATGTGTTATTTGTTCACTTTGGGAAACAGTTAAGCCTTCTTCAAAATGTGACTCTATTCACGCTTAACCAGGTTTCTTTACAAAAATACAAATAAAATATGCATGGGCATCTACATCACTCCTGTCATTATTTAAAATTAGCATGACTCTTACACCAGTTTCTTATCTGAAAAGATCTAAAACTATACAATTAAGATGCTTGCATTTTGCAGAGGCAGGGCTGGTTTCTGTCCACCATCTGGCCATAAGCCAGGGGCTACGCGAGGTCAGGTCTTGGTTGCAGAGGCCCCTTCTTGGATAATCCCATGCACTGCCATCACTCTCTATGCCGTGGCTCTCTACGTAGTCAAAACAAAGTCATATATTTGCAACCTGGACTACTGCCCCCTACACACACACTCCCAACTAGATTTTCAACTGCCAGGCTGCAGGGATATTGACGGTCACTGCTGCGTCCCCAGCCCTTCAAACAGTGCCTGGCACATAGGAGTGCTCCATAAACGTTGCGAAATTAACAAATTTAAGTTCTAATACTGGCCACTTAGGTCGTTGCTTTATTTTTAAAAGAAGGCCCAAATATTATCAGTAGAACAAAGCAACTCTTGGATGAAGTTATGAACAAAAGATGAAAAAGGAAGGAAATGAGAACCCATTTCAGTTAAAAGAGGAGGAATAAGAGGGCATTAAAAATGGACTAAGGTCTAACCTCCTTCCGTGTGTTGTATGCGGATATGTTCTTTTTCCCTTAAAGCTACGGATAGAGATTTAAACTGGCTGGCTTTTATCTGCATGCAAAGACAATAAAATGGATGTTTTCTTTTTTCTTTACTTCTTATTTTTTATTCATTTATTTTTTGAGAGACAGCAAGAGAGAGTGAGCACAGGGGAAGGAAAGGGGGAGAAGGAGAGAGAGTCCCAAGCAGGTTCCATTCCCAGCACAAAGCCCCACACAGGACTAGGTTCCCAGGCCTGGGAGATCATGACCTACGCTGAAATCAAGAGTTGGACGCTTAACCGACTGAGCCTCCCTGGTGTTCCTGGATTTTTTTTTTACACTCTGCTTCAAAACTGTGCAGATGCAATCAGCTGAACAAATAATGGAAGTTTCTACGCTGGTCTGCATAAAAGTTGGAAAAAGTTCGGGAAGGAAGGAAGGAAGGAAGGAAGGAAGGGAGGGGAAGAAAGGAAGGGGAAGGAAAGAAGGAGGAAGGAAGGTAGGAAGGAGGAAGGAAGATAGGAAGGAGGAAGGAAGGAAGGAAGGAAGGAGAAGGAAGGAAGGAGAAGGACAGAGGGATGGAAGGAAAGAGCAGAGCCACTTTCACAGTGAAAATCAATATCAATCAACACTGACAAGACTGCAATTGACCTATCTATGATGTATCAGAAAATCCATATTCCTCTTTAGGAGTATCAGCTCCATCACACAGCACATCAGGTGGCAAAGTCCAAACCTGGTGCACATGCAGTTAGAGCCAGATGCAGGGACCAAAGATCATAAATATCATCTGTGAGGCTGTCTGGGAAAAGGTTCTCAATTAGAAGCCTATAGTTTCATTAAATTGCCTTTTATAAGACCCTCTTGCTGGGGTTCATGTCACGCTCCTGGGGATGCTTTCTCCTAACTGGCCTTTTCTGATCTTTACCCCCAATTTTTCTTTCCTTTTTTTTTTTTCATTAAAAAATTTTTTTTAGTGTTTATTTATTTTTGAGAGAGAGAGAGACCGTGCACACAAGCAGGGGAGGGGCAGAGAGAGAGGGAGATACAGAATCTGAAAAGCAGGCTCCAGGCGCTGAACCATCAGCACAGAGCCCGATGCGGGGCCCGAACCCATAAACCGTGAGACCATGACCTGAGCCAAAGTCGGACACTTAACAACTGAGCCACCCAGGTGCCATATTCCTTGACTTAATGTTATCATAGCTTAAGCTTAGTGTTGCCCCAAGACTTATTTTTTTATTAAAAAAAATTTTTTTTTCAACATTTATTTATTTTTGGGACAGAGAGAGACAGAGCATGAATGGGGGAGGGGCAGAGAGAGAGGGAGACACAGAATCAGAAACAAGCTCCAGGCTCTGAGCCATCAGCCCAGAGCCTGACGCGGGGCTCGAACTCCCGGACCGCGAGATCGTGACCTGGCTGAAGTCGGACTCTTAACCGACTGCGCCACCCAGGCACCCCTAAGACTTATTAATAAAAGCACAATTATGGCTATGGAAAGGCTTTGGGAAGATTCAATGAGACAATAACAGCTTTTCATAACGATCATAGTAAAAATAAAAAATAGGTTCCATACTTAACTTTCTATTTTTTCCCCTCAGGATTTCCCCTTCTCCCCGTCTTTCCCACCTTGATGAATGGCAACTCCATCATCCTGGTTGTTCAGGCCCAAAACCTTGGTCTCTCTATACTTCTTTCTCTCATAACCCAAAGCCAACCCATCAGCAAACCCTTTTGCTCTATCTTCCAAAAAGAGCCAGAATGTGACCG
Source organism: Prionailurus viverrinus (assembly GCF_022837055.1). NCBI lineage: Eukaryota > Metazoa > Chordata > Mammalia > Carnivora > Felidae > Prionailurus > Prionailurus viverrinus. The sequence continues at coordinate 26,409,973 of NC_062564.1, forward strand.
TATGTCTCCAGTGCCTCTGCCAGTACCCAGTCTAAGGTACCATCGTTTCTTGCCTGGACTCCTGCAAGGGTCCTAAGTCATCTCCCTGCACCCACCCTAACCTATCCCCATACACCATCCGGGGTCTTTTAAAAATATTTCATTTAAAATTTCCTTGGCTCAAAACCTACCACTGGCCCTTCAACTCTCACGGAGTTGGTGAGATTACAAGCGATTGTTATCTTGTTTCACGTTCATGCATTGACAATAAACCTATTTTATTGTCCCTGGAAGGGACAGACACAGGGTTGGGGGTTTCTGTTTCCAATAAACTGGTTAGCAATGTGTTGAGAGATAAAGATTCTCAGAAGTAGAAAGGATTTTCTTAAAAGGTAGAAATAGGAAATAGAATATAAATTCATTGTTGGTAAGAAAGCTAATGGCTATATACTAAGAAATGAAAACAATCCATATTTGCAATTGTCGTGAACTAACTCCCTGAATGAAGACGCCCCACTGCATGCGTATGAAACAATTTTACGGCAAATTCCCTGCACATTCTAGACCTTCAGAGTACATGGATCGACTAAAATTCTGCCTTATCGTAAATGGTGAATGGGATGTTTTCATTCTCAACCACTTCAAATAGCAGTCATCTAAAGTCAAATTATTCTGCTCAGTATAGTCAATACGTGGTGTCACCCATAGAGCTGAATGGCCTCGATTTCCTGCCACATTCATGCTTAAGAAAAGAATCTCCAAGACACCGAGAGGGGAGCATGTTTGGTATGACGTAAGCAGGCACAAACAGATACACAAATACCCTCCCTATGTTGGCGTGTTTTCCTCCGTCCCGCTTATAAAAGGGGAAAGAAGACGCCTGTACACCTGGACCGCTCGGAAACACCCCCTGGGTCTGCTGTTTCGCAGAAGGGAGGCCCAGGTGGCCGTGGCTAATCCCTTCGCTTATCTGTCTTTCACCTGGGCCCACCCGGTGTCCCACCTGACAGCAAACGGCTTGGAGTGGCCACTTGTGTCCCACCGTCCTCTCATCCTTAATGATTTCCAGCACATTTATCGTAACAGCATCCTTCCTGTTCTTCAAAGAGAGGATGACGCCAATTTACACGCAGCTCAACCTGTTAGCCGTTTTGAGGGAGTGACTCCCCTCTCCATTTTCTCAAGAGCCAGTCAGGCTTAAAAGTAAGTCATCCAGTTTCATTTCCTTCTCTAGCTCAAGCAAAGGATAAAAGGGAAAGCTGTTAACATAAAGAGACACGAGTATATCGGCAAACAGAACCCACGGGGAACTCGAAACCCCCTCATCATTAAACTCGGAACTGAAATATTAAAATACTGGAGGAGATCAAGGCGAGCCCTCTGACCAGTAACAGAGCTGGATGGTCATTTTTAAAACAGTAAGTAAAACATCCCAGACAAAACTGAAAAAGCCTTTTGTCCTTATGTTAGGAGTACTTTCAATAAAAAAAAAAAGAAAAACACTAAACAATAGAAAAACAGAGTACTATAGCAAGCCACCAGCCCACAGGCCACTTACCACAAAGAATTAAATGTCCACAGAACTACTTTTGTCCAACACAGGGTGATGTCGGCTTCCACACACAAAAGTGGCTTGGAAAAGAGTGGTTAAATACGACAACTTTTTTTTGTTTTTCCTGAAAGTGGGAAGGTGATTTACCCATGATTCCAAACATCCATTAAACTTACTTCCCTCTAAATTGCTGACTGAGTACACTCACCATTTCCCCCCACATATCAAGGGTAAAGGTACACAGTAAAGGATAGTAGTACTGCGGCGACAGAGTTAACAGGTCACTGACTTTCAAGCCTTCACTCACGCAGCCATGTATGTACATGTGTAGGTGTATATATACACACATCTGTGTGTATATCTTCTATATCCGTAATATATAGAACTATAAATGACCAAGTGATATAAAAATAGTAAGATATATAGCAATATAACATATAATAACATATATTAACTATATATGACAAAGTATATATACATATATATATACTATACATCTATAACTATAATGACCAAGTAATATAAAAATAGTAAGATATATTACTATATAGCGATATAATATATAGTAACATATATATAACATATATATAATGGTTACACTATATATTGTTATATATCAGCAACATATATACACACACACACACACACACACACGTGTGTGTGTGTGTGTATATACAGTATATATATATGTGTGTGTATACATATACATATACTTACTCATGTTAGTGAGAAGAATGTACCATTAATATAAAGGTATTTACTCAGTCACACATTTCTACCTTCCCTTAGAACTCAGTCTGAATCTGGCACCAAAAGAGCCTCCTGTAGCCTGAAAATACATTCTGTGTCTCCCGGCCACAAAACGTGCAGCCTAAGTGGCTGCTTTATTGTGGTCAAGGGACCTATGCTTTTGCATAAATGAATTATTCCTTTCTTTAAACTGCAAACAGGTAGGAGTAGATAAGCTTTACTTTCTAGCAAGAGCAAAAGTTATCTCCTTTTCCTTTCTCTCAAAGGGAACCAAACCCTGGGAGATAATTTATGGCTCAAAGCCTAGTTGCCTGGTATGACCCAGGGAAAATTCCATTTTGAGAAAATGTACTTTCCTTAAATACTCTGAGACAGAAAGCAGTCAGGTCTTGGATGAAGCCAGTAGACTTTCTCAGGATTAGGTAGAAACTTTTAGAAAATCAAAGGAAAGTCAAATACTTGAACCTAACACCTTGAAATCTTTACCCTGACCAACACTGATGGCTAATACTGTGCCTGTTCTAAGGAAAATAATTTTATATGAACCATCCACTTTTGACTAGGTTTGAGGCTACAAAAATGAAAAACCAAATTGTAAACTTTTCAACCCAGTGGCAATTACACTAGTGTGCACTTATAAACTCTCAACTACGCCCCTTGGTAAATGTCACTTAAAGTTCTCTTTCATTAACTGAAACACAAACAACATGGGTGTGATAACACACATTAATAATTTCCCACTTTTTATAAAACGTTAAAAGCAAAAGTAACAGTCAAGGATACGGAACCTGAAAACACTTCCCTTATTAGAGAGGCAGGCTTTGGCACTGATGTTTTCTTGACAGTGTATTTCCAAATGATAACAGAATTTTTAAACTGGAAGAGACTGTAAAGGTCACTTAATCCAGCACCTCATTTTAAAGACGAGACGGCAGGACCAGAGAGCTGAAATGTCCAAAGACACAGAGCTTACACCCAGAAATGATATCCGAGGGCTCTGAATTCCCAGGCCATCACACCGTACAACCACCCACCTAACCCTTCAGCACCGGTGTAAGGTCAACAGAACTTGCCTTTGCTCCTTCTCCAAACCAGCCACCCCTTCTAGCAAGTCCCAAATATACTCCAACAAGTCCATGGATGGTTTTACTGCTCTGGCAATGAATCGCCTACAGCCCATCAGCTTTTCTTTAGAATAACCTTCTTGGCTTCATGATCCAGAATCTTACCTAGGGCCATGAATGGAAATTTGCCTCAAGGGCTTGGGAGAAAATTCCAGAGCCAGATGAATTACAAAAATGACAAGAACGTTTTTCTTTCCCTTTTTATTAAGCTTTGCTTATTTTTAGGATTCCCAGCTCTCTCAAAAAGAAGCTGCCCTTTTCATTTGTGCTACGACTTAGACTTGGGTGTCTGATGAATAGGAATTAGATTTTGTTGTCTGATCCCAAACACTGAGGGTTAGTATCCTTCCGGTCCTTAATATTTGCAACGTTTCTGCCATTTAAATGAGAAGTACACTGGCAGGTGGTAAGGACACCAGGCTTCGGACATATATGAACACAACTGCTTTAAGAATACACGGATCAGTGCAGACCGCTCTGAAAAGTGAGGTCTGGAGGCCCCCAAACAGCCTCTCCAACTCTGCGAGTGGAACTGCGGTGTAGACAAGATGACGGATCTGCCTGGCAGTTTAACCAAATGCATTACACCATGTAGTGGCATGACATGGAGTTTCAGCGTCTTGTTCACCAACCAGGGAAGAGCAAGTTTAAAGTGCTTAATCTACTGTTGCAAAACAGGACTGGAAACAAAACCCTATTCTTCCACGGTATACCCCTGCCCCTGGCTTTTATTTTTTCTCTTTCCATTCACGAAGTAACACTTTAACTAAAGAATGCACTGCAAATAAAAACAAATACAGGAAGTTAACCTGAGCATAACACCAGCAGTAATGTTAAACTAAGGTGAATGGAAAATAGGAAGCTTCGATGCCTCCCATAACACAAGGTTTTCTGGCATTTGAGCCTTCAAGAACAATCACCTAGTCCTCTGTTCTCGGTAAGGCCTCAGTGACAGAGAAAAACTATTCTTCTCCAGGCACGGTTGAAGCTGAAGTGTAAACTCCCAGTCACCAAGTACATCCCCGGGAAGGACTGAATACTCCTCAAAAACACTTCCGCAGAGCCCAGTTTCAGGGGCGCAGAAAGTGGGGGTGGGACGCCAGCGTCCTCTCAAGGGAAGCACCAAGCAAGCCCCCCCACCAGACATCCTTTTCTCCAGAGTCAGGGTTGCAGGAGTGCCCGGCACATTGCACATGTTGTTAGCATGGCCACTTACAAATCACCACACGAGGCTTTAGGTCTAGCGTCTGCTGTTTCGATGGCTTCAGGACCAACAGGAGCACTCCGTTTCCTTGCAAATTCTGTGTTCTCGGGACACCAGCACCCCTCGGTAAAGCTGCGATTCCAACTTCTGTGGCCATGTGCCACCGATGCTCTTAATGAGCATACATTGATTGCGTTCTCAAGTCTAGAGAAAAAGCTTTCTATTTTTGCTTTCCCTAATAGAGCACAGCCAACAGAGCGTGCCCCACCACGCAAAGCTCTAATTTGGCTGACATCTGAACAAAGTCTGCTGAACAGTTTCTTACATTAGGCTGTAATTGTTTTTAGCCCTACCGAGTCAAATTTATATTCTGGGAGAAAGGCATGAGTCCTCATTTCCAAATACTTAAGGTCAGAACTATTTACATTTCCACAAAAAACAGTTATACGCAGACCTACTTCAGAGTCATACTCTGTGGATGGGAGGACGGCCTAAAAAAAACGATACTACCCAAAGGAAGCAGGAGCCCCTCATTCTATTCCCAGTAGCAACCACTACCTAAATCAGCCTGTGTCTCTGCTCTGCAGCCCCTGACTTCATCCCTACATGCTCCACTTCCTCCTACCATAAAAACGGAGAGATCACCATTCGCTCATGCTTAGTTATACTGTGTATATACACCGACCCACACATACATACTCACACACCCTGCAAAAATCTGGAGGCTTAAAATACCCGAGGTTGTCATAACCTGCTCTGATCCCCTCTAGCTGAACAGATGACAATCTCTGGTCCTGCCTGTCCCCGCTCACCTCTCAGGAAGGAAGCAGGGCACTGGCGAGCTGCAACGAGAGGAACACAAAAGCAGAGAGGGAGAAGGGGTTCCATAATCCCAGACAACTCTTTCATTTGGCAACAGGCATGACCTCCCTGAATGGCTGTTTATGGACATAAAAAACTTGGATTAGGAGTGCCTGGCTCACAGAAGGCAAGAGGCACTGGCAAACCCATTAATTCAGGTCCTCGCTACATATTTCTATAATCAATGCTACCTGGTTGTTGGTGGTGAAATGGTCCATCCTAACTAATACTACTTGTGAAGGAATACTACGTTGTGGTCACACGGTAGAATTATACCTGTTCTGGTTCAAAAAAATAGTTTCTTTCTTTTTTTTTAATGTTTATTTTTGAGAGAGAGAGAGAGAGAGAGAGACAGAATGTGAGCGGGGGAGGGGCAGAGACACAGAATCCGAAGCAGGCTCCAGGCTCTGAGCTGTCAGCACAGAGCCCGATGCGGGGCTCGAACTCACGGACCGTGAGATCATGACCTGAGCCGAAGCTGGACGCTTAACTGACTGACCCACCCAGGCGCCCCCCCAAAAAAATAGTTTCTAAGTAATGGACATTATATAGGGTTGCCAGATTGAGCAAACAAAAATATAGGATTACCAATTAAATCTGATATGGCATGGGACATATTTATACTATAAAATTATTTGTTGTTTACATAAAATTCAAATTTACTAATACATGCATACATGGGACATACTTAAAATAAAAATTAGTTGTTATTTACCTGAAATTCAAATCTGAGCACTCTGTACTCTATCTGGCAACCCTAACATTGCACTAGATCCTGGGAGAACAAAGATGGGTGAGACATGGCATCTGACCCCCAGGAGTGCACTGTCTGGTGAGAACCAGATCTGAACAAGAACCACACAGGCTACAATGGAGGATGAGAGGGGCTTACCAGGTTATTTGAGAAACACAGGCAAAGGAGCCATTCAATCCTAATTTAGCACACCCATAAATTCTCTACCCTTCATAATAAAAAGAAGCATTATGGACTTTTTTATTCTAGAATGTTCCACATTCTACAGATTATATACTATTGATTCATGAACTTGCTAAGTGTTCCAAGTGTTCTTCCGTACCTGGACATCACCCCCATTCCCCCCTTAGGAGTATTATCGACAGCGTAAGACACAATCCCCAAGCTGGCTGAAGTTTTTGAAACTTCCAGGAATTGCTCAACTCAGAGGGCTCTGTTGATAACATCCAAGGAACCCACATAAAATCACAGAGTGATGCAGCTTGCACGCAGGAGGTGCTCAGTAAGAGTCATCTGGATAAGGAAACTGAACTTGACCAATGCCACGCCATGTTCTTGTGTAAACCCCAAACCTCAACAACTGTGAAGAACATTCAGTATGCTTACTGCTGTTACTTGCATCTGAAGCAAGCCAACGTCGAGGTAATCTAACAGGAGTTCGAGAATACTGTCCATAAAACAGATTTGAAAAGACAGATGAGAAAACAAACTGAGCTGTTTACAACGTCAAATAATCTTCATGACTTTGTGTGCTTTGAGAGCTAGCATGGTTTGAGAGTTTGCCTGTTTCAGATACAATTTAGAGGACGGTCTTCACCATCTCTGTTGAAACGAGGGATTCCCCACATGCTACTCATGTACACAGCTCTGAAAGTAAGATTTGGGGCCCATATTTGGAAAACTAACTCTCCTTTCATATCTTGAGCTCTTTTTTTTTTTTTTTTTTTTTTTTTTTTGGCTCCCAGCAGCCAAGGGAGTTGGGCAAGGCACAGAGTGGACGGGTCAGGTCGGGTCCAGCAAGGACAGTACCGGAGTGACCTGCCTCAGTCCCACATGATTCTCCCTTTATGGTGATCTGGCAGGCGTCATCTGCAAGCCTGGCACAGAAATGCCTCAAGCCTAAAAGTTATCTGAACCTTCTTATGAAGGGCTACTTCACTTCCCCTTGATTTCCAGATCAAAGGAGAAAAAGCAAAAGAAAGGTAGAAAGAAAAAGAAGCGGAAAATGCTAAGAAATAGGTGGTACGTACTTATTTCCTGCTGGAATTGCCTTAGACCTTGGAAAAGAGGCCATGACGACTGCTGAATGCATTAGGTAAGGTTTGGGGTCCGTTGGTGGAAAACCCAGATCATATCTCACATCAAAGACCAAGTTCAAAACCTTAAAACTGGGTAATTAGCTTCATATTATTTTCCTTACAAGGTCTCATGTCTCAGCGTTAAAAATACCAACACTTCAAAAAATAAAATTGGCCTTTTGTTCCCACCCCACTCATCTGTGCGTCCTCAGCACTTACAAACTGTCACGACACACAGCGCATACGCCATGATGTTTGATAAACTGCCGAGTTAATGGATGGGGCCCATGAGTTTCAACCCTATGAGCCAGGTTCCCTACCATGGGCGCTCCTGGGTCTATTAGTGCACACAGGACACTCCGCAGCTACATAGTTCTATTTATACATTTTCCCAACTGCCAACATCATTCTCTAGCTGATGAAGCGATAAAAGTATATTCATGTTCTCATCTTTCAAGGCCCAGCATTAGAACTTACTCAAACCCAGACACTTTCCCAAGTCAGAAAAGTAAAAACACTATTTCATAATGCATTAAAAAAAAAAAAAAGTCAACCTGTTTATAATTTTGTTTTGGAGGCAGTGCAGAAGGAAACATTTTGGAAAGCACTGCCAAATTCTAAAAAAAAAAAAAAAAGAAAAAAGAAAGAAAGAAGAAAGAAAAGAAAAAAGAATTGTAAAAAGCCAAAAACAAATTTAGGCCATTGAACAAATGGGGGGAAAACTGTACCAATTCAAGGCAACAAAGGTTTAAACAAAGTTTGTGAAAGATTTAATTCCAGACGTGGCCCCAGTACTTAACTATTAAACAGTCAATCTAACTTTCATTGGTTAACCAGTACAGGGCAGGTTTGCTTCTAATTTAATATCCCTTTCAGATCGCTGCCTCCATAATGAGATACATGGCAAGCCAAAATACGCCAACTTTTTCTGCCTTGAAGTAAACATATTAACTTTCCGGGCTTAGGTGCTTTCTTCTTCCTCTTATTCAGACACAAATAATCTAGTCATCCCAACCACATTTAATAAGTAATGTATAAATATAAACATATATGTTTATATATAATACATATACATAAGTAGCATATATATACATATAAATAATATACATATAAAATTACAAACAAAAGTGAGTAAAAATAACTGCCAAGTTAAATAAATTAATGAAATTAATTCTAAGAATAATTTTAATTAAAAATCAGTTCAGGGACACCTGGCTGGCTCAGTCAGTGGAGCGTGGGATTCTCGATGTCAGGGTCGTGGGTTCAAGTCCCACACTAGGTGTAGAGATTACTCAAAAATAAAATCTTCACAAAAATGAGTTCGAATTTAATCAGTCTTCTGTTTTGTGAATTCAATAAACATATATGACTTTTAACTCTCTGTTAACATAACAAAAGGTGACATTTACAAACGAATTTTAAAAACTGCCTGAAACGTAAAGCAAGTTTTCCTCTACAGCTAGCCAGTTCCCTCTGCTCACCTGCCCCACTTACTGATATGTACACGTTGCTACCCAACAATCTACCAACACCAACTTTTAGTAAAACCTTTTTTTTAATTCATTTATTTGAGGGGGGGGGCATGTGCACGCTTGCAGGGGAGGGGCAGAGAGGGAGAGGGAGAATCCCAAGCAGGCTCTGCATTGTCAGCACGGAGCCCTTAGCTGAGCTCAAACTCACAAACCATGAGATCAAGACCTGAGCCAAAATCAAGAGTCGGATGCCCAACCGACTGAGACACCCAGGCGCCCCTTGGTAAAACATTTTTTAAACAGACCTAGAAAAAGATGATTCAAATACCTGAGCTTCACCAAGCAAAAATGCTCTAACACAACGACCAATGTACACTACTCTGGCTCATTTCTCTGTCTCCACGCCCAATAACCTTGGATCCAAACCAGAGCAACAGGCATCTGTCTGACACCTGGATGCAAACTGGAAGGGGGTAAGGTGGTAGCTAAGAAACCAGGAAGGGAAGGAAGAAAATTGTTTAGTTAGTGCCTACAATGTGCTAGGCATTGTTGTGCATTTTCATGCATGTTATCTTATTTACTCTTTGCAATAGCTCTATGAAAGAGATACAGCTTTTTTATAGTGAAGGAAACAGACACAGATGGTCCCAAGTCATTTAAATATAAATAAATCAAAGTATTCTTCTTCATATCTCTTTTTATTACCCTTTGCTATATAGGACAATTCCAAATGGCCAACCAGTTTTGGAGGCTAAGAGGGTTCAACATTAAACTGTTTATTTTATTGGGACCTAGAGCTACAGACTAGGTCTATGCTACTTAAAATGATCATGTGAGGGGCACCTGGGTGGCTCGGTCGGTTAAGCATCCAACTTTGGCCCAGGTCGTGATCTCGTGGTTTGTAGGTTCGAGCCCCGCATTGGGCTCTACGCTGACAGCTCAGAGCCTGGAGCCTGCTTCAGATTCTGTGTCTCCCCCTCTCTCCACCTCTCCCCTGCTTGTGCTCTCTCGCTCTCCATCTCTCAAAAATGAGTAAATGTTAAAAAAAAATTTTTTTAAAGATTATGTGATACCATGATCACTATATTAAAAAGGATTATGACTTTTGGGGAGATACATACATTACCTTGATTGTGGTGATGAACTCATAGGTATACACGTACATCAAAACTTACCAAATTGTACACTTGAAATATATGCAGTTTATTGTATGTCAGTTGCACTTCAATATAACTGAGAAAAAGTTTATGCCATGGATGAGACCCAAATAGGTATAAGAAAAGTGAAAATATCCATAACTGATAAAGTATTCTGAGTCAAAAAAGCTGTATGACGAATATAACCAAGATTTATCTATCAGCATTTCTCAGAGTATATCCCACATAACACCAGCTCTCAGGGATGTTAACAAATGTTTTACACACACACTACATGCGCATACAGGTTCTGCGGTCACCTAAGTTTGAGAACTGCTTCATTAAACAAGGCTCTGAGAACTTCTCAGAGGCTTTCTGTGATAACTTCGTGCTTTTCAAAAACAGCTCTATAAAAACACAATTTTCTGAAACGAATTTGACCAGAAACCCTTTCCCAGAGGGTCTCCTGGGATCGCTAATCCACACAACACACTGTGGGTAATGCTGCTCTAATTCACAGGCTCACGGGCTCTGGATCAGCTGATCGCTTAGAGACCAGGGAGGCCAGGGTTCTCAGAACGCGGCCCCAGGTGTAACTGTGGCTCTCACTCATGAACCCCCTCTTCCTTCCCAGTGACAGGGGGAAGTGGGCACGACTCAGAGGCATTAGAGAACACGGCGGGGTGTGAGCAGAGATCCCTGAGTCACGTCCTGCTGCAGAAATCCTCCTGATCCCTTCTATATGAGCCCTATACCAGGGCTGCTGTACCAAAGGACCATAAATTTAAACAGGAATGTACCATCCCCCAGTTCTGAAAGCCAGAAGTCCAAAATCAAGGAGTCTGCAAGGTTGGTTCCCCCTGAGGGCTGTCAGGGCAAACCTGTCCCAAGCCTCTCCCCTTGGCTTATAGATGGCTGTGTTCTCCACGTGTGCTTGTCTGTCTCCAAGTTCCCACTTTGTAAGAGGATAGCAGCCATGTTGGATTAGAGTCTATCTAATGAATTCATTTGAACTTGAGCACCTCTTTAAAGGCTGTCTCCAAATAAGGTCACTTTCTGAGGTACCAGAACTTAGGACTTCAACATAGGACTCTGAGGGGGACAAATTCAATCCGTAACACTTTTCAACATAGTGCTAAACTGGCAAGAGATTTGTAAGACGTCCAGTTGACAGACTTACCCTACCTATGGAAGTTGTAACCTGACAGATTTTGCTACCTATCTGAATATCCTTCTGAATTCTCTGCTGCTCTAATTTATACTCCAGTTTGGTAAGCTATCTTTATTCTGTTATACAAATAGATTGATTATAAAAAATGTTTCCTTCATCTGACAATCTACGCATAGGTAGCTTTTTACTATGGTTTCTGTTAATGACCTGCTGAGCCCACCCTATGTCAGGCACATTTATTCATCGTCCTCACATCCCTTTAAAGTTAGTGTTTTTCATATTTAAAGAGAGGGGGCGGGTGGGTCAGGTAACTTTCCCAAGGTCACACAGTTAGCAAGGAGCCGAATGTTGGGATCTGAATCCAAGTCTGGCCCCCGAGTCCTCATCCGTCCTCTCCATCACACGGTGGTTCTAAATCTGGAATGGCTGCATTATCCTTCTACTTTTACTGAGGTTTAGTCCACTCAGCAGCCAAAGAAGTAGTCTTGAGAGGGAAAAAAATCAAGAGCTCTATTTTAGACACGAGATGCCTATTAGATATCCGAGTGGAGGTACAGGCTCGCTAAATATGTGAGCCTGAAACTCAAGGTGGGTAGTTGGTGCTGGAGATACAAGTTTTTCATTCACCTGCACATGTGTGGTATACTAACACCAAGGAACAGATGACATTGCTTCATGATACAGGGTGCTTGTCAGCAATGTGGCCAAACAGGACACAGCCTCTCTTGTATGATATGTGAGTTAAGAATGGTTTTTACGTTTTTGAAATGGTTAGAAAAATTAAAACTATTTCAACACGTAAAAACCGCATGAAATTAAAACAGTAGAGTCCAAAATAGTTTCCTTGGAACACAGCTACACTGGCTCAAATGTAGGCGATGATAATGGCTGCTTTTTTTTTTTTTAATGTTTATTATTTTTGAGAGAGAGACAGAGAGAGAGAGAGGGAGGGAGGGAGGGAGAAAGAGTGCATAAGCAGGGGAAGGGCAGAGAGAGAGGGAGACGCGGAATCCGAAGCTGTGCTGACAGCTCAGAGCCAGACACGGGCTCGAACTCACGAATCGCGAGATCATGACCAGAGCCGAAGTCGGACGCGCAACAGACTGAGCCACGCGGGCGCCCCGCCAATGGCTACTTTTGTGCTACAGCATCTGGGTTTGAGTAGCTGTGCCAGACTGTACGGCCCACAAGGCCCAGATTTCCCAGAGAGAGAAGAGACGTGTCAGGAGAGGGATGTCCCTAGCGGCCTGGGACACTGGGATGAGAAAGCCCGTCCGGCAAAGGGGACTGAGCAGAGCATCCGGTGAGGCAAGACAGTTGGGTGCATGATGTTCCTCAAAGCAGCAAAGAAACAGGCGGCCAGGGGAAGGCAGTGGCCCCAGAAAGATGACGGGGACAACAGTGGGGTCCGGTGGGAGGAGGACCGGGCCACTGACCACACGGTCACCACTGAAGACCAAGACAAGAGCAGCTCTGGACTAAGTCTGACTGAAAGAGCTTCGAGAAAGAACGAGAAGCAAAGAAGTCAATACAGAGGATGAACAACGTTTCTGAGGAACTTCACTCTAAACAGGGGGGGAGACGGCAGCAAGAGAAGACCATCAGGGAAAAACCAGGCTTCGGTTGTTTGTTTTAAGGAAGGAGATGTTACGGGCTAATGACACGCTGCCAGGAACACACAGGTAGGGGGGGAAGTGAACCACGAGAGCGCGGGGAGCACTCACCGTAAGAACGCAGCGCTTCAGAAGAGACAGGAGTACAAGTGGCTAGGACAGGGGTGGCTCGTCCACGGGACAGGCAAAGCAAAGACACCATATGGGCACGGATACAAGTATGCTGGCAAATGTGGTGTCAGGACAATGGGGACGTTCTCATCCTACCCCTTGTTTCTCAGTAAAATCAGAAACGAAGACGTTAGCTGACAGGGCGACAAAGGTCGCTGAACACTAACAGCGAGGAGAAAGTAAGAAATGTCAGGCCGCCGGAGCGTAAGAAGGTAAACGAGGGTGGTGTAGCAGGACATTCTCGGGGGACACTTGAGCGACGTGATGTCGTACATCTAAGGGGAAACCATGCAGTGTGGTTGTCCGTCTTCAGCTACGTTCAAACACTTCACACTAGGAGGATCATGTGGCAGGGAAGCGGGGCTGAGCCAACGGAGGTGAACGTGTGGTGATGGTCCACGCAGTCTAAGTGGGGTGAGGAAGAGAAAGACAGCGTACAGGTGGTAAGGTCCACACCCTCTGGAAGTCCCAGGGGGATCAAAGAATTTTTAGTGGATTCTGTAAATAATTAACCAAATGTACCCCCTCAATTTAGGTCTTCAAATAGTGCGATTTAAAAAACCCAAAGTAGTGGGGCGCCTGGGTGGCTCAGTCGGTTGAGCCTCTGACTTCGGCTCAGGTCATGATCTCGCGGTTCAAAAGTTCGAACCCCACATTGGGCTCTGTGCTGACAGCTCGGAGCCTGGAGCCTGCTTCGGATTCTGTGTCTCCCTCTCTCTCTGCCCCTCCCTTGCTCATGCTTTCTCTCTGCCTCAAAAATAAATACAACATTAAAAAAATTTTTTTTTAAACCCAAAGTAGAGACTTGTCTAGAATTCAAGAAAATCAAGGGGATTTTCTAGGAAAATAAAAACAAAAACTTAGGAAGCAGTCACCCCAAAGCACCTACCAATCAATAATTTCCTCCTGTCCGGGGACAGGACTCCATGAAGGTACAATATCACTCGCTTTACTTCTTCTCTGTGCAACCATGAGTGATAAGACAGGTGAGCCAAGCCAAGTGGGAGGAAGGAAGCAGGCTCTGGGGAGGAAGCAGATTAGGCACGCATGGGAGAAAAAGAAGAATCTGGAGGAGGAAGAGAGTAAGATGGGGTGAGAAAGAAGGAGAGGAGGAGACAGTAATGGTTCAAATCACTCTAAACAAAAAAAGAGTGAAATAAGTGCTGGCTTCTGCACACAGTGGCGTCAACAGCAGGAAACTCAACGTCCACAAGCCATAGACCAGCAACCACCAACACCAGGGCTCCAAATTCCTCAAACACCACTTGCCCATTCTTCCAACACACAAACTCTCATTTAAAAAAGTCATTTTTATTAGGGGTGCCTCGGTGGCTCAGTCGGTTAAGCGTCCTATTCCTAATGTCGGCTCAGGCCACGACCTCACGGTTTGGGAGTTCGAGTCCCGCATCAGGCTCCCTGCTGACGATGCAGACCCCGCTTGGGATTCTCTCTCTCCCTTTCTCTCTGTTCCTCCTCCCGCTTGTATTCTCTCACTCTCTCTCAAAATAAACAAATTAAAAAAAAAATAACTTTTATTAAAGACAGCCCGTTAGCTTCCTAAGGCTGCCATATAAAATACCACAAACTGGGTGGCTTAAACACCACAAATGGATTGCCTCAGAGTTCTGGGGACTGGAAGTCGAGATCTAGGTGCAGGTAGGGTGGTTACAACCCTGAGGGCCATGATAGAGAATCTGACCCAGGCCTCGCCGAGCTTCTGTGGTTGCTGGCAATCCTTGGTCTGCCTTGGCTTCTCCTGCGACTCCCTGGTCTCTGCCTTCACCTCCACGTGGCGTTCTCCCCGGGTGATGACTGTCTTGTCCAAATTCCCCCTTTTCATCAGGACACTAGTCATACTGGACAAAGACCCACCATAATGTTCCCATTTTGACTTGTTTCCCTTTGCGACGACCCTCTCTCCAAATAAGGTCCCATTCTGAGGTACTGGGGGTTAACGCCAACATATCTTGGGGAGAAGGGGCACAACTTAAGCCATAACAGACAGCCAGGCTTGTCTTAGTTTAGTCTTTTCAATTAGAAGGCAGGGAACCTAAGGGCAGATACCTGCTTTCAAAGAACTCTGCCTCAAAAGATGGAGGGATTTGACAGACAAAGTACATATTTTACAACTTTGGTGGGGACTGATGTTAAATGTGGTACAAAACACAGTTTCGTTAAATTTCATGTCAGTGTATGACTGCATTAGAAACAATCTCAAAGCAGATGCAGTAGTTTTGGAATTAGATTTTCTGCAGCTTAGCGTTTCCAATGTGCAGGATTATAAGTATTTCCAGAGAAAGGAAGAAAGGGAGAAGAAAAAAAGGGAAAAAGTGACATATTGCCCCACATACACACTGCTGCCACAACCCAGAAAAGTAATTCCTAACATAATATGTATTTTTTTATCATAAACTGAAGATTTTCCTAAATTTGGGGTGATCTCAAATGTAAACTAAGCATAATTTGTACCCCAAGACCCTTTTCAAAAAGAAGCTTTAGTGACAGAGGGAGGGCATGATTATAAAGGGGCAGCAGGGGAGTTTACTAGAGCATAATAGAATTTTTCTGTATTCTGATTCTGGTGGTGATTATACAAATCTATCTACAAGTTAAAGTTCATGGAACTGTATTCCTAGAAGGGTCAATTTCACTGTATGATAATTTTACAAAGAATAAAAAAGAATATTAGCAGTAACTTAGTGTCTATTTTTCAACAATGTTTAAGGGACACCTGGTATCAATCCCATTTTCCAGGTAAGGAAAATGGCAGCTTGGAATTAAATAATTTGCCCAGGATTGTAACACCTTACGAGGAGGCTGTAGGATTTGAAACCACATTTGGCTGACTCCAAAGCCTGTCCTCTCTTCTACTGTTCCCCAATAACACCAAAAAAAAAAAAAAAACAACCCACTGAAGTACTTCATTTGGGTTTGCCTACTCCTTCTCCAAGCTGCAAATCCTTGATCAAAAGCAAAGGCTATTGTCAGAGGGAACACACACACACACACACACAGACCTGAGACTCCATAAAGAGAGTACAGAACAAAGCATGGAAACCCATCCCACTTACATAACATCGTTTGGTGGGTACACTCCCTTCTGGGGCAGATGTCCAAAAACAACAGCCTATGTGCTATGTGTCAACAACCTCATCTCTAACTGTTTAAGACAACTCCATTCCACACGAAAAGAATAACCACCTGCCCTCTCAGTCCCCTTGAGTCCCCCTAATAATACTTGATTATTAGAAGGAGAAGAAAGTACACATAATTAGGAAACACAAAGCATACGTTCTGCTCCTTCTTTTCCATTTTGCTTGGACGGGTCTCCACTTAGAAACCTAAGAAAACAGGGCATTAAGCTTACCAGACTGGACACACTGCTATATCGAATTCTCTAGAATATGTCTTTAGGCGCTTCCCAGGGTTGTTCTTGGATGCTGAGTGTGGCCCCTGTCGCCACCTTAGTCAACAATGAAGTTTAGTCTTAGGATGAAGTGACAGCCACTTGCCCAACATCTGCACTCCAAACGAAAGACCACAAAGACACCCAGAAACACGCCTCCTTAAGCACTCATTATCTGAGGTGAGACGATGACTCCATACATTCAACCAAGAACTAAAGAGTCAGCATGAGGTATTCCACTAAGTAATGGTAAACCTTACCGACTCCTCTTGAGAAAGGTGAAGAGAGGCTTGCTCTTGGCAGAATGCTCTAATTTTCACACAGACTGAATGGTTGGCCTTGTTTCCATTTTTTCTTCAGGTTCATATATATATATATATATGCGTGTGTGTGTGTGTGTGTGTGTGTGTGTGTGTGTGTGTACATATACAAATCTACAACCCCTTATTTCTTGAGCAAGGAAACCCAAATACCTTCTTCTGCTTACTACAATGGAGACATGGATGACCAAGAGCTGTATTTCAGTCTCTTATCTGTGATTATGACAAAGTCTACACCTTGTCTTCTAATTACATCACCTAAATTCCTTTGGGCAGGAGCAACAAATTCATCTTTATAGCCATCCCTTACTAATTCCAAGTAAAAGGACCTGAAAGCAGTAGAGATACATAAAGCATCTACTGAACTGAATTGAAGCACAATGAGATAAAATAAAATGCATAACTCAGAACGAAAAATTGAGGCTCCTTGTCTTAGAAAACCCTTGGAATATAACCACTGCACGTAGCCTTGAACTGTAACCATTGCCACAAGTCTTTCCAGCATATCAGAAAGCAAACAAAACGTCTTCTTTAGTTGAACCATATGAAATTGCTGCTTTTGAAGGTCAAAAATTACTAGATATCAACAATTTCCTATGGTTCAATTTAATATAATTAATCCCACAAGCGAAGGTGGAAAATCTGGATATATCTTCAGTAACACGTTTCACTTACCAAAACATTCACATACAAAGGATGTGATCACGAGGCGTATACCATGTTCACGTGAAAAACAAAAGGTGTGTTTCTGGGTATCTAAGGAGATCATTTTAATCAGAACTTATTTTTTTAATTAGTTTTAGTGATGTATAATTTACATACAATAAAACTCATTAATTTTAAGTGTTGATGGTTTTTGGCAAATGTATCCATTTTTGTTATCTCCACCACAATCATGGTGTGGAATATTTCTATCACCCAAAAAAGGTCCCTGGGAGCACATCCCCTCCCCCACCACTAGCTCTCTGTCACTGCAGCCTTCTGCCTTTTCTACCGTTTCCTACAAATGTACTCATACAGTATATACTCTTTTGTGTTTGGCTCCCTTCACTTAGCACAATGGCTTTGAGATTCACCTAGATTGTTTTATTAATAGTTCATTTCTTTTTATTGCTAAGTAATACCCCAGAATTTGTTTACTCGTTCACCAAACAAGCTGTTTCCAGTATCTGACCATAATGAAAAAAAGCTGTAAATCTTTTTTTCTTTTTAAATCTTTTTGCACGTAAATCTTTCTTTAAATATTTTCATTTCCCTTGAGTGAATACTCAGTTATGAAGTTGCTGCGTTATATGGTAAATGGATGTTTAGCTTTTTAAGACACAACCACAGTTTCATACAGTGATTATGCCATTTTGCCTTCCCATCAGCCACAGGGGAGGGCCTGAGCTGTTACACATCCTTACCAACACTCGGTATAGTCAGTCTTTTAAATATTAGCCATTCCAGGGGGTATGTAGCAGTATTTCCCAGTGGTTTTAATTTTCCTTTCCCTAATGATTAATGATATTGCTATCTCTTAATATGCATATTGGCCATTCATACATCCTATTTTGGAGAGTGTCTAATTCAAATCTATTGCCCAGTTTGTTTGTGTTTTTTAATTTTAGCGAAAGAACATGAGCAAGGGAGAGAGGCAGAGGGAGAGAGAAAGAATCTTAAGCAGACTCTGTGCCCAGCATGGAGCCTGACACTGGGTTCGTTCCCAACACTCTGGGTTCATGACCTAAGCCAAAATCAAGAATTGGATGCTCAACCTGACCAAGCCACCTAGGTGCCCTTACCCAGTTTTTAATTGGATTTTATTACTAGCATTGGGTTGTAAGAGGCTTTTCTTTTTGTATCAGATATATGTTTTGCAAATGTTTTCTCCTGAACTATGGATCGCCTGTTCATTTTCTTACTAGTTCTTCTGAAGACCTAAAGTTTTTCATTTTAAGTCCGATACATCAAATTTTTTCTTATATAGTTTTTGTGCTAAAAATCAAACCAAACCAAACCAAAGAAAATCTTTGCCTATTCAAAGGTTACAACGAGTTTCTCCTATGTTTTCCTCAGAAGATTTTATAGTTTTAGCCCTTACATTTGGATTTATGATTTATTTCAAGTTGATTTGTGTATATGGCGTGAGGTATGGGTCGAGGTTCATTTTTATGAATATGAAATTATCTCAGCACCATCTGTTGAATATATTATTTTTCCCTCCTGAATTACTTTTGTACTTTTGTCAAGCAAACATCAATTAATCATATATATCAGTCTACTGTGTTCCAGTGCTTTGTCCATCCCTACACTGATACCATACTGTCTTGATTATATACTGTCCTGATTACCTTGATAACAGGTAGTAAAACTCCTTCAACTTAGAATGCCTATTTGTCAATAATTTAAAAACTTGTGAATGATTCCCCATGGGATAGTTCACTCCCAATGGACCTATCGTAAGACCTCTAGCTGATGCCACTGCCTTCTGCATCACCACCACCCCTGTGTTTGTTTTGTTTTGTTTTGTTTTGTTTTGAACTAACAGTGGCTCCTTCCATTTGTAGCAGTGAGGCATCACAGCCCTTCATCTCCTCCCTGCTTAGATGGGGCATAAAGAATTCCTACCCAGTTGACCTTACCGAGATCGGGCTCTCACCTATACTGTTACCACTGACACCTCCTGGACTCTGGTCTCTACTCCTTAGATTGTTCCAGACCACCTTACCAAAAAGTACTTAACCTCTCTTTGGATCATCTGATTCCTATACCTTTGGCTTGTCTCAGAGACTAATTTCCCTGAGTGCTGGTTCACTCTCAATTTGGACTTTACCCCTACCCAGCCAGAAGCACAGAAGAATAAATCAATGAACAAAGTACTTCCACTTGTATTCCCAACAGGCCTGCTGCTAATGGCCCTGAGGGCTGTCCACTGCCCAACTCCAGGAGCACGTTTTCCACTGACACAATGGAACTGTGCAACAAAATGGCCCTGACCCCACTTCTCCACCTCTGCTCCCCATCCCCACTCACACATTGGTAGATAGGATGTCTTCTTATTAACAATTGCTAAGTAAAAATATATTTAATGTTCCTCGGGCCAAATGCATACCCTAAATACTCTCATGTTAACTTTGATGTGTTTCGGGCAGGTCAAAGTACAGAAGAGTTCAAATAACTGGTTTTGTAAATCATTTTCAAATTTATTTTTCTTAAAATACTCAAACATATATTTATATCATCTTATAAGAATCATATTATGCATGAAATTAGCTATTCCCTTCCTGTAATTTGTACCAGTTCTCTACTAGATGGTTTTGAAATTTATTTTCTCTATGACATAAAATGAATTTTCCTGGCTACATCCCAGAATAAAAGCCTTAGGACCTGGAGTCACTTGACAGTCATTTTCCCTTTAAATTCACCCATGGTCTCTAGCTTTTAAAAAAGAAAGACAGTCAGAAAGACAGACAGAATGAAGGAAAAAAGGAAAAGAAGTAGGAAGTGAGATATAAATTATGTAACAGGGGCACCTGGGTGGCTCAGTCCGTTAAGCAACCAACTTCCACTCTGGTCATGATCTCACAGTTTGGGAGTTCGAGCCCCCTCATCGAGCTCTCTGCTGTCAGCGCAGAACTTGCTTCAGATCCTCTCTGTCCCCTTCTCTCTCTGCCCCTTCCCCATGCGTCCACACACACTCTCTCTCTCAAAAATAAACATTATAAATAAATATATAAATTAAAAAAATAATAAATAAATAAAGTTATATACATAGCACTGACATTTTCTCATCCCAAAGATTACTTGAGATTTCCTTTGGCTTATGTATGAATCACAGTTTAGCTACTAAAAAAAAAAAATATCACAGTTTAGCTACTAGTCTCCAAATTAATCAATTAGGGGTCCACCAAGGTTTAAAATAAAAAAAAGTTTCATCCTCCAAATGAGAAAGTTAGGAAAACTGTTTCCTCATAAAAACCTATCTCCACTTAGTTTAAGAAACAAGTTCAAAGGGCAAAAACTGGAAATTCCCGGATACAATGGTTAACAAAGGGGAAGGGAGGTGGAGAGGGAGATTAGGAGTTATCCTAACTCACCAGACGCAGCCCAGAAAGTCCTATAGGAGGGGAGTCACGCCGAAAAGCAGCACATGACACATGACATTCACTCCTCTCTGGATGACTTCTCTTCATTTCAGAAAGTGGCTGAGGAGTACAGTTTTATATCATTCACTGTCCACTCTTAGGCTACTCAAGGTGAGTGGTCTACAACTTCTACGAAGTTGCTAGTATTGTAAAAACTGAGTTACCGATATTAAGCCATTCAGCCCCTTGGCCCCACTACTTTGTGTTCCCAAATTTGACATTCAGGATCTCAGAAGAATTTAATTCAGGAGCTCAGAAGAATGGACTCAGAAGCCTGGTCCATCTAAAACAGTGCCCTATGATTTCACTGGGGAAGACAGAACAATCAGGACAGGGATTATTCCTGCTACAGAACGGGGTCCTCCTTCCGCACCACTGCTCGCTCTCGCAGGCACACAGGAGCACCAAACCGTCCAGTCTCAAAAGGGGGCGATGACAAGGATGTTCAAATGCTGGGGCTCTCCGGACTCGGCCGGGCAATTTCGGGAAAGCTTAGCCACTGAGTCCCCGCCTCTCTACCTACACTTCCCTTGCCACTTCACCTGCCCCAAGTGTTCTCCCTAACTGACCACTGCTTTTGCGGAAGATACAACTCTGGCGTTTAAACGGGGACTTACGAGAGGAATCGATGTACAGTTACCGAGTAAGATTGACTCTCAAGAGCCGGTAAGAAGGATCAGTGATACAAAGGGGCCACTAATCCTCCTCTTTCTCCAATCTCCTACACGGTCTCGTCACACACACTGACTGCTTCCTGTATCTTCTGCAGAAGACAGAACTGCATAAATGTGATGGAGAATGTTCATGTTACTCCTTGGATCTCTCTGGCCTTGTGAACTATCCCACTAGGCAACTGCCTCGAGGAATCCTAAAATAAAATCATGATATGATATTGGATATGAGTTTACTTGCATCATTAGCCTTCTGAAGTGAATGGGGAGGTAGAGACCCAACACAAGACCCTTTTTAAGGTATAATCCCATCATTTGCAAACAACTAAAAATTTAGAAGGTGACACCGACCCCAAAGAGACAGAGGTGACTTGGTATGATCTTTTTTTTTTTTTTTTTTTTTTTAATTAAAAAAAATTTTTTTTTTCAACGTTTATTTATTTTTGGGACAGAGAGAGACAGGGCATGAACGGGGGAGGGGCAGAGAGAGAGGGAGACACAGAATCGGAAACAGGCTCCAGGCTCTGAGCCATCAGCCCAGAGCCGGACGCGGGGCTCGAACTCCCGGACCGCGAGATCGTGACCTGGCTGAAGTCGGACGCTCAACCGACTGCGCCACCCAGGCGCCCCTGGTATGATCTATTTTTAGCATCCGGTTCAGCTACACATAACACAGTCACACTATTTCCCATATTGCTAACATGCGCTAATATAACAGAGAAGGGGAAACAACACAGGACTTCAGATTGAAGGAAACGAGGTAATAAAGCAGATGAATTGAGCTCTTGAAGTCTGTGATAGCAGAGAATGCAATTAAACAAAGACAATGGTTTTATTAAAATCACAATGGTTAATAGTGCAGGTAGACACCTAAATTCTTCACCGTATAAACTTTCTGTTACATTTTTATGGCACAGGTGGGGCACCTGCGTGGCTCAATCGGTTGGGCTTCCAACTTTGGCTCAGGTCATAAGCTCATGGTTCCTGAGTTTCAGCCCTGAAGCGGGCTCTCCGATCTCAGCGCAGAGCCCTTTTAGCATCCTCTGTCTCCCTTCCTCTGTGCCCCTCCCTCACCTCTTCCCTCCCCCCCCACCGTCCCCTGTATGCACACATGCTCTTTCTCTCTCTCTCAAAAATAAACATTAAAAAAAAAACCAACAGGGGCGCCTGGGTGGCGCAGTCGGTTAAGCGTCCAACTTCAGCCAGGTCATGATCTCGCGGTCCGTGAGTTCGAGCCCCACGTCAGGCTCTGGGCTGATGGCTCAGAGCCTGGAGCCTGTTTCCGATTCTGTGTCTCCCTCTCTCTCTGCCCCTCCCCTGTTCATGCTCTGTCTCTCTCTGTCCCAAAAATAAATAAACGTTGAAAAAAAAATTTAAAAAACAAAACAAAACAAAAAAAAAACCAACAGAAAAAACCCACATTTTTATGGCACAAATTAAAAATTAATCTCACGCTGCTGAAAGTATGCCTTTAGCTGTTCCTAAGAGAGAAAAAAAAAAAAAAAACAAGCAAAAACGAAAACAACAAAAAACACAGAGGTTCCTAAAATGGCATAAAAATAAAAGGAGGTCTATATGTACTTTACACATATCACATAGAAAAAAAAATTTTAAATAACTAATGTCTCTCCTCTTTTATTACTAATTTAACCCCAGGATTTTATTTTTAAAATTTTTTAAAAAGTTTATTGACTTAGAGTGCATACAAGCACGTGTATAAGTGTGGGAGGGTCAGAGAAAGAGGGAGAGAGAGAGAACCCCAGGCAGGCTCCACACTGTCAGTAGAGAGCCCGATGTGGGGCCTGAACTCACAAACCATGGGATCAAGACCTGAAGTGAAATCAGATGCTTAACCGACGGAGCTACCCAGGCACCCCTAACCCCAGGATTTTAAAAGCCATGCAAACAATTATTACATGAGAATGAGCTAATAGTAATTCAAAAATTATGAGTTACTGTACTTTTTTAGTTAATAGGTTTAAAGGCCAACTCTGATGATCTCTCTAGAAGAAAAAAGACCATTTGCAACTTCCTGTATTCCCAACATGCCTCTCTCACCACTAAGTGGATTTCTCCATGACCCGCTCAGCTGGACTCTCTTTCTCCTCGGAACTCCCATGGCTCTTTGTCTAGATTCGCTTTAGATCTATTGCCATTGGACATAAGCCTCATCTTCCTTTCCAGACCAAGGTCCTAAAGGACGTCTCTTAGGACGTCCTGCTGGATTTTCCGGGTGTCCTTACATTGCTGGAAGGACACCGTGAATTTCTGCTGAGTGAATACAGGATTCAGCGAACGAACAAATATCCTGACAAATGTCTCCCTACGTGTTATCTCATTTCTATATTGCACGAGCGCTGGGTTGTATCTTTTAGTTAATAACGTAGACAAATAGAGCTCCATCATTTCTCTGGCAAGGATTTGTTTTTTTAACTTAGTATAAGCTAAAACCATAATTAACCACTGGGAAGACCAGCCCCAACATTTTTCAACTGACCATGAAATGGAACTGACTGATACATCAGAACCAGCCCTCCGTAGATGTGAACTTCAAGGGGTGACCAGAGGCCTCGGGCTTTGCCTCCATGCGGAGCCGTTCCCAACCATTCAGATGTTTGCTTCGGATCGTTCCCACAAGTGATCTTCTTAGGGGAGAGGAGACAGCTCCCCAACCCTCAATGAAATACATGGGTAGGCCCTTTCTAAATAATTCCAGGTGGGCCAGGCATGACACCTGTGTCTGGGAGGCTCCGCCCTCATGAAGTAGAGAGCCACTTTCGCTCCAGAAAGAGGTGATAAATGACTAAAATAAACAATGTTACAACTGGCTTCCACTTTTAGTCATCATTACTTCATGAGTGAAACTTAAACAGTACCTTGGATACCTTCTCAGTTCCTAAAGAAATCTTTGCTGGGAGGGAGGGGGAGAGGGGGAAGGGGAGAAAAAGCACAGTCTAACTAACTCTCTGCTGTGTTTCATGGTTTTTCATCCTCTCTAATGGCATCTACAGTCGAGAGAAAATTAGTGGGAGAACAGACCATGGGCGTGTTAATAATTTATTCCATTTTATTGTATTTATTATCAGGTTAAAAAGCAGTTAAGGCCCAACCTGCTTTACACAGAGCATTAAGATCTTGGTGGGGCCCAGTGCCCTGACGAATTTAAAAGAGGGCACAGAGAGGGCGCCTGGGTGGCTCGGTTGGTTAAGCATCTGACTCTTGATTTCGGGTCAGGTCACAGTCTCCCAGTTTGTGGGTTTGAGCCCTGCATGGGGCTCTGCACGGACAGTGCGGACCCTGCTCGGGATTCTCTCTCCACCCCTCCCATGTGCACTCACTCGCTCGCTCTCTTTCTCTCTCTCTCTCAAAATAAATAAATATACCATATTTTCTTTATTAAAAAAATAAAAACTGAATAAAAGAGGGCATGGCGAGGAGGAAGAAGGGGGCAAGAAGAGAGCCACGTTAGAAGTGCAGCGAACCCAGAAGGGGTGTGCCTGCTCTGTGCTCTGCCAGTAGCCCGACCCGCAGCTGTCAACACCGCGGCCTTCTCCCACTCTCCCCAGACCCCACCCTACTGCAGACCTATTCGATAAAGAGTAAACAAAGCACCGACAAAAGCAATAACAGAAGAGGATGGCAAAAGACGATCATCCCAGACCAAACAGATCTTGGTAATATGTTTGCTTTGACCTCTTCTTTGACAAGCACCACCACTAAAAATAAGCTAGAACAAAAGGTGATTCGTTATGCACGGCCATAAAGAACCCTGGGGCACGCTGCATACATAATTCATGATGCGAAGCAAGCTGCCATCAGCTCCATTTATCCTTTCAATATTTTAAGGTGGCAAAAGGTTCCCAGATATTTATAAAGTCTCTTATTCCTACACAACCCGTCCAAGTTCAAGAACAAATGGGGAACTTTAGTTTTCTGCAAATGACATTACTCATGATCCAAAGACCATAAATCTTCTAGGATTCACTCGGTATCCATCACAGGAGGGTGGCTAAACAACCCTAATAAACCAATTAAGTAAGCAAGCAACACGTAAGAGTCCTGTTGAAATTAATCTTATCAAATCACTTCTGCTTTCTGTTTTAAGAACAAATGCCCCAGTGTGGTTCAAATTTATTCCATCCCATTCATCCAAATCATACGCTTTCCACCTGACACACAGGAAACAGAAGCCCAGGAAGGTTACTTGGCACATCTCAAGATCTCAGGGCCAGGCAGAGAGGCCCAAGACCTCCTCATTAACATCCTGGACTGTTCCCTTCCTTCCCAAGGGCCTACATCACTTCCTGTTATTAGATTTACCTCAGAGTGCCCCCCTCCAACTCCTTTCTTACTCCATTTAAGCCCATCTTCCATGCTGCCCTGAGTGGTCTTACAAAAGGTGAACCTGACACACCCCCGTTTAGCCCTTGAACATTTCCCTCTCCCCCCAGGGAGGGGAAAAATCATCAAATCAAATAAAAATAGCTTTATATTGAGCTGCCCAGAATTCCGTCACGAATTTTAGCTAATCGGGTATACAGGCTAAAAAATATTTACATGGCAGGCGCCTGGGTGGCTCAGGCAGTTAAGCATCTGACTTCGGCTCAGGTCATGATCTCACGGTTTGTGAGTCAGAGTCCCAATTGGGTGAGCTTGAGCCCTGCTTCCAGTGAGCCCTGCTTGTCCCCCCTCCCCTCTGCCCTTCACTCACTTGCGCCCTGTCTCTCCCTCTAAAAAAAAAGAAAGATTAAAAAAATATTTACATGTCATGTGCACTCTTAAGTAAAAGAGCAGACTCCAATAATTTGTCCGACCTTCTTCCCCCCACCCCTATTCTATGACACTCCAGTGGCCTTGGTGGTTGTCGGAAAGTCCCCTAGCACAACCTCTGCCATGCTGGAGACCTGTCCTCACGCATCCAGCCCTGCCCACCTGGCTCCAGGGAGCTCCCCCATCTCAGCCCTCCTCTGGCTCCTGGGGCCTGTTCCTCATATGTATACTGCTTGTCTGCTTTGCCCAGACTGCAGATGCCTGGGATCAGGGCATCACCTCTGACTCCCCATCACCTGCCCAAAGCCGCATCATTACAGAGCATCAGGTGATGTTCGTCGTCCAGCACTATGGAATTGAACGCTCACGCGTTTGCATGTTATTCCATTGGTCATTCAACCAACCGCACATTTTTGGCAGGTGGAAAGCTAGCATTTTCCTGAAAGGCAGTACAGGGTGGTGACAAATGGCATATTTTCTGGAGGAGGAGAGCCTGGGCCCTGGCACATACTGTGTACGTCTGGCTAAGTCACTCGGCTGCCCTACGCCTCGGTGCTCCTCACCGTGAACGGGGATCATGGGCTAACATTTATCAAGCACTGACTGTCTGTCAAAACTACCCTGGATACTTGGCGTCCATGAATCCATTCAACCCTCACACCTAAGGAGGCTGTGAGAGGAGGAACAAATGCTAAGGGAAGGTGAGGATGATTTCTCCTCGTGTACCCACGAAGAAACTGAGGCTCAGGGCAGCTCCCCAGGGGTGCGGGCTTCTTTACTCCCTAATCTGCTGGCTTTGAAAGATGAAAGATGCAAGGCCTCTCTCTCTGATGCTGCCGTGGCATAATGCAAGAAAACTGCCTGGCAGGATTCATCTCTATAGCTAATGGGACACTTGTCCTACATCACCCTCCACAGGATGCTATGTAGGCTCCTTGGGGTGAAGATCTGTCCCGTTACAGAAACGAGCTAAGGGGGGTGGGGGGAGGAGACAGAGGTGGGAGGCTATTCGTACTTTAAGTAGCGCACACCCAGATTCCAAGCATTGTATTATCCGGGTGACGCGTGTGTCTGCATCCTTGGGAGGCGACGGAGCGTGTGTTTACGCGTGGATGTGAACAAAGCCACCGACGTGCACCAGATTCTTCGAAAGCAAATATTTGTCTACAAATGAAGAACCAGGATGCTTTTCTAACAAAGAACAATGTGCCCCATTCTAATTCCTGATTCTTCCTCCTGGTCTACAGCGGGCTCTGCGTTCAAGGGAAATCCCCCCATGAACGAATGTGTCTCAGATCACAAAGGGCACAATAAATCAGAAGATTCACGGACTGCGCATAGGGACGGCCTGCACGGGGGGAACACTTGGGGCCAGGTACAGGGCAGCCTAGCAGGTCCGGAAACGGTCACCTGGTTGTTGTTTTGTTTTTTGTTTACTTGTCTCGGCGAGAGACTTTTAACAGCCCTGGTAATCAACAAGACGCAGTCACCCCTGCCATTGGGGTAAGCTTTAAATGTTCCACCATTGTCACACAGACAAGGCTTGGAAACATGAACGGTTTTCAAAAAGTAGCTGAGAGGCTAACACAGATCTGATCAACTGTCTGCCTGCAGTAAAGCCTAGCCCGACAGCCTCCAAGGCAAATTCCTACAAGGACCAAACAGAAAATAAGTGAATTTTCCTTTTCTCTGTGCCAAAGGAAAAAAAAAAAAGGTGGAAACAATGTAGTAATCAGGGAGAATGCACATTATATTACATGGTAACCAGAGGGCACGCATATGTTTTTCTTGGGGAAGGGAAAAGGCATACGTAGTCACAGAGGCTTTAATAAAAGAAATAAACTCAAAAGAACACCTGCCCCTATCTAGAGAGGGTTGGGCCACTCATCAGCCATCTGGGGGTGAGCAATCTTAGCGACAGGGACAGATGCATCCTAAGGGGGCTTTGCATCCCATTTTTGTGTTACTGTGCCCTGGGCACAGAATGGCCCAGCTCTCAGCAGACCGCTGAGCTGTTTGGGCATTACAGTGGTCTTCTGGAAAATTCGTATCTCTCTTATCCATTCTTCCCCATGTAATTCATGAGCAACAAGCCCACAGCAATGCCAGGCCAATGTGCAGTCAAGGTAGGTCAAGAGCATCCCAGCAAATACATATTTTTTAACAAGATGCTCAGAAAAATGTGGTAGGCATACTCTTCTCCACACCGTCTGCACGGATTAGACAGTTAGTATGAGATGGAGAATTTTAAAGACCAAACCCTTCAATGAGCCCTGTTAAAAATTTTCTGTCTCTAAGAAAATGATTGCCAGTTTTGTTACCTTGAAGCAACACAGACAACTAAGTATCTTTTAAATGCAAAAGCAACCCTAACAGGATTGAATTCTTTACTGTTTTTACAGTTTAAACACATTTTATTGTGCTGGGGTTATCCTTTTTTTTTTTTTTTTTTTTTGAGACAGACAGAGAGAGAGAGAGAGAGAGAGAGAGAGTGTGTGTGTGTGTGTGACCAAGGGGAGAGGGACAGAGGAGGAGGAGAGAGAGTGAGAGAGAGAGAGGGAGAGAATCTTAAGCAGGCTCCATACTGAGCGGGAAGCCTGACGCAGGGCTTGATCCCATGACCCTGGGATCCTGTGCCAAAATCCAGAGTCAGATGCTCAACCAACTGAGCTACCCAGTCACCCCAACCATTCTTTACTCATTACACACACAGAAGAGTGAACAGTTCAGATCATCTCCTAAAAGTTTGAACCCCGGGGCGCTGGGGTGGCTCAGTCGGTTAAGCGTCCGACTTCGGCTCAGGTCATGATCTCACGGCTCACGAGTTCAAGCCCCGCATCAGGCTCTGTGCTGACAGCTCAGAGCCTGGAGCCTGTTTCGGATTCTGTGTCTCCTCCTATCTCTGCACCTCGCCCACTTGTGCTCTGTCTCTCAAAAATAAATAAACAAAAAAAAAAAAAAAAAAAAAAGAAAAAGAAAGTTTGAACCCCTACTTGTACCAGGATAAAACATCCAGGGTACACTTGCTATACATAACAACCAAGCTGAGGTCTAGAAAATACA
The DNA here is from genome assembly GCF_022837055.1 of Prionailurus viverrinus. Classification (NCBI taxonomy): domain Eukaryota; kingdom Metazoa; phylum Chordata; class Mammalia; order Carnivora; family Felidae; genus Prionailurus; species Prionailurus viverrinus. The sequence continues at coordinate 26,439,415 of NC_062564.1, forward strand.
ATGTTCTGGAACTCTAGGACTAGTTATAGGACATAAATGAAAACTGTCCCACTGGCACAGGCAGATTTTTCTTTAGGTGACAGTGGAGGTAGAAAGGAGAAGCAATGTTTTTTGAGGCACCAGGGTGGCTTAGTTGGTTAAGCATCGGACTCTTGACCTAGGCTCAGGTCACGATCTCACAGTTCGTGAGTTTGAGCCCTGCATCAGGCTCTGAGCTGACAGCACGGAGCCTACTTAGGATTCTCTCTCTCCCTCTCTCTCTCTCTGCCCCTCTCCTGTTCACACATGCTTTTGCACTCTCTTTATCTCGAAAATAAATAAACTTTAAAAAAAGAAAAAAGAAAGGAGAACTAATGTTTTGGGTCAATGAAATACAGTTCATTATCAATCATGTTTGTATTCATTTCTCACATGGACACAGCATTATTCTTGCCACCACTATCTTATTTTGACCAGTGGAAAATTTATTTGTAGAGATGCAAGGTTTGTCAGTATTGCTATATCTAAACATGCCATCACATTAAAATGGATGAATTAGGGCTGCCTGGCTGGCCCAGCCCACAGAGCATGAGACTCTTGATTTCAGAGTTGTAAGTTCGAGCCCCATGTTGCATGTAGAGAGAACTTAAAAAATAAAATCTTAAAAAATAATAATAAAATGGATGAGTGATGCTGAGAAATGCATAATAGTGCTGAAAACATGGTATTCCAATAGGCATCACAACAGTCCATTAAAAAGACTGCCCTTATTTTAGATCACAAAGTTAAACTTTTATAACTCCCAAGGCCCTTTTTATTTTTTTTTCCAAGCCCCCTTTGGAGGCCCATCATTCTGACTCAGAGTTTTGTCGTCTTCTAGTTGTATCTCAACAGTGTTCTGAGCACAGAGCTGGATTACCAACCCTGAAGGAAATAAAAAGGAGTATTTCTCAAGATGCTGGAAACTGAAGCATTTTCTTAGCATAAAATTTATAAAACAAGCTTGAAAGAATCCAAGGTTTTTCAATATAGGACATCCATTGGTAGAATACGACTGATATACAAACATACAACAGGTCTAAAACTACTCATATGAGAGCATTTCCAAAATACAATTTTAGGTGGCCAAATGCAAGGTGCAAAACAATGAGTGTAGCATTATCTTTTTCAGGTCAAAATATATGCAGGGGCGCCTGAGGGGCTCAGTCGGTTAAATGGCAACTTTGGCTGAGGTCATGCTCTCACGTTTGTGAGTTGGAGCCCCTCACTGGGCTCTCTGCCGTCAGCACAGAGATCACTTCAGATCCTTCGTCCCCCTCTTTCTCTGCCCTTCCCCCACTTGCGCACACTCTCTCTCTCTCTCTCAAAAATAAACATTTTTAAAAAAAGAACATAGGGGCGCCTGGGTGGCGCAGTCGGTTAAGCGTCTGACTTCAGCCAGGTCACGATCTCGCGGTCCGTGAGTTCGAGCCCCGCGTCGGGCTCTGGGCTGATGGCTCAGAGCCTGGAGCCTGTTTCCGGTTCTGTGTCTCCCTCTCTCTGCCCCTCCCCCGTTCATGCTCTGTCTCTCTCTGTCCCAAAAATAAATAAACGTTGAAAAAAAAAATTTTTAAAAAAAAGAACATAAAAAATATATGTAACATATATATGTCATATATATGTTATACACACACACACACATATACATATGCAAACATATGCTTTCTTTTTCTTGGAAGAATTCACAAGAAACATTTTCCAAGAAAATGGAAGATTTTCCAAGAAAACCCCAAGAGAACTCAGGGTTAGGGTTATGAGAGATGGGATTCTGCTCCTAAACATAACATCCATATACAGGTATTAGTTTTTGATTGTCAGTAGAGGTTATACAGGTGGAGATATTACGGTTCCCCGTGTGAATCCTTCTGTTGTTACTTCCCTGTACTTAGAAAAATGATAATGGTATTATATTTGATCACAAGGAAGTGATCAAGACATGTGCTGAATAAAATTTAAAACATTAGAAATTTTTTAAACTCGAAAGGGCAAACATGCTGGAAAATAAATACCTTATGTGTGATAGCAAAAGGTTATTATATTTAACATTTATAAAGAGTTCATATAAATTGAAGCCTGTAATTATAAGAAATAAGAAATCATTGTGATTAAACTCAGAAAAATAAAAATACCACTAAGCTGATGCTGAAAGATATTATTAAACAATTCACAAAAGAAGCAACACAATTAGGCAACATTCAGAGAGGAAAACATTCATATTCATGAAATAAAGTTTTGACCATCAGTGAGACATTGTCTTCCATCACATGTTAGTGCATTTTTAAGACGATACCCAATACTGAGGATGTACAGTGAGATCAATCTGGTGTCCTCAGCAGGTATGAGAATGAACTGTGGCCCCTCGTGGGAAGCAGTGTGACATGTACTGGACCTTAGACATTCCTCGCCTTTGACTCAATGATTCCACTCTGGGGATTACTGCCCGAATAAGAAAGAGCTTTTATAAAGAAATACAGTCATCAGAGAATTACTCGAAATGTAGTCATCAGAGAATTACTCGTAACAACAAAAACTTGAAACAACTTAAGAGTCCAGTGGTGAAATTAACAAAGGTAAAAATCCCCTTGATGTATTGTTATGCAAGCATTTGTAATTATCACGTAGATACCAATAATATGAAACCATATTCACGACCGCTTACTTAGGTTAAAAAAACAATATTTAAATTATTTATACAGTGTGATTACAGCTACAAATTTTAATAAATTGAAAATTAAGGAGGAAAAACTGGGACACCTGGGTGGCTCAGTTGGTTAAGCGTCCGACTCTTGGTTTCGGCTCAGGTCATGATCTCATGGTTGGTGAGACTGGCCTGAATTGAGCTCTGTGCTGACAGAAAGGAGCCTGCTTGGGATTCTCTCTCTCCCTCTGTCTCTCTCTCTCTGCCCCTACCCAGCTCTCCTGCATGCCTGTGCACATGCGCCCTCTCTCTTAAAATAAATACATCAACTTAAAAAAAAGGAAGGGGGGGGCGCCTGGGTGGCGCAGTCGGTTAAGCGTCCGACTTCAGCCAGGTCACGATCTCGCGGTCCGGGAGTTCGAGCCCTGCGTCGGGCTCTGGGCTGATGGCTCAGAGCCTGGAGCCTGTTTCCGATTCTGTGTCTCCCTCTCTCTCTGCCCCTCCCCCATTCAGGCTCTGTCTCTCTCTGTCCCAAAAATAAATGAACGTTGAAAAAAATTTAAAAAAAAAAAAAAAAAAAAAAAAAAAGGAAGGGGGACTAAAAAGAGAGTAACTTGTGTTAAATAATTATATTAGATATCAGTCACAATATCGAATTTTTTTCCCCTTTACCCCTCAAATCTGTATGTTTTAATAAAGGGGAAAAAAGCATGTTCAAAAGAGCATACAGTGTTTATGAACAGGGATTGTGCTATACTTACACTCCTTCCCCCCAAAAAGGGGAATTTCATCCACAGCTAATGAGATTTCCAAATATATGTTTAGACTTGTGCTTTCTAGAATAAGTGCAGAAACAGTAGCAGCAGCTAACATCTATTGAGCTCTTGCCATACGTCAAGCATTGTTTTAGGCATTTTACATGTACTAACCCAATCTCAGAACCACCCTGTGACACAGAGACTATAATGATGCCCCAAATCACACAGCTAACTGGTGGGGGAACAGGGATTCCAAAGCAGACATCTACTCAAGGGCCCTTGCATCTAACCACCGTATTGCAAGGCTTCCATTTTAAAATGCCACAGGAGGGGTGCCTAGGTGGCCCAGTCGGTTAAGCGTCCGACTTCGGCTCAGGTCATGATCTCACGGTCTGTGAGTTTGAGCCCCGCATCGGGCTCTGTGCTGACAGCTCTGAGCCTGGAGCCTGTTTCAGATTCTGTGTCTCTCCCTCTCTCTGACCCTCCTCTGTTCATGCTTTGTCTCTCCCTGTCTCAAAAATAAATAAAACGTTAAAAAAAAATTTTTAAATGCCACAGGAAATTCAGGTATTTCAAGTCAAAATATAAAGTAAATATGAACAAAATATAAATCAAACATTTAAAGTATCTTGCACTTCCTAGGATTCCAATTAAAATGTAACTGAGTATATTCTGATCAATTAAGAGGCAAGGAAAGTTGAAGGATTACAATGTAACATGGGAGAAAATACTGTCAGAGTGTGGGCAGTGGTGTCTAAACAAATGAAATGCACGGAATACAGTATTCCATTACTGCAAAATTCATAAAAATATTTCCAGCCTGTGATGTCCCAAAAAAACACAAAGGTAAGATACTGAAATTCAGTCCACAATCAAATGCTAATGGTGTTACAGCCCAATTTGCCTCTACTGCAGAATCTGTTATGGTTAAGACTAAGAGGAAGGAAAATCGGTGTTCTCGGATACATTTCCAGGGATTATGGAGGCATGAGGCTATCTGGCTGTTAGAATAACCAACTCTCTTTTCCTGCCGGTTCTCAGACCTGGAGAAAGTAACCAGTGGCACGCTCAGACGTGGATCCCCAGGACAGGTGTTCTGTCGGCCCAGCAACAACTTGATTATAAGTCTGAGCAAGTCATTTGAAATGACCCTGCCATTCTCCAGCCATAAAGCTCTTCCATACTCTGAACACAGCCCTGCCTGATGGAATAGGAACGATGCTTCCAAAACTCTAACATTTGGACCAGCCATGGTCACCAGCAAACTTCTTATCAGTTCATACGTGTGACTTAAATAAAGAAGCCTCTTCCTTAATAAGACGGCTAAGTGCTTTCGTGCACACATGCCCACCCCCAGGCATGGCACGCTGAACTCTGTATCACCCTCCGCCCCCAACCTTTTAAATCCCATTCTAATTTGAAATACCCTCCCCCACTCCTTCATGTGGTTAACTGGAAATCACCCTTTAAACGCTCACCTGCACTGTGGTCCTTTTGGGAACCCCTCTCTGAGACCCCACCTCTCCCCAGCACCTGACTGTGACCTCTGCTGATTTCCGCAAGGGCAGGTCCCATGCATTAGCAGACCCCACAGGCCCAGCACTCGGTGCTACAGGATGGGGCATCCAGGAAAGAGGGGAGAAGAGGGGGGTCCGTGCATGCTGGAAGGCAGTCGGCAGCCTAACCCTAGGACCAGAGCAGGACAGAGGGTAGGAGCAGAAGGTCAGGGCTGAAACCCCAGAGCACTCTCACTCTGGGGTAGTCACTAACTTTCTAAGCCTCAGTTTCTCCACCAGCACATGAGGACAGTGATAACACCTGCCCCCCAGGGTTGCTGGGAGGATTAAATGAGATCACCCATTAGAAGCACTTAGCACTCTCTCTAAAACAGGTGGGAACTCAAGAGAGGGCCTGCATCTCACGGGCTTCTGACCTTGTCCCCTTAGAAAGTCTGGCGTGATGATTAATACAATGATAGCCTTTATGGCATGAAAAATAAAAATCTTACTGAAACAACAAAAAAAGTTGCTAAATCAAAACAACAGACCCTAGGAGAAACAGAATTTTTCTGGGGCACCTGGGTGGCTCAGTCAGTTAAGCGACCGATGTCAGCTCAGGTCATGATTTCAGGGTTTGTGGGTTCGAGCCCTGCATCGGGCTCTGTGCTGACAGCTCAGAGCCTGAAGCCTGCTTCAGATTCTTTGTCTCCCTCTCTCTCTGCCCCTCCCCTGCTTGTTCTCTCATTCTCTCTCTCTCTCTCAAAAATAAACATTGAAAAAATTTTATATAAAAAAAGAAATATCATTTTTCTGATTTTATTTTCTCTCTCCATTACTATTTTTTAAAACTCTCCCTAAAAAAAAGAAGAAGAAAAGTAAAGAAAGAGGTTTGCTCTAGTCCCCCTAAATTCGCTACCCCTGTAACATGGTACTACTATAAGTCCTTCATTTTAAAGGTGGAGAGGATCTAAGAAAATTAACTCTTTAATTCTCTCAACATTTAACATGCTGACAACAGAAAACCGCCTCAACAAAGCATCCTCCCACAAAGAAACCTATAAGCAGCAGCCATATATTTTTACTATAGCAGCATCCCATTTAATTTGCACCGTCTTCAGAGTCAGTGTTCATAAATCTTTGGTGTCAGAAATGACTGATCACTTTGATCTCTCTCAAAAGGAAGCAAATCCATAAACGACTCAGAGATGTGAAGGTCCCTGATGAGGAGCCATCATTCCTCCTCAAAAAAGCAGATTTGTTTTCAAAGTTTTTAGAAAGCCTCGGGTACCATGCATTGTCTTTTTTCAGCATCCTCTCCAGATCTGCCTGCAATTTCTTGCAAACGAGTGATCCAAACTGGAAGTCAACTGAAGAGAGTGGCTCGGGCATTACTCTCCACCTACTCCTCTCTGCCAAGCAAATTCAAAGTATGAGGACATTTTTTCCTCAGTACAATCACATTTTTCTTCGGGAAAAAATCAAAAGCCAGGTTCTTCTTCTCAGTAATGATTCAAACCAGCAAATGAATTTCTCCATATGTAGTCCGATTCCATATACAGGAGAATCAAAAATTGTATCAACCGGGGTGCCAAGGTGGCTCAGTCAGTTAAGCATCCGACTCTTGGTTTTGGCTCCAATCATGATCTCACGGTTTGTGAGTTTGAGCCCCACGTTGGGCTCTGCGCTGACAGTGTGGAGCCTGCTTGGGATTCACTCTCTCCCTCTCTCTGTCCCTCCCACACTCTCTCTCTCTCAAAATAAATAAATAAGCCCAAATTCCCACCTCAGCTCCCCATGGCCTAGGCCACATACTTATTTTATTCTCCTCCAACTCCTATTTCGGTACAGACTTCTGTACACAGCAGGTCTTCAAGTGATTAATGACAGAATCCGGCTAATAAACTTACAGTACACTTGGCCGTCTAATCTGCTAATAACCTAATTTTTGTCTCCATGCTACTCCATCTCCTTAACTCATATCTGCCTATGGTTCTGCAAATTGTTCCAGAGCGCTACTCAAAATTTCTGTAGAGAAACAGCACTGCACAGAAGACCGTGATTGCACAGTACTTAGGGGCGCTCCTCTTCTGTGTTCTTTATCGTCAGACCCCATGAGATCACAAATGCCACAGAACAGACCGGAAGGCCCAGGAACTACTTTCTTCCTCTCACTGACGCCAAGTAAGAGGATTCCGGATGCAACCATGTTAGATGTTCATCAACGTGGCATCTCAGAGCCTGGCCTAAAAGGCCCTACTCTCCTCAATTCGTGCCTTAAAAGCAAAGTTGCTACAAAGAACCTGGCAAGAGAATTTCCAGTCCATTCGCCCAGGAAGGAAGCCAGCAACCTCACCTGCTCCTTGCCTCCGGAAGCACTTGACCTCCCATGTGGGGGCCACAACCAGGTGAATGCACTAAATGCCATGGACTGTTCACTTAACAGGAGTTAATTTCCTGTTATGTGGATTTTTTTCTTAATATTTATTTTTGAGAGACACGAAGCACAAGCAGGGGAGGGTGAGACAGAGGGAGACAGAGGGCGGGCTCTGCACTGACTGCAGACAGCCCCACACGGGGCTCAAACTCAGGAACCTTCTTCTCCTTTTGTATTCTTTGCCTTCTGGAAATACAAGGCTAAAGAAAAAAAAGGATGCTGATGGTTTTTCACCAATTTACTCTTTAAGAAACGAAGTATCAGAATGTTCAGCTAAGAGAGTATGTTGAGAAAGGAAAGACGAGAATATGTTTTCAAGCATTCCGTGCCCAAACTGAAAATAACTAAAGACGTTTCCCCTCCCTCTCCACAAACACGGCGGCGTGCAGGCAGTGGGGTCTGGGAGTTCTTATCCACAGCACAGTCCACGCGGAGACGTATCTGCCTTCGTCACAGCCAGCAACTCTTCCACCTTCCAGGAACTCAAACCTGCACCCCTAACCCAGAATGGAAAAGGCAACAGCCGGTGGAAGAAGGCAAATGGCTGGTACGAACCATGGAAAACGTCTTCCTTCCTGGACCAGCACCACACCTGCACTCTCCTCACCTTCTACACTTTGTCTAGAGGACAATGTCAAGGGGGGGCTGGGGGTGAGTCAGAAGGAGCGAGTTAGGGAACAGTCCGCTTGGGGGGGCGGGCAGGGCTCACTGACTCGACGGGAGCAAACGTGAGATCGGGTGGAAGAGGGCTTTCTGAAGCTGGCTGCTGCACTTGTTCACCTTGACCTCCCGGTAAGCTGCTCCTATGCCCACCCCTTCCCCATTCCTGTAGGAGCTAGGAGGCAGGAATACAGGTGCTGGAAACATCACACAGGAAAATGGTATACGTTCACCTTAAAATACACACTTTAAGACCCAGAACATCATAAACAACCCAAAAAAGCACCTCGCCAAGCAATCGATTATGGAACACTAGAGTTTCTTGAGTTCTTGAAAAGTAATCAATCTCTATTGAACACCTTCAACCGTCTCAGCCTTGCACCTGGCCCTGTCCGGGAGTGCTGTGCCATCACAGGAAACGTCAGAGCTCAGAGGAAGGGACAGAACCATAGCCATAGGGTTCTGCCATACCTTACATGGTATGTACCGCCATACCTTACATGGGAGGAAGAGTCTTTACGGAAAACACGTCATCATACGTGTTCTGGGGTTGTCCCAGGCGCCTGCGGATTGCTCTGGGTTCTACCGGCTGCCCGGATGTGAGAAGCCAAGTACGGATCAGGGGACTGCTTCTTCGATGCTAGAGCATAACTAGGGAATGCAGGCCAAAATGGGGCTTCCCCATCCCAACGCATTACAGTGAAGGTAGCCAGTCCCCAGAGAAACGTCAACCTGACAACCACCGGGAACTGGTTTTGCAATCAGAGCGGCTGAACCAGGGAGAGCAACAAGATGCCCGGACCTGCCCCAAGCAGACCCTACTAGGGTGCTCTGCCCAGAAGCACAGAGCCACTCTCCTTTCCACCCCAGGCCACAGGACTGCAAAGCCTCAGGAGCCAAGAGAGGGCAAGGGAGGAGGCCAGCACCTGCCCTGGCTTTTTAAAAACAGCATTCTACTAGATGGATGACCAGGTCCTTAATCAAAACAGGTTTCCATGGAGAGAAGCAACTTAATGGGTGAATGGAGAAAGCAACCAGAAATGTTCACCCCGATATCAGCCTGCACCCCTCCTGTCCTGTATTATAGAACAGAAGCCCCCTCCCTCGCTTCTCCACAGACACAGGAAAACAACTGTTTTCCTCAGCGCATTCTCTCACCTAATCCCCAAGATGACCTTTTGCGTGTTAAAATGAAGTAAATGACTAAGAACAAAAAGAAGAGGTTTACTGGGGAGTAAGATGAGCAGACAGCAGAATATGACATAAAACATCTGCTCACGAATGAAAAATACTTTCTCTAGGGAAATTCTAAACTACTTGTGCAGAGATGGGCCTGAGATTCTGTTCTAGGGTTTAAAGAAGAAGCACCTAATACTTAAAATAATCTGAATACTCCCAAGGCCTCTCAAGTCTTTGAATTCTATTTTTCATGGTATTTCTTTCTTCCACTGCATGATTAAGGTTTTGATTTTTATATGAAACAAAGCCCTCCAGAGTTCAAAGAAGACTGTTCACAAAATAAAAGCCAAGAGGCATCAATGTTAATAAAGCTAAACTAAAAAGATATTTAATAACCTTTGTGAAATTAAAAACAATGACTAATTCAATCCAAACAACTAGGTCATGCTCAGATTCCAGTAACTCTAAAACTGAGCTATAATAAGGCAAGAATTCTCCTTTGCTTCAGTGGTCACAATGAAGGGCCCATTCAAGGGAAAGACCAGTAATACAGACACAATGGAAACACCAGAGGGACGTTTGTGGGGCAGAGGAGGGAAGTTGGGACACAGGACAAAGCAAGATGATCACTACTACGGGGGCCACCTGGGAATTTGACAGAGTACGTGAATAACAAAGAAAAAAAAAAGGTATTTCTCACAAAAGACCAAACAATCATTCAGCAAACATCTGAGAGGCTCTTACAAAAAGCCACCAAGCCTCAGGCGGGTCTCCTGCTCAGAGGAAGCAAGTGGACAACCTAATCAAAGAGATCTTGTGACATACAGAAACACCAGCAGAGCAAGGCAGAATACGCTGGATGCCTCAGAGGTATACAGTGTGCAAGAAACAGAACAGGGGCACAAAGCACTCAGGAGACGGAGAAAGGCATCAGGTCACTGCCTGAATGAGACAGACCAAATATAAAGACGACCATGTGGGAAGTCTGTCTCCTGCCCTGGGTTGCTTCCTAATTATTCCTACACAGGACCTTTAATGATTTGGAGAACAGGATATTTAGTGAAAAACTACATTCACACCAAGTTCAACTCACGAAGGCCCACTCTTCCAATTTAAAAACGCACCTCATTCACTCAACCACTTGCACGGACTCTCAAGGGACTAGAGAGTCTTCCTCAGACCTATAGCCTGGCTTCCACATCTTACTCAATGTGCCATGCATCATCCAACCGAAGGAGTAGTCAGTGCTACTGGCTTGGATAGCATGCTGGTAGAAAAGAACAAAAGCATGAATGAATATTCCACAAGAAGAGACCTCACTTCAGGACAAGAACATCCCACCAAGTCACGAGGAGAAAACCTGGCTGTCCGATTCTGGCAGGTCAGTACCTGGTGAAAGCGGGCAAACACGTGACCATACACTTAGGATCTATCTAACCTCTTCCGAGTTTCCAAAAGCATCTCTTGTCACTCAACACTTTTGTCTTTTTTTTTAATTAAAAAAAAAAATTTGTTAATGTTTATTTATTTTTGAGGGAGAGAAAGCCACAGAGCGTATGCAGGGGAGGAGCATAGAGAAAGGGAGACACAGAATCAGAAGCAGGCTCCAGGCCCTGAGCTGTCAGCACAGTGCCCGACGTGGGGCTCGAACTCAGGAGCCGTGAGATAGTGACCTGTTGTGAAGTCAGACACTCAACTGAGCCACCCAGGTGCCCCAATGCTTTCATGTTAAATAAGATACATAGCTAATCTCTCTTAACAACATAAGTGGATCTTTTTTTCACTAGAACTTTTAAAGCCAAGTGGTTGTTGGCTGAGGATTTTCCAAAACATCACATTTCTTTTGTAAACTAAAATCAGAAAAGAGAAATCCAGCATTATGTCTCTCTAGGTCAATGACATTGGTGCAGCTCAGGCCAGAAAATGCAATGCCCTACTGACATTGAACAGGGCCAAAACAGACTCCCCCCCTCGCCCTCCCCGCCAAAATAAACTTTAAGAGATCGTAGTGCAACTTTACATTTCTTCTGTATAAAATCAAGGGAGACAGTAATTTACTACTTCTTTTAATGTCCTAAAGTTGAAAAAATTAAAAATCCAGTCTTTCACCACTGAAAACAATAAATGACTTTTTTTCCCCACTAAACTTCATTCTGATGGGTCTCAAATTCCTCTGACAGATTTTTGATCAAGTCATTTGTATTAAAAAGTACTGATTTTAAAAACTAACCACTTAAAATTGCCTCACACACGTACAAGCAAACCGTCCACAAAACATTCTCCTTCAATTTCACACCATCCTATCTAAAATTGTTAAGACTTTACAGGGGAGTTTGACACTTTAACTGAATGTAAAACTAAGTAACAAATTGTTTTAACTTCTCTAAAATGCAAAACGACTTTTTTTTTAAATTTTTTTTCAACGTTTATTTATTTTTGGGACAGAGAGAGACAGAGCATGAATGGGGGAGGGGCAGAGAGAGAGGGAGACACAGAATCGGAAACAGGCTCCAGGCTCCGAGCCATCAGCCCAGAGCCTGACGCGGGGCTCGAACTCACGGACCGTGAGATCGTGACCTGGCTGAAGTCGGACGCTTAACCGACTGCGCCACCCAGGCGCCCCTAAAACGACTTCTTAAAGAGACTCGAGGGCTGCCAGTAGATTAAAGAAAGTTTCTGCTGAGCTAAAATATATTTTAATAAAACCTAGGGGCTCAAACATATTTTTAACCGTATGCCCTAACTGAGCACCCAACATTATAATTCTGTTCCTACATTGCCTTCTAGTTATTTGTTATCTCAGCTCTTCCCAAGTCTTTCAGAATTGTTAACAAATAGCATCAAATGAGTGCTGTCACGGAAGAATCTGAAAGAGGAAAATGGGTTTCTTCCCATCTTCTTTTATTTACTTATTTATTTATTTACTTAGAGGTGTATTTAACGCACAGTATTAGTTTTAGGTAAACAACGTAACAATTCAGTGTTTGCGTGCCTTGCAAAATGATCGCCACAGTAAGTCTAGTTAACATCTGTCACCATACGGTTACTTCCCTGTCTTCTTAATGTCATGAATGTACCCATAATCATTTTTTTTCCACTACTCTGTGCCCTTTGCTACTTTTCAAAGAAATACAATCCTAAATGAAGCGAAAAAGATTAACTTAGTTCTCAGACCATGTATAAGCCAGACGTGCGTAATCTCTAGCACAAAACCAACTCATGATTCACTCTTACTCGATATATAATACAATTCGATGATTTTCAACCATTTATTTGTTTTCTACGCTGAGAAAATCATCTTCTCCTTACGGCCTACATCGCAAACCAGGTGTGCCTCCTTTGAAAGACGCACAGGCAAAACAATAGCAAAAGAATGGGCTCTCGGTTTCCGTAGCCTGGCACACTGTACGTGCTTTGCTTGTGGAATTTATGACTGTTCAAAATAAAAAATGGAGATCTGAGGTTAGAAAAAAAAGAAAAAATTCTGGCCTCATGGTTTACTCCTCAAATTTCCTGGAACTCCCCTGCCCGGAGCTTTGCTTGTCCAATAACCTGTGTCTTCCCCTTTGTTGATAGGAACAGATTTATTAATGCTTCATCTTTGGATTATGAATCAGCTTTGGGCAGCTCCTTCAATGAGCTACTCTGTGACTATGTAACTCGTAACCACTTTCTTCAACCCAGTAACACAATAAAGAAGTGTTTGCTTTCATGAGGAAGGCACCAAGGCAAATATAAAACAAACTGAAGAGTCACGGACAATGACATGACACCAGATAATCATTCCGAATGGACAGCTCAATTGACTGGTGGTAACTGAATACGGTGGCTCTTTTCAGGCTGAAGAATTAAACTCAGCCTAGATCTAGGGCAGCAGGAAGAGGTTACCTTTGGAAATATTGGTGTCCGATTGCTTCCTGACACTATTAGGAGCTGCATTCAGACTAGGACAAAGATCAGAATGGCATGCGGTCTTCCATTTCATCACAGCTCAATGTACCCTGGGGGTGGAGACTGAGGGGGGGAAACTGGCCATGATGCTGTCACTGGGCTTGTCCCTACGACGCCCGGAATGCTGTTAACCATACCTGCTCCCCAAAAGCCGGAGTTGTTTAAAGAATGCTCCAGTGTGAAAAATGGACACATTCCCAGCTAAAGACTCAGGGTATCAATTAACCAGGCTCAAAAAATCCCACACCACCAGTTCTGGAATTCTCCCACTCACCTACAATGCTTTAAAAAAGTAAAACAGAAAAACGTGTATTGCAAAACAGTCCCCAAAAGAGAAAAAGGAAAAAAAAAACCCAAAAAACCATAAAACTCTTGTCAGCCTTTTGTCCCTTCCATCTCTCACAAAGTATTTCCAAAAAGCTCTAACGCTTAGCAAAAACCAAACCTTTAGACATCTCTAAAGCACAAAACTGGCAGGAAATACCCGAGGAAACTCCCCTCAGAGATTTCAGTAATCTATCTTCCATGCCTTAGAGTGTGCTGGGCAACAGTGATCCCAGGACTTAGTCATGCATTACAGACTGAATTTTTTGTCTTTACTAAACCATCATTCACCCCATTTACAAAACATTCTTCTCTAGAATTTCCCAAGAAAAGTGAGCGATAATTTTTACTTTATGATTATGCTGAATTTAAACCAAAGATGATGACAATGACATCTCAAGCCACGAGCACCCCGTAGAGATGTGTCTAATATGCACAATAAGCCAGGGCTCAGCATGAAGCTATCCATCTTCTGTTCAACCACCTGAAATTCCTTCCATGGAAGGCAGGCTGAATTGGGAAAAGGGAAAAGGAGATCCAAAATCCAACAGTGGGCCTGGAACCCGCTTCTGAGGTCTGGGTCTTTTTATTAGGAGAGTATGACACTGGTGACTGTATTTCTCTTTTGCTCGTCCCTAAAACCCCCTGCATTCACATTGAAAAACTTTCCCGGAGCGCCTGTGAGGTTAAGCCAACAGTCGATCAAATGAAACACCGGCATCTTCAAAAAATGCACCTTAAAACATTACCACAGAAGAGCCACGTCCCTCTCCCCACTTACCCACAGAAGAGCCACGTCTTTCTCTCCACTTACCTGGGAAAGCGTGTGGATTGGGCGACCCTCTCTTAAGGCACTTAGAACAGAGAATGTGCACGGTGTAGTGCAGTCCAGGCCATTCCTGAAGTAGGACATTCAGTTCCTCTACCAAGGGGGTTATGGCTTGCCACGCCGTCCATATATTTGGTAACGAGGCATGGCTGGCAATGGACAGAGTGTCTGGCTGCAAGACCCCCTTGGCAGGTCTGTAACTGACCACCACAGGAACCTTCCCTCTATATGCAAAGATCTGAAGTTTACCATCCGATCTGTGTACCACGTGGCTGTTGATCTGGACGCTGTAGCGTGCAAACAACCCGGGCGGGAAGGTAAAGGGGAAACTGTATTCAATCTGCAGCTGCTCGGCCACAAAAGACTGTCCGGCCAGGTTGGTCCCGTTGATCCAGGCCTCTGCGTGGGGCACGTCATTCTGCACATAGCATGGGAACTTGTACCAGGCCGTGGACCCATTCAAAGGCTTGCCCTTGGGTTTATTGAGGCAGTAACAGAGTCCCATCTTCTCCAGCAGCTCCAGCAGCAGCTGAAAGTCCTGCTGGGCCTGGACATGAGGCTTCAGCAGCAACCGAATGACATGGGCTGGCAGGAGCCCATGAAGCAGAAAGCCCTCCACATAGTGATGGAGCTGGGTGGTCCGGAGCAGTTCCTGGCCCGGGGTGGGCGCCGCCGCCGGTGGGGAACTTTCCCCCTCGCCCTCACCCTCGCCGCTGGTCCCCAGAAGCAGCTTGTGCAGCAGCAAGGAAGGATCCCGCTGGAAGAAGACATTGAGGATGTCGATGAGGCGGGTGAGGTTGTGGAAGACGTGCTCCTTGAGGGCTGGGCTGTCCTCGAAGTAGAGCAGCTTGCCGCTCTCGTGCAGGTAGGAAAGGGCGCTCTGCAGCCGGTCCTCGGTCAGCCCCGCCTGCAGGCCCAGGCGAGCGGAGTCCCACCAGCTCAGCCACAGTCGTTGCGCCTGGGGCGGCTGGAAATGCAGTTCCTCCAGCACCTGCCAGGACCGAGGCAGCACTCTGTGTAAATTGGGGAAGATTTCCCTGTGCTCGGCGACCGAGAGCAGTTTGTCCCGAAGGCGCTGTAACTGGCGAGGGTCCCTGCAGCTAACGGGCAACACCGGGGAGAGGATCTGCAGCCGGTGGTTGAGCAGGTACTGAAAGTGGG
Source organism: Prionailurus viverrinus (assembly GCF_022837055.1). Taxonomy (NCBI): domain Eukaryota; kingdom Metazoa; phylum Chordata; class Mammalia; order Carnivora; family Felidae; genus Prionailurus; species Prionailurus viverrinus. The sequence goes on from NC_062564.1 coordinate 26,454,866, forward strand.
CCTTGCGCCGCCGAAGGTTCTTGTCGGAAACCCCGTAGTAGGCTGCGTGGGGGCTGGCGGAGCGCAGCTCGAAGTCCCGGGCCAGGGCCTCGTCCACCACCCGAGCCAACCGGCTCAGCCCCTCGGCGTCGTGCTTCTCCTGCAGGGCGATCTGGCGGTGAATGTCCAGGCACTTCTCCTCCAGCTCCCGCTCCCCACACAAGTCTGCGTGCGTGCCCACGATGCACACCACGGCGTGAGGCACGCGGGCCCCCACCCGGTGCAAGAAGGAGCCCACGGTGGTGGGAAAGCGGGGCGGCTCGTAGGTGGCCAGGTTCACCACCAGCACATAAAGGGCTCCTGGGGAGAGGAAGAAGGGCTGGATCACCTCGTAACTTTCATCCCCGGCTAAGTCGTACACAATGAACCGCAGCCCCCGCGAAGCGTCGGCGGTCCAGCTGGTCACCTCGATGCCTTTGCTCACAGAAGGAGCCGCAGGCGGGTAGCTCTTTTCCTTGTCCCCTCCTCCTTGGTTTCCGTCCACTCTCTCCTCCGTGAGGCAGTGGCGGAGAAGGGTCTTCCCCGCAGCCTTGTGGCCCATCAGAAGCAGCTTGAGGCGGGGCTGCACGGCCGGCTGTGAATGAGCCAGCTCCTTCTGGTAGGCTGCGATGTAGGGGATCCCCTTCATACAGACCTCGTAGGGGGGCTGGATCAGCGGGTTGTCCTTGATCTTCCACAGGCCCACCCTCGAGAGCTGGCCAAAGTTGTCCGGCAGCACTGCGATCTGGTTCCCTTGCAGCACCAGCTCCTCCAGGCCGGTCAGCTCCACAATGGAGTCGGGCAGGTAGCGGATCCGGTTGTTATCCAGCCAGAGGGTGAGCAGCCGGCCCAGGCCCGAGATGAGGGATGGCACGGAGGTGAGCTGGTTGCGGCTAAGGTAGAGCTCCTCCAGCCCAGCCAGGGGCAGCAACGCGGCAGGGAACTCCTCGAAGAGGTTGGAGGAGAGGTTGAGCATTTTGAGTCGCTGCAGGCTGCTGAACTGGGCGGGCAGAGCCTGCAGCCCGTTGTTGTCCAGCATGAGGCTCTCCAGGCTGGCCAGCTCGCAGAAGCCGCTGGGCAGGGTGCCAAGCTCGGCCCCGCTCAGCCAGAGGATCTTGAGGGCACGCAGGGCACTGATATCCTCAGGTAGGCCCCGCAGCCGGTTGCTGGACACGTCCAGCTCCTCCAGGGCCGCCAGCTGCAGCAGCTGCCGCGGGAAAGCGGTGAGCTGGTTGTGGTCCACGTCGAGGGTGCGCAGGCGGAAGAGGCAGGAGAGGGAGTCGGGCAGGTGCGCCAGCCGGTTAAAGCTGACGTCCAGCTCCTCCAGGTGGGCAAGGGCCCCCAGCTGGGCCGGCAGGGCGGGCAGCTGGTTGTGGCTGAGGTTGAGCTTGCGCAGCTCCCGCAGGGCACTCACCACCTCCGCGCCCAGGGCGGTCAGCCGGTTGTGGCTCACGTCCAGCTCGGTGAGGTGGTGGCCCAACTCAGCCACGGCCGGGGGCAGCCGGGCGAAGCGGTTCCTGCGCAGGACCAGGACGCGCAGGCTGCCCAGCGCCGAGCCCAGCCCGTCGGGCACGTCCTCCAGGCCGTTGTTCCCCAGGTTCAGCACCTCAATGTCCCCGATGTTGGCCGGCAGCACGAGCTGCGGGGCGTCGGGGGAGTCGAGCTGCTCGGCGCCGGCCCCCGGGCAGCCCCCGGCCGCGCTGAGGGTGAGCTGGCGCAGGTTGCTCCGCAGCTTCCTGGCGCGCAGGGCGGCGTCCCGCCACAGCCTCACCGTCTTCAGGTTCCCACTGTCCTTCCCAGCCATGGCGGGGCCCCGGGCCGACACCCTCGCGCCGGCGCCCGCAGCTACATGCCGCGCTGCGCCCGGGCGGGCGCCAGTCTCCCGGGCCCTCTCGCCCCTCCCTTCCCACCAGCCCTCGGCGACCGGCGGCTGAGGGTCCTAGCGCAGCCAGCGGCGGGGCGCCCGCAGCTGGGGGGCGGCGGCGGCGACGCGAGCAGCTCCGGGGGGCGCCGAGCGCGCGGCGCGGGGGGAGGCGGCGGCGGCCGGCGGGCAGCGCAGCTCGCATTCTCCTCGCGCCCCGGCCATGGGCGCGCCGGGGCAGCAGGGCCGCCGCCCGCCGCGCCGCGGAAGATGCCTGCTGCTCCTCCTCCCGCTCTGCCCGCCTCGCGGCGCCTCGGTGCCGACTCCGGCCCCGCTACCCTCGCAGCCGCGGCCCCGCGGCCGGCAGCGTCGTCGCCTCCGCGAGCTCCAGGAGGAGGGCGGCGCTCGGCTCCGCGGCCGGCATGTTGCGGGCGCAGGGCCGGGGCGCAGCCGGGAGGAGGGGGCGGCGGTGCCTCCTTGTCTCCGCTTTCCCCGGGCTCGGGCGGGAGCGCGAGCGCCGCGTCCCCGGCGCTGGGAGGGCGCGATCGGGAAGCGGCAGCGCCGCCCGGCGGAGCGGCCCCCACGTGACCGGCGGAGGCGCCGCGTGTTCCCGGCACCGCCCCGGGGGCGGGAGCCGCTGGGCGAGCGGCGGCTGCGGGGCCGGAGGCGCCCGCGGGTGCGGGCCCGGGACGGGGACCGCGCTCGGCCGGGCGCGCGCGGGGAGCCGGCCCTGGCTACGGATCCGGGCTTCGGGGTTTTCCCGGTGGGGCTGGCCTGCGTCTGGCTCTTTGTTGGCCCCGCGCCTCTAAGGATTCCTTTTTCTCCCCTCCTGGGTCGGGTCCGGGGGCCGCCCTTGCTCATTTCTTTACCGCCCTTCCCCTTCCCCTGACCCTGCATCCACACTGTGATGGAGCTGGCGGGATTCGGGGGCCTGGGTTGCGTTGTAGGAGCTTAGAACCAGAGTGTGACTAAACAAAAGGACTAAAGCAGGCAACCGTTCGTTCATTTGGTACATATTTATTGAGGCCCTATTTTGTGCCAGACTGACTGAGACGGACGTTCTCAGCTCTCCTGGGGAAGCCTTGGAGCAGGCTCCTGGCCGGAGTTGGGGAGTCGGGGAGGGGCTGGGGGGCTGGGGTACGCAATGCAAGGGCTTTTCATGTAGGGTATCCCATTTATCCCCACAACGACCCCGTGAAACAAATCCCATATCCCCATCGTACAGTACTTTTACTGTTAGTTCAAGAAAATGGCAGCCGTTTCCAGGCAAAATGCACAGCCCAGTGCTCGTTTTTAAGGTTTATTTTTCCTCTGTTAGGAGGTTTCCTTGAGATCACATCTACACTAAGTAAGTAATATCTTCAGAATTTACCCAAACCTCGGGGCGCCTCCGTGGCTCAGTCGGTTAAGCCTCCGACTTGGACTCAGGTTATGATTTCACAGCTTGTGGGTTCGAGCAGAGCATGGGGCCCTGAGCGGACAGCCCTGAGTCTGGAGCCTGCTTTCTTGGGATTCTGTGTCCCCCTCCCCCACTGGGGTCTGTCTCTGTCTCTCAAAAAAATGAATAAACATTAAAAAAAAATTACCAAAACCTCAAAACCCATTAGGTATCTGATATCACTTCCATGGCGGCCTCTGAATTGGTTAATAATGCAGCAAATAGTTTTCAGATGCAAGACTAAATGTGATTGGTTAAATGCACCATGGTTTAAATGCACCACTTAGCGCACTAATTGTTCTCCCTTCACATGTAGTTGCTCTCATTTGCGGACCCATCTTTGGTGCAGTTATCTAGATAGTAATAGTTTGTCTCTTCAAAGAGAGCTGTTGAACATCTTAGTCTGGAAATCTGCCCCAGGGATGGTTATCAAGCCTTGGTCCTACATCTTGTAACTGGCAGATGCTTCTAGGGCCAGGCCTCTCCCACACCACAGGTGAAATGTAGGTAGTCAGAAGGGAGAACTGAGCTGTGTTCTGAAGAAACTTCCTAGGAGATCAAATTGCTCAAGGATTCCTCCAGCCTCTGAGTCCAAGAAACACTCTAGATGATCTACACTGAACTTTTTTTTTTTTTCCCAGCAGAGTAAACAGGCCCCAAATAAGCAACTTTTCAGCCAGCTAGGTAAAGGGCAGAGCCGGGTTTGCTAACCCCCCATGTGGGTGATTCCCCTGGTGCATCATCTTCACGGTGTTCTTCAGACCCTAAATTCTCCACCTTTAGCTCCTTCCAACCCATATGTGAAGCTCAGGCTCAGGAAGGAGACTGGAGAAGGCATGAGTTCCCTACCCCACTTTCAGTGGCTAACCTGAAGTCCTAAAGTGGTTTGGAGTAGATCTAAATGACCTGTACTGAACTGTTCCCCTTTACATTTTTTTTAATGTTTATTTTTGAGAGAAAGAGAGAGAGTGAGTATGATCAGTGGAGGGACCGAGAGAGAGGGAGACACAAAATTCAAAGCAGACTCCAGGCTCTGAGCTGTCAACAGAGAGCCCAACGCAGGGCTCAAACTCATGAACCCTAAGATCATACTTGAGCCGTAGTCAGCCACTTAAGCGACTGAGCCACCCAGGGGCCCCTAAGCTGTTCCCCTTTAGAAGCCATCAGAAAATTATACTTCCATTTTAAAAAGACTTCCATGTCTTTGAAGACCGTGCTCTCCTTTGTCAGGAGATAACCTGTGATTTTCTGTATCTGATAACTAGAGCTGAGAGGGCTAGAGAGTGCCCTGTTTGGGACCTCTCAGCCCTCCCTGCAACGCTAAAGCCTGGTGTGAAATCTCAGCAGGAATACACCTTTCTGAGCCCCTCCACCTACTCTGTGTTGTTGGGGTCAGTCATGTAGGAAGCCTTGTAATGTCTGCTTCAAGAGCTCTTTGAGACTCATTATGCTAATAACCAAAAATCAAATCAGGAGAATGCAACGATAAAATAAAACTCCGGGAAAATAAATTGTGTCCAGTATGGCTCTTAAATCCACGCAAGGTTGGGCACCCAACCTTGGCACGTCTGGTCCTCCTCTAGCCACACACACCCCTTGTGGAAAAGTTTCTGATGGGCCAGTGAGGAATATGACATGCCCCTTCAACCTTCTAGAACACTTTTGGTATGAAGAACGCTAAATTCCTGGTGCAAACAGCTGGGGAAGGTGGACACAGTCCTGCCTAGTCATTCAGGAGTTGCTGCTGTGTATACCCCTCGCCTCCAGGGTGTGGATGGCCGTCTGTGTGTGCCAGTCCCAGTCCCCTCCCTGTGTTGGATGGATCCCACGTTAGGATGGGGAGGGGGCACGTGGATATGCCACATTTGTCAGCTAAATGTAGCACATTTAGATATTTAGGCATATAGAATATGGGCCTCTGTTTATTGTTTTGCCCCAGGCGCTGCAAAAGTTAGGGGTGGTCCTGCACGTTAGGGTTTTCCTAAAAGCATTTCATTTTCACCGCTGCCATGTGATGGCAATGGCATTCTACGCGTAGGGCTTCCTCCCAGAGTGCAGCCTCTCCTAGGGCACCCGTTGTTGCTTCCGGGGAAAGGGAGGTCACGCTTGAGGAGGCTGCGTCTTAAGCGAGGCCTTGAAAGATGTGGCTGTCAGTCATGGTGTAAAGGGCCCCGGTGGCCGGGGTACTCTCCTCTTACCCCCCTCGCTAAGACCAGCAACAAGTTCCAAATAAGCCTTCGTCTCTGATATCTTCTGCTCTGTCTTCAACATACTCCACTTTCTTCCATCTTGCCAGATTTTCCTCTTGACCTTGCTGACCCGCTAGCTGTTATCTCATTGCTTTACTTCTTCTCCCTGTCGCATGACTTACGTAAGTGGTCTGGGGCCAGTGGTCAGGCTCCTCTCCACTGGTTCCCTCCTTGGGCCTGGTAATCTGGCTTCCATCCCCACCGGGCCAGCAGCAGCGCTCCCTAAAGGTGACCTCACCCTTCTTCCGTGGCTTCCCATTGTGAATAGTGTTAGGCAACTCCATTTGGAAACTTGCTCCCTCCTTGGCCCGTGGGATATTTGGTGTCACGTTAAGTCTTGGGTTTTCAAAAAGAGCCTTACAAAGGCCGACTATTTCCTTGTAGGAATCAGGTTTGCCAGTAGAATAAGGCTGTGAAAGGAACCACTGCTACAACCACATGGACAAACCGGCTAGGACTTGCCTCGATTATGGGTAGCTTCTTATGAAAATATTTAGTCATTACGTTCTTCCTGTTTATGTTTCTCTAGTTATATTAAAAATGCTGGGGCGCCTGGGTGGCTCAGTCAGCGGAGTGTCCAACTTCGGCTCGGGTCATGATCTCGCAGTTCATGGGTTCGGGCCCCGTGTCGGGCTCTGTGCTGTCAGCTCAGAGCCTGGAGCCTGCTTCGGATTCTGTCTCCCTCTTTCTCTGCCTCTCCCCCGCTCATGCTCTCTCTTTCTCTCTCTCTCTCTCAAAAATGAATAAACATCAAAAAAAATTTTTTAATCCTTGATTTGGGGGCACCTGCCTGGCTCAGTTAGAGGGGCACGTGCATCTTGATGTCAGGGTCATGAGTTAGAGCCCCACTTTCTGCATAGAGATGACTAAATGATAAAAAAAAATCTTTAAAAAAATGCTTACATTTGGAAAATCATGTGAGTACCCGTTTCCATGGAATTTTAATGTTATCCACCACAGCTTAATCAAGTCTTTATTCTAAGATAACCACATGTCCCGGTGTGCCCAAGACGGAGGGGTTTTCCAGGATAGGAGACATCCTGCACCTAAAAGCAGGCCATTTCTAGGAAACTAGCACAGTTAGCTAACACACTTGGTCTTCCAAAAGACCCCTTTTTCTTGCTTTCTCCTTACCTTTCAGGAGTTCAGAACCCTCAGCTTCCCGGAAACGTATCACTTTACTTGCTTCAGCGGCTTTAGACTTTCAAAACAGTTCTGATTTCAGGACATTCGTGGGCTTGAGGTTTGAACTGGCTTTGGAGAATGGAAACTGGCTGTCTAGGTAACCTAGAGTTACAGCATTGCATGAGAAAATTTACTTCTCTCCTCGAAGTCTGGAGAGGCCGAGTATATGCTGCCTTTATCATGACAAGAGGGAAGGTCTTCCCACGTTCTCCTTTCTTCTAATTTTACGTCCAGCTAGTATTTTGTTTGGAAAAACAATATCAACAAAAATGCTCCTTTGGACCTGGCTACAGGCAAATAAGAGAAAATCTCACCTCCGTGATTTTAGTCAAGCCATACCCTTCTTGGTTTGGTTTTGCTGGAGATGGAAGCGGGGGGATATCAAGGGAAAACCGGAAAGAGGCAAAGAAGGTTTTAGGCTTGTCATGCAGAAGAGGATTAGAAATAAAGCCTTAAGGGGGTGCCCGGCTGGCTCAGTTGATGGAGCACGTGACTCTTGATCTTAGGGTTGTAGGTTCAAGCCCCGTGTTGGGTGTAGAGATTATTTAAAAATAAAATCTTTTTAAAACAGGAAGAAAGCACGGCTTAAGAATTGACATAGGACAGTTTAGCCACAGAGGATCTTGGAAGGTACTGGGCACGACTAACCAAGATATCAAAGAGTAATCACTCGTAATAGTAACTAACATGTATTAAAGGTTGTCTATGTGCTCAGACACTGTGCTGTAAGCGTTTCATGCAAGGCTTCACGTAATCTTCACCAAAGCCTCGTCCACTTTTCTCCTCATCTTACAGATGGAGGAAAATGAAGGTGGTGGAATCCAGAAAACTTATGTTTTAATCACTGTGCTATTTCTTGGGGAGAGGAATGGGTCTTGTTCACTGTCAGCCGACTGTGTATTTTAAGCTATAGAGAAGTGGTACCAGCTGGAGAAATTGAACTTTGCTCTTACAGCATTGAAGAATGCCATATTGGACAAGTGAAATCTCTAAACAAACACTATCTCCAAACTACAAGAAATGGGTTTAACATCTGTTCTTAAATGTTACAGCAGGAAACAGAATTTGTCTGCCATTTGTAGATAAGCTGTGTTTGACTTGTTTGTCTATTTGGAGAGAAAGGATTTAATACAAGTGTCCATAATACTATGGAAGGCATTTCAGATTCTGTCTTTTTGGAAGAGCATTAAGGGGGAAAAAATGAAGAAGGTAGAAAACTAAATTATCAAGCTAAGATTAAGTACGAAGAGTCTGTCATCTTTTGTTTAGGGGGAAAAAAAACTTAAACTTTTCTTACCCCTCTTTGGACTCACCGTCTGATTTGAGTGCAAGCCAGCATATATCAGCATTGGCTAAGAAGTCTGAGTGGTCACTTAACTACCAACAGAGCATAAAAAAAAAAAAAAAAGAAAAAAAATGTGTTCAAGACACTGACTCCCCCAGAGAGCAAAGGCAAAATTGTACCAATATGTCCGTTGTTTTTTCTTTCCCCGGCTCTACAGAAAACAAATTTATCTTGGAACGGGCAGCATTCAACTTAACATCGGATCTCTTTGTGTTTCCAGGTCAAACAGGAACACATATGCTCCCTACTGAGGAAAATAAACTGCAATGTATTTTTAGCATCCGTTGGAAGTACTTTCAGCTGAAGATATTCTGCAGGATCCAGACTATTTCACTGAGGGCCAAAGGCTTGGCCACAATGCCACCTAGAATTCTAGAACTTGCCCTGGGGGGTCTGTAAGTAGCGGTGTCCCTGAACCCCCACCCCACCCCTCTTCGTTCTCAGCCCAAGTCCTGTTGCAGACATCCTCTTTCGGAAAAAAAGAAGGCAAATCATTCCAGAGAAAGACAAATGAAAAACATCTGTGAAATAGTTACAGCAAATGGAGCTGACTGTAGAACACTTGGCACTTGGAGGAGGGAAGAGGGAGGATGAAGAGCAGAGAGGATGCCCCCTCCCACCCCTTTCGCGCCTAATGCTGAAGGTGAGCCAGGAACAGGAAGCCACTGTATGGTGCATCCTTTGCGAAAGGGAGAACAAGGCAGCGCTCCAGCAGACCCGAGCGACAATCGGGTGGTTTCAGGTTCTGTGCCCTCTCCGAGGATGGTGTGTGTCCAGCCTATGCAGGTCTGGGAGTAGTTTCAGTTCCTAGCCTGAAATGTAGTAAGTTTGTTCATGGGATTTGGTGACAGGGGGACAGATGGTTTAAGACTTTGCTTCTGTCTGCATAGTTTTGAAAAATATTTTTCATTTTTTAAAATTTATTTTGAGAGAAAGAGAGAGAGGAGGGGAGGGGCGGGGGGGGGGCAGTTGGAGAACCCCAAGCAGGCTCCACGCTGTCAGCACAGAGCCCCCCTCGGAGCGTGATATCGTGAACCTGGAGATCACGAACTGAACCAAAATCAAGAGTCAGACGCTTAACCCACTGAGGCCCCCAGGTCCCCTCCAAAAAATAGTTTTCATTTTTATTTTTTTCATTTTTTTTTTTTAACGTTTATTTATTTTTGAGACAGTGAGAGATAGAGCATGAACGGGGGAGGGTCAGAGAGAGAGGGAGACACAGAATCCGAAACAGGCTCCAGGCTCCGAGCTGTCAGCACAGAGCCTGACGCGGGGCTTGAACTCACTGACTGTGAGATCATGACCTGAGCCGAAGTCGGCGGCTCAACCGACTGAGCCATCCAGGCGCCCCTAGTTTTCATTTTTAAATATTTTCATTTAATTTCGTTTTCAAATTTAGTTAACTGCTAGTTTCAAATAAATGGCACAGGCATATTGCCTCCTCCTTGTGAAACATTGTATTTCTAAAATGAAAACAGTCCACGGGGACGTCTACAGTGACACAAAACCCACATCATGAATCCCAGCATGGCACCAAAGTAGATCATACAAAGTCTTGTGGTGCCCGGGTGGCTCAGTCTGTTCAGGATCTGACTCTTGATTTCCATGATAACTGTGCAGAACATGCTTGGGATTCTCTTTCTCCCTCTCTCTCTGCCCCTCTCCCTTGCTCATGTGCACAGTCTCTCTCTCTCTCTCAAAAAAATTAACATTAAAAAAATAAGAAGTCTTCCCAAAGAACTGCAGTTTTTATTATTATTATAATAAAGCCATGTATTTAGGGGCACCTGGGTGGCTCAGTTGGCTAAGCGTCCAACATCAGCTCAGGTCATGATCTCAAGGTTCGCGAGTTTGAGCCCCACGTCGGGCTCTTTGCTGACAGCTCAGAGCCTGGAGCCTGCTCCGGATTCTGTGTCTCTCTTTCTCTCTGTTTCTCCCCCACTTGCAGTCTGTCTCTCTCTGTCTCTCAAAAATAAACAAAGATTAAAAAAATTTTTTAAATAAAGCCATGTACTTATTAGAAGACCGGAAAGCCAAAGTTACCATTTATGTTCCTCCTGATGTTTTATTACTCCTGTAGCCAAAAGGAGTTTCTGTTTCCTCTTCTGTAATGCAGAACAATAAAACCTGATTCCCTACCTAAACTTCTTCATCCTATGAAATGGTGAAATGTCTTGGAATAATGCCATGTAAATATAAGAAACTACAGTGTGTCGAAATATAAGCATCACAGTCGGTCATGGCTTCATTATTCATCCAATAAATATTTCCATAAGGCTCAGTGCAGCGTACCTGAATACAAGATAACTGAAGAGGGCTTCTGTCTATGTTGTCTTCATCTAGGTGGGAAAATACAGTCTTGTCTAAGTTGGTTAAGACAGTCTTCCAAAGCTACTGTCCTTTTCAGAATTCTCAGAGCAGATTTGAGGAAGTCTAGCAGAATCCTAAGTTTTGTTCCTTTGTTCCCAAAGGACAGTGGCTCTTCAGATGTTAAAGAACAATTTGAGGAAGCTTTTCCCTTCCTCTGTAAGATATAATACTGTTTGATGGTCTTTGTGGTTCTGGACTACAATCATAATGACATTTAATTTACATTTTCAAAACTAAGAGGACGAGGTTTATGCATTAGGAATTTGGGTTTTTTTCTAGCACAGAATATTAAATTGATTCTTCTTCATCTTTTTTTTTAACATTGGTTTTTTAAAATACACCTTTTAAAACAGATTTAACGTGATGTATACAAATGAAATAAAAATTTGCCCCAAGATTAACTGGAAAAAATTATAGGAGCTTTATCCTAGGAGTTTAAGTTTGTGAGGGAGGAAAAAGAATTTTCCCTGTTTCCTCCCGAGTTCTTGGCCGAGGCCTCTGTAATAATAAAGGATAGATTGACAAGAGAAAAACAAACAGAAGTTATGAACATGTATGCTTCGTGTATAAACAGGAGATACCCAGAGGAGAGGGAGTAATTCAAAGCTGTGGCTGACTACTATGGCTTATATAGCATCTTTAGCTGAAGACAGAAGAAAGATGTGGGAGGACCAGCGAGGGGCAGTGGGATTGACATGCACATTTAAATCAGTGCTTTCCCCATTGATGAGGGTCTACAGTTGTCCCCAGGGATTAACCTTTGCCCTGCCTGGTAGAGAGGGATACCTTTGTAAACGTCTGTCCTACTTTGAGGCAAGATGCAAGCTTTTCTTGTATCTGCTTCTCAGTCGCCTTCAGCTCATAATAATCCTTCTGCTCAAGTGACATATTCTGGGGCAGCACATTCTGCTACCCTTGAGGACTGAGCAAGTTAGTCTTTCTGTGAATCCAGATGTTAAGCTGGAAACCATGAGCAGCTGTCTCTGGACTATCAGAGGGACGTGGGAGGAGAGGAAAGCCAGTCCACCATGAAAGGAAAAGGCAGACATGAAATGATAGCAGATGTAAGAGAGAGAGCATAATATCTTGAATTTCCAACAACATTTTGATTTCTTGCCTGGGATTCATGAGTCTTGGCTATATTCCCTGCCCTAAAGACTTACCATAAATCCCCTGCTTTTGCCAGAGCACCTTGAATTGGCTTCTTTTTGAAACAGCAGAATCTTAGCATAGAAATTTGTGTCTGAGAGTGAGTTTGCAAGTTACAGACCATTAAAAAAAAATGGTTATGTCAAAGCAGATGGGGTGAGAAGTGAATGGTCCTGGAAACAAAGGAGAATACGTGAAAGTGTGTTCGGTTCTTGCAGCCTTTGAAGAAAGTGCAATGAGACCAAGAAGGAGATAGGCTTCAGGCCAAGGTTGCCTAGAGAAAAGCAGAGTAAGAATATAATTATGAACTAGAAGGCTTTCTGACTGCAGCCAGCCGTGTAAGACTGTTCAAAGACAGTCTCAACAGCATTTAAAAAGACAACGTGGGGATCAATACAACCAGATTCTGTGTTACGACTGCTTTTGAAACTGTAATTCGTGGGTTTATTGAGACAATGTATAATCTCAGCAATTCGAATGGAAATATCTTTGAGAAACCAGAGGTGCTGAGGACTTTAATTCAAAACTTCACCATTAACTCAGAAAACCCTCCATATGTGTCCCCTCCATTCATCTTATTAGATAAATACCATGAGGGCCGCCCCCACTGTAAAGTAGTTCAGCTCAAATAAATTTGGAGATACAGGTACCATTTCGTGATACATGATAGGATAAAAGTGCCATCACAAGCTGAAGAAAATGAAAAACTGGAAATATTTTCAATACATGTAACATAGGGTTTGTATAGCAAGGGTTTATATATCAAGATATATAAGGAATTCCCAGAAATCAGTTTGCAAACAATGAATACCATAATAAAAAATGCAAAGAAAACAGCTTTTTAACTTTTTTGAATGTTCATTTATTTTTGAAAGAGAGAGGGAAACAAAGCACGAGGTAGGAAGGAGGAGAGAGAGAGGAAGACACAGAATCTAAAGCAGCCTCCAGACTCTGAGCTGTCAGCACAGAGCCCGACGCGAGGCTCGAACTCACAAACTCACGAACTATGGGATCATGACCTGAGCTGAAGTTGGACGTTTAACCAACTGAGCCACCCAGGAACCCCAGAAAATAGCTCTTTTAGAAGAAATACCTCTAGATAACAAATATATGGAAAAATAGGGTTTTTTTAATTTTTAAAAATGTTTATTTATTTTGAGAGAGAGAGAGAGAGAGAGAGAGAGAGAGAGAGAGAGAGAAAGTAAGCAGAGGAGGGGCAGAGAGAGAGGGAGACAGAGAATCCCAAGCAGGCTCTGCCCTGTCAGCACAGAGTCTGACGTGGGGCTCAAACTCACAAACCATGAGATCATGACCTGAGCCGAAATCAAGAGTTGGACACTTAACCGACTGAGCCACCCAGGCTCCCTCAAAAGTAGGTCAATCCAAGTGTAATCAAAGTGATGAAAATTAAAATAGTAGATCATATTTAGCCTATCAAACCGCCATAGATCTTATGTATTTATACTGATCTTTGTTTTCCATTTTTTGAGATGTAATTTAGATACATAACTGTGTAAGCTTAAAGTATACAGCATAATTGTTTGACTCATGTGTATAAGATGACTACCACCGTAAGTTTACTTAATATCCATCATTGCATACAAATACAATAAAAAGAAAACGCAAAAAGAGCAAAACAATTAACCAACAGTGTAAATAGAAGAATAAGGAAACAGCACTCACAGGTTGGATTACAGCTAGGAGTACATTGGCACAACTTTAATAATAATTGGCAAAACCCTAAGGAAATATTCTACTCCTGGGAAGTGTTCTGAAGAAATAGAAATGCACCCAAAGATCCACATACAATAGTATTAAGTGGGGAAAATTGGAAACACCCTGGATTTCTAGTAATGGAGTAATGATTAAGTAAATGCTGGCACACCTATAGCATAGAATCTATGTAGCCATTAGCAATTGTTTTCCAAAAAAAATGTAATAACTTTAAAAATACCTATGTTGTTACATTTGTTGAAAATATCACGATACGGTTCTTCATATAAAGCAGGACCTGACTTTGGTGTAAATAGATATGTACATACCTACATATATTTATATGTATTGTGAGTGTAAATGCACATTAATAGAAAAAAAAAAGCCTGGAAATGTATGCATCAAATTGTCAGTAGTTGTTTTCTCTGCTTGCCGGACTTACATCAATTTTTATTTTCTTCCTTTTTTGTTTTCCAAATTTTCTATAACAGGTATTGTCTTTACCACTAGATTAAGTTATATCTTAAAAGAATGGTATGCAGGGGCGCCTGGGTGGCTCAGCCAGTTGAATGTCCGGCTCTTGGTTTCAGCTCAGGTCCTGATCCCAGGGTTGTGGGATCAAGCCTTGAGTCAGGTTCTGTGCTGAGCGTAGAGTCTGCTTAGGTCTCTCTCTCTCTCTCTCTCTCTCTCTCTCTCTCTCTTTCTTTCTCTTTCTCTCCCTCTGGCTTCTGGTCCACTCATACTCTCTCTCTCTAAAATATAAGTAAATAAATAATAAAAAGAAATAAAAGGAAGTCATGCCAAAAAGTACATATACTTTGCTTAAGCAATGAGAAAAAGCACTTCTTGTCTTTAATGTTATATTTCTATATTTCAGTTTACTATTTGAGAGCAAATACATTCACAAGGAAATTCCTCTCTTAACCTGAAATATCAATCGAAACTTCCCTCTTCACCTTAACTGCAACTGTTATCCTACATGGGCAGTTTCTCTACATTAGCTGCATGAGACTCTTTAAACATTTTAAAATACATTCCAAAAACATCAGGACTATGGTTGCCTAGGATTACAATACAAAACATTTCCAGAACTCTCACTTCCAGCTACAAAGGATATTTGAAACACATGAAGTTCTGAGAATGCTGCCTTTGCTTAGCTTTAATCCTGGTAAAGAGAGTTTTCTGCCCTACTCCTCCCTTTTCTGACACCACATTTCTCTAACCTCTCCTGCCTGGTCTGCGGGGCTGGTCTCTGGCGAAGGAGGTGAAGGCATAAAGGCAGCAAGGTCAGGGCAGCTGGGTGGCTCAGTAGGTTAAGCATAAGTCTTTTGATCTCAGCTCCGCTGTTGATCTCAGTCAGGGTCCTGAGTTCAGGCCCTACACTGGGCTCCGCACTGGGCATAAAGCCTACTTAAAAAAAAAAGAAAAGAAAAGAAAAGAAAAGAAAAGAAAAGAAAAGAAAAGAAAAAAAAAGGCACCAAGGTCAACAGCAGGGAAGGAGACCAAGAATCTCAAAGCATGAGAGAGAGTCCAGGCCTTTATCCCGTAGTAGACCCTAGCTTGTCTTCACCCAGCATTTGAATGGAGGACCGCACTTAATGTCTTGTCCATGTTAACACAAATATGCTACCTGAAGGCCCCGCCTGTGAGAATTTGACACACTGAGGCTGAGTGGGCACGTTCTGGCCAATAGGACCTCTCATATGAATCACTTGAAATCAACTCTTGCTTAGACATTTCACAACCAAGTGACAGCAGAAATTGCTTTATAACTAGAGTGAACTCTCTACCCAACCTCACTCTATAACTGTAGGTGGGCCATGTAGCCACAATTATTCTCAATTTCATTAACCACAAAAGGAGGGAGTTGAATTACTCAGATGCTTAAATGGGGCATCAGACGGTCTACGAACATGTGAAATTAAATCAAAATTCTATGCATGTTTTGAGAGATAAGATACATAGTTTTTTTCAGATTCTCAATTCAAGAATCCAAAGTGGATTATGGCCCCCTGAGTTACATACTCTTTAAATTCCATTCAATGTTAATATTCTATGATTCTCCATTTATGCATATTTTGGATAGCTCTTTTACTTAGTGCTATTACAGAACTAGTGACTGGAGAACTCTATTTTACATTCTGTCCAGTTTACTCACACTTCAAGTTTGTAAATACTATTATGTCTTCCAATTGTAATATTGGAATGCGAAGTAAATACTCTTATTTCCTCTCTCATTTATATGGATTTTTGCGACAGGAGACGTTTGTTTATGTACGCAGAGCTAGAAAATGCTAAAAACTTATTAAAATGGTTAACCAATTATATGTCACATCAATGATGGAAAATTTCCAATTATGTGGCATTGGACCCAATTTGCTAGTTTAGCTGAACTAATTAAAATATTTTAACATTAATATATGTTAAGAGCAATTTTACATATATGATGCTGCTATTAACCTTAATAGAATATTAAAAAAAAATAGGTTGGAAAAAAGTCGGGAGAAGTCATGGGACTGTAATTCTCAGACCCTAACCCCATCAATATATCATTAACTTTAATGAATTCAGATTCTTCAGATTTTCATTTCCTGCCTGACATCCATAATGCAAAATATCTATTCATGTCTGTCTAGCTGACATGACCTATTCTTTCACGAGACCACACGGGAAGTGCCTCCATGATGCAGGTGCAGGGAATTTTGTTCCCGCACAAGCCAACTTTCAGATGTATTGGGAAATTCCATCTGGGAACAAACACTCGCAAGTGCCTTTGCCAGAGGTGCTGAATCAACATGCCAGAGCACAGTTCTCTCTCCCGACCCGCCCAACTGGGCACACACAGCCAGCCTCGCTGCTTCTGGACTCCCTGTAATGATGTTTCATCATGTGACAGATACCACGTCCACCAGACAAAAAACACAGGCTCTGCAAGTGCGGAGAGCAATTTGTTTTCCTCTTCCAAGTGGTTAACTTCGGGTTGGCAGAACAACCACGAAGGTCTCACGAAGGCTGAAATTCGGTCCTTCGGTTCTCAGACTGCTCGGCTCTTTGGGTTTTGAAAGATATCGCTGCTCCACATGTTCTGTGCCGCTCTGTCCCCAAAGAATTCATTGAATTTGCGGATTAAGACCGAGATAAAACGGTCAAGAAGAATTATGAGATAACTGAATAAGCAAAATGTGGAGTGTGCATATCATGAGATATTGTTCAGCCTTAAAAAGGAAGGAAATCTTGACACACGCTGCACCATGGACATTGTGCTCAGTGAGACAGGTCAGTTACAGAGGACAGACATGGCATGATCCTACCTCTGTGAGGGGTCTAGGGTCGTCAAGTTCACAGAGACAGGAAGTGGACTGGTGGCTGTCATACTCCTGGGGAAGAAGAGTGGGAGCGACTTGGGGGGGGGGGGTTATGGTTTAATGAGTATGAAATTTCACTTTGGGAGAATGAAGAAGTTCTTCGGTTGCTTCTGCAGTGTGAACGCGCCGCTAATCTGTCCACTTGAAAATGGTTAAAGTCATAAATTTTATGTTCTGTACATTTGACCGTGATTTAATTTTAATTTTTTTTAATATTTATTTTTTTTTCAACATTTATTTATTTTTGGGACAGAGAGAGACAGAGCATGAACGGGGGAGGGGCAGAGAGAGAGGGAGACACAGAATCGGAAACAGGCTCCAGGCTCTGAGCCATCAGCCCAGAGCCTGACGCGGGGCTCGAACTCACGGACCATGAGATCGTGACCTGGCTGAAGTCGGACGCTTAACCGACTGCGCCACCCAGGCGCCCCTTTAATATTTATTTTTGAGAGAGAATTCTTTCTGGGGTGCCTGGGTGGCTCAGTCGGTTAAGCATCCAGACTATGGCTCAGGTCATGATCTCATGGTTTGTGAGTTTGAGCCCCACATGGGGCTCTGTGCTGACAGCTCAGAGTCTGGAACCTGCTTCGGATTCTATGTCTCCCTCTCTCTCTGCCCCTCACCCGCTCATGCTCTGTCTCTCTCTCTCAAAAATAAGTAAACATTAAAAAAAATTAAAAAAAAAAAGAGAATTCTTTCAAGGGGCGCCTGGGTGGCTCAGTTGGTTAAGCAATCAACTTCAGCTCAGGTCACGATCTCATGGTTTGTGGGTTTGAGCTCCGCATCTGGCTCTGTGCTGACAGCTCAGAGCCTGGAACCTGCTTCAGATTCTGTGTGTGTGTCTCTCTCTCTGCCCCTCCCCAACTCATGCTCTCTCTCTCTCTCTCTCTCTCTCTCTCTCTCACGAATAAACATTTTTTAAAAATTTAAAAAAGAATTCTTTCCAAAAAAAGAATTCTTTCAATTCATTCATGAAATAGATGTGGATACTCCATTTTACAGATGGGAAAACTAAAGCACACACACACACACACACACACACACACACACACACAAACTATATCCCTAAAGATCAATGTATAAGTCGATGTTAGAACTGGATTTAGAGAATTTTGGATATTTAGTCTTGAACAACTGACTCCCCAAAATCATTTAACTATAGAATGCGCTTGTTACAATTCATTTAAAAGCATTTACTATTCTTGAATTTGAAAGTCTCTCAGGTAAGAAACTGATTTGTTGTGACAGCAGGTGATTCAGTTACTGTAAATGTTCTTTCAAGAACTCATTCCCTAATCCGCACCCAGTAATGCACAAAGTAAGTTGCTGTCTTAGCAGAAATGCACTGTTTGTAGGTAATTTATGAATTAATTTCATTATGCTTGTCTCCCATTTAAGTTTAAATGAATTCTACTACCCCAAATCTATTGCAAACATGAGGGAAACCCTTTGTGTAGTACCTGTAAAATATTTTCTCAAGCCTAATTTTACTTTTGATTCCTCAAACATTACTACAAATGATATGAGCCCCCAAATTCAGTATGCCAAAGGCTCACACAACTTCATTTTTGATTGAGAAGTCTTTTTTTATATAGAGACAGTGGTTCCCAAATTTGGTTGCATTTTGAAATCACCTGAAAAATTTACAAATATTGATACCTGGATCCCACCCCTAGAGATACTGATTTATTTGATCTGGGGTGTGGTCTGGGCATTGTGATTTTTAAAAAGCGTCTGAAGGAGACTTTTTAAGAAGAGCCTCAGTTCATGGATTTCCTGACACAACCCAAGAATGAAATCCAGGAAAGAAGGAAATCTTCTAGATTTCTCTGTAATTCCAGATATTTTAAAGTATTTTCATATCTTTGATATTTTACTGTATACTTCATCCTGGGTTTTCTTTTCTTGGAAGGATCTAGTTTTATGTATCTAAGATCTAAGTTAAACTCAGCTCAGATGAAAAGGTTGTCAAGATGACAAGTGGGGTAAAGTGTAAGAAACATTCCTTAAAATGTAGCAAGCTACACAAACGTGGGATACAATTATTGTTCGTCCAAGTGAGCCATACAGGACCAAAGGCCATTTGTATATTACAAAGTGCCTTCAAAAAAAATTCTTAGTAGCAAACAAAATTCACTCAAAATGTGTCCACTCTTATTTGGGAGACATCGTGCCTTCATCGTCAATCATTCTCGCTTGCAGGACAGAGAATTTCGATTTCCAAGCCTGCCTGAAAGTTCTACCAATTCTAATACCTACAGCTTGAAGGAAAACAGAACCCTGTTGTCACTCACTAGTTTACATTTACCTGTTCAGATCCCTCCAGAACAAAACTCTTATGCAGAGCCACACCCATGTAAGGTTTTCATTTGTTTTCTATCAAGTTCTCACAGGTGGAACTTCTTTGCTTTGCTTGCATGCTTAATTGTGAAAGGTAACAAAGGCAACATAGAACAATAGTGACAAATGAGGAATTACTGAAAAAGAAATACTTAAACAAACAACAAACAAACAAACAAAAAACACCAGCAAGAAAAGGCTCTTGAACTAGGCTAAGAGTAAGGACTAGAAACCCTGCCTGTATCAGTGGCTCCTCATTGGCATCTTGCTGGGTGCTCCCAGAACCCTGTTCTCCTGAGTCATCCCTCCCTTCACCCACTGTGGATCTTGGGTTTCCTGTCACTTGATTACTTAAGCTCTTTGAAAGGGTTGTTTTTCCCTACTTTGCCCCAGGCTGTTGGGTTTGCATTTGGAGTAGGTTCTCTGAAGCAGTGAGGCTGGTGTTATCATTCAGCACCCCTATTTAAACGCTCTTAATTCCTCCTGTTTAGTCTGGCTCATTGGGTGTTGCCCATAAAAAGTTTAGCTTTTGTAATCACAATTAGAGCAGTGTGTGTGACTGATCAGTCAGTTCACTGCAGCTCTATCTTCCGTGATGTGAGTCAGTTTCAACATTAGCTTTGTGCTCACATGTCGCTCCCTACTCTCTAATATTCAAGTCTGTGTTTGTTCCAGACTGTAGATGGTAAAAAAAAAAAAAAAAAAAAAAAAAAGCCTGTTGGTTTTCATTCTAAAAACATGTTCTATACTCCCTCTCGGGAGTGGAACTAACTCCACAGGAATTTGGAGAAATTCCCACAGTGCTAGCTCACTATACAGAGTTTCCCTGGCAGGGAAGTCATTTGTTCCCTCATTTTGAGAAAGTGTACTGATAATAAAATTAGTTCAGGTCAACACACACGTACTGAATGTTTACAATGTGAAAATCACTTTTTATGTTTCTTCTTCTTCTTCTTCTTCTTCTTCTTCTTCTTAATTAATTAATTTGATACAGAGAGAGAGCAGGGGTGGGAGCAGAGAAAGAGGGAGAGAGAGAATCCCAAGCAGGCTCTGTGTTGACAGCACAGACCCCGACTCAGGACTCAAACCCACCAACCATGAGATCATGACCGGAGCCAAAATCAAGAGCCAGCCGCTTAACCCACTGAGCCACCCAGGCGCCCCATCATGTATCATTGTTTTAAAGTAAGATTTATTTTAGAGCAGTTCCAGATTTCAGAAAAATTGCAAAGATCATAGTATTCCCATATATCCTACACCCAGTCTTCCCTATTATTAGCATATTGCATTAGTATATTTGTTACAATTAATGTAATAATGTATCAGTGATAATATATCAATGATTCATCAACCCATACATTATTACTAAGTAACATTCATGCTTTATTCATATTTCCTTAGTTTTTACCTAATGCCCTTTTTCTGTTCTGAGATCTCATCCCAAATACTTTCAATTATCGCATATTGTTGGGCTCTTTTATTTGGCCCCTTGTTCTTTGACATGCTCTTTCATTGTGTGTGTGTGTGTGTGTGTGTGTGTGTGTGTGTGTGTGTTTTGAAGTATTTCCTTAATTCCTTAATTTCTGGAACTACAACATATTCCAGATTCATCTTGTACATTTCATACCCCAGTTCTAGAACCAGCCATTTCACTAAGGAACCCTGATTGCTTTTATTGGAGAATGGTAATAGAAATCAGGATCTGGGGCACCTGGGGGGCTCAGTTGGTTAAGCATCCAACTTCAGCTCAGGTCATGATCTCAGTGTTCATGAGTTCAAGCCCCAAGTGGGCTCTGTGCTGACAGCTCAGAGCCTGGAACCTACTTCAGATTTGTGTCTTCTTCTCTCTCTGCCCCTCCTCCACCTGCACTCTGTGTCTCTCTCTCTCTCTCTCTCTCTCTCTCTCTCTCTCTCTCAAAAATAAATAAGCATTAAAAATTTTTTTAAGTAATCAGGATCTGGATGATGGATAAGCTCATTGTTATTGGAATGTCTTTGCTTCTCAACTGAAAGAGAAAGGGACTATATGTGCAAATACTAAACCATGTATTTACACATATGCATGAATATGTCTATAAGTAACTATTCGTATCTATATTAAGCTAAACATGAGTTCATATAGATATCTCCAGTCCATTAGTACATGGATCATTCTAGTCTCCTCCCCTTGCTCCAGCAATGAGTTACTGGACTCCTACCATCACCATCCCTTTATTTGATTGTTCGGTTTCAGTATGCATATATAACAGTATCCAATTGTTGTTAATATGTACCCCTGTGGCAGGCAACTTTATCAACTAGTTTGTTCTGGATGGCCATGGTCCTGGTATCATTCAACGATTCTGTTCCTGAGGAAGAAGGGGAGAATCAATAAGGGAACACAGTTACTGGTCTCCACTAGAGAATGCATTGAAGTGACTGGTCACAAAGGAGAAAAATACAGTGGACTTGTTTTGAATTTTCGTTGAGTTTCCATGAGAAAGTCAGTTGTTTTCTTCCTCAGACACAACCTTTTGACACAATGCTTGTTTCTTTCTTGTGCTATAGCACCAGTTCCAGCTTCTTTAGCTTCCACAGCCACCAGCCATCACTAATAGGAGTCAGGGGAGCAACCCCATTGAGCACATTATAAACTGAGAGGTGGGAGGGCACAGCAGGGCAATGAGGTGGTGAGGGAGGGCTACATAGAACCAATGGCCAGCTGTTGGGCAGCTGAAGTGAGCAGAGATTGCAAATGGGCGCTGACTGATCTAAGATATGAGTACAACACGGAGAAAGAAACATGGATGATGGGATGGGCTTTGCCGAATGACCATTAGTGAGGCCCCATCCACAACTTTGGTCGGTGCCCCTTCAGCGATATACTATCAAATCGGTTGTCAATGTGCCGTTTTCACTCAGTGGCAGTTGGCAATTCTAAAAACAAACCTTCCATACCCACTCTCCAAACCTGATCTGATAATCGTAGGGCGTATTATGCCAATGCATGGGAAAGAGCAAGCAACTCTACGCAGGGGAAATCTCACGTCTTCCCCATCATATGAGAACACGCAGAGATTAAGATTCTTGAAAAAAAGAAAATGACACAAGTCGCAAAGGGGGTCTTGGAAAGTCACTCTTTTGGGTTTGAATCCTAGCCCTGTCACTCAACAGCTATGCAACCCTGAGTAAATCATTTGCTGTCCTTTATATTAAATTGATATTAAAATACTAAACCATTAAAGATAATTCGTTAAAACAATATCAAAACGATGTATTTTATTAATATTTAAAATGATATGCAACAAAACCAGTAGAATTTTCCAGCACAAAGAGAACACATTAATGTGTGCAAATCTACAGATCCTTCAGGTAGCCAAGGGATCCCAGGATGGAATGCAAAGTGTACCAAAACTATCTATATCACAATTGTTGAAACAAGCCCACGGCGGTGAGGTGGGTGAGGTCAGGGGAAACAGTGTTAACCTAAGTGACTTTGGAAATGTGTGGAGTGTGGCAAACTACAGGCAAAAGAGAGTGTTTGTTCATGCTGCTCAAGCTGGGAGTGGAATGTGAAACTTCTTGTTAGCTTCCTAAAAATGGCGGGGGTGGGGGTGCCCTTCTCCTCACTTTTTGTCTTTCCTCCTGGGAAAGATAGGACTCGATGCTGGGGTGGACAGTCATCTTGGACATGAGATGGAAGACAGGGACAAGAAAATAGAAGAAGCCTATCTTTTTCTCACAATTGTGGAGCCACCACACCAGCTGAGTTTCCGTAGAATGAAAGAGAAACTTCCCCCTTGGTTAACTCACTCTTAATTTGAATTTCCTGTCACAGGTAAATCTAATCCCAACTAATACAGGTTTTACTTGTACCTTTTTCTCACTGCTTTTTATCCCGCCACCAATTCCTGGATCGCTTAAAAAAAAAAAAAAAAAAGAAAGAAAGAAAAAGAGAGATCGCATGACTTTTCATGATATAACTCCCTTGCAAGAACTTTCTGAGGTCTTCAGCACCTAATTCCAGTCAATGAAAGGGTTGCATAAAGTGGACTCTTGTCCACAAAAAGATTATGCCCTTGCATGGAATACTAATTGATCAGGAGCGTTATTTGTATTAACTCATCATCCTCACAAAGGAGTTATTTAAATGGCCAAACAGTATACATTGAGCTTTAGTTTTGTTTATATCGAAAGTATATACTTACTGAATTTGGGGAGAGACACAAAGAAGTATAACCTTTAAAAATGGAAAGGTTAGGTACTGACAGTCTCAGATCTCTCTCTGTCCCCTCCCTGCTGGACTTTTGATATTCCACTGGATCTGGGAATTTTAAGTCTGTCCAAAGAATAACAGAGCAGGGGATGCCTGACTGGCTCATTCGGTAAAGTTGCAACTCTTGATCTTGGGGTTGTGAGTTCAAGCCCCATGTTGGGTGTAGAGATTATTAAAAAAAAAAAAAAAATAGGAGTGCCTGGCTGGCTCAGTCAGTTGAGGGACTGACTCTTGTTTTCTGCTCAGGTCATGATCTCAGGGTCTTGGGATCGAGGGCCACCTCGGGCTCTGTGCTGAGCATGAAGCTGCTTGAGAGTCTCTCTCTCTCCTTCTCCCCTGCTCCCCACATGCGCATGCTCTCTCTCTCTTTCTCTCTTGCTCTCTCTCTCAAATTAAAAATAATTATTTTTTATTTATTTTTTAAGTTCTTAAAATCTATTTATTTTGAGAGAGAGAGAGATAGAGCACACGAGAAGGGAGGGGCAGAGAGGGAGAGAGAGAAAGAATGCCAAGTAACCTTCATGCTCAGCACAGAACCCCATGTGGGGCTCCAATCCACGAACCATGAGGTCGTGACCTGAGTCTAAGTCGAGAGCCCGTCACTTGACCGACTTAGCCACCCAGGCGCGCCCCAAAATAAAAAATAGAAACAATAAAAAACCAGAATCTTAAAAAAAGCAAGAATGCTAGAACGAAAAGGAAGATGGCGGTTAATAGTTGCTAGGTGTCCTATTCAAGATGGTTACCTAGCAACAGTTGGAGCCAGTCACTACAAGGAGTCGTGCCAGTGGCTTAGAGTGGAAAAGCTTACTTGGGCCACATATTTGCTCCACTGAACATCTTGTCTGCATGGTTTTCAAAATAAGAATCCGCTTTTGGGTTACATGGGCTGATGCATAACTGACCATCTGTGGTAGTGGTCTTATCTCACCTTCCAGCAGGGTGGACGTGCTCACTTTGCTCCTAGAAAACCACTCATGGTGTGAAAAACATCAGACAGTATTTGAAGCCGAAACCAAAATCGCTTTCAAAGTTCTTAGATGCCAGGGAGAGCAGCTCTGTGAATACAAAGATTAAAGGGGGGAAAAAAGTCCATTTTAAGAAAATTAAATTTCCTTAAACCCACAGGATAAGTTTTAAGAGGTTAAATCAATACTAAATTCAAAAATTTGGGGTGCCTGAGTGGCTCGGTTGGTTAAGCCTCTGACTCTTGATTTCAGCTCAGGTCACGATCTCATGGTTCATGGGATCAAGCCCCACGTTGGGCTCAGTGCTGACAGTGTGGAACCTGCTTGGGATTCTCCCCTTCTCCCTCTGTCTCTGCCCCTCCCCTGCTCTCTCTCTCTCTCTCAAAATACATAAACATTTAAAAAAATTATTTTTGCTTAAGTATCATTCTAAGAACACTCTAACCCAGCCTCTCAAGTTGTCATCTGTTTATGACCAGTTCTAGGAAACTAAGACAAATACCTATGAAAAGAGAAATGCAGGATGTATTATAAGGCTTATGGTATTTGATATCTATATTCTATCATTAAGCTTCACCTTTATTTCCTTTGTGTTAAGACAAGCCTCTCTCCTTGTTTATACATATTTTCTGTCTATATTTCAAAATCGTGAAAATATTTCATCCGTATGATTACTTTGTAAAGTCTTTGGTGCTCTAATCTCGCAAAAGCAAAGATCCTCAATAGAGTTTAAATATACATCAGAAGGCCGCTTAGGTGGCTCAGTCGACTTGGGCTCAGGTCATGATCTCACGATTCATGGCTTCAAGCCCCGCATCGGGGCAGACCCTGCTTGGGATTGGTGCTCTCCCTCTCTCTGCCCCTTCCCCTACCTCAAAGTAAATAGATAAACATTTAAAATAAATAAATAAATAAACAAACATCACACATGCTATATGGGTTAGAAATGAAATACCTATTAAAAATAAAATTCACAAGGACTTAGATTTTTGTATACTAAGGTTTATAACAGCATTATTCCCAATAACCAAAAGGTGGAAAGACCCAAGTGTCCGTGAACAGATGAATGGATAAACAAAATGTCACATACATATATAAAATAGGGCCGCCTGGGTGGCTCAGTCGGTTAGGTGTCCACTTGTTGGTTTTGGCTCAAATCATGATCTTACAGTTTGTGGGATCGATCGAGCCCCACATCTGGCTCCGTGCTGACAGCACAGAGCCTGCTTGGGAGTCTCTCTCTCCTTCTCTCTCTGTCCCTCTCCCGCTCGCACTCTCTCTCTCAAAATAAATAAACTTGAAAAAAATAGAATAATATTCAGCCCTAAAAAGGAATGAAATTCTGATGTGTGCTCCAACATGGACGAACCTTGAAGACATTATAGTGATTGAAACAAGCCAAATACAAAAGGACATATATTGTTGATTTCACTTTATATGAAATACCTAGAGTGGTCAAATCTGTAGAAACAGAAAGTGGAATGGAGGCTCCCAGGGGTTAGGGGAATGGGGAATGAGGAGTTATTGTTTAATGGGCACAGAGTTTCAGTTTTAGAAGGTGAGAAAGTTCTAGAAATGGATGGTGGTGATGGTTGCACAACACTGTAAATGTAGTTAGTACTGATCAACTGTAAAGCTAAAAAGGGTTAAATAGTAAATTTCAGTTATGTATATTTTACCACAATAAAAAAAAATCAAATGCATTCAGGCCAAATATGAACAATGCTCGGATGTTTCCTTGTGTTCCAGTGTCCTAATGGGACATAATTATAGGGGGAGAAAAATCGGCTCTGGGTATCGTATAATGTGCATCCGTGTACAGAATAATGAGCCATCGTACCAAAAGAGCAAAATCCTGCCTTGATTCTTGCTACAAATTCTAACATTGGTTGAACCAGATCTTTTTTCTTTTTTTTTTTTTTAAGTGAAAGAATGATTGTTTTGAAGGAAGAAGGGGCTGGCAATGTGTGTTGTAACAAATATCCATTGTGTTGTTTCTTGCTGGCCTTTTTCCTTCTACGGCCAGACATTTCTTAAATGTGTGTATCCTGAAGAATTAAATAAAATACATTCAAAAGTGAGCAAGACTTGAAATTATATTTCGTTATTGCTTCCCCTAAGCAGAACTTTCATAAACCGTACGTGGCTTTTACAACTGAACCTGTTCAGAAGTGTGGGCACAATATTGGATTTTGCTTGTTTTCTCATCTGTGCCCTAAACTGAGACTGGCGGTAACTGTTACCCAGAGACGCTGCTATTTTAATTATAGTGTCATGGGTTAATCATGATTGACTGCAAGTGAAGACCAGATTAGACTTTAAGAAAAAAATTTTCTTTTAATGTTTATTTATTTTTGAGACAGAGAGAGACAAACAGAACGCAAGTGGGGAAGGGCAGAGAGAGAGAGGGAGACACAGAATCCCCAGCAGGCTCCAGGCTCCGAGCTATCAACGCAGAGCCCGACGCGGGGCTCGAACTCACAGACCGTAAGATCATGACCTGAGCCAAGTCAGATGCCCAAACAACTGAGCCACCCAGGTGCCCCCAAGACCAAATTAGACTTAGGCTCTTCCGAATCACAAACTTACAATGTGTATTTTTAATAAACAAGGCTAATTTCATTTAAAAGCATGATTTTTAGGGGTGCCTGGGTGGCTCCGTTGGTTAAGCGTCTGGCTTCGGCCCAGGTCATGATCTCGCAGTTCGTGAGTTCTAGCCCCGC
Source organism: Prionailurus viverrinus (assembly GCF_022837055.1). NCBI lineage: Eukaryota > Metazoa > Chordata > Mammalia > Carnivora > Felidae > Prionailurus > Prionailurus viverrinus. The sequence goes on from NC_062564.1 coordinate 26,481,845, forward strand.
GTCAGGGTCTGTGCTGGCAGCTCAGAGCCTGGAGTCTGTTTCGGATCCTGTGTCTCCTGCTCTCTCTGCCCCTCCCCAGCTCATGCTCACACTCTGTCTCTGTCAAAAATAAACAAACTTAAAAAAAATTTTTTTAAGCATGATTTTTATTTTTTGTTATATATCAGTATACGTATTGGTGTGTCAGTAATGAAGTGCATCTGTTACAGAAAATCAGGAAATACATGTAGGCCTAATAAATACTAGGGGCCCGTAGGGTGTAAAGGTCGCATGGAATTCTATCAAAGAAGCCCGGCAGACTGACATGTCACCTCTGTGCTGTGCTGATTCTGTTCCCTTTGCTGCACCCCATGTCCTTACAGGTGCACCCCCCCCCCAGCCTTCTCTGGGCTGCTTTATTCTCCTAGGGGCCACTCTTGTACTGTGTCACCCAGATTTCCTGCCTTCTGGGTGTGTACGGCCAATGGAAGGACTGGCCAACCCTGCATGTCCAGTGTCCCAAAGAAGTAATTACTTCCCTGCGGAAATACAGTGTCTTATTTGGGGTTCTTTCAAAAGCAGATCTTCAAACAAGGACTTGAATGCAAGTAGTTTATTTGGGAGGTGATCCCAAGAAACAGGGGCATAGAAGTGAGAGGGAGAAACATGGAAGAGAAGAAAACAAACAACAGTGTATTATCAAGTCAGTCACTCTCCCGGACAACTGAGGTTTAATCTTTGTGTTGGAATTGGGGGTGTAGCAGGCAGGCAGATGTGAATGCCACTGGTTTGGCCACCCCAGACGATCTTCCTGTCTGTATGGAAACACAGGACATCAATATGACTGGCGTATGTGTGCAAAGAGCAGAGACCCTATGTCATAGGTAGTCTCAAGGTTTTGCTGTTTGATAAGGACACCGATGAACATAGCTTCAATGATTGGGATAAATAATCCTAGAAGTATTCAGTGTTTAAGGAGTTTTACCAACACACACACATATAATATATATACACACACCCGTGGAGAAAAACACTTTGTTTGAACAGAGCAACTATGCACAATTTGCCATGGTCTTTCCAATCTTGATCTGTATATATATGGTTTTTAAACCGTTGTGGTCAACATGTTGAATATTTCATGAGTGACCTCAGACAGACCATTTCAGTTCCTCTCGTCTGGTTTTTACCAGCAGATGGAGAGAATTTCTTCTATTGCACAGGGCTATTGTAAAGAATAAATGAGGCAGTGTAACATAAAGCCAATTTGTAAACTCCACAATGTGTAAAATTATGAGGCATAATAATAATCACACATGATTGCTTCTTACACGCTTTTTTCTATATCAGTTCTAATGGTCACATATGATTCTAACTGCTTCTTGGCCATCATAAATAGAGTTGATTATAAACATCTCTGCATGATTAGCATTTTTTCCCTTCTGAAGTATTTCCTTAGGATGAATTCCTGGAAGTGGAATAACTGGGTCCAAATAGTTGGAACATTCTTCTTTAGATGATATACATCTTCTTAGTCCAAAAAAACCCGCAAAACTAAAAAACAAAAACCACTTCAAAACCAAAAAATGAGTTAATTATGATGCACCACAGTTCAGATGAATTAAAAACTAAATTTAATCCTGGTGGTGATAACAACTCAGCGCATATAAAACCATCTCATCATAAGTTTCAAATCAATTTTCTCCAATCCTGGAAGATGTCTTCCAAAGGCTAAAAAATCCTCTTTTTGGAATGTGGCAGGATAGCGTATGAAATTCAAGGACCGTGACCTGGTAACATTCTTTTCCAGTTTTAGCAACCTCTGTTTACAAGAGACCCAGTTTTTGAAGGATAAATTTCTTCCCATCCAGGGCTTCAGGCACCTTTTTGTTCAGTTGATTTAGATACAGAGCAAAGTAATTCTGGTAAAGAGTGATTTAGTACACAGATTCTAGGTTACAGTCGGGGAGATGAATTCTGTGTTGCATGTATATAAAATATGAAAATATATTCTTCATGATCTGTTCCAATTTTCTGGAAGTATTATCTTAATATTTATAAAGTATATGCAGATTCCTAGACTCCTGAACTATAAATGCTCTTACCAGCTATTATCTGCTACCATTTGTGGAGGCTTAAACGCTCAGATTGGCAAGAGTTCTCTCTGCCTAAATGATTCTTTTTGGAATTGAAATGTTGCTTTCCTCTGGGCCATTTCTTTAGGGACGCCTGCAAGAATCAAAGAGAAATATCTGACCAAACTCATACGGTTCAGCAAAAACTTTCCCTATGTTTCAGGGGAATACTTACATCATTAATCAAGGGACCAATGTCACTGATCATTAAATGATTAGCTCTACAATCATTTTGTTTCTCCAGATACTTTTGAAAAATGCCTTGAGAGGGAGTTGAGAAGAGGTATGATAGAAAAGTACTGGCTAAGAGGTAGATTTGATTTATTGTGTCAGCTTTGCCACTAACTAGCTATCTAACCAGATCTAAGTTACTTCACCTACTTGAGCCTTAATTTCTTCAACTACAAGGTTGAATCGAACAAACATTCTGTGATGCTGTATGGAGCCCAGGCCTTTCTCCCCAGCCCGGCTCAGGACGTAGTAATCTTCTGAATCTTCTGGGGGCCAAATAACTAAGAAAAGTCTTCCAAATGTATCATTGCTGTTGCATTGCATTTGTGTGGGTGTCGGTGTCCGTGGAGGGGTGGGTGAGAAGAGAGATCTCCATGTCTCTGCATAGCAGGGGCTGAACAACAGGTTGAAAAAACAAAAAAACCCACTGTGCTCTGCTGTGTTTGGGCAAACAGGATTCAGGCCACCTTGACCTCGTGGTCCCACAGAGATTGCCAGGAAGCCTGCAAAGTCCGTCCAGTGCTGCTGAGACAGCATGCTTGGTGTAGCCGAGAGGAAGCTAGAAGGAACAGGGCAGAGAGGTAACGCCAGAAAGGGGCGAGGGTGCGGCATGTACTAAGTGCTGAATTAACATCAGCTTTGTTGTCATCATAGCACTCTCAGAAATCCCTCCATTCGCCAGTGGAATTATCTAGGGAGGGAAGAAAGCCCTTTAACTAACTTCACTGCAGGTTCATTAATACTTAAAAAAAAATTGTAATACTTCTCCTTGTTGTTAATAAGGCATTAAAGTCCCTTGCAGATTCAGATTCCGGCAGTTGTTTATTTAGGTGTTCCCTCTGTGTTTCTCGGGCATTGCTGTTGAATCCCAGGCATGCAGGTGGTTGAACAAGGTACGGTCGTGAACGTGGAGGGAAAGCAGGTGCCAGGGCGGCCGGGTCCACCTGCGCTTCCTGCCCCGCATCCCAGGCCCTGGTGGTGTCCAGCCGACCTAGCAGCTTGGCCGGCCTGCTCTGTGCGCCTCTGCACAAGCCCCTCACAGCCACGCTCTCATCCATCCCTGAAACCTCTCTGCCCCTGCCTGCTGGTCTAGGTGTGCGGCCCTCTGCTTCTCCCCACGGCCCTGCGGGCCCTCGAGGGCCGCTTGCCCCTTTCCAGTTGCCCCTCCCCGGCTCTCTGCCCAGAAGGTTCTTGCCCTGCTCCCTGGCCTAGTAAACGCGTCCACCTGCCACCCTTCGAGACTCAGCTAAAATGTCTCTTCTAGGTACTGTATTGCTTCCTCCTTTGAGTCACCTCACAGACAAGAAAATACTATACACACAGGACGCTGGGAGTTTCTTGGGGTCATTATTATTATTTTGATTTTTAAATTTTGAGCATAATACCAGGCAAATGGGTGCTCAGGAAATGCTGAATACGCATTGAGACCTGCGTTTCAATAAGCTCAGCTCCAATTCCTGTTTAGAACAAGGTGGGGGAAGGGGTTTAAATGACACAAACGTTTTTTGAATAAAAAAACAGGTTTGTAAACTGACATGGGGGGATTTATATTAAACCATGTTTGCAGGGGTGCCTGGGGGGCGTAGTGGGTTAAGCGTCCGACTCTTGATTTTGGCTCAGGTCATGATCTCACGGTTTGTGAGTTTGAGCCCCAGGTCGGGGCTCTGTGCTGACAGTGTGGAGCCTGCTTGGAATTCTCTCTCCCTCTCTCTCTCTGCCCCTCCCCGACTTGGGCTCACTCTCTCTCACACACAAAATAAATACACTTTAAAAATAACTACAACATGTTTGTAAAATGGGACCAGATGACCTAGACTCCCTTTCAGTTTCAAAGATCTTCTCTAAGAGGAAATTCCCTCAACTCCCCGCCCCCAACACCCCACCCCATGAATTTCTTTTGTACTTTCTATCAACCATGAATCTATTTAGGTTAACAAGTTACTCTTTTAAAGTCTTTATTCCCTGCTAGGAAGGCTGAGCCATGTTTACCCCTTCCCGCCCATTTCTCTAAATCAAATTCCTCCTACAGAGAGCTATGTTCTGGGGATGGTGAGTGGCGGACAAGCACATTTTGAAGGGGAAGGCTCTTTCCTGGCATCTGAATCACATCCCTAATGCTAATTAGTGCTCCTGAGCTGTAAACCACTCTTGGCCCAAATTCCTGGCCCGTGCAAAGCCAGTCTCTGTAGTGTAGAGAGCCTGGGCATCCTTGCCAGACAAAGCTAGTTTTAAATCCTGGCTGTCACTTGCTGGCTGTCTGACTTTGGGTAAGTTGTCTAACTTAGCAGAGCTTCTATTTTCTCGCCCGTAAAATGGTGATAACAACAGTAAAAGCCCCATAAATTGCTAAGAGCGTTAAATGAAATGATGCGGCTAAGGTTGTCGTATAGCACAGAAATGGTAATTACTGTATTTCTGCATGACTCTGGGCTCCCTAGCCTTCCCAGGAGTGGGTGTGGATCGGTGGGTTATTGAGTCTTGCTCTGAATTGGGGATGGTGGGGGCCGGGGGGGTGGTTTTGGTCATGGGACAGGAGGCCTGGGGGATACTCAGGTATGGCACAAGGTGGAACCCTGAGGTGTCATCTGCTGGGGCTGCCGCATTCCCAAAGATCCGGGACAACCATAATCCACAGCCTGCGTGAGGGGGTGCCGGCCGATTAGATTCGGCGGTCTACTCCCTTTTCCGGTGAAAGCGGATAAATCTTTCCCAATTCTAGCTCTCTGAACTAGGGAAGGCCACTGCATTTTCTAGAGCTGTAAAACACACAGAAACTTTTCTTTTCGACATTAAATCAAATACCAGAATCAGTTTTGCATCTGTAAATAACCTTTCTCCCTTTTGGAAGTGGAGCCCATGGAGGATTATCTCTCAATTTATCTCTCAAAGTAGGTTAATTCTGAGCAGCTACCCCTGAGCCCCATCTCACACATGTCGAGTGACGATCTCTGAGATGGGCATGGAGAAACTACGTTAAATCACGTCCTCCACGTAATCCCGATGCACCCTGAACGCTTGCTTCTTCCAGTGTGCAACCTGGGGAGCCGTTATCGGCATCACCTAGGAGCTTAGAAGAAAAGCAGAACTTCAGGCCTTGCCCCAGACCTAACCAGTCTGCAATTAAAAACAAACAAACAAACAAACAAAAAACTGTGCTAAAATATACACAGCACAAAATTTATCATCTTAACTTTTTTTTTTTACCATCTTAACTATTTTTTTTTTAATTTTTTTTTCAACTTTTTAAAATTTATTTTTGGGACAGAGAGAGACAGAGCATGGACGGGGGAGGGGCAGAGAGAGAGGGAGACACAGAATCGGAAGCAGGCTCCAGGCTCTGAGCCATCAGCCCAGAGCCCGACGAGGGGCTCGAACTCCCGGACTGCGAGATCGTGACCTGGCTGAAGTCGGACGCTTAACTGACTGTGCCACCCAGGCGCCCCCCATCTTGACTATTTTTAAGGGTGCCTTTCTGTAAAGTGCCTTCACATTGTTATGCAAGCAGTCTCCAGAACTCTTTCCCTCTTTCAAACTAAAACTCTATACCTATTAAAACAAATTTCCATATTTCCCTCTGGCACAACTCAGAATCTGCATTTTGTTTTATTTTATTATTATTTTTTAATGTTTTATTTATGTTTGGGAGAGAGAGACAGGGTTCAAGCAGGGGAGGGGCAGAGAGGGGGAGACACAGAATCTGAAGCAGGCTCCAGACTTCAAGCTGTCAGCACAGAGCCCAACGTGGGGCTCAGACCCATGAACTGAGAGATCATGACCTGAGCCGAAGTCAGATGTTCAACCGACTGAGCCACCCAGGCGCCCCAGCAGAATCGGCATTTTAACAAGATCTCCAGGTGGCGCTCTCTCTAAATAAATAAACATTTAAAAAAAAAAAAAAAAAGATCTCAGGGCACCTGGGCATCTGACTTAGGCTCAGGTCATGATCTCAAGGTTCGTGGATTCAAGCCCCTGCATTGGGCTCTGTGCTGACAGCTCAGAGCCTGGAGCCTGCTTCGAATTCTGTGTCTCCCTCTCTCTCTACCCCTCCCCTTCTCGCGCTCTGTTTCTCTATGTCTCTCAAAGGTGAATAAATTCTAAAAAAAAAAAAAAAAAAAATTAAGAAAAAAGGATCTCCAAGTGGTTCATATGCCTACTAAAGATCGAGAAGCACTGCCCTAAATATGAGACTGTAGGTAATAAAATCAGGAGCCCTAGAGAGTTTACTGAAGCAACCACGCCTCCTGCGTGGGCGAGGCAATGGAAAGCAGCCAGCAGAACAATGACAAATCCCTCTAGACAGTTGTGATGCGTGCTCAAGTCTGAGAACCTCTGTTCTATACTAGAACCTTCTGAGAACTTTAAAAATTCATGACTGAGACCCATGCCAAACCAGCTCACTCTAGTCCTTAGAGGCAGGGCCCAGGCATCTGTATTTTTTAAATCGCCCAGTGATTCTGATAACTTAGGTTTCAGAGCCACTGATCTGGAGGGATGAAAGAGGTTAACAGGATAAAGTGGACTTCACGACAGTGTGCGGCCATTAGAGGGGAATAGTGGCCTCAGGGAAGGCCTCCTAACTGTGACTCCATTTTAGATCTGCCCAGCTACCCTGAAATGAGTGATTGCTCTGGGGAGCTTAAAAAAAAAAAAGCTGTGTTTGTGAAAAGATATAGTTATCTTACTAGAAGCTCTAACACTTTAGATGCAAAAACCCCTCCCCCTCCCCTCCCATTGCTTGCCATTATTTCCTATCGTGGTGCTCTGTTTATTTTCTTGCTGGCGTTTACCACAATTAGCAATGATCGTTGAGAGTGCTTCCTCTCACTAAAGCTACGGCTCCATCTGTGCAAGAGGCAGGTTCATGGCTCCTGCTCCCCGCTCCCTCTCAGAGGCCCTTGATAAATATTTGAGTGAGTGAAATACATGTACTAATCAACCCTGCTATGCCACCAAATCACTTCTCAACCCGTGGCCACAGACCAACTGAGTGTAATATAGAAAGAGGGGAAGGGCACCTGGGTAGACCAGTGGGTTAAGCGTCCCACTCTTGATTGTGGCTCAGGTCATGATCTTTCGCTTTGTGAGTTCAAGCCCCACCTCGGGCTTTGTGCTGACAGTTCATAGTCTACTTGGGATCCTCTCTCCCTCTCTCTCTGCCCCTCCCCTGCTTGTGCGTGCTCTCTCTCTCTCAAACTAAATAAAAATAAAATATTTAAAAGAGAAAGGGGAGTGGTCTTCTGACTGAAAGGGACTGCTGAACTGTCAGGATTTAGGGAATGATATGGTGATGGGGGGGAATGGGGGTCTGCACTGAGCAGTCAAGGTCAGTGGTGGTGAGTTTCCCAGGTGGAAGAGACCCGTGCAGGTGGCAGTGCAGACTGATTCATTGGGTGAAGTTAGAATTCTTAGATGGATAATAGGGACTTAGAGCTGATGACATCTGAGTATATAAATGTGACCTCGTCCAGAACGTCCCAGCTGGTGAGGCTTGGTTGACAATGCATTTATGCAGCCCTCCATGAAGAATTCTGTACTGAAACAGCATAGATTTTGGAACAGACCTGCATTCAAATCCTGCTCCCCCTCCTGACTGGCTGTTCAACCATGGAAAATTACTTATGTGCACTTTAGCTTCCTCCTCTGAAAACGGGATAGCAATATTTACCCTGTAGTTTATGTACAGCACCTGGTACAGTGCCTGACACATAGAAGCGCTCGATAAATGTTAACTCCCTGATCTGCAGTCTGGATCTCCTTACCCATTCTTTTTTTTCTTTTAATGTTTATTTATTTTTGAGAGAGAGACACAGAATGTGAGTGGGGGAGAAGCAGAGAGAGAGACACACACAGACTCCAAAGCAGGCTCCAAGCTCTGACCTGTCAGTACAGAGCCTGACGTGGGGCTCGAACCCATGAACTGTGAGATCTTGACCTGAGCCAAAGTCAACCGACTGAGCCACCCAGGTGTCCCTCCTTACCCATTCTTTTTAAAATCCTTTTTTCCTGGGGTGCCTGGGTGGCTCAGTCGGTTGAGCTTGCGACTTCGGCTCAGATTATGATTCCACGGTCTGTGAGTTCCAGCCCCACGTTAGGCTCTGTGCTGACAGCTCAGAGCCTGGAGCCTGCTTCGGATTCCGTGTCTCCCTCTCTCTCTGACCCTCTCTCAAAAATGAATAAATGTTAAAAATAAATAAAATCCTTTCTTCCTGTAGTCATACTCTTAACCGCCTATCACTAGAACCACACGCAGTCCCTTGTAGCACTTACGTTCCGTACCATGTGATGGGGAACAAAATCGCACAGTGACTTGCGGACTGTCTTCCATCATTACATGGAGAGAGTTTTTGTATAGCGAATACACGAAAAGTTGAAGGATTTATTTAACTTATTTCCAAGTCCAAATGGAAGTGACTTTTGGAATGAGAACCTTCTGTTATTTCTGTCCTCCAGCACTGAATTCTGTAATGAGACACACAGAGCTGATACACACTTTCTGGATCTTGGTAGACACAGTGGTTCAGAAAGAGAGCAGTGGTTGCTCCTTGAATATTCTGCACCTCCCAAGCAAGCTCTCCACAAATACAGCCCATCCGTGCATTGCCGACACTGAATCCACCTGAGTTCTTATGATCTACTATACTGACTGGAACAGGTTTTACTCTTTTATAGTCAGATTTTTAAAAATGTTTATTTAGGGGTGCCTGGGTGGCTCAGTCAGTTAAGCGGCCAACTTCGGCTCAGGTCATGATCTCTCGGTCCGTGAGTTCGAGCCCCGCGTCGGGCTCTGTGCTGACAGCTCAGAGCCTGAAGCCTGTTTTGGATTCTGTGTCTCCCTCTCTCTGACCCTCCCCTGTTCATGCTCTGTCTCTCACTGTCTCAAAAATAAATAAAACGTTAAAAAAAATTTTTTTTTTAAAGTTTATTTTTGAGAGAGAGAGCGAGGGAGAGCATGAGCGGGGAGGGGCAGAGAGAAGGGGACAGAAGATCCAAAGTGGGCTCCCGCAGTGACAGCAGCGAGCCCGATGTGGGCCTTGAACTCACAAACCCTGAAATCATCACCTGAGCCAAAGTTGGACTCTCAACCGACTGGCCCACCCAGACGCCCCTTTTAATAAGAATTTTATGTGCTTTAACTTTTAACAGAATTCAAAGTAACCGTATCATGAAAAGAGATACAGCATCTTTACATCATCATGATGTTATTTATATTAAGAAAATGGCAGAGAATGTAAATTTCTTCCCCCAGTCGAATCTCCCCTTTTCCTTCAGTAACAGATGCCAAGTTTTTGGTTGGTATATTGAAGTCCAGTTAAAAAATGGCCTTTTTTAGTCTCATTTGCAGTTGACTGTGTCAGATGACTGGGTAGTTGCCATAGAGATACAAGTAAAAGTACTGGGTGGTACTTCTGGGGGAACATCCTTATAAAGAGAGTGTTGTGTGTTTATTCGTCCTCCTCTGTTGCCAGCCTGGAACAAGGATGAGATGGCTGGAGCAGCAGTTACCTTCTTAAACTATGTGTACTAGGCCAAACCTTGGAGACCGTAGAGCTGATAGCCAGAATGACACTGAGTCCTTTACAAATTTGGAGCATCTTGCCCCGACAACCTCAAGCTGCTTACCTGTCAAACCCCTTTGCAAAAGAAGGTAGCCAACTGCTCTATGCTGAATGTAAACGCTTACATTAGCTGAACCTAATTTGAACGTATGCAAGATATAGTTAAATTATACTTCTTTCACATTTAACTCACATGCGTGAGATTTAATCACATATAATTAATGCACTGATTCCATAATGATGAAATAAGTTGTTGTCTACTGGTTGTACTGAACTGCTGACTGAATGTAGCATTTTGACTTACAGTGAAAAATAAAAAAAGGTTAAGATGCTTAAAAAAGAATAGCCGATCCAAAAGTCAATTTTAGACAGCAGTCAATAGCCCTAAGCTTCTCTGGACACCAAAGATTACTCCTTAAGGAAAACATATGCAAAGAAGCACCATGCTCTAGTTAAAGTAAAAGAATTGCTATTGATTTGGTAGATTTTATGAGCAATTTTTATCTGTCTTAAGTTTTAAACAGATTTTAGACTCATTTATTATGCTAGAGAATTTTCAAAACTAATAAGAAACAGTCTTGTGCTAGAAACACGTATATGTAATTTTTTTTGGTCTTTGCTTGTTGTTGGAAAATGAGCAGAGTAGGAGACAAACAGAGCTTGGAGACTAAGGAAGATATAACTTAGAGGGAAAGAAGTGGAAAATGATGATACTGGTCAGTAGGAAAAGTGAGAAAAGTAGAACTTGGAGGAAGATAATGATAGAGTGTGTCCCATTGGCTGGCTGGCATGATAGCTACTACTTGAAAAATGGATTTCTTGTACAAAGCCCATGAACGATCTCAATCGGAGAACAGGTATAGAAACACAGGGAAGGTTGTCCTGGGTTATAGGTGAGGGAAGGGATTGCTATAAAGGAATGGCATCCTATTATCTTTTGGATAATAGAAAAGTATAAAGTCTCTACACTCCAACAGCCCAAGATAACCACAGTTGGCCATAATAATGTGTGTCATGTATGTAAATCTCAGGGAGTGGTTCAGGTTTTGTATGTCACACTTGCGCTGCTTTGGAGAACCTCTTTTACAAAAAAAATACAAAATTAAGTTCATGGTCTTGGAAGAGATCCATGTAAGCAAGAGTTCCTGAGTTGTAAACTTTGTTAGCTTCACTGTAAACCCAACTCTAGTCATTATTTATATTGTACTTTATTTAAAAAAAATTTTTTAATGTTTATTTCTTTTTGAGAGAGAGAGAGAGAGAGACCGACGGAACACGAGTGGGGGAGGGGCAGAGAGAGAGGGAGACACAGAATCTGAAACAGGCACCAGGCTCTGAGCTGTCAACACAAAGCCCTTCACGGGGCTCGAACTCATGAACCATGAGATCATGACCTAAGCAGAAGTCAGATGCTCAACCGACTGAGTCACCCAGGTACCCCTATATTTTAAAAAATAATCAAAACAGGGATCATAATATAAATACTCTTCTGTCAACTTGTTTCCCCTCAACTATACATCTTGGCTACCCATGCTTGTCAATACATATGATTCTAGTTCATCTTGTAAAATAATTTTGTGGTTATCCCAATATTCATTGTATACCCACCGTGCTCTTTAAGTTATTTCCATATTTGAACCTCTCACTGGGAGATGCTTTACATTACAGAGCCTAGAACACGATAAGACCTTTATGAAGAAATGCTTGTCCAATTGGTGGGTTGTTCTGAGATGTGTGATCTCTAGGTTTGACGGGATTAAAAGATGGTGATCTCTACTTTGAAGCTGCCCCTGGCCGGAGTTGTGAGAGGGAGAACGAAGCACCCCTATTCCTTCCTCCGCTGTCCTTCTTCTGTACAGCCTCCCTCTGGGCCACCTCCTCTGGGCCACCTCCCCTGGCTGTGGACTCCCAGCCTAGCTCTTAGTGAAGGATGATGAACCTCACCGAACAGGTTTGGCCAGAACCCAAGATGCCTTTTCAGGAATATGCTCTAGATATCAAAGCACTTTTACCTTTATAGGGGAAGTTTCCTGAACATTCTTTCCCCGGATCAATGACAGGAAAGTCCCAAACCTAAGACTTGAAAGACAGTGGCAATCTGAGGATCTTGAGTTCATTAAGCTGTTGTGAATTGGAAAAGCAGAGAATATTAAAAGTGAATGAAAATTTCACAAGATCAAGGAATGTGGGACTCTAGAAATAAGGTCTTCTTTATGTTCTTTTTTTAAAAAATTTATGTTTATTTATTTATGTTGAGAGAGAGAGCAAGCAAAAGCAGAGGAGGGGGAGAGAGAGAGAGAGAGAGAGAGAGAGAGAATATCCCAAGCAGGCTCCATATCATCAGCGTAGAGCCTGACATGGGGCTTGAACTCATGAACCGTGAGATCATGATCTGAACTGTGATCAAGAATTGGATGCTTAACCGACTGGGCCACCCAGGCACCCTGGTCTTCTTTATGTTCTTGTGATATAGGATGGGTAATGAGTATATCTACTTAAGCTGGGTCAAAAAACATAATCAGTTCATTTGTTCTCAGAGACATTCTCTAGAAATAATAAGCAGACTCAAAGTACCACCAGCAAAAGAATCAGTAGGTTTAAAATCTATCATCCCAATCAAGGCATAGAGTTTTGGTATTTTTAATGAGAAAATTTGTATGCCCACTTCCTTGAATAAATCCCTATGTGATTCATGAAAGATAGCAGAATATTAAGCCTATCAGTTTCTCCTTTTTCCAGCCGTGTGGTCTTCTAATATAAACTGGGACACTCTTCTCTATGGACTTAGGCATCTCCCCAGGCTCAGGAGAATCTAAGGGACCCAAGGACGAGTACTCAGCATGAAGGACAGTAGCTCCTTTCTACTTTCTCCGTTCTACACAGTTTTGCCAGGAGAAAGCTCTTGCTTTAGTAACAGTGCTCGTGTGCCTGTCAAGCAGATTTCAGTAACCAGATCACACATCTATCCCATAGTTGCCTCCAGGTCCTTGAGCTCTCTGGGCATCTCTTTTTGGTATCCCAGTTTTTCTGGAGCTAGGACCCTTGGTGGACATTGGTTGTTCACTAATCGTCACTTGTCCTCATTTCCTAATTAGCACTTATGTTGTTTTTCTGCTATTTTTACGGCTTTCCTATGAAGTCCTGACATTTCAGGAAAGCTGACCCCACCCGCAGCTCAAGAGGTGGACTCAGGTGGGCTGAAGGCCATCTGCCCGTGGCAATCCCTTGGTCAGTTCATCTGTTCAGGGATGTGCCTGTGACTCAGCAATATCAAGGAGCATCTCAGTCTCCTGCTTGCTTATAAGGCAGGGGCTAAGGTGTTCTATTGCACTGGATGCAAGCTAGAGAACATTTAGTTCTGATTGTAGCTGGCAAAACTAGTTACATATTCACCATTTTTTTCTGGATATACAGCTCGACCACACTTCCTGGCTCCCTTACAATTAGGTGTGGCCATGTGACTGAGTTTTAGCCAATGAAATGTGGCCAAATTGACGTCTTGCCACGTCTTGCCTGACCCCTCATGAGCGATCTTCCATTTTCTTTTTAATTTTTTTAATGTTTATTTTGATCTCTCTTAGAGAGAGAGAGAGAGAGAGAGAGAGAAAGCACAAGCAGGGTAGGGGCAGAGGGAGAGGGAGACACAGGATCCGAAGCAGGCTCCAGGCTCTGAGCTGACAGCACAGAGCCCGATGAGGGGCTTGAACTCACAAACCACGAGATCACCTGAGCCAAAGTCCGTCGCTCAACCGACTGAACCACCCAGGCGTCCCTGATCTTCCATTTTCTTTCCCTGTCTTCTCGCTAAATGGAGGACCACAGTGGAAGGAGCCTGAGTAAGCACGTGCAGCATATTCCCAAAGCTCTGGCTGGATAACTTCCAAGGACTACTGCTAGATGAGGAGCACTGGACTGAACACTTGCACGGGGAAACAAATTTGTACTGTGTGAAGTCACCACAATTTTGAAGTTATCAATGACAGTGTTAACCTTTCCTGATTAGTTCACTTCCTTACCTCTAAATCTTCCTTTTTATTACCCTATAAATCCTTTTTGTTGATTAAACATGTTTGGGTTGGGTTTTCTTCTTTTTTTAAGATATTTTATTTTATTTTATTTCATTTTGAGAGAGGGAGAGAGAGAGAGCGTGTGTGTGGGCAAGTGCACACACACACACACACACACACACACACACATACACACAAGCGAGGGAGAAGAAAAGGGAGAGGTGGAGAGAATCCCAAGCAGGTTCCATGCCCGGTGCAATGCCAGAGATGGGGCTTGATCCCACAACCATGTGAGATCATGACCCGAGCTGAAATAAAGAGTCAGATGCTCAAATGACTGAGCCACCCAGACACCCTTAGGTTGGGCTTTTCTATTACTACTTAGAACATGGTAGCTGACACAGTTCCTGCCTTGCATCCCATCTTATGAGTGCACGGTGACTTTTTGGTTATGTTATTGTTGTTTATTTGATTCAGTTCATTTCTGGCATTCAGTATCACCCAGCCTAAGGAGAGTGGAACTTGTTTGGTTAATAGCTTAACTAGCAATTTTGGTTAGGAGCTCAGCCTACTTTCTTCATTCATGACTAAAGTAAGTTTTTTTTTTTTTTCACAGCAATTTTTTCTCCAATCAGCAGACTGGGGATAATCACCACGGGCTCTCTGCAGCTAATGGTTAATTACTTAATGTTTCCTAATCACTTACTAAAGAACCTAGCAGCCAGATAGTTTAAAGAATAGCACAAGGTAAGAAAAAATGTAGATTTGGACGGGAGCAACTTATCCTTGCTTGCATGGGGGTGTATATTTCTCGATGACAAGATCAAAGCATCCACATTCCTTGTTCCCACAGTTTTCACAGGGACCAGGAGACCTGGGGGGCAAACGACAAAGGTCAATTATATAATCGTGTTTAGGTTTTGTCCTTTGCAGAGCATTGTCTAGAACAGCGTCCTTTGATAACAGGAAAGGTCACCCCTGTGTCATACCCACATTCGTAAACAAACCCACCTTGCTCAAGTACCACATTTAACCGCCAGCAAGTTCTTTGCTTTTTGCACCAGCCTTTCTTCCTCACATTTCTACTATTCCACCTAAGAAAACCTTCCTGTGCTACCTACTCCGTCTGTCTTAAACCAAGACCGCAGCCAACTCTTTTTAACCCTGCTTTCCATCCTTTCTGCCTCTATTTGCTTTGAGCATTAGAAGTACGGAAATGATTAAGATAAAATCTCCTTCCTCAAAGTCCTTGCAGCCTCGTGAAGGAGACACATACACCTATAATTGTAGTGAAATGTTGAAAGTGCTGTAATAGAGTTATCACATGGTGCTACGAGGCACAGAGACGAGCCACTTAGCCCAAGATGAAACCTATGGAGGCTTTCCGGGGAGAAATGATGTCTAAGCTGGACCACAAAAAGCTGAATACTATTTGGACATAAAACATGTTGCCAGAATCTGGTGGATGGAGGGATGTGCAGTTGACTCTTGAACGATGTGGGGGTTAGAGGTGCTGACCCCCTCCCTGCAGTCTAAATCCCCATGTAACTTTTGACTCCCCCCCACCCCGAAACTTAACTACAAATAACCTGTTGGCTGAAGCCTTACTGATCGCATAGTCAATTAACAGGTATTTTGTACGTTAGATGTATGATATCCTGTATTTTTTCAATAAAGTAAGCTACAGAAAAGGAAATGTTGCTAAGAGAATCGTAAGGAAGAGAAAATACATTTAGAGTACCGTATGGGGCAAAAACCTGCATGTAAGCGGATGTGCACAGTTGAAACCCGTGTCGTTTAAGGGTCGGCTGTACACAGAGTGGTAGAAGGTATAGGCGGTCAGAGCTCGGAAGGGGCATCCAATGAAAAATCTTTGAATTATTTATTCCTGTTAGAATATAAGTTCCTTGAGTGTAGAAACCTAATCTGTCTTATTGACTGATGTATCTTCAGTACCTACTACAGTGTCTGATACATAAGTGGTGCTAAATAAATATTCGTGGAACTGAGGGAATGCTTGGAGATAATGCCACCGGCGATGTGTGCCATATAAATCACTTTGGCAGTGGAAGCTGCCATGTGTGGAACCTGGGAGGGAAATGAGTCATGAGGCTCGCGCAATATTCCAGGTAGGGGATGAGAGCTCCATATGGCAAGTGAGAGCAGGATAAGGTAGAGGGGATGTATGTGAGAAATGGTTATAAAGAAAACTCAGCAGAACTTGGTAACTGGATGGAGGGAGACGAAAGAGAGACGAGGGTGACTGTCAGGGATGAAGAATACAGAGCAGAAGCAGGTTGGGCAGAGAGGATAAAATAGAAGAAAGCCACTGCCTGGAGTTTGCTTTTAATAAAATCTTTCTCCCACCGCCACCGATTATCATCCTTGACCCTCTTAGAGACTGCCTAGAAAGGTAACGCTCAAGTCACGTCCATGCTGTCATATTCATTCGAGCCACGTTTACATAATTTCGGAATTGTATAATTTATGAAATTCCAAGTTAGAATATATGTATATATTTTATTTTATTTTATTTTTTGCATGTAATTTATTGTCAAATTGGTTTCCATGCAACAGCCAGGGCTCATCCCAACAGGTGCCCTCCTCCATGTCCATCACCCACTTTCCCCTCTCCCCCACCCCCCCATCGACCTTCAGTTTGTTCTCATTATCTGAGAGAGCCACCCAGGTGCCCCCAAATTGTTTATTTAAATAAAAATAATCTCATGCTATGTTCTAATGATAAATAATGGACTTAATAAAGGAAAAAAGTTTATCTCCTTTAGTGGTTAGGGAAATTCTGTCTTCTCTGAAATAAAACCACTTTCATAAATTGTAATTTCAATAACATTGAAATTATACACACACACACACAAGCACACATAACATATATATATATACACTTACCAAGAATTTCAGGGAGTCAAAAATATGAAAAATATAAAACAGAGGGAAAAGACCTGGAAGATATAGTGAGAAGGTCTAACATACATAACATTCAAAGTTATTGAAATTATAATTTATGAAAGTGGTTTTATTTCAGAGAAGACACTATTTCCCTAACCACTAAAGGAGATAAACTTTTTCCTTTATTAAGTCTATTATTTATCATTAGAATGTAGCATGAGATTATTTTTATTTAAATAAACAATTTGAAGGCACCTGGGTGGCTCAGTTGGTTAAGTGGCCAATTCTGGATTTTGGTTAAGGTCATAATTCCAGGATGTGAGATAGAGCCCTGTGTTGGACTCTTGTACAGAGCATCAAGCCTGCTTGAGAGTCTCTCTCTCTCCCTCTCTCTCTCTCTCTCTGCCCCTCTCCCCTGCACCCCCCGCCCCTGCCATACTGTCTCTCTCACTAAAAGTAAAAAAAAAAAATTTTTTTTTTTTTTTACTTTTCCATAAGAGACTCTTAAATACAGAGAACAAACTGAGGGTTACTGGAGGGGTGTTGGGTTAGGGAATGGTCTAAATGGGGGATGGGTACTAAGGAGGGCACTTGTTGGGACGAGCACTGGGTGTTGTATGTAAGGGATGAATCACTAAATTCTCTTCCTGAAATCATTATTACACTATGTGTTAACTAACTTGGATTTAAATTTAAAATAAAAAAAATTTAAATATGAAATTTGGATGTGTTCTTAATCTGACATGTAAAGGAGTTTTTATTTATTAAGTTAATATTTAGTTCACAAATGACACACTTCTTTCTCCTCCATTTTACTTTCTTTGGTTTTTAGTATTAGTGAGTTATAGCCTCCGCGAATGATCAAAATATGGGACACGGCATCTTTTGATTCATGACTTTCAAGTAATATTATATATGGTTAAAACCTAACTCTATTAGTCACCTGTTTATATTTTGTTAATTGTGATATCACATAAATATAATAGACAAATGTAGGAATAAAAAATTAAATGTTAAAATGAATCTCTGAGGGGCGCCTGGGTGGCGCAGTCGGTTAAGCGTCTGACTTCAGCCAGGTCACGATCTCGCGGTCCGTGAGTTCGAGCCCCGCGTCAGGCTCTGGGCTGATGGCTCGGAGCCTGGAGCCTGTTTCCGATTCTGTGTCTCCCTCTCTCTCTGCCCCTCCCCCGTTCATGCTCTGTCTCTCTCTGTCCCCCCCAAAAAATAAATAAACGTTGAAAAAAAATTTTTTTTTTAAAATAAAATGAATCTCTGAATCTCTCCATCCAGCTTAAAAATAAATACCAATTAGATTTAAAAATACACTGTGGAGGGCACTTGTTGGGATGAGCACTGGCTGTTGTGTGTAAGCCAATTTGACAATAAATTATATTAAAAAATAAATAAAAGTAATTTTTTGAATAGAAAATAATACATATTTGTTGCAGATATTTCAGAAAGTGTAGAAAAGAATAAGGAATAGGAAGAAAACGCATCTATGCTATTATTACCCAAAGGCAATCAATATAGCATTTTTATATGCTTCCATCAAATATTAAAACAAAATTTTTCTTTTAAAAAAAATTTTTTTTTCAACGTTTATTTATTTTTGGGACAGAGAGAGACAGAGCATGAACGGGGGAGGGGCAGAGAGAGAGGGAGACACAGAATCGGAAACAGGCTCCAGGCTCTGAGCCGTCAGCCCAGAGCCTGACGCGGGGCTCGAACTCACGGGCCGCGAGATCGTGACCTGGCTGAAGTCGGACGCTTAACCGACTGCGCCACCCAGGCGCCCCAAAACAAAATTTTTCTTAATGTTTATTTTTGAGAGAGAGAGAGACAGAGCATGAGTGAGGAAGGGGCAGAGAGAGAGGGAGACACAGAATCCAAAGCAGGCTCCAGGCTCTGAGCTGTCAGCACAGAGCCTAACGTGGGGCTTGAACTCACAAACTGCGAGATCCTGACCTGAGCCAAAGCCAGACACTTAACCAGCCGAGCCACCCAGGCACCCCAACTTCCATCAAATGTTTCTTTGCTGAAAATTATAGTATAGAAAAAATTTATATCTTGCTTTTTCTTCTTAATATTAGATCATAGGTATTTTCTTCTGTTACTACTATTCTAGACATCGATTTTTAATAGCTGCAAAATATTCCATTGTATGACTGAATTACAACTTCTAATTTTTTTCTAACATTTATTTATTATTAAGAGACAGAGAGAAACAGACCACGAGCATGGGAGGGGCAGAGAGAGGGAGAGACACAGAATCCGAAGCAGGTTCCAGGCTCTGAGCTGTCAGCACAGAGCCAGACATGGGGCTTGAACTAATAATAATCCTTATTTCTTTAAATATTGCGTGTTCCCTATTCTCTCTTTCCTCACCTTCTGGGATTTTGATCAAATGTATGTTAGCTATATATTTGATAATTCTAAGAGATTATCATACATTTTTAGGTGTAATAATGATATTGTCATTCTTTTGTTTTAAGAGTCCTTAGTGTTGGGGTGCCTGGGTGATTCAGTGGGTTAAGCCTCCAATACTTGATTTCAGCTCAGGTCATGGTCTCACAGTTTATGAGCTGGAGCCCCACATCAGGTTCTGGGCTGATAGCATGGAGCCTTCTTGAGTTTCTCTCTTTCCCTCTCTCTCTGCCCCTCCCCTGTTCATTCTCTCTCTTTCTCTCTCTCTCTCTCAAAATAAATAAACTTAAAAAATATTTTTTTTAAAGAGTCCTTATTGTTAAAAGATAATTTTTTTTTTTTGGTGAAAAAACTTATATTTAGACATAGCCAGCTGGGCTCAGTTTAGATGATCCCAATTTTGTTGGCAACATCCAAAACATGATAGTCGGAGCCAAACATATGCCTTCTCCTCTCCATTGAGCCTGGTCAGGGTGTTGACTAGGCCATGTCCATGTCAAAGAGCTTCTTCACTGCCTATTTGATCTGGTGCTCGTTGGCCTTGATGTCTACAATAAACACAAGTATGCTGTTGTCTTCTGTTTTCTTCACAGCTGAAGACAGTCAGGGGGTCAGGATGAACTGATGGCATAGTGGTGAAGCTTCTTTCCCCTGATGGCACTCTTGGGCTGCCTCGGGAGATGCAGTGTCTTGGGCCTTCAGAAGGTGGGCAACATTTGGATTTTCTTTATTGGTGACTGTTGATGTCTTCCAGCACTGTAAAGCCTTTGCTTTGGCTTTGGCTTTGGGAAGGGCAAGGGCTTTCTTCTTTGCTTTTGGCACCATCTTTAAGAAAGGGAAGATGTATAATTTGTAAATGTGTGTTGGATCTCTCTGTCTCTTCCAGTTCTCTTCTCTGTGCTTTGTGTTGTCCATATTTTTGACTCCCTGTTCTAAATTCTTGATAGTATATTCTGAGCTCTTTTCAGTCCACTAATCTTCTATTGTATCCAATCTACCACCAAAGATGTTCATCCAGATATGTATGTGTATAATTTATAATAAATATATAGAGATTTGACAATATATATGCATTCTGTTTGGTCCTTTTTAAAAAAAAAAAAAAGTTTATTTATTTATTTTTAAAGGGGTGGAGAGGGGCAGAGAGAGGGAGAGACAGAATCCCAAGCAGGTTCTGCACCATTCGCACAGAGCTCAACGTGGGGCTCAATCTAATGAATCGTGAACCTGAGCCAAAATCAAGAGTTGGATGCTTCACCAGAGCCACCCAGGCACCCCCAATCTATGTTATTTTTATAGTTCCTGCAAATATTTTCAATTTTGTCATTTATTTATTTAAACTGGGTAAGTGAAGTCATTTTATAATGAGCCTGAGAATTCTGATGCTTGAAGTCTGCATAGCCATTTTCTTCTGCTGTTTCTGCTGGTTCTTCCTCGTGTTGTCTTACCCTCTTGTGTGCCTGGTTACCTGTAACTGGGTATTTGCCATTGCCCTTGACAACTGCATGTGAGGTTTTCCTCAGGCCTAGACTCTCCTCCTGGGAGGTGTTGCATTTGCTGCCATCAGAGTCTCACTACTAATGTGATGTTGGGGTGATGTGGGGTCTGGGAGCAAATGGTCAAGAAAGAATTCTTGAGACATCTTCAGTGCAAAAAAGGTGGTTTTATTAAAGCACTGAGACAGGACCTGTGGGTAGAAAGCGCTGTACTGAGATTGTGAGGAATGGCTGCTTTTTAGTTAATGGGGGTTGGGGATAGGGTAAATCTCTAAGGAATTTGGGAGCAAGGCTTCCAGGACTTGAGGGGCTAGCTGCTGTTAAGATAAGGTTATTTACTACTGTCTAGTGAAACATTAGTCATGAGACCCTTCAGAAGTATATAAGCAGGCCGTATGTTTGAAGGATGCTTGCTAACATATATCTTGGCGGGTTAGAGATAAAGGAAGCTTCCAAAGAGATTTTCATATGTTAAAGAAGACTTACAGGATCCTGGATTTCTGGCTAATGTCAAACTAAGGTTGCTTTTTGCCTCTAGTAAAGCATTAACATGAAGGCAGTTGAGTTCCTGGAGGAAGGTCCCTCCGCCTGTCTCAAGGATTTGTCAACGAGCTGCAGGTTGTAAGATTTAATTTTGCCTATATTTCTTTTGCCTTGGTTCTCATCAACTACTACTTGGGAACAGCCTCAAACCACATTGAAGCTGCCCATTGAATTTTACCTACATTTCTTAATTTCTACACTTCATTTCTACATTTCTCAAACCACATGTAAGCTGCATGTAGTGCAGCTCCCCCAGACTATATGCACCCAGAGTGAAAATGCGTGTGGGGACTAGTCCGTGGCCAATTTTCCATGAGATCTATTGTTCCTTTTCTTTGTCTTTCTCCTGGTCTGCTCAGCTCCAAGGTAGCATTTTCTCGTCTCCCATGGTTGTGAGGCAGAAAAGCATGTTTAATTCTGTTTAACTCTTACACTGAGGGTGTTACACGGAGGGTTAAGCTTGAGTGCTAAAGGGACAATCTTCTAGAACTGCTGCCTATGCTGGGCTTGGACTTCTGTCCCCCTTACCCCGCAGGGCAAACACATTTAGCCAAATGATGTTGCCTTCAGTGCCCTAGGGCGTATGCAGCTTTGAAGGCCCTGCTTTGCCCCTTCCCCCTCCCATTTTATGTATTATTCTGAAAACAGCCTTTTAAAAAGCTAGCCAGTCACCACTTGTCAATTCTTTTCAACTTTCCAATTGTTTTAAGGTGATCCCAATAATCTGGCCCTCTTTCTAGAAACAGGTCTTCTGCTAGAAGTTTTTAGCTTTGTAATTAACAAAATGTCCAATAACTCAGAGATTTGTTTGCTTTGGGGATCTGACAGCAAAATGTAGGTGAGTAGCCACTTGATTTTACTAAAGGATAAAATGTTTACTATTAATATTCAACAACACACATAATTTCAATTGGCATCGTTAGTCTGTACCACTATATGAAATTCCAATTACTTACTGCTGCCTCCCTATCAGACACCTGATACCCAATGGCAAAAGTGTTTGGAATAATCAAAGACATGAATGGTAACATCTACTCGTATCTAATCATATAACCTTAGGCTTCTGTTTTCTCGGGTCTGAAATGAGAAGATTGAACTCTGAACTCTGAAATGAGAAGGTCATTTCAGTTCAAAAAGTAATCTAGCTTCTTTCAGAGCTAATAATCTGGGCTAATAATAGTTAGCTCTTTCCCCTGGGGAAGGGGGAGAAAGACAGTTACTACTTTTTTTCTCCTCTTAGTCCAAAAAATGAAAAAAAAAGAAGAGTCTGTAGCAAATAAATCAATAAAATAACATAGAAAAATACACTGAGGTTTTAGAATCAGGGGAAGAGAAAAGAGATGAATATACGCAAATTTATTCCATAACAACCTATAGTTGGGTCACGAGGTCTATGCAGAACTTTCTGGTGGCCCAAGCAGAAAAGAAAACTGGATTAGTTACGAAAGTCATATGATTCCTAAGACAATAGCAAACCGAAGTAAAGCTTTCCCTACAAACTAACTCTGAGAAAACCTTCTTCCGTGGGTGTTACTGGCTCCATAACAAGAGTACTACAAACTGAAGCGGGGGAGGGGGCTTTCACAATTCAAGAGGATGGAAGTATGAAATCAAGGTCTTGGCAGAGATGGTTCTTTCTGGGGACTCAGGAGAATTCACTCCATGCCTCTCTCCTAGCTGCCGGTGGCTGCCAGAAATCCTTGGAGCTCCTTGGCTTGTAGCTGTATTCACTCCAAATTCTGCCTGTCATCACATGGCCTTCTCTGTGTGTCTGCGTCTCTGTATCCAAATTTCCCTCTCCTTTCTCTTAAAAAAAAAAAAAGTGTTTTTTTTTTTAATGTTTATTTATTATTTGGAAAGAGAAAGAGCACAAGAGGAGGAGGGGCAGAGAGAGAGGGAGACATGGAATCCAAAGCAGGATCCAGGCTGTGAGCTGTCAGCACAGAGCCCGATGCGGGGCTCAAACCTACGAACTGTGAGACCATGACCTAAGCCTAAGTCGGAGCCTAAGGGACTGAGCCACCCAGGCACCCCTAGAGGTGTAATTATCAATAACAGTCACTGCATCAACCATTTCCTTATACAAGACATAGAAAAAATACCTTGAACACTTATTGGGAGCCACAGCTCCCTGGAAGAACACTAGGTTTTAAAATTGGGACCAGATCATTCTGGCTGAGTCTGAGCAAGATTTTGCGGTGAGGACCTAGCCATCTCCTTCCTCACTTTGGGTTACTGCTTGAATAAATTGCCCTGTTTCCTTCCCAGTTTTAGCTAAAGTAAGTACTTGGACAGAGTTTTTGTGCAGAAGCCTGGGGAAGAACTTAGGACAATGGTATGGTTGGTTCTTTTTCTAGTTCTTGGGCCAGTTTTGAGCCCCTGTGGTTAAATGGGTTAGAAACAGAAGCTGTTCTAGAATGAACTGGGGAGCCTCAAGGCATACACGTTTCGCTTTGGGTCCCAAGTTGTGGCACAGAGCACTAGGGAGAGGAGTGCTTTCTCCATCTCTGTGTGGCACACAGCTCAGCTGTGGTGGTGGTGATGGGGCACAGGACTGAAAGGAATCTGTGCCCCTCAGGGTATAAGAGGGTGTGTAGCACTGGGAATTCAGCAGGAAGGGAAATACCTTTGTGTGGGGGGAGGGAAGACACTTGGTAGCAGGGCCATCTCTTCCTTAAAAGCATCTGGGCAGAGGATTTATATAAGGAAATCAAAATGGTGAACAAGACCCAGTTTGCTTCTGAGTAAACGTGAGGCAATTCTGGGGTGTCTCAGGAACAAGTAAAAGTACTATCTATTTTTTAAAATGTTCCGGTGCCGGCTGTTTTTAACTATAGTAAAACATATGTAATATGAAATTTAACATTTTTTAAAATCATTTTTACATGTACAGTCAGTGGCATGAAATACGTTTACACTGTGGAGCAACCATCACCATCATCTATCTCCAGAACTTCTCATCGTCCTAAATTGAAACTCTGTACCCAGTAAGCCCATTAAATGCTACCTGCACATTCCTCCCTTCCCCCAGCCCTGGTTAACCTCTACCCTACTTTCTGTCTCTAAGGATTTGACTACTTTAGGCCTCGTATAAGTGGAATCATACAGTTTCTGTCCTTCTATGTTTGGCTTATTTCACTTAGCATAATATCTTGACGGTTCATCCTTGTCGTACATGCATCTGAACTTCCTTCCTTTTAAAAGCTGAATAATATTCCATCATATGTATATGCCACATTTTGTTTATCCATTCATCTGCCGACAACGAGAGTTTTAAATGTGGAGACTGGGCTGTGTAGGTTGGAACTAATAAGTCAACAGAGTTCAGATACCAATACCAACGGGAATGTGTTTGTACCCATAGACCCAACATACCCGTGGATGTTCGGGTTACTGAAATGTGTAAGTTTTTTCTTCTGGCATATGCCGTAATTGATAGCTAAGGAAATGAAAGCCAGCCTGACTGAAGCCCTCCAGCCTGCTAGTGGGTGGTCTGTCCTCTTGTTTGCCTGTCCCATGACGAGTGGATACAGGCTCTGATTCTGCCAAGGATGAACCATGGATCCTTTTCCTCTAAGCCACATAAGGAAATACGGTCCCAGTGGCATGTGGGGATTGGGACTAGGGGGTGGAGTGTCTTCCTACCCAGTCAGAAGGAAACAGAAATGAAGCTCTTCTCTCTACTATCTACAGGGTGAATGGAGAGAAATAACACGTTTTATCTCAAATAGGAATTCTCCCTCCTTTTATGAAAATAGGTCCTATTCTAAATAGAACCCTTTCAGATCTACTTGTTCATATTCTATTAATAGTTATACAGAATTCATAAATATATTACTGCTCGTTGGCCCATCTGACTGATGGAATATTGACAGGATGTGATTTATGTGCTCAGAATGACACAGCTGGAGGGCTATTTGACTATAATTACTTAGGGTTCTATTACCCTGTCTGCAAATGGAAAGTGTGCACATGTGAAAGTGCCAATTGTTCCCAATTACTTGAAATATTTCCTGTAAATATCTAACCTCTTCCTGCATTATTAGCCAAATTGAAAGGAAATCATCAGATTAGTGTATAGAATATTCAAGTGAACCAATGGGCCTTTAAAATTACTCAATGAAACAAGCAGTTAAAATATGATCATCAGAAATGATATCTGAATTCAATTAGGATGGTATGTGTTACATCTCTGATGCTCAGTGGAATGTTAAATATCAAAATGAATAAAGAGCCACATGAAAATATGAATAACTTTTCATGAATGACAGTTTATTGTCACGTCAAGGTATGCATTAACAGATATCACAGCAAAAGAGAACCCCCAAAGCAAACCTCCTTAACCAATTTTCTCTCCTGACAAAAAACTCAAAAAGCCTAGGAAAAATAAAATTTAAAACTTTGTGTCCTGGAGTGCCTGGGTGGTTCAGTCAGTTAAATATCCGACTTCGGCTCAGGTCACGAACTCCCAGATCACGAGTTCGAGCCCTGCCTCCGGCTCCTTGCTGACAGCTCCGAGCCTGGAACCTGCTTCAGATTCTGTGTCTCCCTCTCTCTCTGCCCCTCTCCCTGCTCACGCTCTGTCTCTGTCTCTCGAAAAATAAATAAATGTTAAAAAAATTTTTTTTTAATAAAAAACAAACTTTGTGTCCTTCCCATGGACACACTCAAACAATTTAACGTACATTTGGTTGTAGCAGCCTGTTGACCTACTTAACTGCCGGGAGGAGTCTGATGTTGTGTATTTGTGGGAATACAGGAGTGCTAGAGTTCTTGAACTTGAAGATACTTTAAAGTGAGAGGGAGCAGCAAGCCTTCAGGTCACTCCTGCTTGTGAGACTGAACTGCTGTGATGCTCTGAGTTCACTGTCAGGGCGGTTGACTAGTCACCCTCTTTGGACAGCCTGTACTCAGTAGGTGGACATCTTGGGAAAACTCAAGAGTATCACAGATTCTCAGGTCTGGAAAACATCTTTTGTACCAACGAATAGCCGGCCTGTACTTATAAATGAGCTCTTTGGTGACCTAGTTGCTTAGTTATTATTTCAGAGCGTAATCTAAATAGTGATAAAACATTCGGCTAAGTGAGTCATGGTGTTTATGGAAGACTTGCTCCCAGGAAATGGTTCCCTCTGACCTACCTGAGTTTAGGAATTTAGGACCATCAGAAGACCCTGTACTGGGTTGGCTTTTCTCCTCTGTCATCCTACCACTTCCATATTTTACAAGAAGATACACCATCTCCGTACTTTCTCCCCCTGTAGTTTGCTTATATACACTACTGGTCAGAAATAGAACAAATGTGACCGTTTGCTGGTAACAGTGCCACATAACTGAAAAAAAAAAAAAAAGATTACCCCTAATCTCTCCCATCTACATACATTTATCTGTACAATTTAGATAAATTAAATATTAATATTCCATATGCATCAGATGAAACCCATTATTTGTCTCTTACTGTTAAATCCCTGGATAGTTTGTATTTCTCGATGCCCATTTTTTGGTTCTTTCCACTCTTGTTTCTACTTTTTCTTTCATTTTTAAATGTTCATTTATTATTTTTGAGAGAGAGGGACAGAGTGCAAGTGGGGGAAGAGCAGAGAGAGAGGGAGACAGAGAATCTGAAGCAGGCTCCAGGCTCTGAGCCATCAGCACAGACAGAGCCCAACGTGGGGCTCGAACCCATGACCCTGAGATCACAACCTGAGCCAAAATTGGACGCTTAACCAACTGAGCCATCTGGGTGCCCCTTGTTTCTACTTTTCTATTTGGTTGATACTCAAGAGGCTGCTGAAAAAGACTAACAAGAACTGAATGAAATTTGCCAGGGAGGAAGTTCTTACATAAAGCAGTCTCTCACTAACCTTTGATTTGCTCATATACCAAACTTAAAAAGAGCAAAACCCTCTCTGTGCAAAGGGTCTGCCAATGGAACCAATCCAAGTGCCAATGAGTGTCCTCATTCCTTCACTGACATCACATGTGGGGGAGGTTCCTTTCCCAGCAGTCTAATAATACAGTGATGTTCAAACTTCAGTAATGAAGACATCTACAAAAGAAATAAAACTTCCTAGAGGTTCAAGGTCCAATGTGAAACCACTAATATTTTATTCTATGAAAAGGGTTTTTAATTATAAATTATCGCTGCAAAAGCAAGGGCAAGAGGGAGTGGTTTCTGTGACTATGTCTTTTACATGGAAACCATGAGTATTTGGTTACCTTTTGAACCTGCACTGTGGTTATTATTTCCTCTAATGGAGGTTAGGAGCTTGTAGTATTTCCTATTCTCATTTTCCAAAGAACGGCAGATAATGTTTTTGGCAGGACAGATATCTGATAGACGGGCCTGGGCTTTTTTAGTTAAAAAATTTTTTTAACGTTTATTTATTTTTGAGAAGAGAGAGACAGTGTGCAAGCAGAGAAGGGGCAGAGAGAGAAGGAGACACAGAATCCGAAGCAGGCTCCAGGCTCCTAGCTGTCAGCACAGAGCCTGATGTGGGGCTCAAACTCATGAACCATGAGATCATGACCTCATGACCTGAGCCAAAGTCACACGTTCAAACAACTGAGCCACCCAGGTGCCCCGAGCCTGTGTTTTTTAAAAAATCCCTTTATGCTATGAATACTCGGGAGAATTAAAGGGAGCCTCCCCTCACCCCCTCAAGAGTTTATTCTGCTAACTATACGGGAAACTCTGAGTGGCACTTTGGTCACCAAAGAAGAGACAAGTCAATTCCTGGGGTAAGAGTGTCACCACCAAGAATCTAGTAAGAATAAGAGAATACAAATAATGGCTGATCTAAGAATTTGCAGCTGGAGGTTAGACAGATGAGGTCACTTTCCAAACTCTCCTACTGCTCAGGAATGATACAATGTCTCGTACATTTGGTGTAGCTCTAGGGACCAGGGAACTGGGTAACATTTTGGAGAAAAGGAATCAAAAGTCTCTCTCTTGTTGAAGGTGTCAAAAAGTGGACATAAAATAAGTGTTCCATTTGACTTTATTTTCAAATGCACTTTGTTAAAGCAAAAGCAGGACACCTTCCTTAGAAATTATTTCCACACGTGTTTTCCAGGAGGCATATTTTGTTACCCCCAAAAGATAAGATACACATATGCTTGTATATGAAGAGTCAATAGCTAGTAGGATACACATAAAAATGTTAAGAGTGGTTACCCCTGAGCAGTGGGAATGGGCTTGGGGCTGGTATGAAAGTAGGATTTTACTTCTCACTTTATATATTTCATATTTGGAAAAATGTTCATCTGAAGTGGGTATCATTTTTTTATCAGTTTATTGAGAGAAAGAGGGAGATTGTACAGCCTCGTGCATGCAGGTGGGGGAAGGGCAGAGAGAGAGGAAGAGAGAGAATCCCAAGCAGGTTCTGTGCTGTCAGCACAGAGCCCGACATGGAGTTTGATCTCACAAATGGTGAGATTATTACTTATGACAAAATCAAGAATCAGATGCTTAACCAACTGAGCCACCCAGGCACCCCTGGGTATCATTTTTACAATAATTGAATAACATCATTTTATAATAATTGAATTTTATAATTCAATATCATTTTATAATAATTGAATAATATATTCAATATATATGTGCAGAAGAGGTGTTAGAACAATGTGCGAGTGATATCAGAGTGCCCAAATGTGTTTGGATGCAGAAAGTCATTAATAATTATGTTTGGTTAAAAAACACTAATATCAAGATTACTTTTGATTTGTAATCTCTTAATTACAGATACATAAAAAGAGCCAGTAACTAACTGTCAAAACTTGGAAGCAATCGAGATGTCCTTCAATAGATGAATGGATAAACAGACCGTAGAACATCCATATGTTGGAATATTATTCAGTGACTTAAAAAAAAAATCTATGGATGTAAATTTAAAAACATAAAATTCAGTATTATGTTCAAACAAAAAAAATCTATCAAACCATGAAAAGACATGGAGGAGGGGCATTTGGGTGGCTCAGGTGGTTAAGTGTGGGACTCTTTTTTTTTTTAATGTTTATTCATTTATTTTGAAAGAGAGAGAGTATGTGGGCACACACTTGAGAGCATGTGGGGAAGGTGCAGAGAGAGAGGGAGAGAGAGAATCCCAAGCAGGCTCCACTCCGTCCGTGTAGAACCCAATGCAGGGGTGGATCTCACAAACCATGAGATCATGACCTGAGCTGAAACCAAGAGTCGGAGGCTTAACTGACTGATCCACTCAGGGGACCCAAGCGTGGGACTCTTGATCTCTGCTGAGATCTTGATCTCAGGGTTGGGAGTTAGTTGAAGCTGTGAGTTGGGCTCAATGTTGGGAGTGTAGCCTTCTTTAAAAAGAAAAAAAAAAAAACCAAAAAACAGACATGGAAGAGACTTAAGTGCATATTGCTAAATGAAAGAAGCCAATCTGAAAAGGCTGCATACTATGCAATTCCAACTCTATGACATTCCAGAAAAGGCAAAACTAGGGCCACATAAAAAGATCTGTGGTTGCCAGGGGCTAGGGAAGAGGTGAAGGAGGGAGGAATGGATAGGCAGAGCACAGGGGGTTTTTAGGGCTGTGGAACTATTCTGTATGATACCCTAACGATCAATACATGACATGTGTTTGCCAAAACCCATAGAACAGTACAACACCAAGAGTGAACCCTAATGAAACCATGAACTACAGTTAATAGTAATGTGTCTATATTGATTGGTCAATTGTAACAAATGTAATCCCCTAATGCAAGACGTTAATAATAAGGAAACCCCCTTGGGAAGGAAGAAGGAACACCACACATGGGAATTCTTTGTACTTTCTGCTCAATATTTTTTTCTGTAAAACTATAGCTACAATTTTTAATAACTTAATTTTAATAACTTAATGCTGTCTTCCCATATGTAATAATAAAAGGCCAGTAGTAACATAACAGGATTAAAAAGTAGCAGTTCCTAACCAAGTCAGGAAGCGCCCAGCCACATTTTACAAGGTAAAGCTCTGGAAAGCTTTTCTTCCCGGTCTGCGATCTGCTTTGCCCAGCAGTCTTGGAACCCGTCCTCCCTGGCACGCTGCTGGCAGGACATTGAGAGCCCTCGCCCGCCTGCGTGGCCTTCGCAAGTGCTCGCCTCGTGCGCCCTAACCGCCAGAATCCCTCTGGTTCTCACCAGGGTGCCGGGGACCTTGAGTAGCTTCTACCCAACTGGTGACCTCTGCGGCCATGCGGTCAAACGGCGCAGCACTGGATGCACCTGCCCGCCCCATCCTGAGGGTCGCCCACGCGCGACGCGCCACGCTTGGGCTCCAACTATGCCAGGACGCTGAGTCAGCGGGTCTGCAATCAGTCCCTCTCTAGGAGAGACTGTTGTGACTAATAGGGTGAGAGCAGCAGCGTGGATGCACCGGAGCGTGGCGGGCTGGACGCCTGGGAAGGAAGTCCTAAGCTGTGCTGATTTGTTTTTCTCCTCCCCTGGCCCAGCTCGGGGGGCCATAAACCCCCAGTACAACAGACGCACTCACACACCGCCCTGGACGTTCAGTTTGTCATGAGTAAAGCCTCGAGCTAGTGGTGCTTACAGCCCCCAAATAAACACCCACTTCCCTTGGGGGCATTGGGATTTATTCTATTTAAATTGCACAGATTGTTTTCATTCCTCCGTGTTTGAAGTCTTGAAGGCTGAAATCTGCTTCTCAGCTTTTTGCATGCATTTGTTGTAGTGGAGTCACCCCTGCCACACGGGCCGCTCCTATAGCAACAGCAACAAAACAAGATCAGGCCTCCACCAGGGTCAGGAAAGGGAACTCCCAGGAAAGTCCGCAATGCAGTCATGGGTGTGGATGTCTCTTTCAGGGCCTGGTGAGCAGGCATGGAAGAAAAGCCAGGGTGACAAAGATGTTTTCATGATGAAGTCCTGCATTGTACTCATTCAGCTTAACATTTTTTAAAGTATGTCCTTCCTTTGGGGTTAGAACTTGGAATTCAGAGTTAATGCTTATTTCGAACAGTTACATGAAGGGAGAGTGTTACCCCTTAGTACATGTTCATACAATTGCATGTGTTATTATTGATATTTTATATACATACATCCAATGTCTACTATATAATGCATATATAGTTATATTTAGAGTGTAGTATACGATGTAATTATATTCCATTTTTTTGAAACTTTTTGAAACTTCGTACTTCCAAGTAGATATTGTTTGGAAAACACTTGCACACTGTATACCTTGAAATTTCTCTTAAGTTCTTATGTTAAGTACAGAGTTGAGGTTCAAGATTCCTCTAGATCCAGACTAAAACGCAGGGCTTCATTGCCTTCTAAAGGAAGCGTTCTCAACCCTATTAGACCCAAGACCCACTTTTTACAACCAATACTTTGTAACAGCCCCTTAACTATTCTAAAGTGCATTCATACTTTGTATCATTCACCTATAACATAGTTTTTAAAAAACCAACACAATATTCTAACATATAAAGGGGAGATAAAAGGAAAGTAATAATATGATACAAAGGCATGAAAGGAGAAGGCATAATGAAGTAGACATTGAGTCCCACATGCAAGCGACGGCTATAAATGAAGCCTAATGCAGGTGTTTCATATTGGCAAGTAAAATACCCCAAGCCAGTGATAGGATTTTCTGCAATGGCAGGCAATTCTTAGTAGAGCAAGCAAAATAAAGTATGATCTTCCCTCTTTTTACATTGTAGTTGCCTTCATGGAACTCAGCGCATATTAAAACCCCACAAAAGATATTTTGTGTTTACATGTAAAATGGAGTTTGGTTCTGGGCTCAGATAATCATAAATAGGGTGTTGGGCTGTTGGATTTTCTTACACAAATATCTGGTGGGATGTTCAAAAGTTGACAGAACTGTCCCAGGCCAACAGTGCTACCCAAATATTGTGACAACTAATCCTCCCTCCCACACAGATTTCCAAAACATCCCCAGGGGTAATTTCAAAACACTCTACCTTTTAAACCACTGTTCTAAAGGACAGAACTCTGACTCCAACAGAGACATAACGCTAATGTGCTTTATTTATTGACTTGAAAAATGAGTCAAAGAATGCAAGGCAAAGTTGCTGAAAAACAGACCATCTTAAAATCAAAGGGTGGGAAATTGATCCCAAAGAAAGGAGTCTCTTCCTGGTGCTTGCCGCTTCTGGAGGAGACCGAAATGACTAGCTTACTCATGAACAAAAACAAACAAACAAACAAACAAAAAGAGTGAGGTCCCTCCAAAAGCTTTTCTAAGCATTTTATAAGTGCAGCTGGTCCCAAGATCAGGTGATGCCTTAGAAGCTCAGTCATGGGGAATAACACTGTAGCAAATACATGACCAGTGATGAGCCAAATGAAATGGGGGGGGGGGGGGGGGATGAGACACACTATTCTCAGTTTCTCCATCTCCAAACAGATGCCTTCTGTAGAAACCATGTCAAGCTGGCTTGAGCACAGGATCCCTTCCACAGGGCTAAGTGCCATTTGCTTGTCTGGAAATAGCATAAGTCACAGTCCTGATGCCAAATAGCAAAGTGGAGATGTGCAGGGTAGGAAGACTGGATGGAGAAGAAGAAGGCAAAGCACCAATTTTCAATCCCTGCCGTACATTGGGATCTCCTGGGAAGAGATTTTGACATTCATCATCTTGGGCCTTTTCTTTCAGTAAATGTTGGCACATTTTATTAGTTTCATGTCCTTATTTTGCATACTATCTAGCCCCAGTTCTATTTCTTAGCACTGTTGGCTATTTCGATAGTTTGATCATTCTGAATCAGGGCTCAGGATACTTGTAACACATTTTGTTATAAAATAAAAAACCAGCGACTCTACGTTTGTTTCATTATCTGTCACCCCGTCCACTTAACCTCCCATTCATCGAAGCTAAAAGCTTACTGTGTAGTTCTATCTTTTTCTTTCTCTAGTTCACACTCTTCTAACCATGAATGTACCATCACATTTTTAATGCAATGGTAGTCTCCTTCTTGTCCCCTTCTTTTCCATCGGAATCCGTGCAATTAGCTTCATTTGTTCTACAGTGATATCTACCCACGGCCTTCTGACTTCATTGGCTGGGAGTAGGACTTCAGCATCAATTTTACAAGCTCATCAGGTGATTCTAACGTGTAGTCAGAGTGGAGAACATAAATCTGGCAACTGGAAATAAGAGCGAACATTTGTCCCTTTTGTCAGTCTGGAGTTTTTACAAAGGAAAGAAGGTTATAGCACCAGGTGTGAGGCTTAAATGAGAGAATATGTATAAATCATGCAGTGCTGTGCTTGATAGAAAGTGATCAATAAATAACTGCTATTTCATCATTATCATCTTATCATTTAATGAAATAAAATGTTAGATTGAAGATTCATATACAACATATTAGCCTCCATGAAGAAGTGGGCATTCCAAAATGTACACAAACAAACAAAAATCTTAAAATCATTTCCTTTGAACACGGATGAAGAGGCATTTATTTTATTATTATTATTTTTTAAATGTTTATTTTATTTTTTAAGTTTATTTATTTTTATTTTTTTAATGTTTATTTACTTTTGAGAGAGACAGAGACAGAGCGAGAGCAGGGGAGGGACAGAGAAAGAGAGGGAAACACAGAATCCAAAGCAGGCTCCAGGCTCTGAGCTGTCAGCACAGAGTCTGACGCGGGGCTCGAACCCACGACTGTGAGATCATGACCTGAGCTGAAGTCAGGTACTCAGCCAACTGAGCCACCCAGGTGCCCCAATGTTTATTTATTTTTGAGAGAGAGAGCGAGCAAGCAAGCAAATGAGTGAGCATGTGCACGAACAGGGGAGGGGCAGAGAGACAGGGGAACAGAGGCTCCAAAGTGGGCTCTGCAGTGACAGCTGTGAGCCCAACGTGGGGCTCGAACTCACAAACTGTGAGATCACGACCTGATCTGAAGTCAGACGCTTAACTGATTGAGCCCCCCAGGCACCTCTGAAGAGGTATTTAATAGATTTTCAGTGTTCCTAAATGAATCTGTTCCCAGTCTACTTGGGCATTCCCAGCCTTGAACCTGTCATTTCTGTCCATTTATGCTGTGTGAATGCCAATCCCAGATGTGCACAGCCAGCACTTTTCTGGCGCTGAGGGCTCCCCAAAGCAGACAAGCACCTTCATGTATAACGCATGGCTTACTGGGTGGCATAGGGGATAGGATGATCTATTGTACTGAGATCGAAAGAACAGGGTGGGAGAGTCAGGCTCCTAATCACTTCAGTCCTTTCCTACCATCAGGAAGAGAGAGAGAGAGAGAGAGAGAGTAGAGGGGTTGGGCAAGGGAGAAAGAGAGAAGGAGGAGGGAAAGGGAAGGAGAGGAGAAAGGCTTTTGCTTTAAGCCTCTCAAATTCTCAGCTGGCCTAAATGACGTGAAGGATTCATTTGGCCTCGGCTAGAGACAAGTTCCAGGGGCTCCCCCAACAGCGCAATGACCTGCCCCTTGGGCCCCCTTTCCCCTAAGCCTCCTGAGCAGCCTGATATGACGAGGCATATCTAAGGGGTAATACGGAGGGAGATGCTCCCTCGCGAGAGCTAGATCAGAGTGCCTCCAATCCCCCTAACTTTCGTTGGCAAGGATCTGATTGGCAAGCAGGAGAATAGAACTTGGCTGACTTAGGAAGGAAGAACATCCTGGAAGGCTACTCGGAGAGCTCCCATCACATGAGGAAGCTGGAAGAACTGGTTTAGAGACAAGCGTCAAGGGAGAAGGGGCGGCTGGCAGAACCTCTCCACCACCCTACTTCTTGAAGCACCCCCAGACACAAGCAGTTTTAGGCTACCACGCTGGGTTTGCCTGGTGGAAGAGAAAGCAATTCCCCAAATGACTGAATGTCAAGACAGAGGCCTCACCCCTGTGACCGTGGATATAAATTTATCCTTGCCTCCGACCCAGACACATCGGCCTTCCAGTTCCTAGAAGGTGATATGAGGGGAGGACTGAGGGGAGGCCAGAGTTTAAGGTTAATAAAGAACTATCTAATTTCAAACTATTATGATCATGCATATTCTCATAAAGACACAAATATTGAGTAATGAGGAGATCATAGAACAAAGAGGATTTGTTTTTAAAAGTGTGCTTACTATATCATGATGTATTCTATCAGACCAGGCTGTCCTGTCTTTATAGATATTTATACTCCGTCATCATCATGAAGCTGTATAAGACAGCTATTAAGAGCTTAAGCTTGGGGTGCCTGGGTGGCCCAGTTGGCTAAGCATCCGACTTCAGCTCAGGTCATGATCTCGCAGTTCTCGAGTTCAAGCCCCGCGTCAGGCTGACAGCTCAGAGCCTGGAGCCGGCTTCAAAATCTGTGTGTCCCTCTCTCTCTCTCTCTGCCCCTCCCCTCCCCTGCTCATGCTGTCTCTCTCTCTCTCTTTCTCTCTCTCTCTCAAAAATAAATAAACATTAAAAAAAAGAGCTTAAACTTCAGAGTCAAATCCCAGCTCCACCCTTTATTGCTGTATGGCCTTAGACAAGTTACTTCACCTCTCTGTGCCTTATTTCCACATCTGTAAAATGGGAACAGCAATAGATTTACCTCACTGGGTTGCTATGGGAACTCAATGCAATAATTCCTACGTGACCAAGACATTGAATAATCAAGATTTATGTGATGTAATCAGAAAGAATATTTGCTTCTCATTGGCCACTTATAATTTATTCAGTGGGAGGTTTTTTTTGAATGAAAAACCAGGCAGTTCCCTAATGTTTCTGACTATCCTCGTATGATAATAGAAAGTTCTAGAACCCCACTACGTTGCAAAAGACCATCACTCTTTGATGCTTAGGAAGTCATGTCCCACGTAATAAAGGCTTCCAGTTTCTTTTTTCTTTCTTTCTTTTTTTTGCAACTGATTATTTTATTTTCTAATCAGCCAACAGTCCCAACCTACGCTTTCTTCCCTTTTTACACAACGACTGTCCTTCTCCAGAGAAGGCGACGAATCTGCCTCCAGCTTCATCTGCTTCGACCTTTCTGACAGTGGATGTGAATTTCTGATGAAAGTGATCTTACCAAGTTTAAATTCATAATTGGGGATTCCCCTTCTAGTGTTTCCAGGCTTGACTGGGGAGGGACTGGGCCCTACACCTTTCTCCTTCCTGTCCGGTCTCTTTCGAGAGCCGGAGAAGGCACCGAAGCCCAGCTCTCCAGCATAGTCGCTGTGGTCAGCTTCGCCTTTCGGTGGGCTCCTCCTCCCGAACTAGTCTTTCGGGCTCCTTGTAGCCCCGTGGGGTATCGAGCTCTAGGTTCACGTCACACCCAATAATGGGCACCGCTTTGTCAGGCTTGGTCTCCATCACCCGCAGTTCATAAATCTGGTTGTAGTTGACGGCAACCACGTCCCCTGTGGTCAGGCAGGCAGTTTCTTCGTGCGTTTTCTTTTTTTAAATTTTTTTTTTCAACGTTTATTTATTTTTGGGACAGAGAGAGACAGAGCATGAATGGGGGAGGGGCAGAGAGAGAGGGAGACACAGAATCGGAAACAGGCTCCAGGCTCTGAGCCATCAGCCCAGAGCCCGACGCGGGGCTCGAACTCACGGACCGCGAGATCGTGACCTGGCTGAAGTCGGACGCTTAACCGACTGCGCCACCCAGGCGCCCCTCTTCGTGCGTTTTCTAATACTGCTTTGGGGTCGGCGATGTCCGGGCAGTCGGGGCTCTGAGGCTGGAATTTGGAGTCCGTGGCTACTTGAAGGTTGCCACCCTCCACCTGGACCAAGCCCCCTTCTTCCAACAGCAAATTCTGCATCATCCAGTGTGGGAGGCAGCAGACGCCCTCGTTGGCCACAAACTCACAGTGGGCCATGCGCTCTGAGTTCTGGTTGGTCAGTTTCAACAGCATGGGGTAGGTGATGTTGAGTCCGCTGGGTAGATGGAGGCTGAGGGCAGCATAATTATCTTCCCTCCTTTCTCCACATCTGCCCTGTCATTAGGCCCCGCGAGCATGGACCCCCAGAAGCAGCGGTACTGCGTGGGGAAGCGGTTCTGGAAGACCCGGGGAATCGGCTGGTCAAACACGTTGGAGGAGAACATGATGGATCCTTGCGCCTGGCAGATGCCGCTTGGCCCAGAGAACGTTAGGATGCGAGCTCACCGACTTGCTCAGCTCACAGCCGCCGCCCAAGGGTTCCAGTTTCATCCAAGTTCCCCTGAGCTGGGGTCCTCCCCTCGGAAACCTATAGGGGGCACAATTCTCCTCTATTTGCTCACCTCGCCTCTCCGATCTTGATCTTCCAATTTGATAACCAGGGGCTCTCATCCGCTGAAGTGGGAGGAAGGGCAAGGGCGTGGGCAGAAAAGTTCTTACTTAACTGGTATCTTTGGAAAATGATTCTCCACCGTCTGGGCTTGGAAAATGTGAAAGGGAACTTCCTTTCCAGGGGTTTCAGAGTGCCCCACCGTGACGATCCAACTACACTTCTCACGCGGAGGGAAACGTATTTTTCGCCCCGTTGCCGCCCGTGGGCTGTGCACGTGTGTGTGTGTGTGTGTGTGTGTGTGTGTGTGTGCATGCGCACACGCGCGCGTGTGTATGCGTTTTTAGTCGCTCACTCCACGCAGAATCTCTGTTAGAGACCCATTATTCCTCCAGGCACTCTCTCAGCCGGAATTTAAGAAGACTCTAAGCCAGCCTTCCCTCCCTCCTGGTCCACACATGGACTGTTTGTCCTGACGTTCTGGGAGTGCAAGTTGATTTTAATACAGCAGCAACTCTGCTCTGTTAATGATGCTTCGAACCGATCCTTCTCTCCTCCCCTCTAGATGCTCCAGATACAAGCCAGACAACCATCCACTGTGCTTCCTCATTGCGCAGAACACATAGGAAGCTCCGGATGTCCCAGGGGAAGCCCTTCTTAACTTGGGATGAAGAAGTAAGCCATAGGGAAAGGATCCAGAAAGTGCCTGTTTCCAAATACACTGTCTTCAAACATTTTCTCACAATTTCAGCTTTTTTATATATTTGAGTTGGCTGAAGTAGTTATGAGTTGTATAACCAGTTTTCAATGGAATCCTGCTTTGAAAGCCCTCGGGGGTGGTCTTACAACTCACTTTGATATTTAATATCTAGGGTTTTTATGCCTTAGGCCAATACTGGGAAAGGAAGAGACCCATTTTTATAACCTTTACATGTGTATTTGAGGAGCATTTTTAACTGTGCTTAGTAAATATCAGCTGTTACTACTATCCTGGATAGGAAGCAAGATAACACGGGTAAAATAAGTAGAAGGAAAACGAAAGAATTACTCATGTTGTCCTTCTCTAACAAATAGCCTGGGATCATCGATTTGATGTTGCGGAATATCTTTTCCAGTTTATTTTTGGAGTAGAAGAAATGTCCCCCTCCTTGGAATGAATTAACTATAGCTCAACTTAAGCAGGGCAATGGTGCGCCCTGTGACCTCTTATTTCTGGTCAGAAACTGTACTTTGAGACCGTGCCACAGGATGCAAAGGCGTGTGCGTGGCTGAAAAGGTGGCCAATATGGGGCCGGCAAGCATACAGGGCGATGGCGTCTCACACCATGAAGATGGTTGAAAGACTGGCATCCAACCCCTTTGGCAATACGGTGATTACCGCGTCAGCTGATGTAGGAGGGAAATTTGATGGTGCTGTCCACACTTTTGGAATGACTCCCTCATGGTTGACTTTTCTAGGGGAAAGGGCTTATTGCTTTTTAAAACTGAAAGATTTTCATAGATCAGGAAAGACATGATTTTTTTTTTTTTGCTGTTGTTACATAACTATAGTTTCTTTTTTCTATTTTCTTTTCCAAAGAATAATGAAAATCTTACTGGATTTGGAGTAGGGAATGTAGTTTTTTTTTTCTCTCTCTCTCTGTTTCTTTTTTTAAATGTTTATTTATTTTTGAGGGAGAGAAAGAGTGAGTGGGGGAGGGACAGAGGGTCTGAAGTGGGCTTTTTGCTGACTGAGCCCCCCAAGGTGGCCCTAGGGGATGTAGTTTTAATTGGACCAGTCAACTCTCAGCTATGAGAGCCTGAGACGAATGTTCTCTGAATCTCTTGGCACCTACCTTCCCACTCCATCAAGTGGGACCACAGACGTGGCCTAACTCAGGGTAGTTGTTTTAAAGAATTTGATTGGCAATGTGTATAAAAATATCAAGAGTACTATTTCATCATTAACAAAAGTACTTAATAAGTACATCAAAGGGACCAGTTTTCCTGTTGTGTTTGGAATGGGATCTGCTAAAGGTACACTTTATACTGAACAGGCTGAAACAGAAAACGAAGCCCCAGAGATCCTGAAGTTTTCTGACTAATAGAACCTACTACACAAGAATATAATCAGTTAACATATGCCTGGTGAGCTCATTTACTTTCGTAAGCAAATTCCAGTTTCTTCAATCAGTATAATCTATGGAACAGAAAAATCAATTCCATGTTTCATAACAGTGCGCTCCTCACGTATTTTGTGACTGCAAGTCACATTTTCAGGAGATTGAATGACAGCTAAGTTTTTAGCAGTTAAGCCTCCCATGGATTATTTTGAGAAGCTTGTTTCTTGTCAATAAGCACAAGTAATAGATGCTGCATAGATTTAAACTTAAGTAAGATACCTGAGTGAGGAGACCATAGGGCTCATGGAAATCGAGACAGCATGGGAGGGATACAGGAATAACCCAATGACTACACTGAGAATAATGGGAACTGGGCTTTTACTATGGGAGAAGAGTTTACAAATATGAGAGGGGGAGATAAACTCTGAGGTGCTCGGCTGAAACTGATGGCATTGATGTGAACTCATAGTTTATATAAAGACTGGTAAATATAGAAATAGTTATGTAGAGTATGTATATATCTTCTAGCTCTGTTCATGACAGGGCTCATCTGCAATGGTGTCCC
Source organism: Prionailurus viverrinus (assembly GCF_022837055.1). Taxonomy (NCBI): domain Eukaryota; kingdom Metazoa; phylum Chordata; class Mammalia; order Carnivora; family Felidae; genus Prionailurus; species Prionailurus viverrinus. Next base: position 26,521,984 of record NC_062564.1, read on the forward strand.
AGTAGAAATGGGCACATGGTTTCCAAATATTATTCTTCAGTAAGATGA